>NW_027362761.1:183759072-184381077 GCF_046119375.1 Phyllobates terribilis | reverse complement strand
ATCTCTTCTTGTCATGATCACATGCAATATTTGTCCTGTGCATCTCTGATACTGTGTATTGCTGTACCCCAAAACATCAGACTCTCACAAAACATACAAACCTTGAAAAGGAAGCTGAAGACCCACTTTTTGTGACAAGCGTTCAATCTGCGGTAAGCCTCTCTCCAGCATACTGCTGCACGACTAGCTGTCATGCAAGGTGTTGCAAAGACTTAATGCAACACAGAGGGAAGAGGAAAAGGACGTCCAGACACTAGGAAAAGGTAGAAGTGGAGACCTCCTAGTCTGGTCTAGTGTCACCTCAACTACTGTCCATATATTGGGTCTTCACCAATTGCCGCACGCGTGCCTCGCCCTGACTTTCCCTGGCGTATGGCTAAGACTAGGGAAGGGAGGAGATGAGCACTAGTCGATCTCCACTAAACTCTATAGACAACAAGGGTAGATAAACAGGGGGGGATTGCTTAGCTTTAGACGACTCCAGACAAATGCGCACATGGCCCCAAGCTCCAGAGAGGACGAAGTACTGCTCTTGCTAAAGCCTCACAATTAGTAATGAATAGTGATGAGCGAGTACCATAATATTCGTAATCGCTATACTCGTACATTTTATGCGGGGGGCATTTATGCATATAGCATTTTTGCATACTTTATCGAAGTGCCATAGTTTATCAAAGTGTCTCGGCAGTTAGATATGGCAGTTCTAATATTCATCTCTCTTCTCTTCTTACAGGTATATATATTTCACTCCTCTGCTCCGTGTTATCTCTTCTGAAATCTACATTGTATCTCCATGTTACTTGCAATGCTCTGCAGCTAATCAATCACTGGTATATATATATATATATATACATATATATATATATATATATATATATATCTCATTCATCTACGTTGTTTAATCCATGATACTTTAAGGTCATTACACTTACTTTAACAGTTTATGATCCATGTGGAGTTGCCAGTCTGTTTTTTTTTTCTGCAGTTTTATTGTCTCCTGTTGTCTTAGGCTAGTTGATTGATTGCTAACAAGTTAGATCTGTGTAGCTCTAAGCAGATATGTCCCTATATATTGAGACATAGTCAAGGGGCAGCATTTATGTGGGGGCATTTATGCATATAGCATTTATGCATACTTTATCGAAGTGCCATAGTTTATCAAAGTGTCTCGGCAGTTAGATATGGCAGTTGGACAGGGCAGGAGACAGGTAAGACATGCAAGACAATTAAACAAACTTGCTTCCAGGTCATCTGTTTTGCAAACAGCATTCACCACTTGTAATTGTGCCATTTATGTTCTGGCTGCTACAATCATCCACATTCACCGTTCTCCCACAAATTTGGCACACTTCATCCATATTAACCCCTCTCTCCTCTCTTCTCCTATGTACAGCTATCATGCTCTCTTCACAATGTTAAACCACACAGATCCATTCATTCCCACCATACAACACCGGAAAAGCTCTCACAAATCACTCAACCATCTGCTCACTCTGTGTATCTTCATTCTCTTAGTCGCAGGTGATAGTTCTCCTAATCCAGGACCCTCCAGAAATAATAACACTAACTCTTTCCCTGTTACATTCAGTAATCCTGCTAATCTCATTAATATTCCCTGCATATCTTCTGTCTCATTCAACTGTGCCCTTTGGAATGCGCACTCAGCATGTAATAAACTCTCTTACATCCATGACTTTTTCCTCTCTAATTCCCTCAACCTTCTGGCTCTCACTGAAACCTGGATCCAGCAGTCAGACACCACTGCCGCTGCAGCTCTCTCCTATGGTGGCCTACACTTCTCTCATACTCTGAGACCTGACAACAGATCAGGTGGAGGTGTTGGTCTCCTTCTTTCAACAAAATGTACTTTTCAGGTTATCCCCCCAGCAGCCTCCATTATCTTCCCTTCTTTTGAGACTCACACAGTCAGACTCTACCGGCCCTTCTCCCTGCAAGTGGCGGTTGTCTATCGCTCTCCAGGTCCCTCCCGTCAGTTCCTGGATCACTTGGCTGCCTGGCTTCCAAATTATTTATCCTGCGACATCCCCACGATAATCATAGGAGATTTTAACATCCCAATTGGCGATTCTCTTTCCCCAGCTTTTATCACTAACCTCCTCCTTCGGCCTTTCACAGCTTGCTAATTCTCCTACACATGAAGATGGGAGCACATTGGACCTGATCTTCTCCCGGCTTTGCTCAGTACATGACTTTACTAACTCTCCCCTTCCACTCTCTGACCATAATCTTCTTTCATTCTCTGTCAAGAATTGTGAGGCTACTCAAAACACCCGCACTTTCCACACTTATAGAAATATATGCGCCATTAACACCCACAAATTTATGAAAAAGTTGCAATCATCATTGGCTCCAATCTCCTCCCTCTCATGTCCCAACTCTGCATTGAAGCATTATAATGAAATAATGCTATGCGCCCTGGATGAAGCCGCACCTCCTACACAAAGAAAAATTCGGCATAGACGGCGACAACATTGGCACACGCCTCAAACACGTCTTCTCCAGCGGTGCTCCAGGTGCGCTGAAAGGCTGTGGAGAAAATCTAATCTGCCCGAAGATTTCCTCCATTATAAATTTATGCTGAAAACATATAACTGCGCTTCACCTCTCCAAACAAACCTACTTTAACAACCTCATCATCTCACTTTCCACTAATCCTAAACGACTCTTTGACACGTTTCATTCTCTCCTCAATCAAACAGCACAGGCCCCGATCACCGACCTCAGCGCTGACGATCTGGCCAATTATTTCAAAGAAAAAATTGACCATATCCAAAATTAAATTTTCTCCCAATCCCCAAACGCTATGCATGCTCTCCCCCACCACATTGTATCTTGCTCACTTTCTGACTTCGAACCAGTCACGGAAGATGAAGTGATCATTCTCCTTGCATCTTCTCGCCCTACCACTTGAACCAGTGACCCTATTCCCTCACATCTCCTTCAGTCCCTTTCTCCAGCTGTCACCACTCACCTAACTAAAATTTTCAACCTCTCCCTCTCATCTGGTATCTTTCCCTCTTCTTTTAAACATGCCAGCATACATCCATTACTTAAAAAACCATCCCTTGACCAGAACTGCACGGCCAACTACAGACCTGTTTCCAATCTTCCATTTATCTCTAAACTCCTGGAACACCTGGTCCATTCCCGTCTAATCCTCTATCTCTCAGACAACTCTCTTCTTGACCCTTTACAATCTGGTTTCCGCTGTTTACATTCTACTGAAACTGCCCTTACTAAAGTCTGTAATGATCTACTAACAGCTAAATCTAATGGTCACTACTCCCTGCTGCTTCTCCTGGATCTCTCTGAAGCATTCGACACTGTGGATCACCAGCTCCTCCTCACTATGCTCCTCACTATTGGCCTCAAGGACACTGTTCTCTCCTGGTTCTCCTCCTATCTCTCTGACCGCTCCTTCTCTGTGTCTTTCGCCGCATCCTCCTCCTCTCTCCTTCCCCTTACTGTCGGGGTTCCTCAAGGATCTGTCCTAGGCCCCCTTCTTTTCTCCTTATACACCGCTCCCATTGGACAAACAATCAGCAGATTCGGTTTTCATTACCATCTCTATGCTGATGACACCCATTTATACACCTCTGCTCCAGACATCACCCCTGCATTACTACAAAAGACCAGTGATTGTCTTTCTGCTGTGTCTAACATTATGTCCTCCCTCTGTCTAAAACTGAATCTGTCAAAAACTGAACTATTCGTATTTCCTCCCTCCACTAACCTACCTGTGCCCGATATTGCCATTTCCGTTTGTGGCTCAACCATTACTCCCCAGCAACAAGCCCACTGTCTTGGGGTGATTTTTGATTCAGATCTTTCCTTCACTCCTCACATCAAATCACTAGCTCGTTCATGTCATCTACACCTCAAAAACATCTCAAGAATCAGGACTTTTCTCACCTTTCACTCGGCAAAAACTCTTACTGTAGCTCTTATTCATTCTCATCTGGACTACTGCAACTCTCTACTTATCGGGCTCCCTCTTACTAAACTCTCTCCTCTCCAATCCATCCTTAACGCAGCAGCCAGGATCATATTCCTCGCTAACCGCTACACTGATGCCTCTTCCCTGTGCCAGTCATTGCATTGGTTGCCCATCCAATATAGAGTTCAATTTAAACTTATCACTCTTACCCACAAAGTGCTCCATGCTTCAGTACCCCCCTACATCCCCTCCCTTGTCTCAGTCTACCACCCTACACGTTCCCTCCGTTCTGCCAATGACTTAAAACTAAAATTGTCCATAATCCGAACTTCCCACTCCCGTCTCCAAGATTTCTCGCGTGCTGCGCCAATTCTTTGGAATGCACTACCCAGGACAGTTCGATTTATTCCCAATACCCACAGTTTCAAGCGGACCCTAAAAACCCATTTCTTTAGACTGGCGTATCGCCTCCACACACTATCTGCCGGTCCCAGTTATCCCCCATATTAAAATCTTCTTAAATTTCAGGTTCATACCATCCATGTACTTAATAGCCTCGGTCAGGACTGTACACATACTGGCAGGCGACCAGTCCATGTATTATTATCTATCCTATTTAGCATATCAAGGTTGCATTATACAATATATGTACATTCTACCTTTCGTGTCTCCCCCATTTCCTCATAGACTGCAAGCTTGAGAGCAGGGCCTTCACTCCTTTCGATATGAGATATGCTTATTCTGTATTGTCTGTATAAGTCCCCCTAAAATTTGTAAAGTGCTGCGGAATATCTTGGCGCTATAAAAATAAGAAAAATTATTATTTTTTTATTATTATTATTATAATGAGTACTTCGTAATAATCGCGTATTCGTTCCAAATAGCGAGTACAATGTAAGTCATTTGGAAATGCGAGTAATTTTCTTCTGGACCCTACAAAGGGGTCTGGGGGCCTGAGGAAAAGGCTGAAATGGATGGGAAAGTGATAAAACAGAATGAGAAGAGACTGGAGAATGTGCCTGCATGCATTTCTGACTCACATATGGTTTCTGGGAATAAGTTTGTCGCAGTATTATATCACTTTTACAGACACACAAGAACAACTACCAAACCTAACCTAAATTGCATTTAATAGGCCAAAAAGGTTAAGAAACAGTTTTCCCTGCATAATCACTTGTATATAAGGCTAAATAAACCAGAGAAAGAAAAAAAATATCCCCTTTAGCGTTTGTTCACACACACTGTTGTGGCTTTTTTTCACCTTTTACAATTGGGAGGGCCCTGACTTATACATTTTGTAGGTCCCTCTGTCATACATCATTTTTAGTTCGCTATTCCCCAGCACTTTACAAGCACAGCTAGAACGCACCAGTAGGTATGTTGATCTTTTTCTTGAGAGGCTTCAGGTGGCTCTGTAACATAAGTTTTGGAGGGACAGCTGTTACTTAAACATTTGGGCGGTCCCTCCATCATTGACACTCAGATAGTGGAATACATATTCCATAGCAGTTTACAATGTGCCCATTGTAGCGTTGGGCTTGACCCTCCTCCTCCTTCTCCACCTCCTCCACCAACATGTGATATTGCGGCCCTAAATTCAAATGTTCATAGGACCTGCAGTAGGCAGGAAAGCTGAGATTTCTGAGAGCCCTCATGTGGCCCTCGTACATTTTGAAGTGCCCTCCTCTAGAAATTTTGGAGGTCCCTCTTGTGTACATTTGAGAGTGCCCTCACTTATTCATATTGTAGGGCCCTCACTCTATTATTTAACTCATTTAAGGGCAGAGACTACAGATAAAAAGGCCAAGAGACATAGAGTACTAGAAGATAACAGTGAGTGTGGCCTGCGATCCTCAGGTATGGCTGAATTCTGTGAACCGGAAAAATAAAGCTGCACTAGTCAACTGGATGACGAGCTCAAATATATCACTTGTGCAAGTCAATGGACAAAGAATATATGGTGCCCCCCCCTCCAGGATGGGTTGGAAAAGCTTCTCCAAATGGCTCAGAGATTTTGATTGTCAATATTCCTCAGATTATATAGGAAGAGAAGACTTCTTGATACTGTACTACTTGGTCCAGTGCAGAATGTGCATCGTATTTCCAAAAATTACTCCTGGGGGCTGTGTCATAGGTGCAGGAAGATTCCATGACAAGGGCCTCCCTTGACAAACATTATCTACGATGGAGTATTGTAGTAGTTGTGGGCCTCAATTCCAATTTTCAGAGGGCCATCAGTCGGTCATCAACAGTCAGTGTAAATTTCTATTGAATATGTATCCCCTTTCTCAGTCACAATGTTGCACAAGCCAGGCATGTTTTTTTGCCAAATAGGGTGACTGACAGTACATTTCTTTTGAATATTGTAAGGTGGCAGTGTTCACACCATGCAGTAACTGAGGCAGTGACCCAAGCAAGTCCAACATAAACAGCTTTTATTCAGCAACTTATGGGTAAACAGAAAGTCCTTCGGTTCGCAGCCCGGTTAACATAAGTCCATAAACAACGGTTGCCATGGGCAACGGCCACACCGGGCCGCTCAGAGCCTGACGGGTGCAGAGCCTTCCCAGGCATGGGTTCAGCTACACACAGGCCCGCCAAGCTTTCCTGCTATGCTCCTAGCTGGTCCCAACACTGTGCAACACTAACCCTTAATGCAGGGTTTTTTAAAGGACCTGTGGCAAGAGCCACTGGAAAACCCGGGTTGGAGGGAGGAGGCCGCCCCACTGCCTTCCTGTAGCCTCCTCCAAGAAATGAAGGCCCTGCCGGGTTGTACTAATCTGCCTTAGCCAGATAGCCTGACCAGGTCAATGCTCACCTTCATTTCTGCATTGCAGTCGCAAGTGTGTCTGTGACACAGTACCCATCCTCTCCTCATGCTGACTCGCCTCCTCCTCCTCTCCAGCCCATCCAGGCTGGACAGACTTGAAGCTTTACGAGTCCCCTCTGTAGCACAGAAAAACAAGTCCTCTCCCTCCTCATCCTCCTCATCTTCCTCCTCATCACCCAATATTGCCTCAGAATATTGGCTGGGCTGGGTAGTAACACCCATTGGGAAATCTGGCTCCATACCAACATGCTGGGCACTCAAGGCTTCCACTTTAAGATTATACAGTGATTGCTTCAAGAGACACAGCAGCGAGATGGTTACGCTGACGTGATTCCCCGCCTCCTGACGAAGCCACGCAGGCGAAACGCGCGTTGAGGCGCGCAGTTTTTCCCCTCACTGCAGACTTTCCACTTTTTTGACTACTACCATGTCCCAAGGTAATGTTTGGCAATATTATCGTTTAATATATTGAATTCTTTCTTATTGCAATACTTTTTGCCTTTGCTTATTTGCCCCCTATTGCCTCTGTTCAGTCCCAAGCTGACAGTCTTGTTGTCTTTTCAATTAGTTGGGCTGAATATTTATACAGAAACCTGGGCATAATTTATGTGGACATTGCTGCAGCTGGGTATAGGTTTCCTTCCTCGTTAGGGTATCTTCGATGTTACCCGCTATTTGGCCCTTCATCTTAGTCTTATATCTTTGTCTTTTATTGATGTATAGTACATGGAACACATCACTAAATAAAATATATTGAATTTTTGCATTAACAGTTGTGATATTGACTGTTTATGAGTGAGAGTGGTGAACTGCATACATATTTCAGTGGTTATCGGTCACATTCTCAATCCTTTCTTAGGGTGTTCTGGTTACGCTGATAATAGCCTGATCAATGCTCACGAGGTTGGTGCAGTACTCAAAGTTCTCAAGAACCTCACAAATGTCAGTGATCCACACCCACTCGACAGTTGTTATGTGTGGTGGCTGACTCAGTCTGACGGGCATGCTGAAGCTGGTATTCAGCTACTGCCCTCTGCTGTTCACTAATCCTCGCCAACACATGATAGTGGAGTTCCACCGCGTGGGCAGGTCGCAAATGAGTCGGTGACTTGGCAAATTCTAGAGCTTTTTCAGCGCTGTAAGAGCAGCAAAAGTGGTAGAGGATGGGCAGAAATGGGCGCTAATAAGGTGCACCTCCTCAAGTAGGTACGGCAAGTCACGGTAAGTTTTCAGAAATTTCTGAACAACTAGGTTCAGTATGTGAGCCATGCATGGCATGTGTACCAGCTTGCTGACCTTTAAAGCCGCCACCAGGTTGATTATCGCAGACGACCAGAACGGGTTGGAGGTACAGTGGGGAGAGCCACTGATCGGTCTGTTGTTTTATAGCTTGCCACAGCTTTGCTGCAGTGTGTGCTTTCTGACCTAAACAGATCAGCTTCAGCAGAGCGTGTTGCCACTTTGCCAATGAGCTGATGCACAGGTCCCAGCTTGGCAGTGATGGGGAGGGTAATTCAGCAGAGGATGAAGAGCAGGAGGAGGGAAGAGAGGAAATGGAATATGAAGAAGCGGAAACCCTGACAGAAGTTGGGCCCACTATTCTTGGCGTGGGTAGGATGTGTGATGTTCCAGTTTGCACCTTTCTCCCACCCTCCACCAGGTACACCCAGTGTGCCGTGACAGAAATGTATCATCCCTGTCCACAACAACTTGTCCAGGTGTCTGTTGTTAGGTGGACCTTCCCAGTTACAGCGTTGGGGAGAGCACAGTTCAGATTGTTTAACACGTGCTTGTGTAACAAAGGGACGGCACACTGGGCAAAATAACTGCAGCTCAGAACACTGTATCGTGGGGCAGCCACAGCCAAGAGATCACGGAAAAACTGTGTTCCCACATCTCCACAGCTAGCAATTGGGCAATGTGCGAGTTTAGTATTTATGCCTGTGGGTGCATGGCTGGGTATTTACGCTTTCTTTCCAAGTTCTCAGGCACGGACAATTGGACGCTCCGCTGGGACAAAGAAGTGGATGTGGTTGATGTTTGTTATGTGTGAGCCTAACAGCAGATTCTGAAGGACATAGCCCAGGTGACATGGCATTGGTTTGATCCCCAGATGCAGATTTGGTACCCTGGTGTTCTGTCCACCTACTGGGGTGCTTGGCTGCCATGTGGTTTTGCATTCTGGTGGTGCTCAGGTTGCCTTTGCCCTGGCCTCTGCTCAACTTGGACCTCTTCTTGTCGGGTCAGCGGTCGTCGGTGGACCGCGTCCTCTCCTGGACGAGGTACATCGATGACATTTTGCTGATATGGCAGGGTTCAGCAGTGGAGTTGGATTCATTTATGAGAAGTCTCAATACTAATGATAACAATATTCACATTATGTATTAGTACAACCCAAACCATACTGAATTTTTGGATGTGCTACTGAAGAGGGATGATGATGGTGCGATACAGACTAACATCAATAGAATGCACACTGAAACAAATATGTTGCTTCATGCTTCATCTTCACACCCTCAACATATGGTGCAATCTGTTCCGATTGGACAGTTCCTGCGACTCTGCAGGATCTGTTCGACGGATCACGATATATAGTCGAAGAACTATCAAGAGGGCTTATAACAGGGCTAAATTCTTTTCGTGACAGACTCTTTTGTATGGAGCCCATGATGCCACCAATGCCGATACAGTAAGATTTATAACTAAATATCACACGCAGGTCCAAGCATTAAGACGTGCCTTGTTGACAGCATGGCCCGTCTTAAGAGCAGACCCTGTGTTGTCTAAACTTGTTCCAGCAAAACCATCAATAACATTTCGTCGGTCTAAAAATTTTCGCGACCAATTAGTAAGAAGTCATTATGTGAGTGAACCCATACCTACTTTTTTGGATGGGTTCATAAGCAGACAAGGCTGTACCCCATGTGGCCATTGTATGGCTTGTTCGAATATAGAAAGATGTGAAGACTACCTTAATTCTAGTGGCAATAAACACTATAAAATCAAGAAACAGATTAATTGTCAGACAAAAAATGTTATCTATTACGTCACCTGCCCATGTGGGATGAGTTATGTTGGGCTGACTACACGTCTCTTGAAAATACGCGTTAGAGAACACGTATTGGGTATATTAGCGCCGGCGGAACAAACAGATGTGGCCGCATTAAAAACGTTACCACAACATTTTAAGTTAAAACATCAATGTAATGCTAATCTCTTGAGAGTTAGAGGGATTGATAGTGTGGAAGTTAACATCCGTGGTGGGCAAATATCCAAACGCCTGGCCCAAATGGAGGCCAGGTGAATTTGGACTCTGAATACTACTCACCCCAATGGTTTAAACGAGAACCTGAGCTTTGTACCCTTTTTGTGATCACCATTCAGTGATAATCGTGATGTAATATCTAATATACATGTACATGGTGCTTTGTTTTTATATGGTTTTATTTTTGTCTATATATTCTAGACTCATCCTTATGTGGTCACTTCTCTTCACATGCATCCCTTCACAACCATCTAATGGCAACGGACTGAAGACATCAGCAACATGGTGCCTATCATGTATTCATGGAATTTTGAGAAATGTCATGGGCCTAACTTTTTTAATGTGATGGATATTAATGCATATCTAAGCATATTTTGTATATGACATGCTACTTATGGTTAGTATGCCAGACAATGATGGTAGGGTAATGTATGTATTACATGTATAGCATTTTATGTGTGAGTATGTATACAATCTTTCATTATATATAATGCACTTAGTATAAATAATTGTTTAAAAGGTACATATGGTGTGCTTCCAGAGTGGTTAGTCGCAATATTTGAATTAACGAAACACTTACAGCATTTCTGGGATGGTATTCTAATTACGGATGGATAGTCATTTACTCATCCCCTCAATTATGCACTCTGGATGCCTCTATATGTGGAATATTAAATTTAAATCTATACATATGTAATATCATGTTCAATCTTGTTAATTATGACTTGACATCTTACGCCCCTATATTTGTTGTATAATTAAATTGCGTGTCTATTTGATTATCGAGAGATGTGCACACCCTGATTCCTGTCCTCTGTTCTGTGCCCCATTACCTGATAGTATGTGGATGGGATAATTGATACAATTATTGTATCTCATGTTATCCACTTCTATCACTCTTGCCCTTAGTGCTGTGGCCTGTGTATGCATGCGCCCGTCGGCTTGTGGCATCGCTTAGCGATGCCGCCGCCGTGCGTCTCAGTTGCCGTGGGGATGCGTGCATCACTCCCTCAGGCGCGCGGCATCTCTGGGTAATCATGTTCCGTCGCTTGGTTACAATTGTTTCCAGTTGGCAGATGCATGTAACGTGGGCAACAATATGCGTGACTTCCATTGGATGACCTCCCCTTTTTATACCAGATCCTTCTCTGTTTGTCTACGCCCCTAGACAAAGGCTGAGTGCCGAAACGCGCATCGGGGTGGGAGCATCGGCGGTGGCAGAGTTTGTCTCAATTGCAGGTATTTTCTACATGACTCTTTGCACTATATAAGATACAGATAGTAACATGTTCAGCTCTTGTGCACAACAGTAGATGTAAACAGCAACATAGTTGAGACTGCCCCGTGATTTCTTACAGTCACCATGCACATACAGTGTTGATAGTGGCTTATATGCACCTTCTACTTCCATAGTGAGTGGGCTGGTGTCATTTTACATGGTAAATATTACCAGGTGCTTCATGTTTGTCAACATTGTATTTATTGTGTATCTTTTATCCCCATCACCTGGTTGTGAAATTTTTAATAATAAAGATTACTATTTATTAGTGCTGAGCCATCCCCGTAGTGTTCGAGTTCGGTTCGGTTCGTCGAACACCCGTATGTTCGTCGAACACCTTTGAACACCGTTAAAACCAATGGCAGGCAAACAAAAACACATAGAAACACATAGAAAACACCTTCAAAGGTGTCCAAAAGCTGACAAACTGCTCAGAAGACACAACTAACACATGGAAAAGTGACAAGTACATATAGTCATGCGAAAAGAAAAGAGGTGGAGGAGTAAAAGAAGGGGGAGACACAGATATAGGCATGTCATGCCGTTCTAAAACCAAAAAAGTGCGAAGCCGACACGGCCAGCTCGTTCCAGCCTGTGCGACCTCCGTGTCGCCGGGTTTGTGCCAGAGCTGCGGTGGACCCTGACGGCCAGCCCCCCTCTCCCAATACTGGTGCCTGTCCGCTGGTGGGTCGAGCGAGCCCCCCTGCGGTGGAGGCAGGTCTAATGTTTTTAATTTAAATTGTCTCTCTAATTTGAATGAGTACACTTTAAATCCTTTTACAAGGATCTATTGGAGGGCAAGTCTCATGCCAGCAGCCGCGGTAATTCAAGCTCCAGTAGCGTCCACTAAAGCTGCTGCAGTTAAAAAGCTTTTATAAGGATTGAGCTTGGCGGTCCACCGCAAGACGTCCTACCGCCAGTCCCAGCCCCTGTGCCTTGGGGTGCCTCCCCGATGCTCTTCACTGAGTGTCCCGGGGGCCCGAACCATTTCCTTTGAAAAAAATTAAGTGTCCAAACTACAGGTGGTGTAGCTTGCTTAACAGCTGGGATAATCCACTGACTAGCAGACACTGCTACTAGGCACAAAGGATTTCCTGGGCTAGATGCAGTTAAAAATTTGGAATTAAATACTCTCGTTGGATGCTGAGAAAGCATTCCATAGAGTCTCCTGGCACGCCATATATTATTCTCTTAAAAAGCTTGGGGTAGGGGTCCCTTTTAGAGGCAAAATCACGGCCCTGTATCGCAATACGTCACCTAGGCTGAAGATAAATGGAACATTTTCATCACCTTTCATAATCACCAATGGGACAAGGCAGGGATGTCCTCTGTCCCCTCTCTTATACATCCTAGTGATGGAGCACCTACTCTCATCAATTCGCCATAACCCCAATATTAGGTGGATTGAGGTGGGAGGCAGCGAGTACAAGTGCTCTGCATTTGCTGATGATGTCCTAGTATATATCACTCAATCACATATATCCATCCCTGTTATGGCTGAAATAGATCACTTTGTTACATGGTCAAATTTTAAAATCAATGCAGCGAAGTCTGAGGCCCTCGATGTCTCCCTCCCCAAATCCATACAGGATTCCATCCAGTCCAACTTTCCCTTTGCCTGGCCCTCACAGGGTATCAAATACTTAGGAATTCGTATTCATAGAGACCTCTCCCGTCTATGTTATCTTAATTTTGGGCCCTTTTTTAAACAACTCCATACAGACCATGGTTGGCAAGTTAGAACTGTAAGATTCACTACGTGAACCACTGGTGTTTTGTGGAAAAGCACATGTACACTGTGTTCCAAATTATTATGCAAAAAGTGTTTAGGAGTGATAAGGTAAGAATTTTTTTGTTTGTCAGTTAAACTCATTGATGGTGATGTGTGTCAGGGCTCTTTATATCACTGTAAGCAATTGCAGACACCTGTGCTAATTAGTTTGGCAGGTGTGTCCAATGAAAGTCAAGACTACTTAAGAAGGCTGTCCCACATTATTAAGCAGCCTACATTTTCTGCCAAAATGGGAAAGAAAAAGGATGTGTCGGCTGCTGAGAAGCAACAAATTGTGGAATGTTTAGGTCAAGGCATGACTACAAACAACATTGCCAAGACACTTCATCCTGATCATCGCACAATCAAGATGTATGTAGCTGATTCATAGTACACACGTGTGCGTGCTGATATCGGAAAATTGAGGACTCTTTCCTACAGGCAATTACGTCAGGTTAAAAGAGCAGCGGCAAAAAAGCCTTGTCATAGCAGCAGACAAGTTTTTGAAGCTGCTGGTGCCTCCAACGTCCCCCGAACAACAAGATGCAGGGTCCTTCAGAGGTTTGCAGCTGTGCGTAAGCCATCCTGTCGACCTCCTCTATCCACTCTACTCAAGCAGAAATGGCTCCAGTGGGCCAAACAATACATGAAGACTGACTTCAAAACTGTTTTGTTCACCGATGAGTGCCGTGCAACGCTCGATGGTCCAGATGGATGGAGTGGAGGATGGGTGGTTGATGGACACCCCATGCAAACACGGCTACAGCGCCAACAAGGAGGAGGTGGAGTAATGTTTTGGGCTGAAATCATGGGGAGAGAGATTGTCGGCCCCTTTAGGATCCCTGAAGGGGTAAAGATGAACTCCATAATGTATGTGGAGTTTCTCAAACAGCACTTCCTGCCATGGTTCAAGAAGAAGAACCGTGTATTCCGCAGCAAGATCATTTTCATGCATGATAATGCACCGTCTCATGCTGCACATCTGCATCTCTGGCTGATATGGGCATAAAAGGGGACAAACTTATGGTGTGACCCCCTTGCTCCCCTGACCTCAACCCCATTGAGAACCTCTGGAGCATCATCAAAATAAGTGTCTATGATGGCGGGAGGCAGTTCACATCTAAGCCACAGCTCTGGGAGGGTATTCTGTCCTCATGCAAAACAATTGAAGCAGAAACCATCCAAAACCTGACAAATTCAATGGACGAGAGAGTTCAGAAGCTCCTTTCGAACAAGGGGTCCTATGTGCAAATGTAACATCACCTAGAATAAAGTTTTGAGTTGAAAACTGCTTGATTTCAGTTTCTAATAACCTGCTAATGCTTATAATTTCAAAAATGAACATTTTTTTGTTCTTAATTAAAATGAAAAGGTTGATCGAAGAGTGTGGGGGATCTAAGAGTGTGGCAACTCAGTAGTCAGGATTTTTTCGAATTCTGACAATCTGAGGGTCATGTTGCAGGTAGTGCAGCAAGAAGGTACTCATGTGTCTTGCGCATCTAGGAGCCCCAAAATTATTTTCGGGGCTAGATGCAGCTAAAAATTATTATTAATTTGAAAGCTGGTGGAGCTTAGTATAGATGGCCTAATAGAATCAGTACTGCAAACTGCTACAAGGCCCAAATTATTTTCCAGCCAAGATACAAATAAACACGATTAGTAATTTTAAATCTGGTGGAGTTTAGTGTAGATGGCCTAATAGAATCAGTACTGCACACTGTTACAAGGCCCAAATTATTTTCCAGCCAAGATACAGATAAACATGATTAGTAATTTTAAATTTGGTGGAGTTTAGTATAGATGGCCTAATAGAATCAGTACTGCACACTGCTACATGACCCAAATTATTTTCCAGCCAAGATACAGATAAACATGATTAGTAATTTTAAATCTGGTGGAGTTTAGTATAGATGGCCTAATAGAATCAGTACTGCACACTGCTACAAGGCCCAAATTATATTCCAGCCAAGATACAGATAAACATGATTAGTAATTTGAAAGCTTAAAATGGTTGGTGAGGTGATTTTAACAAATCATCAAGCTTTTACTCTCCCCAGGATGACACAGGGGTAGAAAAGTCGTTTTGGATCCATGATTTGTTCATCTTTATGAACGTGAGTCTGTCTACATTATCAGTGGAGAGCCACGTGCGCTTATCTGTCAGCACACCACCAGCAGCGCTGAACACACGTTCAGACAGAACGCTGGCTGCGGGGCATGACAATATCTCCAAGACGTAAGTGGCGAGCTCCGGCCATTTATCCAGATTGGAAGCCCAAAAAGAGCAAGGGTCCAGTGACACAGTCATGGCTTCAATGTTTACTTGGAGATACTCCTGTACCATCGTCTCTAGGCATTGACTATGTGTCAGACTTCTTGTCTCCTGTGGCCTTGCAAAGGATGGGCTAAAAAAGAGGTGAAATGATTCCGCAAAATTGATGTTACCAGCAGATACTGTGTTTCTGTTACGTTTTGAGTACTGAACACTCGACGGTCCCACGGTTGGCAAGTTGGAACTGTGAGATTCACTACGTGCACCACTAGTGTTTTTTGGAAAAGCACATGTAAGATTCTGCAACAGTCTCTGCTGATACTCCTGCATGCGTGCATCTCTTTCTATGGCAGGAATAATTTCTGCAAATTTACTTTTGTACCAGGGATCTAAGAGTGTGGCAACCCAGTAGTCAGGATTATTTCTAATTCTCACAATTCGAGGGTCATGTTGCAGGTAGTGCAGCAAGAAGGCACTCATGTGTCTTGCGCATCCAGGAGCACCAAGTCCCTGTTGTGTTGGTGGCGAGGTAACAATCATGCTTTATTCCTCTGCCCTCTCCCCCAAACCTCGGACAACAAAAATGTGATCAAGGTCTCCCTCATCTGATGAGTCTAACATCAGTTCGTCCTCCACTTCTTCCTGGGCTCCTGCACCTTCCTCACTAGTTTGGCTGCTACCATGCGCCCTGGTAAAACCATCTCCCCCACCCTCACATGCCTGCCGCCTTGGTGCTGCCGACCGTCTGGACCTTGCAGATGTTAGCCCTTCCGCATACAACTCCTCCTCCTCTACTTCCTCCACCTCCTCTTGTGCCACCACCTGACTCTGAATTCGGTTTAACATGTGCTCCAGCATGTAAATCACCGGAATAGTCATGCTGATAATGGCATCGTCAGCACTAAACTTCTTCGTCGCCATTTCAAAACTGTGCAGAAGGGTGCTTAGGTCCCTGATCTGAGACCACTCCTCCAGCGTGATTTGTCCCACCTCTGGATCTCATTGCCCCAGGCTATATGTTAGAAGGAATTGCACCAGGGTTTGTCGGTGCTGCCACAGTCGCTGCAACATGTGCAGAGTTGAATTCCACAGGGTAGGCACATCGCATTTTAGACGGTGAAGTGGCAGGCCCAACGATTTCTGTAGAGATGTAAGTCGCTGAGCTGCAGGATGCGAACGGCGGAAGTGAGCACACAGCGACCGTGCCCTCTGCAGAAGGCCATCTAGTCCGGGATAGTGGGCTAAATATTGCTGGACAACCAGGTTCAACACGTGAGCCATACAAGGCACGTGTGTGACATTGCCCCGGCGAAGGGCGGCACCCAGGTTCGCAGCATTGTCGCACACGGCCTTCCCTGGTTTCAGGTCCAGTGGAGACAACCATTCATGAAACTGGTTCTCCAGAGCTGACCACAACTCCTCAGCTGTGTGACTCACATTTCCCAGACATATCAATGTAAAAACCGCCTGATGACGTTGAGCCCTGCTGCCAGCATAGTAAGGAGGTGTGCAGGATCCCTTCTGCGCAGTTAGAAAGCTTGTGGCATGACCAGACAGGCTTTGGGTGCAGGTGGAGGACCGAGAGGAGGTTGAGGAGGCAGAAGCAGTGGAGGAACTTCGAGATAAAGAGGATTGACGCACAACTCGTGGGGACGGCAAGACTTGGACAGCAGCCCCTTGTCCTGCTGTCACCATAGTTACCCAGTACCCAGTCAGCGACATGTAACACCCCTGTCCATGCCTACTCGTCCAAGAGTCTGTGGTGAAATGCACCCTGTCACACACAGAGTTTCTCAAAGAAGCGGTGATGTTGTGTGCGACATGCTGGTGGAGTGCAGGCACACCTTTCTTTGAAAAGTAGTGCCGAATGGGCATCTGGTACTGGGGCACTGCGACGGACATAAGGTCTCGAAAATCCTCTGTGTCCACCAGGCGGAAAGGCAATATTTCTGTAGCCAAGAGCTTGCAGATGGTGAAATTCAACCTCTTAGCTTTCTCATGGCTAGGAGGAAATGGTCTTTTACTTTTCCACATCTGAGGGACCGAGGGCTGGCTGTTGTGCTTAGACGGGGTTGAGAAGGGTGTCCCCGGCAAACTGCCGGTCTGTGAGGAAGATGCAGACGGACATGTTCGGTTGCCTTGATCCAAAGGTGGTGCTATCGATGTCGGACAGCGCTGAACACCAGCTGGTGTTTCCACCTCCAAAGAAAATGATGACCTGCCAATCACGCTGGCTGTTGAGGGTAAAGAGGTGGCAGGTCTGCGTCCCAAAACAGGTGTGACTGCTGTCCCCCCAGTCACAGAGGATGAAGAGGCCATGGATGCACAAGATCTGGCAGACGGTGGTTGGCCCGGCCGGCTAGGCCGCATTGTAGCACAGTGAGCTTCCCACTGCAACTTATGCTTCATATCCATGTGCCGATTCATGCATGAAGTACTCAAACTTTGGATTTTTTGGCCTCTACTTAGCTTTTGCTGACAAATGTTACAGATAACACGAGTTGGGTCATCCTTATCGATCTGAAAAAATGCCCAGGCTATGCCAGGCTTAGCACCCATGTGACCCGAAGAGCCACCACGACTTGTGGTCAGAGGCAGAGTTGTGTTTGAGGATGCAGTTGTTGACGTGCTTCCAGTACTACGTCTCTGTCCAGGAAGGCGCAACCTGACCTCGTCATCAAAAGCATCCTCCTCCACCTCCTCTGCTGACCTCATCGACTGGCTGACTGTGGGTTGACAGTAAGTGGGATCTCCAACCTCATCATCATCACACTGTGTGTTATCACACCCGTCGTCCTCAGAGCCAACCTCTTCCTGCCCTGACAAAAAACTAAAGTTGTCGCTCCAATCAGGTATTTGAGTCTCATCATCGTCTTCCTCATTGTCTCCACCAACAGGAGTTACAGTTTGGGAACGAGGGTCTACATTAAGGTCAGAACCTTCTGCGTCTGGTCCTGGATCTGACTCATAAAGATTCTGGGCATCAGTGCAGATCATTTCTTCGTCTGGATTCACAGAAGCTCTGGAGCCGACCTCTGATTCCCTGGCCATAGTATGAGTAAACAGCTCTGCAGACTCAACCATCTGTTCTAACCCATACTCAGACGGGCAGCTGGAGACTTGGGAGCTGTGAGGAAGCAAGTGCGATTGGGGTGACACCTCTGAGGACTTGAGTATTTGTGATGTTGAAGTTGAGGTGGAGGAGGGCCCACTTAAAGAAGCACTTGATATCCGTTGATGCACCTGCTGTTTTTGTGCCTCATCTTGAATTTGTAGCGATTGGCGAGGCCATAAGAAAGGGATCTTATCACATGGTCCGCTAAAAGAAGTTGACATCTTAGTTTGGCTGGAAGATGGTCTTTCTTCTGCAGATGTTACTGTTGCTTTAACACCTACCCCACGGACACAACCTTTTTTTCCCTTCCCAACACGCCTATTCCCCTTTCCACCAGCAGCAGGCCTTTTTCCACTCATTTTGGTGGTTAACTAATTCACAACTCTGGAGTTGTTTGCACAAAAAACAATGGATGGGAACCGAGCAGAGCTGAGTGGCCAAACTGTGGTATTAGCCCAAAAGTATTGGCTGGGTTAGATGCAGATAAAAATTATTTTGAATTTGCAACCTGGTGGAGGTTAGTATAGATTGACTAATAGAACAAGTCCCACACACTGCTACAAGCCCAAGCCCAAATATTTTTTCAGAGCTAGATGCAGATAAAAATTATTTTGAATTTGCAACCTGGTGGAGGTTAGTATAGATGGACTAATAGAACAAGTCCCACACACTACTACAAGCCGAAGCCCAAATATTTTTTCAGAGCTAGATGCAGATAAAAATTATTTTGAATTTGCAACCTGGTGGAGGTTAGTATAGATGGACTAAGAGAACAAGTCCCACACACTGCTACAAGCCCAAGTCCAAATATTTTTTCAGAGCTAGATGCAGATAAAAATTATTTTGAATTTGCAACCTGGTGGAGGTTAGTATAGCTGGACTAATAGAACAAGTCCCACACACTGCTACAAGCCCAAGCCCAAATATTTTTTCAGAGCTAGATGCAGATAAAAATTATTTTGAATTTGCAACCTGGTGGAGGTAAGTATAAATGGACTAATAGAACAAGTCCCACACACTGCTACAAGCCCAAGCCCAAATATTTTTTCAGAGCTAGATGCAGATAAAAATTATTTTGAATTTGCAACCTGGTGGAGGTTACTATGGATGGACTAATAGAACAAGTCCCACACACTGCTACAAGCCGAAGCCCAAATATTTTTTCAGAGCTAGATGCAGATAAAAATTATTTTGAATTTGCAACCTGGTGGAGGTTAGTATAGATGGACTAATAGAACAAGTCCTACACACTGCTACAAGCCCAAGCCCAAATATTTTTTCAGAGCTAGATGCAGATAAAAATTATATTAAATTTGCAAACTGGTGGAGGTTAGTATAGATGGACTAATAGAACAAGTTCCACACACTTCTACAAGCCGAAGCCCAAATATTGTTTCAGAGCTAGATGCAGATAAAAATTATTTTGAATTTGCAACCTGGTGGAGGTTAGTATAGATGGACTAATAGAATGATGCTATGCCCAAAAGGTTTTACTTCACTAGGTACAGTAAAAAAAATTGTATTCTATACACAGGTGGTGTAGCTTGCAACACAGATAGGCTACTCCACTGACTAACACACACTGCAAGAGGCCAAAAAGGATTTGCTTTGCTAGATTTAGCCAAATGCTGTGAAAAAAAACTTGCACAGCACTGGCACAGACCTGCCTGGCAAAAAGTGATAGGAACTGATGTAACCTAGCCCTCAAAAGGACTGCAATTACAATTAGTCTTTACTCCCAACTAGTGTTGAGCCACCCCCGTAGTGTTCGAGCTCGGATCGGTTCGTCGAACACCCGTGTGTTCGCCGAACTGTTCGTCGAACTGTTCGTCGAACACCTTCGAACACCGTTAAAACCAATGGCAGGCAAACAAAAACACATAGAAACACATAGAAAACACCTTTAAAGGTGTCCAAAAGCTGACAAACTGCTCAGAAGACACAACTAACACATGGAAAAGTGACAAGTACATATAGTCATGCGAAAAGAAAAGAGGTGGAGGAGTAAAAGGAGGGGGAGACACAGATATAGGCATGTCATGCCCTTCTAAAATCCAAAAAGTGAGAAGCCGACACGTTCAGTCCGCTCCTGCCCGTGCCACCTCCGTGTCGCCGGGTTTGTGCCAGAGCCGCGGTGAACCCTGACGGCCAGCCCCCCTCTCCCAATACTGGTGCCTGTCCGCTGGTGGGTCGAGCGAGCCCCCCTGTGGTGGAGGCAGCTCTAAGCTTTTTAATTTAAATTGTCTCTCTAATTTGAATGAATACACTTTAAATCCATTTACAAGGATCTATTGGAGGGCAAGTCTCATGCCAGCAGCCGCGTAATTCCAGCTCCAGTAGCGTCCACTAAAGCTGCTGCAGTTAAAAAGCTTTTATAAGGATCGAGCTCAGCTGTCCACCGCAAGGCATCCTACTGCCAGTCCCAGCCCCTATGCCTTGGGGTGCCTCCTGATGCTCTTCACTGAGTATCCTGTGGTCCCGAAGCATTTCCTTTGAAAAAATTAAGTGTCCAAACTACAGGTGGTGTAGCTTGCTTAACAGCTGGGATAATCCGCTGACTAGCAGACACTGCTACTAGGCACAAAGTATTTCCTGGGCTAGATGCAGTTAAAAATTTGTAATTAGATACTCTCGTTGGATGCTGAGAAAGCATTCCATAGAGTCTCCTGGCACGCCATATATGATTCTCTTAAAAAGCTTGGGGTAGGGGTCTAGGGGACCCTTTTATAGCCAAAATCACGGCCCTGTATCACAATACGTCACCTAGGCTGAAGATAAATGGAACTGTAGCACCCTGAGGGCTCGGTTGCTACAGAGGTATTGCACCTCACCCAGAGGTGTGATATCTCACTCTCAGGTAAGGATGGAGTGTGGATCAGGACCCGACACCTGCATGCATTACACCACATTGCCGTGGGGCAGGGCGACCAATATGCCCCTGAGATGGGCACGACAGTCCCTGTCCCTGGCTGGAGTGGGGGGAGGGAACACTGAGGAAGGGGAACCCTGTAGTGCAGGAGCAGGGAGGAAGCAGTTCCTGGGTGCATTGAGAAGGGAGTATAAAAGGTGGGCACCACCTTAGTTCAGTGCAGAGAAGTCTGAGCAGAAGTGGCAGGGAGCAGGGGCTCTGCATGAGCTCTGCTCCGGAGGCGGGCCTAGTAGCAGAGGCCCAGGCCTGGAAGAGGGAGAAGGAAGGAAGAGGAGTGGAGAAGGCTCCAGGAATGAGGAACGAAGGGATCCCAGGGGTGCGGACGGGCGAGTCGCCACCGCACACCCGAATCCACCTCAGGCCAAAGGGGGAGACCGGTCCCCGAAACTAGTGGAGGCAGGAAACGACCCTCAGCTAGAAACTGGAGGCTGTGACATTTTATGTGGCGCAGCCCCTCGCTACACCCACTAGGAAGGCACCACAAAGGGTCAGGGAAACTGGCGCCAAGTTTACCAAGAGGAGGCCCGAGGCAGCCGGACAGAAGGGTTGGTAAGAAAGGCCAGACAAAGGACACACAAAGGGGGTCCTGTGAAGCGCTCCAAAGTTATCTGGGAGTTGTCTGAGCCCCTCACCTGGTGAGCACAGTACGACGTGGGCAGCCGTTACCTGCAGACGTGGTCTGGATAATAAGAACTGTGAGTAAAGGCCCTGGACTGCATCACTGACTCCGTGTCGTTACTGCTGCTGCCCTGCACCATCTCCCCCATCCTCCGCATACACTGCCCTGAGGCTATACTCCTCCCGTGGGGAGTTATGCTACGCTCTGCTGCACCCACAACACCAGCCTCAGCGGTCTGCCCTGCAGCGGCGGTTCACTCTGACCGCAATCCTCGGGTGGCGTAGTCGGACATTTAAACATCAAAACCACATAAATAGTTCCGCCACTGGTTTGACCACTCTGAGCCACGGAACCGGGCTTCCGCCACGAAGACTACAACCACCAGCATCCACCAAAAAGGGTCCGGCTCCGGGTGTCCCAAGGCCCAGGGGGTGCATCAGAACATTTTCATCACCTTTCACAATCACCAATGGGACAAGGCAGGGATGTCCTCTGTCCCCTCTCTTATACATCCTAGTGACGGAGCACCTGCTCTCATCAATTCGCCATAACCCCAATATTAGGTGGATTGAGGTGGGAGGCACCGAGTACAAGTGCTCTCTATTTGCTGATGATGTCCTAGTATATATCACTCAATCAAATATATCCATCCATGCTGTTATGGCTGAAATAGATCACTTTGTTACATGGTCAAATTTTAAAATCAATGCAGCGAAGTCTGAGGCCCTCGATGTCTCCCTCCCCAAATCCATATAGGATTCCATCCAGTCCAACTTTCCCTTTGCCTGGCCCTCACAGGGTATCAAATACTTAGGAATTCCTATTCATAGAGACCTCTCCCATCTATGTTATCTTAATTTTGAGCCCTTTATTGAACAACTCCATACAGACCACGGTTGGCAAGTTATAACTGTAAGATTCACTACGTGAACCACTGGTGTTTTGTGGAAAAGCACATGTACACTGTGTTCCAAATTATTATGCAAAAAGTGTTTAGGAGTGATAAGGGAAGAATTTTTTTGTTTGTTAGTTAAACTCATTGATGGTGATGTGTGTCAGGGCTCTTTATATCACTGTAAGCAATTGCAGACACCTGTGCTAATTAGTTTGGCAGGTGTGTCCAATGAAAGGCAAGACTGCTTAAGATGGCTGTCTCACATTATTAAGCAGCCTACATTTTCTGCCAAAATGGGAAAGAAAAAGGATGTGTCGGCTGCTGAGAAGCAACAAATTGTGGAGTGTTTAGGTCAAGGCATGACTACAATCAACATTGTGCGATGATCAGGATGAAGTGTCTTAGCAATCAAGAAGTATGTAGCTGATTCACAGTACACACGTGTGCGTGCTGATAAGGGCAAATTGAGGACTCTTTCCTACAGGCAATTACATCAGGTTAAAAGAGCAGTGGCAAAAAAACCTTGTCATAGCAGCAGACAAGTTTTTGAAGCTGCTGGTGCCTCCAACGTCCCCCGAACAACAAGATGCAGGGTCCTTCAGAGGTTTGCAGCTGTGCATACGCCATCCTGTCGACCTCCTCTATCCACTTCACACAAGCAGAAACGGCTCCAGTGGGCCAAACATTACATGAAGACTGATTTCAAAACTGTTTTGTTCACGGATGAGTGCCGTGCAGCGCTCGATGGTCCAGATGGATGGAGTGGAGGATGGCTGGTTGATGGACACCCCACGCAAACACGGCTACAGCGCCAACAAGGAGGAGGTGGAGTAATGTTTTGGGCTGGAATCATGGGGAGAGAGATTGTCGGCCCCTTTAGGATCCCTGAAGGCGCTAAAGATGAACTCCATAATGTATGTGGATTTTCTCAAACAGCACTTCCTGCCATGGTTCAAGAAGAAGAACCGTGTATTTCACAGCAAGATCATTTTTTTGCATGATAATGCACCATCTCATGCTGCACATAAAACATCTGCATCTCTGGCTGATATGGGCATAAAAGGGGACAAAATTATGGTGTGACCCCCATGCTCCCCTGACCTCTACCCCATTCAGGACCTCTGGAGCATCATCAAAAGGAGTGTCTATGATGGCGGGAGGCAGTTCTCATCTAAGCAACAGCTCTGGGAGGGTATTCTGTCCTCATGCAAAACAATTGAAGCAGAAACCATCCAAAACCTGACAAATTCAATGGACGAGAGAGTTCAGAAGCTCCTTTCGAAAAAGGGGTCCTATGTGAAAATGTAACATCACCTAGAATAAAGTTTTGAGTTGAAAACTGTTTGATTTCAGTTTCTAATAACCTGCTAATGCTTATAATTTCAAAAATGACCATTTTTCTGGTCTTTATTAAAATGAAAAGGTTGATCGAAAAGTTTGGGGGATCTAAGAGCGTGGCAACTAGTGTTGAGCCACCCCCGTAGTGTTCGAGTTCGGTTCGGTTCGTCGAACACCCGTGTGTTCGCCGTACTGTTCGTCGAACTGTTCGTCGAACACCTTCGAACACCGTTAAAACCAATGGCAGGCAAACAAAAAGACATAGAAACACATAGAAAACACCTTCAAAGGTGTCCAAAAGCTGACAAACTGCTCAGAAGACATAACTAACACATGGAAAAGTGACAAGTACATATAGTCATGCGAAAATAAAAGAGGTGGAGGAGTAAAAGGAGGGGGAGACACAGATATAGGCATGTCATGCCCTTCTAAAATCCAAAAAGTGAGAAGCCGACACGGCCAGTCCGCTCCTGCCCGTGCCACCTCCGTGTCGCCGGGTTTGTGCCAGAGCTGCGGTGAACCCTGATGGCCAGCCCCCCTCTCCCAATACTGGTGCCTGTCCGCTGGTGGGTCGAGCGAGCCCCCCTGTGGTGGAGGCAGCTCTAAGCTTTTTAATTTAAATTGTCTCTCTAATTTGAATGAATACACTTTAAATCCATTTACAAGGATCTATTGGAGGGCAAGTCTCATGCCAGCAGCCGCGTAATTCCAGCTCCAGTAGCGTCCACTAAAGCTGCTGCAGTTAAAAAGCTTTTATAAGGATCGAGCTCGGCTGTCCACCGCAAGGCATCCTACTGCCAGTCCCAGCCCCTATGCCTTGGGGTGCCTCCTGATGCTCTTCACTAAGTATCCCATGGTCCCGAAGAATTTCCCTTGAAAAAATTAAGTGTCTAAACTACAGGTGGTGTAGCTTGCTTAACAGCCGGGATAATCCGCTGACTAGCAGACACTGCTACTAGGCACAAAGAATTTCCTGGGCTAGATGCAGTTAAAAATTTGAAATTAGATACTCTCGTTGGATGCTGAGAAAGCATTCCATAGAGTCTCCTGGCACGCCATATATGATTCTCTTAAAAAGCTTGGGGTAGGGGTCTAGGGGACCCTTTTATAGCCAAAATCACGGCCCTGTATCACAATATGTCACCTAGGCTGAAGATAAATGGAACTGTAGAACCCCGAGGGCTTGGTTGCTACAGACGTATTGCACCTCACCCAGAGGTGTGATATCTCACTCTCAGGTAAGGATGGAGTGTGGATCAGGACCCGACACCTGCATGCATTACACCACATTGCCGTGGGGCAGGGCGACCAATATGCCCCTGAGATGGGCACGACAGTCCCTGTCCCTGGCTGGAGTGGGGGGAGGGAACACTGAGGAAGGGGAACCCTGTAGTGCAGGAGTAGGGAGGAAGCAGTTCCCGGGTGCATTGAGAAGGGAGTATAAAAGGTGGGCACCATCTTAGTTCAGTGCAGAGAAGTCTGAGCAGAAGTGGCAGGGAGCAGGGGCTCTGCATGAGCTCTGCTCCGGAGGCGGGCCTAGTAACAGAGGCCCAGGCCTGGAAGAGGGAGAAGGAAGGAAGAGGAGCGGAGAAGGCTCCAGGAACGAGGAATGAAGGGATCCCAGGGGTGCGGACGGGCGAGTCGCCACCGCACGCCCGAATCCACCTGCGTGGAGGGGTCAGGCCAAAGGGGGAGACCGGTCCCCGAACTAGTGGAGGCAGGAAACGACCCTCAGCTAGAAACCGGAGGCTCTGACATTTTATGTGGCGCAGCCCCTCGCTACACCCGCTAGGAAGGCACCACATAGGGTCAGGGAAACTGGCGCCAAGTTTACCAAGAGGAGGCCCGAGGCAGCCGGACAGAAGTGTTGGTAAGAAAGGCCAGACAAAGGACACACAAAGGGGGTCCTGTGAAGTGCTCCAAAGTTATCTGGGAGTTGTCTGAGCCCCTCACCTGGTGAGCACAGTACGACGTGGGCAGCCGTTACCTGCAGACGTGGTCTGGATAATAAGAACTGTGAGTAAAGGCCCTGAACTGCATCACTGACTCCGTGTCGTTACTGCTGCTGCCCTGCACCATCACCCCCATCCTCCGCATACACTGCCCTGAGGCTATACTCCTCCCGTGGGGAGTTATGCTATGCTCTGCTGCACCCACAACACCAGCCTCAGCGGTCTGTCCTGTAGCGGCGATTCACTCTGACCGCAATCCACGGGTGGCGTAGTCGTACATTTAAACATCAAAACCACATAAATAGTTCCGCCACTGGTTTGACCGCCCTGAGCCACGGAACCGGGTCGCCGCCACGAAGACTACAACCACCAGCATCCACCAAAAAGGGTCCGGCTCCGGGTGTCCCAAGGCCCAGGGGGTGCGTCAGAACATTTTCATCACTTTTCACAATCACCAATGGGACAAGGCAGGGATGTCCTCTGTCCCCTCTCTTATACATCCTAGTGACGGAGCACGTGCTCTCATCAATTCGCCATAACCCCAATATTAGGTGGATTGAGGTGGGAGGCACCGAGTACAAGTGCTCTCTATTTGCTGATGATGTCCTAGTATATATCACTCAATCACATATATCCATCCATGCTGTTATGGCTGAAATAGATCACTTTGTTACATGGTCAAATTTTAAAATCAATGCAGCGAAGTCTGAGGCCCTCGATGTCTCCCTCCCCAAATCCATATAGGATTCCATCCAGTCCAACTTTCCCTTTGCCTGGCCCTCACAGGGTATCAAATACTTAGGAATTCCTATTCATAGAGACCTCTCCCATCTATGTTATCTTAATTTTGGGCCCTTTATTGAACAACTCCATACAGACCACGGTTGGCAAGTTAGAACTGTAAGATTCACTACGTGAACCGCTGGTGTTTTGTGGAAAAGCACATGTACACTGCTTTCCAAATTATTATGCAAAAAGTGTTTACGAGTGATAAGGGAAGAATTTGATTATTTGTCAGTTAAACTCATTGATGGTGATGTGTGTCAGGGCTCTTTATATCACTGTAAGCAATTGCAGACACCTGTGCTAATTAGTTTGGCAGGTGTGTCCAATGAAAGGCAAGACTACTTAAGAAGGCTCTCTCACATTATTAAGCAGCCTACATTTTCTGCCAAAATGGGAAAGAAAAAGGATGTGTCGGCTGCTGAGAAGCAACAAATTGTGGAGTGTTTAGGTCAAGGTATGACTACAATCAACATTGTGCGATGATCAGGATGAAGTGTCTTGGCAATCAAGAAGTATGTAGCTGATTCACAGTACACACGTGTGCTTGCTGATAAGGGCAAATTGAGGACTCTTTCCTACAGGCAATTACATCAGGTTGAAAGAGCAGCGGCAAAAAAGCCTTGTCATAGCAGCAGATAAGTTTTTGAAGCTGCTTGTGCCTCCAACGTCCCCCGAACAACAAGATGCAGGGTCCTTCAGAGGTTTGCAGCTGTGCATACGCCATCCTGTCGACCTCCTCTATCCACTTCACACAAGCAGAAACGGCTCCAGTGGGCCAAACATTACATGAAGACTGATTTCAAAACAGTTTTGTTCACGGATGAGTGCCGTGCAGCGCTCGATGGTCCAGATGGATGGAGTGGAGGATGGCTGGTTGATGGACACCCCACGCAAACACGGCTACAGCGCCAACAAGGAGGAGGTGGAGTAATGTTTTGGGCTGGAATCATGGGGAGAGAGATTGTCGGCCCCTTTAGGATCCCTGAAGGTGCTAAAGATGAACTCCATAATGTATGTGGATTTTCTCAAACAGCACTTCCTGCCATGGTTCAAGAAGAAGAACCGTGTATTTCACAGCAAGATCATTTTTCTGCATGATAATGCACCATCTCATGCTGCACATAAAACATCTGCATCTCTGGCTGATATGGGCATAAAAGGGGACAAACTTATGGTGTGACCCCCATGCTCCCCTGACCTCTACCCCATTCAGAACCTTTGGAGCATCATTAAAAGGAGTGTCTATGATGGCGGGAGGCAGTTCACATCTAAGCAACAGCTCTGGGAGGGTATTCTGTCCTCATGCAAAACAATTGAAGCAGAAACCATCCAAAACCTGACAAATTCAATGGACGAGAGAGTTCAGAAGCTCCTTTCGAACAAGGGGTCCTATGTGAAAATGTAACATCACCTAGAATAAAGTTTTGAGTTGAAAACTAACAACCTGCTAATGCTTATAATATCAAAAATGACCATTTTTTTGGTCTTTATTAAAATGAAAAGGTTGATCGAAAAGTTTGGGGGATCTAAGAGTGTGGCAACCCAGTAGTCATGATTACTTCGAATTCTGACAATATGAGGGTCATGCTGCAGGTAGTGCAGCAAGAAGGCACTTATGTGTCTTGCGCATCTCGGAGCCCCAAAATTATTTTCCGGGCTAGATGCAGCTAAAAATTATTTTTAATTTTAAATCTGGTGAAGCTTTAGTATAGATGGCCTAATAGGATCAGTGCTGCACACTGCTACAAAGCCCAAATTATTTTCCAGTCAAGATACAGATAAACATGATTAGTAATTTGAAAGCTTAAAACGGTTGGTAGGGTGATTTTAACCAATCATCAAGCTTTTACTCTCCCCAGGATGACACAGGGGTAGAAAAGTCATTTCGGATCCATGATTTGTTCATCTTTATGAACGTGAGTCTGTCTACATTATCAGTGGAGAGCCGCGTGCGCTTATCTGTCAGCACACCACCAGCAGCGCTGAACACACGTTCAGACAGAACGCTGGCTGCGGGGCATGACAAGATCTCCAAGGCGTAAGTGGCTAGCTCCGGCCATTTATCCAGATTGGAAGCCCAAAAAGAGCAAGGGTCCAGTGACACAGTCGTGGCTTCAATGTTTACTTGGAGATACTCCTGTACCATCGTCTCTAGGCGTTGACTATGTGTCAGACTTCTTGTCTCCTGTGGCCTTGCAAAGGATGGGCTAAAAAAGTGGTGAAATGATTCCGCAAAATTGATGTTACCAGCAGATACTGTGGTTCTGTTACGGTTTGAGTGCTGAACACTTGACGGTCCCACGGTTGGCAAGTTGGAACTGTGAGATTCACTACGTGCACCACTGGTATTTTGTGGAAAAGCACATGTAAGATTCTGCAACAGTCTCTGCTGATACTCCTGCATGCGTGCATCCCTTTCTATGGCAGGAATAATTTCTGCAAATTTACTTTTGTACCGGGGATCTAACAGTGTGGCAACCCAGTAGTCAGGATTATTTCTAATTCTCACAATTCGAGGGTCATGTTGCAGGTAGTGCAGCAAGAAGGCACTCATGTGTGTTGCGCATCCAGGAGCACCAAGTCCCTGTTGTGTTGGTGGCGAGGTAACAATCATGCTTCCTTCCTCTGTCCTCTCCCCCCAACCTCGCACAACAGAAATGTGATCAAGGTCTCCCTCATCTGATGAGTCTTCCATCAGTTCGTCCTCCACTTCTTCCTGGGCTCCTGCACCTTCCTCACTAGTTTGGCTGCTACCATGCGCCCTGGTAAAACCATCTCCTCCACCCTCACATGCCTGTCGCCTTGGTGCTGCCGACCGTCTGGACCTTGCAGATGTTAGCCCTTCCGCATACAACTCCTCCTCCTCTACTTCCTCCACCTCCTCTTGTGCCACCACCTGACTCCGAATTCTGTTTAACATGTGCTCCAGCGTGTAAATCACCGGAATAGTCATGCTGATAATGGCATCGTCAGCACTAAACATCTTCGTCGCCATTTCAAAACTGTGCAGAAGGGTGCATAGGTCCCTGATCTGAGACCACTCCTCCAGCGTGATTTGCCCCACCTCTGAATCTGGTTGGCCCAGGCTATACGTCAGAACGTATTGCACCAGGGCTTGTCGGTGCTGCCACAGTCGCTGCAACATGTGCAGAGTTGAATTCCACCGGGTAGGCACATCGCATTTTAGCCGGTGAAGTGACAGGCCCAACGACTTCTGTAGAGATGTAAGTCGCTGAGCTGCGGGATGCGAACGGCGGAAGTGAGCACACAGCGACCGTGCCCTCTGCAGAAGGCCATCTAGTCTGGGATAGTGGGCTAAAAATTGCTGGACAACCAGGTTCAACACGTGAGCCATACAAGGCACGTGTGTGACATTGCCCCGGCGAAGGGCCGCACCCAGGTTTGCAGCATTATCGCACACGGCCTTCCCTGGTTTCAGGTCCAGTGGAGACAACCATTCATGAAATTGGTTCTCCAGAGCTGACCACAACTCCTCAGCTGTGTGACTCACATTTCCCAGACATTTCAATGTAAAAACCGCCTGATGACGTTGAGTGGGGGGAGGGAACACTGAGGAAGGGGAACCCTGTAGTGCAGGAGCAGGGAGGAAGCAGTTCCTGGGTGCATTGAGAAGGGAGTATAAAAGGTGGGCACCACCTTAGTTCAGTGCAGAGAAGTCTGAGCAGAAGTGGCAGGGAGCAGGGGCTCTGCATGAGCTCTGCTCCGGAGGCGGGCCTAGTAGCAGAGGCCCAGGCCTGGAAGAGGGAGAAGGAAGGAAGAGGAGTGGAGAAGGCTCCAGGAATGAGGAACGAAGGGATCCCAGGGGTGCGGACGGGCGAGTCGCCACCGCACACCCGAATCCACCTCAGGCCAAAGGGGGAGACCGGTCCCCGAAACTAGTGGAGGCAGGAAACGACCCTCAGCTAGAAACTGGAGGCTGTGACATTTTATGTGGCGCAGCCCCTCGCTACACCCACTAGGAAGGCACCACAAAGGGTCAGGGAAACTGGCGCCAAGTTTACCAAGAGGAGGCCCGAGGCAGCCGGACAGAAGGGTTGGTAAGAAAGGCCAGACAAAGGACACACAAAGGGGGTCCTGTGAAGCGCTCCAAAGTTATCTGGGAGTTGTCTGAGCCCCTCACCTGGTGAGCACAGTACGACGTGGGCAGCCGTTACCTGCAGACGTGGTCTGGATAATAAGAACTGTGAGTAAAGGCCCTGGACTGCATCACTGACTCCGTGTCGTTACTGCTGCTGCCCTGCACCATCTCCCCCATCCTCCGCATACACTGCCCTGAGGCTATACTCCTCCCGTGGGGAGTTATGCTACGCTCTGCTGCACCCACAACACCAGCCTCAGCGGTCTGCCCTGCAGCGGCGGTTCACTCTGACCGCAATCCTCGGGTGGCGTAGTCGGACATTTAAACATCAAAACCACATAAATAGTTCCGCCACTGGTTTGACCACTCTGAGCCACGGAACCGGGCTTCCGCCACGAAGACTACAACCACCAGCATCCACCAAAAAGGGTCCGGCTCCGGGTGTCCCAAGGCCCAGGGGGTGCATCAGAACATTTTCATCACCTTTCACAATCACCAATGGGACAAGGCAGGGATGTCCTCTGTCCCCTCTCTTTTACATCCTAGTGACGGAGCACCTGCTCTCATCAATTCGCCATAACCCCAATATTAGGTGGATTGAGGTGGGAGGCACCGAGTACAAGTGCTCTCTATTTGCTGATGATGTCCTAGTATATATCACTCAATCAAATATATCCATCCATGCTGTTATGGCTGAAATAGATCACTTTGTTACATGGTCAAATTTTAAAATCAATGCAGCGAAGTCTGAGGCCCTCGATGTCTCCCTCCCCAAATCCATATAGGATTCCATCCAGTCCAACTTTCCCTTTGCCTGGCCCTCACAGGGTATCAAATACTTAGGAATTCCAATTCATAGAGACCTCTCCCATCTATGTTATCTTAATTTTGAGCCCTTTATTGAACAACTCCATACAGACCACGGTTGGCAAGTTATAACTGTAAGATTCACTACGTGAACCACTGGTGTTTTGTGGAAAAGCACATGTACACTGTGTTCCAAATTATTATGCAAAAAGTGTTTAGGAGTGATAAGGGAAGAATTTTTTTGTTTGTTAGTTAAACTCATTGATGGTGATGTGTGTCAGGGCTCTTTATATCACTGTAAGCAATTGCAGACACCTGTGCTAATTAGTTTGGCAGGTGTGTCCAATGAAAGGCAAGACTGCTTAAGATGGCTGTCTCACATTATTAAGCAGCCTACATTTTCTGCCAAAATGGGAAAGAAAAAGGATGTGTCGGCTGCTGAGAAGCAACAAATTGTGGAGTGTTTAGGTCAAGGCATGACTACAATCAACATTGTGCGATGATCAGGATGAAGTGTCTTAGCAATCAAGAAGTATGTAGCTGATTCACAGTACACACGTGTGCGTGCTGATAAGGGCAAATTGAGGACTCTTTCCTACAGGCAATTACATCAGGTTAAAAGAGCAGTGGCAAAAAAACCTTGTCATAGCAGCAGACAAGTTTTTGAAGCTGCTGGTGCCTCCAACGTCCCCCGAACAACAAGATGCAGGGTCCTTCAGAGGTTTGCAGCTGTGCATACGCCATCCTGTCGACCTCCTCTATCCACTTCACACAAGCAGAAACGGCTCCAGTGGGCCAAACATTACATGAAGACTGATTTCAAAACTGTTTTGTTCACGGATGAGTGCCGTGCAGCGCTCGATGGTCCAGATGGATGGAGTGGAGGATGGCTGGTTGATGGACACCCCACGCAAACACGGCTACAGCGCCAACAAGGAGGAGGTGGAGTAATGTTTTGGGCTGGAATCATGGGGAGAGAGATTGTCGGCCCCTTTAGGATCCCTGAAGGCGCTAAAGATGAACTCCATAATGTATGTGGATTTTCTCAAACAGCACTTCCTGCCATGGTTCAAGAAGAAGAACCGTGTATTTCACAGCAAGATCATTTTTTTGCATGATAATGCACCATCTCATGCTGCACATAAAACATCTGCATCTCTGGCTGATATGGGCATAAAAGGGGACAAAATTATGGTGTGACCCCCATGCTCCCCTGACCTCTACCCCATTCAGGACCTCTGGAGCATCATCAAAAGGAGTGTCTATGATGGCGGGAGGCAGTTCTCATCTAAGCAACAGCTCTGGGAGGGTATTCTGTCCTCATGCAAAACAATTGAAGCAGAAACCATCCAAAACCTGACAAATTCAATGGACGAGAGAGTTCAGAAGCTCCTTTCGAAAAAGGGGTCCTATGTGAAAATGTAACATCACCTAGAATAAAGTTTTGAGTTGAAAACTGTTTGATTTCAGTTTCTAATAACCTGCTAATGCTTATAATTTCAAAAATGACCATTTTTCTGGTCTTTATTAAAATGAAAAGGTTGATCGAAAAGTTTGGGGGATCTAAGAGCGTGGCAACTAGTGTTGAGCCACCCCCGTAGTGTTCGAGTTCGGTTCGGTTCGTCGAACACCCGTGTGTTCGCCGTACTGTTCGTCGAACTGTTCGTCGAACACCTTCGAACACCGTTAAAACCAATGGCAGGCAAACAAAAACACATAGAAACACATAGAAAACACCTTCAAAGGTGTCCAAAAGCTGACAAACTGCTCAGAAGACATAACTAACACATGGAAAAGTGACAAGTACATATAGTCATGCGAAAATAAAAGAGGTGGAGGAGTAAAAGGAGGGGGAGACACAGATATAGGCATGTCATGCCCTTCTAAAATCCAAAAAGTGAGAAGCCGACACGGCCAGTCCGCTCCTGCCCGTGCCACCTCCGTGTCGCCGGGTTTGTGCCAGAGCTGCGGTGAACCCTGATGGCCAGCCCCCCTCTCCCAATACTGGTGCCTGTCCGCTGGTGGGTCGAGCGAGCCCCCCTGTGGTGGAGGCAGCTCTAAGCTTTTTAATTTAAATTGTCTCTCTAATTTGAATGAATACACTTTAAATCCATTTACAAGGATCTATTGGAGGGCAAGTCTCATGCCAGCAGCCGCGTAATTCCAGCTCCAGTAGCGTCCACTAAAGCTGCTGCAGTTAAAAAGCTTTTATAAGGATCGAGCTCGGCTGTCCACCGCAAGTCATCCTACTGCCAGTCCCAGCCCCTATGCCTTGGGGTGCCTCCTGATGCTCTTCACTAAGTATCCCATGGTCCCGAAGAATTTCCCTTGAAAAAATTAAGTGTCTAAACTACAGGTGGTGTAGCTTGCTTAACAGCCGGGATAATCCGCTGACTAGCAGACACTGCTACTAGGCACAAAGAATTTCCTGGGCTAGATGCAGTTAAAAATTTGAAATTAGATACTCTCGTTGGATGCTGAGAAAGCATTCCATAGAGTCTCCTGGCACGCCATATATGATTCTCTTAAAAAGCTTGGGGTAGGGGTCTAGGGGACCCTTTTATAGCCAAAATCACGGCCCTGTATCACAATATGTCACCTAGGCTGAAGATAAATGGAACTGTAGAACCCCGAGGGCTTGGTTGCTACAGACGTATTGCACCTCACCCAGAGGTGTGATATCTCACTCTCAGGTAAGGATGGAGTGTGGATCAGGACCCGACACCTGCATGCATTACACCACATTGCCGTGGGGCAGGGCGACCAATATGCCCCTGAGATGGGCACGACAGTCCCTGTCCCTGGCTGGAGTGGGGGGAGGGAACACTGAGGAAGGGGAACCCTGTAGTGCAGGAGTAGGGAGGAAGCAGTTCCCGGGTGCATTGAGAAGGGAGTATAAAAGGTGGGCACCATCTTAGTTCAGTGCAGAGAAGTCTGAGCAGAAGTGGCAGGGAGCAGGGGCTCTGCATGAGCTCTGCTCCGGAGGCGGGCCTAGTAACAGAGGCCCAGGCCTGGAAGAGGGAGAAGGAAGGAAGAGGAGCGGAGAAGGCTCCAGGAACGAGGAATGAAGGGATCCCAGGGGTGCGGACGGGCGAGTCGCCACCGCACGCCCGAATCCACCTGCGTGGAGGGGTCAGGCCAAAGGGGGAGACCGGTCCCCGAACTAGTGGAGGCAGGAAACGACCCTCAGCTAGAAACCGGAGGCTCTGACATTTTATGTGGCGCAGCCCCTCGCTACACCCGCTAGGAAGGCACCACATAGGGTCAGGGAAACTGGCGCCAAGTTTACCAAGAGGAGGCCCGAGGCAGCCGGACAGAAGTGTTGGTAAGAAAGGCCAGACAAAGGACACACAAAGGGGGTCCTGTGAAGTGCTCCAAAGTTATCTGGGAGTTGTCTGAGCCCCTCACCTGGTGAGCACAGTACGACGTGGGCAGCCGTTACCTGCAGACGTGGTCTGGATAATAAGAACTGTGAGTAAAGGCCCTGAACTGCATCACTGACTCCGTGTCGTTACTGCTGCTGCCCTGCACCATCACCCCCATCCTCCGCATACACTGCCCTGAGGCTATACTCCTCCCGTGGGGAGTTATGCTATGCTCTGCTGCACCCACAACACCAGCCTCAGCGGTCTGTCCTGTAGCGGCGATTCACTCTGACCGCAATCCACGGGTGGCGTAGTCGTACATTTAAACATCAAAACCACATAAATAGTTCCGCCACTGGTTTGACCGCCCTGAGCCACGGAACCGGGTCGCCGCCACGAAGACTACAACCACCAGCATCCACCAAAAAGGGTCCGGCTCCGGGTGTCCCAAGGCCCAGGGGGTGCGTCAGAACATTTTCATCACTTTTCACAATCACCAATGGGACAAGGCAGGGATGTCCTCTGTCCCCTCTCTTATACATCCTAGTGACGGAGCACGTGCTCTCATCAATTCGCCATAACCCCAATATTAGGTGGATTGAGGTGGGAGGCACCGAGTACAAGTGCTCTCTATTTGCTGATGATGTCCTAGTATATATCACTCAATCACATATATCCATCCATGCTGTTATGGCTGAAATAGATCACTTTGTTACATGGTCAAATTTTAAAATCAATGCAGCGAAGTCTGAGGCCCTCGATGTCTCCCTCCCCAAATCCATATAGGATTCCATCCAGTCCAACTTTCCCTTTGCCTGGCCCTCACAGGGTATCAAATACTTAGGAATTCCTATTCATAGAGACCTCTCCCATCTATGTTATCTTAATTTTGGGCCCTTTATTGAACAACTCCATACAGACCACGGTTGGCAAGTTAGAACTGTAAGATTCACTACGTGAACCGCTGGTGTTTTGTGGAAAAGCACATGTACACTGCGTTCCAAATTATTATGCAAAAAGTGTTTACGAGTGATAAGGGAAGAATTTGATTATTTGTCAGTTAAACTCATTGATGGTGATGTGTGTCAGGGCTCTTTATATCACTGTAAGCAATTGCAGACACCTGTGCTAATTAGTTTGGCAGGTGTGTCCAATGAAAGGCAAGACTACTTAAGAAGGCTCTCTCACATTATTAAGCAGCCTACATTTTCTGCCAAAATGGGAAAGAAAAAGGATGTGTCGGCTGCTGAGAAGCAACAAATTGTGGAGTGTTTAGGTCAAGGTATGACTACAATCAACATTGTGCGATGATCAGGATGAAGTGTCTTGGCAATCAAGAAGTATGTAGCTGATTCACAGTACACACGTGTGCTTGCTGATAAGGGCAAATTGAGGACTCTTTCCTACAGGCAATTACATCAGGTTGAAAGAGCAGCGGCAAAAAAGCCTTGTCATAGCAGCAGATAAGTTTTTGAAGCTGCTTGTGCCTCCAACGTCCCCCGAACAACAAGATGCAGGGTCCTTCAGAGGTTTGCAGCTGTGCATACGCCATCCTGTCGACCTCCTCTATCCACTTCACACAAGCAGAAACGGCTCCAGTGGGCCAAACATTACATGAAGACTGATTTCAAAACAGTTTTGTTCACGGATGAGTGCCGTGCAGCGCTCGATGGTCCAGATGGATGGAGTGGAGGATGGCTGGTTGATGGACACCCCACGCAAACACGGCTACAGCGCCAACAAGGAGGAGGTGGAGTAATGTTTTGGGCTGGAATCATGGGGAGAGAGATTGTCGGCCCCTTTAGGATCCCTGAAGGTGCTAAAGATGAACTCCATAATGCATGTGGATTTTCTCAAACAGCACTTCCTGCCATGGTTCAAGAAGAAGAACCGTGTATTTCACAGCAAGATCATTTTTCTGCATGATAATGCACCATCTCATGCTGCACATAAAACATCTGCATCTCTGGCTGATATGGGCATAAAAGGGGACAAACTTATGGTGTGACCCCCATGCTCCCCTGACCTCTACCCCATTCAGAACCTTTGGAGCATCATTAAAAGGAGTGTCTATGATGGCGGGAGGCAGTTCACATCTAAGCAACAGCTCTGGGAGGGTATTCTGTCCTCATGCAAAACAATTGAAGCAGAAACCATCCAAAACCTGACAAATTCAATGGACGAGAGAGTTCAGAAGCTCCTTTCGAACAAGGGGTCCTATGTGAAAATGTAACATCACCTAGAATAAAGTTTTGAGTTGAAAACTAACAACCTGCTAATGCTTATAATATCAAAAATGACCATTTTTTTGGTCTTTATTAAAATGAAAAGGTTGATCGAAAAGTTTGGGGGATCTAAGAGTGTGGCAACCCAGTAGTCATGATTACTTCGAATTCTGACAATATGAGGGTCATGCTGCAGGTAGTGCAGCAAGAAGGCACTTATGTGTCTTGCGCATCTCGGAGCCCCAAAATTATTTTCCGGGCTAGATGCAGCTAAAAATTATTTTTAATTTTAAATCTGGTGAAGCTTTAGTATAGATGGCCTAATAGGATCAGTGCTGCACACTGCTACAAAGCCCAAATTATTTTCCAGTCAAGATACAGATAAACATGATTAGTAATTTGAAAGCTTAAAACGGTTGGTAGGGTGATTTTAACCAATCATCAAGCTTTTACTCTCCCCAGGATGACACAGGGGTAGAAAAGTCATTTCGGATCCATGATTTGTTCATCTTTATGAACGTGAGTCTGTCTACATTATCAGTGGAGAGCCGCGTGCGCTTATCTGTCAGCACACCACCAGCAGCGCTGAACACACGTTCAGACAGAACGCTGGCTGCGGGGCATGACAAGATCTCCAAGGCGTAAGTGGCTAGCTCCGGCCATTTATCCAGATTGGAAGCCCAAAAAGAGCAAGGGTCCAGTGACACAGTCGTGGCTTCAATGTTTACTTGGAGATACTCCTGTACCATCGTCTCTAGGCGTTGACTATGTGTCAGACTTCTTGTCTCCTGTGGCCTTGCAAAGGATGGGCTCAAAAAGTGGTGAAATGATTCCGCAAAATTGATGTTACCAGCAGATACTGTGGTTCTGTTACGGTTTGAGTGCTGAACACTTGACGGTCCCACGGTTGGCAAGTTGGAACTGTGAGATTCACTACGTGCACCACTGGTATTTTGTGGAAAAGCACATGTAAGATTCTGCAACAGTCTCTGCTGATACTCCTGCATGCGTGCATCCCTTTCTATGGCAGGAATAATTTCTGCAAATTTACTTTTGTACCGGGGATCTAACAGTGTGGCAACCCAGTAGTCAGGATTATTTCTAATTCTCACAATTCGAGGGTCATGTTGCAGGTAGTGCAGCAAGAAGGCACTCATGTGTGTTGCGCATCCAGGAGCACCAAGTCCCTGTTGTGTTGGTGGCGAGGTAACAATCATGCTTCCTTCCTCTGTCCTCTCCCCCCAACCTCGCACAACAGAAATGTGATCAAGGTCTCCCTCATCTGATGAGTCTTCCATCAGTTCGTCCTCCACTTCTTCCTGGGCTCCTGCACCTTCCTCACTAGTTTGGCTGCTACCATGCGCCCTGGTAAAACCATCTCCTCCACCCTCACATGCCTGTCGCCTTGGTGCTGCCGACCGTCTGGACCTTGCAGATGTTAGCCCTTCCGCATACAACTCCTCCTCCTCTACTTCCTCCACCTCCTCTTGTGCCACCACCTGACTCCGAATTCTGTTTAACATGTGCTCCAGCGTGTAAATCACCGGAATAGTCATGCTGATAATGGCATCGTCAGCACTAAACATCTTCGTCGCCATTTCAAAACTGTGCAGAAGGGTGCATAGGTCCCTGATCTGAGACCACTCCTCCAGCGTGATTTGCCCCACCTCTGAATCTGGTTGGCCCAGGCTATACGTCAGAACGTATTGCACCAGGGCTTGTCGGTGCTGCCACAGTCGCTGCAACATGTGCAGAGTTGAATTCCACCGGGTAGGCACATTGCATTTTAGCCGGTGAAGTGACAGGCCCAACGACTTCTGTAGAGATGTAAGTCGCTGAGCTGCGGGATGCGAACGGCGGAAGTGAGCACACAGCGACCGTGCCCTCTGCAGAAGGCCATCTAGTCTGGGATAGTGGGCTAAAAATTGCTGGACAACCAGGTTCAACACGTGAGCCATACAAGGCACGTGTGTGACATTGCCCCGGCGAAGGGCCGCACCCAGGTTTGCAGCATTGTCGCACACGGCCTTCCCTGGTTTCAGGTCCAGTGGAGACAACCATTCATGAAATTGGTTCTCCAGAGCTGACCACAACTCCTCAGCTGTGTGACTCACATTTCCCAGACATTTCAATGTAAAAACCGCCTGATGACGTTGAGCCCTACTGCCAGCATAGTAAGGAGGTGTGCAGGATCCCTTCTGCGCAGTTAGAAAGCTTGTGGCATGACCAGACAGGCTTTGGGTGCAGGTGGAAGACCGAGAGGAGGCTGAGGAGGCAGAAGCAGTGGAGGAACTTTGACATAAAGAGGATTGACGCACAACTCGTGGGGACGGCAAGACTTGGACAGCAGCCCCTTGTCCTGCTGTCACCATAGTTACCCAGTGCCCAGTCAGCGACATGTAACGCCCTTGTCCATGCCTACTCGTCCAAGTGTCTGTGGTGAAATGCACCCTGTCACACACAGAGTTTCTCAAAGAAGCGGTGATGTTGTGTGCGACATGCTGGTGGAGCGCAGGCACACCTTTCTTTGAGAAGTAGTGCCGACTGGGAATCTGGTACTGGGGCACTGCGACGGACATAAGGTCTCGAAAATCCTCTGTGTCCACCAGGCAGAAAGGCAGCATTTCTGTAGCCAAGAGCTTGCAGATGGTGAAATTCAACATCTTAGCTTTCTCATGGCTAGGAGGAAATGGTCTTTTACTTGTCCACATCTGAGGGACCGAGGGCTGGCTATTGTGCTTAGACGGGGTTGATAAGGGTGTCCCCGGCAAACTGCCGGTCTGTGAGGAAGATGCAGGCGGACATGTTAGGTTGCCTTGATCCAAAGGTGGTGCTATCGATGTCGGACAGCGCTCAACACCAGCTGGTGTTCCCACCTCCAAAGAAAATAATGACCTGCCAATCACGCTGGCTGTTGCGGGTAAAGAGGTGGCAGGTCTGCGCCCCAAAACAGGTGTGACTGCTGTCCCCCCAGTCACAGAGGATGAAGAGGCCGCGGATGCACAAGATATGGCAGACGGTGGTTGGCCCGGCCGGCTAGGCCGCATTGTAGCACACTGAGCTTCCCACTGCAACTTATGCTTCATGTCCATGTGCCGGTTCATGCATGAAGTACTCAAACTATGTATTTTTTGGCCTCTACTTAGCTTTTGCTGACAAATGTTACAGATAACACGAATTGGGTCATCTTTATCGATCTGAAAAAATGCCCAGGCTATGCAAGGCTTAGCACCCATGCGACCTGAAGAGCCACCACGACTTGTGGTGAGAGGCAGAGTTGTGTTTGAGGATGCAGTTGTTGACGTGCTTCCAGTACTACGTCTCTGTCCAGGAAGGCGCAACCTGACCTCGTCGTCACTAGCATCTTCCTCCACCTCCTCTGCTGACCTCATCTCTTGGCTGACTGTGGGTTGACAGTAAGTGGGATCTCCAACCTCATCATCATCACCCTGTGCGTTATCACACCCGTCGTCCTCAGAGCCAACCTGTTCCTGCCCTGACAAAAAACTAAAGTTGTCGCTCCAATCAGGTATTTGAGTCTTATCATCGTCTTCCTCATTGTCTCCACCAACAGGAGTTACAGTTTGGGAATGAGGGTCTACATTATGGTCAGAACCTTCTGCGTCTGGTATTGGATCCGACTCATAAAGATTCTGGGCATCAGTGCAGATCATTTCCTCGTCTGGATTCACAGAAGCGCTGGAGTCGACCTCTGATTCCCAGGCTATAGTATGAGTAAACAGCTCTGCAGACTCAACCATCTGTTCTACCTCATACTCAGACGGGCAGCAGGAGATTTGGGAGCTGTGAGGAAGCAAGTGCGATTGGGGTGACACCTTTGAGGACTGGAGTATTTGTGATGTTGAAGTTGATGTGGAGGAGAGCCCACTTAAAGGAGCACTTGATATCCGTTGAAGCACCTGCTGTTTTTGTGCCTCATCTGGAATTTGTAGCGATTGGCGTGGCCGTAAGAAAGGGATCTTATCACATTGTCCGCTAAAAGAAGTAGACATTTTAGTTTGGCTGGAAGATGGTCTTTCTTCTGCAGATGTTACTGTTGCTTTAACACCTACCCCACGGACACAACCTTTTTTCCCCTTCCCAACACGCCTATTCCCCTTTCCACCAGCAGCAGGCCTTTTTCCACTCATTTTGGTGGTTAACTAATTCACAACTCTGGAGTTGTTTGCACAAAAAAACAATGGATGGTAACCGAGCAGAGCTGAGTGGCCAAACTGTGGGATTAGGCCAAAACTATTGGCTGGGTTAGATGCAGAAAAAAATTATTTTCAATTTGCAACCTGATGGAGGTCAGTATAGATGGACTAATACAACAAGTCCCACACACAGCTAGAAGCCCAATATTTTTTCAGAGGTAGATGCAGAAAAAAATATATTCAGTTTGCAACCTGATGGAGGTCAGTATAGATGGACTAATACAACAAGTCCCACACACAGCTAGAAGCCCAATATTTTTTCAGAGGTAGATGCAGAAAAAAATATATTCAGTTTGCAACCTGATGGAGGTCAGTATAGATGGACTAATACAACAAGTCCCACACACAGCTAGAAGCCCAATATTTTTTCAGAGGTAGATGCAGAAAAAAATATATTCAGTTTGCAACCTGATGGAGGTCAGTATAGATGGACTAATACAACAAGTCCCACACACAGCTAGAAGCCCAAATATTTTTTCAGAGGTACTGTAGATGCAGATAAAAATTATTTTTAATTTGCAACCTGATGGAGGTCAGTATAGGTGGAATATTAGAACAAGTCCCACACACTGCTAGAAGGCCAAATATTTTTTCAGAGCTAGATGCAGAAAAAAATTATATTTAGTTTGCAACCTGATGGAGGTCTGTATAGATGGATTAACAGAACAAGACCCACACACAGCTAGAAGCCCAATATTTTTTCAGAGGTAGATGCAGAAAAAAATATATTCAGTTTGCAACCTGATGGAGGTCAGTATAGATGGACTAATACAACAAGTCCCACACACAGCTAGAAGCCCAATATTTTTTCAGAGGTAGATGCAGAAAAAAATATATTCAGTTTGCAATCTGATGGAGGTCAGTATAGATGGACTAATACAACAAGTCCCACACACAGCTAGAAGCCCAAATATTTTTTCAGAGGTACTGAAGATGCAGATAAAAATTATTTTCAATTTGCAACCTGATGGAGGTCAGTATAGATGGACTAATAGAGAAAGTCCGACACACTGCTAGAAGGCCAAATATTTTTTCAGAGCTAGATGCAGAAAAAAATTATATTCAGTTTGCAACCTGATGGAGGTCAGTATAGATGGACCAATAGAATGATGCTATGCCCAAAAGATTTTACTTCACTAGGTGCAGTAAAAAAATTGGAATTCTATACACAGGTGGTATATCTTGCAACACAGATAGGCTACTCCACTGACTAACACACTCTGCAATAGGCCAAAAAGGATTAGCTTTGCTAGATTCAGCCAAATGCTGTGAAACAAACTTGCACAGCACTGGCACAGACCTGCCTGGCAAAAACTGATAGGAACTGATGTAACCTAATCCTGAAAAGGACTCCAATTACAATTAGTCTTTACTCCCACAATCTATCTATTTAAGAGCACAGACCTCCCTGATAAAAGTCGTAGGAAATGCTGTAACCTAGTCCTTAAAAGGACTGCAATCACAACTATTCCCTACTCCCAAGCTATCTGTATATTTGTGCGAAAATTGGCTTGAAATTAACAAGGTATAGCGCACACAGCAACAGCGGTGCCGTCTAACACGCAGCTGCAGCAGTGAGAAAATGGTGGCGACGGGGAAAATGGCTTGGTCTTATAGGGCAAGGACATGTGACATACACTGCCAATGACACATGCCCTTGCTTGTGTGAAAAAAAGCACTTCGCTCCGTGTGTGCGCTGCTGATAGGCTGACAGATTGCACCTCCCCACTGCAAATGCGGGAAAGAGAAAAAAAAATGAAGATCTTCATTGTTCCTGCAGAGATCCATCCCCTGCCCCTCCCCCCACCCCGCTGTACACTCAAACTGCGTATTAACATTAATTTTCATCATTACTGAGAAAAAATCCAGTTATGATTTTGGTGCACGAACAGTTATCGAACATAACCTCGAACAGCCGAATTTTTCTCAAATTATTCGTGTTTGCCGAACGGCTCGAACACCGCCCAAAACAGCTCGAATTTGAGATTGGCGAACAGTTCGAGTAGAACAACGCTCATTTCTAGTGGCAGCCCAGTAGTCATGATCACTTCGAATTCTGACAATATGAGGGTCATGTTGCAGGTAGTGAAGCAAGAAGGCACTTATGTGTCTTGAGCATCTCGGAGCCCCAAAATTATTTTCCGGGATAGATGCAGCTAAAAATTATTATTAATTTTAAATCTGGTGGAGTTTAGTATAGATGGCCTAATAGGATCAGTGCTGCTCACTGCTACAAAGCCCAAATTATTTTCCAGTCAAGATACAGATAAACATGATTAGTAATTTTAAATCTGGTGGAGCTTAGTATAGATGGCCTAATAGAATCAGTGCTGCACACTGCTACAAAGCCCAAATTATTTTCCAGTCAAGATACAGATAAACATGATTAGTAATTTTAAATCTGGTGGAGCTTATTATAGATGGCCTAATAGAATCAGTGCTGCACACTGCTACAAAGCCCAAATTATTTTCCAGCCAAGATACAGATAAACATGATTAGTAATTTCAAAGCTTAAAACGGTTGGTAGGGTGATTTTAACCAATCATCAAGCTTTTACTCTCCCCAGGATGACACAGGGGTAGAAAAGTCGTTTCGGATCCATGATTTGTTCATCTTTATGAACGTGAGTCTGTCTACATTATCAGTGGAGAGCCGCGTGCGCTTATCTGTCAGCACACCACCAGCAGCGCTGAACACACGTTCAGACAGAACGCTGGCTGCGGGGCATGACAAGATCTCCAAGGCCTAAGTGGCTAGCTCCGGCCATTTATCCAGATTGGAAGCCCAAAAAGAGCAAGGGTCCAGTGACACAGTCATGGCTTCAATGTTTACTTGGAGATACTCCTGTACCATCGTCTCTAGGCGTTGACTATGTGTCAGACTTCTTGTCTCCTGTGGCCTTGCAAAGGATGGGCTAAAAAAGTGGTGAAATGATTCCGCAAAATTGATGTTACCAGCAGATACTGTGGTTCTGTTACGGTTTGAGTGCTGAACACTTGACGGTCCCACGGTTGGCAAGTTGGAAATCTGAGATTCACTACGTGCACCACTGGTGTTTTGTGGAAAAGCACATGTAAGATTCTGCAACAGTCTCTGCTGATACTCCTGCATGCGTGCATCCCTTTCTATGGCAGGAATAATTTCTGCAAATTTACTTTTGTACCGGGGATCTAACAGTGTGGCAACCCAGTAGTCAGGATTATTTCTAATTCTCACAATTCGAGGGTCATGTTGCAGGTAGTGCAGCAAGAAGGCACTCATGTGTGTTGCGCATCCAGGAGCACCAAGTCCCTGTTGTGTTGGTGGCGAGGTAACAATCATGCTTCCTTCCTCTGTCCTCTCCCCCCAACCTCGCACAACAGAAATGTGATCAAGGTCTCCCTCATCTGATGAGTCTTCCATCAGTTCGTCCTCCACTTCTTCCTGGGCTCCTGCACCTTCCTCACTAGTTTGGCTGCTACCATGCGCCCTGGTAAAACCATCTCCCCCACCCTCACATGCCTGCCGCCTTGGTGCTGCCGACCGTCTGGACCTTGTAGATGTTAGCCCTTCCGCATACAACTGCTCCTCCTCTACTTCCTCCACCTCCTCTTGTGCCACCACCTGACTCCGAATTCTGTTTAACATGTGCTCCAGCATGTAAATCACCGGAATAGTCATGCTGATAATGGCATCGTCAGCACTAAGCATCTTCGTCGCCATTTCAAAACTGTGCAGAAGGGTGCATAGGTCGCTGATCTGAGACCACTCCTCCAGCGTGATTTGCCCCACCTCTGGATCTCGTTGGCCCAGGCTATATGTCAGAACGTATTGCACCAGGGCTTGTTGGTGCTGCCACAGTCGCTGCAACATGTGCAGAGTTGAATTCCACCGGGTAGGCACATCGCATTTTAGCCGGTGAAGTGGCAGGCCCAACGACTTCTGTAGAGATGTAAGTCGCTGAGCTGCGGGATGCGAACGGCGGAAGTGAGCACACAGCGACCGTGCCCTCTGCAGAAGGCCATCTAGTCTGGGATAGTGGGCTAAAAATTGCTGGACAACCAGGTTCAACACGTGAGCCTTACAAGGCACGTGTGTGACATTGCCCCGGCGAAGGGCCGCACCCAGGTTTGCAGCATTGTCGCACACGGCCTTCCCTGGTTTCAGGTCCAGTGGAGACAACCATTCATGAAATTGGTTCTCCAGAGCTGACCACAACTCCTCAGCTGTGTGACTCACATTTCCCAGACATTTCAAAGTAAAAACCGCCTGATGACGTTGAGCCCTACTGCCAGCATAGTAAGGAGGTGTGCAGGATCCCTTCTGCGCAGTTAGAAAGCTTGTGGCATGACCAGACAGGCGTTGGGTGCAGGTGGAAGACCGAGAGGAGGTTGAGGAGGCAGAAGCAGTGGAGGAAGTTTGACATAAAGAGGATTGACGCACAACTCGTGGGAACGGCAAGACTTGGACAGCAGCCCCTTGTCCTGCTGTCACCATAGTTACCCAGTGCCCAGTCAGCGACATGTAGCGCCCCTGTCCATGCCTACTCGTCCAAGTGTCTGTGGTGAAATGCACTCTGTCACACACAGAGTTTCTCAAAGGAGCGGTGATGTTGTGTGCGACATGCTGGTGGAGCGCAGGCACACCTTTCTTTGAGAAGTAGTGCCGACTGGGCATCTGGTACTGGGGCACTGCGACGGACATAAGGTCTCGAAAATCCTCTGTGTCCACCAGGCGGAAAGGCAGCATTTCTGTAGCCAAGAGCTTGCAGATGGTGAAATTCAACCTCTTAGCTTTCTCATGGCTTGGAGGAAATGGTCTTTTACTTGTCCACATCTGAGGGACCGAGGGCTGGCTATTGTGCTTAGACGGAGTTGATAAGGGTGTCCCCGGCAAACTGCCGGTCTGTGAGGAAGATGCAGGCGGACATGTTAGGTTGCCTTGATCCAAAGGTGGTGCTATCGATGTCGGACAGCGCTCAACACCAGCTGGTGTTACCACCTCCAAAGAAAATGATGACCTGCCAATCACGCTGGCTGTTGCGGGTAAAGAGGTGGCAGGTCTGCGCCCCAAAACAGGTGTGAACGGTGTCCCCCCAGTCACAGAGGATGAAGAGGCCGCGGATGCACAAGATATGGCAGACGGTGGTTGGCCCGGCCGGCTAGGCCGCATTGTAGCACACTGAGCTTCCCACTGCAACTTATGGTTCATGTCCATGTGCCGGTTCATGCATGAAGTACTCAAACTATGTATTTTTTGGCCTCTACTTAGCTTTTGCTGACAAATGTTACAGATAACATGAGTTGGGTCATCTTTATCGATCTGAAAAAATGCCCAGGCTATGCAAGGCTTAGCACCCATGCGACCTGAAGAGCCACCATGACTTGTGGTGAGAGGCAGAGTTGTGTTTGAGGATGCAGTTGTTGACGTGCTTCCAGTACTACATCTCTGTCCAGGAAGGCGCAACCTGACCTCGTCGTCACTAGCATCTTCCTCCACCTCCTCTGCTGACCTCATCTCTTGGCTGACTGTGGGTTGACAGTAAGTGGGATCTCCAACCTCATCATCATCACCCTGTGCGTTATCACACCCGTCGTCCTCAGAGCCAACCTGTTCCTGCCCTGACAAAAAACTAAAGTTGTCGCTCCAATCAGGTATTTGAGTCTCATCATCGTCTTCCTCATTGTCTCCACCAACAGGAGTTACAGTTTGGGAATGAAGGTCTACATTATGGTCAGAACCTTCTGCGTCTGGTCCTGGATCCGACTCATAAAGATTCTGGGCATCAGTGCAGATCATTTCCTCGTCTGGATTCACAGAAGCGCTGGAGTTGACCTCTGATTCCCAGGCTATAGTATGAGTAAACAGCTCTGCAGACTCAACCATCTGTTCTACCTCATACTCAGACGGGCAGCTGGAGATTTGGGAGCTGTGAGGAAGCAAGTGCGATTGGGGTGACACCTTTGAGGACTGGAGTATTTGTGATGTTGAAGTTGATGTGGAGGAGAGCCCACTTAAAGGAGCACTTGATATCCGTTGAAGCACCTGCTCTTTTTGTGCCTCATCTGGAATTTAATAATAGGAGAAACAGAGTACATATGGGCATAAAAACAGTAAAGCTTTATTAGATATCAAATATAAAAAGGGCCACGACAGGTGGCGACATGAAGTAGTAATAGATTACAAAATGCAGGACATAGTCATATGAATACAGGATATATATACTTTGAGAAAAATTTCCTCAGGAAAAAAGAGGAAAAGGGGGCAAGCACAAAAGGTTATAAGACACACCATGCAAATGCACCGCTCCATACAAGTGTACGGGTAAATATGCAGTGTCAATGTAAATATCAGATGTCGCTTACCAAACGCAATAATAGATAAAAGTAAGAGACAGGCCAAGGACCAGGAGAGACAGAGATACCAGGTGGCCCTAATTGGAGCCTCGACGCGCGTTTCGCCCCTGGATAGAGGGCTTTCTCAAGAGGCATAGATGGGTAAAAGATCAGGACCTTTTTAAAGGTTGGTAACAGGTCACGTGACCGCATCGTAGGCCACGTGACCGGAAGTCCGGAAGTGATGAGCGCCGAGCGGCGCATGCGCCGGACGCCAGGCATCGTCGGCGCGGGCAGCGTCCGTCACCTGGCAACGCACATAGCGGAAGCACCTGGTATGTGCCCCGGAAGTACGTGGCGAGGAGCAAGACGGCCGTGCCCGGGCCGAGAACGGCGTGCCTCCGGCACATGCGCACCGCAAACTGAGCACAAAAATGGAGATTGCCACTAGCAAAGAGAAAGCGAACCACGGGAAATAAACAGGGACCAGAGCAGAAGGGGAGAGGCATCATACATCACGAGTATAGTGCAACAAAATACAACATGAAATGATTCAATCCAATGTAGAAGTTGTATTAGAACAAACAGTGCTGTCACATATATAGCAGGCATCCAAATTCCGATGCATGACATCAGTCCCATAAGATCCAGCTTGGTCAACACGTGGGTCACAAATTGTTTTCTTTTATGGATTGTATCTTGGCAAAAATGAAAATAAGAAGAAAATAAAGTAAATAGGGTGAAAAGCACACACCAAGTGATGTTAAAAGCAAAAAACAACAATTATTAGAAACAAAGAAAAGGAGGGCCACAAAAATAATAATAAAATAAAGTATAATAGCATAACATCTGAGGCGGAGAACGATCCATAGAAAAATTCATATCACAAAAAGGGAGCGAAACTGAGTGTCTCGTTAAGACCTAAAGGAGACATGGTTTTCAGACGTATAATCCATTTAGTTTCTTTTTGGCCAAGGATTTTAGTCCAATCACCGCCACGAGAGCCGAGGTGTAGAACGCTGATCACTTCCGGACTTCCGGTCACGTGGCCTACGATGCGGTCACGTGACCTGTTACCAACCTTTAAAAAGGTCCTGATCTTTTACCCATCTATGCCTCTTGAGAAAGCCCTCTATCCAGGGGCGAAACGCGCGTCGAGGCTCCAATTAGGGCCACCTGGTATCTCTGTCTCTCCTGGTCCTTGGCCTGTCTCTTACTTTTATCTATTATTGCGTTTGGTAAGCGACATCTGATATTTACATTGACACTGCATATTTACCCGTACACTTGTATGGAGCGGTGCATTTGCATGGTGTGTCTTATATCCTTTTGTGCTTGCCCCCTTTTCCTCTTTTTTCCTGAGGAAATTTTTCTCAAAGTATATATATCCTGTATTCATATGACTATGTGCTGCATTTTGTAATCTATTACTACTTCATGTCGCCACCTGTCGTGGCCCTTTTTGTATTTGATATCTAATAAAGCTATACTGTTTTTATGCCCATATGTACTCTGTTTCTCCTATTATTATATTTAATGCTGAGTAGGCTTGTGGTAATTACTAGCCATGCATTCTTTAATTGGCGTTTTTGCCACGATCATTTAAAATGAAGGCCCCCTTATGTATATTAACTCATCTGGAATTTGTAGCGATTGGCGTGGCCGTAAGAAAGGGATCTTATCACATTGTCCGCTAAAAGAAGTAGACATTTTAGTTTGGCTGGAAGATGGTCTTTCTTCTGCAGATGTTACTGTTGCTTTAACACCTACCCCACGGACACAACCTTTTTTCCCCTTCCCAACACGCCTATTCCCCTTTCCACCAGCAGCAGGCCTTTTTCCACTCATTTTGGTGGTTAAATAATTCACAACTCTGGAGTTGTTTGCACAAAAAAACAATGGATGGGAAACGAGCAGAGCTGAGTGGCCAAACTGTGGTATTAGGCCAAAACTATTGGCTGGGTTAGATGCAGAAAAAAATTATATTCAATTTGCAACCTGATGGAGGTCAGTATAGATGGACTAATAGAACAAGTCCCACACACAGCTAGAAGGCCAAATATTTTTTCAGAGCTAGATGCAGAAAAAAATTATATTCAGTTTGCAACCTGATGGAGGTCAGTATAGATAGACTAATAGAACAAGTCCCACACACAGCTAGAAGCCCAAATATTTTTTCAGAGGTAGATGCAGAAAAAAATTATATTCAGTTTGCAACCTGATGGAGGTCTGTATAGATGGATTAATAGAACAAGTCCCACACACAGCTAGAAGCCCAATATTTTTTCAGAAGTAGATGCAGAAAAAAAATATATTCAGTTTGCAACCTGATGGAGGTCAGTATAGATGGACTAATAGAGAAAGTCCCACACACTGCTAGAAGGCCAAATATTTTTTCAGAGGTAGATGCAGATAAAAATTATTTTTAATTTGCAGCCTGATGGAGGTCAGTATAGATGGACTAATAGAGAAAGTCCCACACACTGCTAGAAGGCCAAATATTTTTTCAGAGCTAGATGCAGATAAAAATTATTTTTAATTTGCAACCTGATGGAGGTCAGTATAGATGGACTAATAGAGAAAGTCCCACACACTGCTAGAAGGCCAAATATTTTTTCAGAGCTAGATGCAGACAAAAAATTATTTTGAATTTGCAACCTGATGGAGGTCAGTATAGATGGACTAATAGAGAAAGTCCCACACACTGCTAGAAGGCCAAATATTTTTTCAGAGCTAGATGCAGAAAAAAATTATATTCAGTTTGCAACCTGATGGAGGTCAGTATAGATGGACTAATAGAACAAGTCCCACACACTGCTAGAAGCCCAAATATTTTTTCAGAGCTAGATGCAGAAAAAAATTATATTCAATTTGCAACCTGATGGAGGTCAGTATAGATGTACTAATAGAATGATGCTATGCCCAAAAGATTTTACTTCAATAGGTGCAGTAAAAAATTGGTATTCTATACACAGGTGGTATATCTTGCAACACAGATAGGCTACTCCACTGACTTACACACTCTGCAATAGGCCAAAAAGGATTAGCTTTGCTAGATTCAGCCAAATGCTGTGAAAAAAACTTGCACAGCACTGGCACAGACCTGCCTGGCAAAAACTGATAGGAACTAATGTAACCTAGTCCTGAAAAGGACTGCAATTACAATTAGTCTTTACTCCCACAATCTATCTATTTAAGAGCACAGACCTGCCTGATAAAAGTTGTAGGAAATGCTGTAACCTAGTCCTTAAAAGGACTCCAATCACAACTATTCCCTACTCCCAAGCTATCTGTAGATTTGTGCGAAAATTGGCTTGAAATTAACAAGGTATAGCGCACACAGCAACAGCGGTGCCGTCTAACACGCAGCTGCAGCAGTGAGAAAATGGTGGCGACGGGGAAAATGGCTTGGTCTTATAGGGCAAGGACATGTGACATACACTGCCAATGACACATGCCCTTGCTTGTGTGAAAAAAATCACTTCGCTCCATGTGTGCGCTGCTGATAGGCTGACAGATTCACCTCCCCCCTGTAAATGCAGGAAAGAGAAAAAAAAATGGAGATCTTCATTGTTCCTGCAGAGATCCATCCCCTGCCCCTCCCCCCACCCCGCTGTACACTCAAACTGCGTATTAACATTAATTTTCATCATTACTGAGAAAAAATCCAGTTATGATTTTGGTGCACGAACAGTTATCGAACATAACCTCGAACAGCCGAATTTTTCTCAAATCGTTCATGTTCGCCGAACGGCTCGAACACCGCCCAAAACAGCTCGAATTTGAGATTGGCGAACAGTTCGAGTAGAACAACGCTCATCTCTACTCCCAACCTATCTATTTAAGAGCACAGACCTGCCTGATAAAAGTGATAGGAACTGATGTAACCTAGCCCTCAAAAGGACTGCAATTACAATTATTCCCTACTCTCAAGCTATCTGTAGATTTGTGCGAAAATTGGCTTGAAATTAACACTGAAAGTATAGCGCACACAGCAACAGCGGTGCCGTCTAACACGCAGCTGCAGCAGTGAGAAAATGGTGGCGACGGGGAAAATGGCTGGGTCTTATAGGGCAAGGACATGTGACATACACTGCCAATGACACATGCCCTTGCTTGTGTGAAAAAAAGCAGTTCGCTCCGTGTGTGCGCTGCTGATAGGCTGACAGATTGCACGTCCCCACTGTAAATGTGGGAAAGAGAAAAAAAATGGAGATCTTCATTATTTATGCAGAGATCCATCCCCTGGCCCTCCCCCCGCCCCGCTGTACATTCAAACTACGTATTAACATTAATTTTCAGCATTACTGAGAAAAAATCCAGTTATGATTTTGATGCACGAACAGTTATTGAACATAACCTCGAACAGCCAAATTTTTTTCAAATTGTTCGTGTTCGCCGAACGGCTCGAACACCGCCCAAAACAGCTCGAATTTGAGATTGGCGAACAGTTCGAGTCGAACACCACTCATCTCTACTATTTATATTTAAATATCGATATGCCTGGGGTTCATCTTTTGTTGGTGTTTGGCCTTCGTCTTCTCAGCTTGGTACGGCAGATGCTACAGACTACAATGTTTTTCTCTGAAGGACTTTCAGAAAAAAAATTCCACACAGCAGCTGAACGCTCCCTTGCCCTGACTTGGTGCACAGCGGGGATGCTCTTGGGAACAGTTAACCCAGTTCTCACTCTGGGCAAGCCACGACCCATTGGTGCCTGTGTTGGTGCTACATATCCATCTTCCTGTGTGTTGCTGTCATGGCTATGCAAGCCAACAGTCCAGGTCGGATCAGTGGACTCATCATCGACTACCTCATCTTCCATCTCATCCTCCTTCCCAGTTGACATTGTAGGCTGACCTGATGGCAATTGTGTCTCATCATCATCAGACTCGACCTCTGGAGCCAGTAAATGGCGATCCTCCAAGTGGCTTTCTTCTGTCCGTAGGTCCTCAAATACTTGAGCATCAATGCATGCCACCTCCTCTTGTCCCTCTTCAATGCTGCACTGTGATAGGTCAGAGCTAACTGAAGGATACATCCCAAACATCCTCAGAGTGGCCAAGCTTGGGGTCATATGTCTCCTGTGAATGATAATGGCGGGGGGAAGGAGAACCAGCTTCAGGATTTGATGGGCCAGCCTTCTGTGTATCGACAGTAGACTGTGTGGTCGTGGAAGATTTGTTGCTGCTTGGCAAATGCGTAGAGGCATTGTCTGCCATCCAAGACAGAATCTGCTCTCGGTCTTCTGGCTTCCACACACGTTTACTTTCCAGACCGGGAAATTTTTCCAGTTACATAGTGGATGCATCAAGCTTCTTCTGACTTGACACAGACTGAGTGCCTTCTCACGCACCACTGACAACACCACGTCCATGTCCATATCCCTTAACAACAGGCTTTTTTTGGCATTTTAAGTTTTGTTGACAGATTTTCAGATGTTGATGGCACAAGCCAAGCTAGCTCTCACAGCCAAAATAGTGGTTAAAATGGCCTGGTGCGTGCTTAGTAGCAGGCAGTAGAAAATGTTTGGACTACTGGCTTGTGTAGTGCACTAAACGCTTTTTTAAGTGGACTAATGTGGACAGAAGGCAGGCTGTCACCCCAAAAACAGTGGGAAAAATAGCTTGGTGCGTGCTTGGTATCAGGCAGTAGGAAATGTTTGGACTACTGGTTTGTGTAGCGCACTAAATGCTTTTTTAAGTGGAATAATGTGGACAGAAGGCAGGCTGTCACCCCAAAAACAGCGGGAAAATGGCCTGATGCGTGCTTGGTAGCAGGCAGTAGAAAATGTTTGGACTACTGCTTTGTGTAGGGCACTAAACGCTTTTTTAAGTGGACTAATGTGGACAGAAGGCAGGCTGTCATCCCAAAAACAGCAGGGAAAATGTCCTGGTGCGAGCTTTGCAGCAGGCAGTAGGAAATGTTTTGACTACTGCTTTGTGTAGCGCACTAAACGCTTTTTTAAGTGGACTAATGTGGACAGAAGGCAGGCTGTCAGCCCAAAAACAGCAGGGAAAATGGCTTGGTGCGTGCTTGGTAGCAGGCAGTAGGAAATGTTTGGACTACTGGTTTGTGTAGCGCACTAAATGCTTTTTTAAGTGGACTAATGTGGACAGAAGGCAGGCTGTCACCCCAAAAACAGCGAGGAAAATTGCTTGGTGCGTGCTTGGTAGCTGGCACTAGAAAATGTTTGGACTACTGCTTTGTGTAGGGCACTAAACGCTTTTTTAAGTGGACTAATGTGGACAGAAAGCAGGCTGTCACCCCAAAACCAGCGGGGAAAATGTCCTGGTGCGTGCTTTCAAGCAGGCAGTAGGAAATGTTTTGACTACTGCTTTGTGTAGCGCACTAAACGCTTTTTTAAGTGGACAAATGTGCACAGAAGGCAGGCTGTCACCCCATAAACAGCGGGGAAAATCGCCTGGTGCATGCTTGGTAGCAGGCAGTAGAAAATGTTTGGACTACTGCTTTGTGTAGTGCACTAAACACTTTTTTAAGTGGATTAATGTGGACAGACGGCAGGCTGTCACCCCAAAAACAGCAGGGAAAATGGCTTGGTGCGTGCTTGGAAGCAGGCAATAGGAAATGTTTGGACTACAGCTTTGTGTAGGGCACTAAACGCTTTTTTAAGTGGAATAATGTAGACAGAAGGCAGGCTGTCATCCCAAAAACAGCAGGGAAAATGGGCTGGTGCGTTCTTGGTGCAGTCAGTAGGAAATGTTTGGACTACTGCTTTGCGTTGGGCACTAACTGTCTTTTTATGTGGACTAATGTGGACAGCAGAAGCCAGGCTCTGACCCCTAGAACAGCAGGGAAAATGGGCTGGTGCGTTCTTGGTGCAGGCAGTAGGAAATGTTTGGACTACTGCTTTGCGTTGAGCACTAACCACCTTTTTATGTGGACTAATGTGGAGAGCAGAAGCCAGGCTCTGACCCCTAAAACAGCAGGGAAAATGGGCTGGTGCGTTCTTGGTAGTAGGCAGTAGGAAATGTTTGGACTATTTCTTTGCGTTGGGCACTAACCGCCTTTTTAAGTGGATTAATGAAGAGCAGAAGCCAGGCTCTGACCTCTAAAACAGCAAAGAAAATAGACCGGTGCTTTTAAAAAAAAGGCTGCACAAAATGCTACTACTCTGTGTGCTGGAAAAATATTGCTTTGCCTCTGACAAGAGCTGTTTTAAGAGGGACACTGGAAGAACACTTTAACCTCTCCCTACCTAATATACAATCTCTCCCTCCCTGTACTTTGACTTCGTTGTGTGTCTTCAGCTCGGTAAAGAGCTATTTTTTGGTGGTATTATGGAGCTAGTGAGTGGCTCCTTTAAACACTGAACTAGTATACACTGCAGGTAGCCCTTAAAAGGACTTTTGTTTTATTAAGAGGCCTAAACATTCTCCCTAGGAGCTCAACGATCTCTCCCTATGCTTATAGAATGCAGGCTCCAGACGCAATGTGCACAAAATGGCGGAAGCAGGGCTTAAATAGACCCTATGACGCTGGGCGGCCAGCCAATCACAGTAATGCCACAACCAAGATGTCTGCGGCATTACTATGATTGGTTAAGAAGCCCAGCATGTTTAGTGGTTGCAAAAGAGGCACCAAAATTGCTGGGCGGGATATCCGAATATAGCGAGGTGAGTACACAAATACTCGCAACATAGCGCGTAACCCGAATACCGTACTATCCGTGCCAATAATAATGAATACACTCGCTCATCACTAGTAATGAATATCGCCGGCACCTCCCTCTCAGACGCACCAGGTATTTATACACCCAGGCCACGGAGAAAATTAGCCAGAGGGCGGTAGCTGCTGGGTCCTAGAGACAGCAAGCCTCTAAGAAGAAGTCTGTAATGCCAAACGAAGAGATATCCTGCAACCAACTGCAGGGCGACTGTCTGTAACCTCTGACACATCCGTGACAGTACCCCCCCTTCTCTACGAGTGGCCTTAAAACCAGGTTTCTCAGGAAAAGAGGTGTAAATTGAGAGAACCAATCTGGGAGCGTTCACCTGTGATGCTGAAACCCACATCCTCTCCTCTGGTCAATAGCCTCTCCAGTGCACCAAGTATTGTAGAGAACTATGGAGACGAGAATCTACAATCCTCAAAATCTGGAACTTCAGATTGGTATCAACCATTACTGGGGGTGGTGGTAGAGGTGAGGGCACAAGAAGTTCCACATATTTTTTAAGTAAGGACCTATGTAACACGTTGTGGACTTTATTGTCCTGAGGAAGTTCAAGATGAAATGCTGCTGGGTTAATCACGGCGGTTATTTTATAGCGACCAATAAACCTACGTCCCAGCTTCCAAGAAGGCACTTTCAATCTTATATTCCTGGTAGACAACCACACAAACTCATTCACATTCTGGTCCGGACCACCACCAGGGAAGATCCGGGACAAAGCATCAGCCTTGAAATTTTTGACCCCTGGACAAAAAGTGACAACAAAATTGAACCTAGTAAAAAACAGGGACCATCTTGCTTGCCTGGGATTGAGACGTTTTGCTGACTGGAGATATGACAGGTTGTTATAGTCAGTAACAACAGTAATAGGATGGACAGCCCCCTCCAACCAATGTTGCCATTCCTCCATTGCCAATTTGATCGCCAAAAGTTCCCTATTATCCACATCATAATTTCTCTCAGCCGAAGACAATTTTTTAGAAAAAAAGGTGCATGGATGCCATTTACCAGGGGACAAACCCTGAGACAACACAGTGCCAACCCCGACATCCAACGCACCAACCTCCACAATAAAGGGTTGATAAACTTTGGGTTGACAGAGTATAGGTGCAGTAACAAAATGATTCTTTAAGGAAGAAAAAGCCTGTAGGGAAGCATCCAACCATTTGGAAAAATCAGACCCCTTCTTAGTCATGTCAGTAAGAGGTTTCATTATAACAGAGTAATTTTGGATGAATTTCCTGCAAAAAATTAGTAAGGCCCAGAAAACGTTGTAGAGCCTTCAGGTTATCGGGACGTTCCCAGTCAAGGACTGCACGGATCTTCTCCGGATTTATGAAATTTCTCCTGAGTAAGCCTATACCCAATATGTATTGAGGATGAGATTTTTAAAGACAAATGGGAGGATCTAGCTAACACCTGCTCTTTTGGTTTCCTGAGCCTGTTGAAGGATCTGAATGACTCATCTCTTGACACAATGGAAAAGGAGATTGAGTCAATTCAAACGCAAATCAAAAAAGAACTGGATCCCACTAAACTGAAACAGCTGAATGACGAGATGGACCTGGAGTGCCAGAGATGGGCGAAAGATATTCACGCCAATAAACTTAAAAAACTACAACGTGATATTCACGATAAACAATCAAAGAGTGTATATAGGTGGCGGATTCCCTTAGATAGATCTCGAGCTAGATCTCATAACGACCGTCCCTCGCGCTCCAGGTCCTCCTCGCTAGCCTCAACGGCTTCTACAAGTGAACAGCCGTCTTCTGACAACCTAACCACCCGACGGGTCTCTGAGGTCCAGCAGATCTTGAGAATTAAGACGAGACCCTTCAATAGGAGGAAACCTACCACACCCTATCAGGTTAGTGGGTCCAGGGGAGGGCTCCGTGTTATCAATTTATCGTCACATACTCTTACCCGGGCACAGATGGAGGTCTTGAGCTTAGGCCTCTCTTTTTCACCTACTTATGCTTTTGATTATTTTACTGCCCTCAAGGACCTCCACCTGTTTGCCCGGAAACTAATTTTACATAAATTACATTCTAGAGCACCTGGTGAGGGATGTCCCCTGACTGTGACAGAGAGGGAGGCCCTACGCAACCTTGAAGATCTACTTTTGGAGCAGGAGGAACCATCTAGTACAGGTACACGATTGCAATGTCGATACCCTAGATCAACGAAGTTCCCTCCTTTGTCTCTAAGTCCGGCAATTGAGATCTTTGTTCGCTTGGTGACCGAAGAGTTGGGGCGCCTCCCTACATGGAGACGCCGTGACAACCTCACATATCACCAGCGCACTGCACTTCACCAATTACGATCCTTGCCGGACATTGTCATTAAACCGGCAGACAAGGGAGGGAACATCGTTCTTTGGCCCTGCTCCATGTATGAGAAAGAGGCACTGCGCCAATTAAGAGACATTCATACTTATACTAAGCTGTCATACAACCCCACGGCCTCCTTCTCTGCCACACTTCAGGGTATCCTTGGGCGGGCCTGCAACATAGGTATCATCGACCAACGTACTGTGGAGGCATTAACGGTCCACTTTCCTAGGACAGCGACCTTCTATCTTTTGCCCAAAATTCACAAGGACGCCCTCAACCCACCGGGACGTCCGATAGTGTCAGGAATTGAGGGGCTATGTGGCCCCATTTGTCAATATATAGACTACCATCTTCGCCCTCTTGTAAGCACTCTTCCTTCTTATGTCAAGGACACGACGGACATCCTTACACGGGTTGATGGCGCCCTTGTGACAGATGGTATCCTTATGGTCACGGCCGACGTCGAGAGCTTATACACATGCATCAGCCATGATCTGGGCCTGTCTGCGGTGCGCCTCTTCCTGGGGGGCTCAGACCTGGACGGACCTTCCAGGGAATTTATCCTTGAGCTCCTCCATTTCGTCCTCTGCCACAACTATTTTCTTTTCAACGACACGGTTTATCTCCAGAGACGTGGCACGGCCATGGGTGCGGCCTGTGCTCCCTCGTACACCAATCTCTTCTTGGGTGCCTGGGAGAGAGAGATCTTTGGTGACGAGGGAGTGCAGGGCGCGGACCGGGTCGTGACATGGATAAGATATATAGATGACATTCTTTTCTTCTGGCTGGGGACGGTGGAGGAGCTCGACGATTTTATGTCAAGACTGAATTCTAATACTCATTCAATTAGACTTACCTATACCCATCATCCTAAGAGGACTGACTTCCTGGACATCACCCTTGAGGTGGATCCGGATGGTCACATCCAGACAGATGTGTATAGGAAGCCTACTGCAGTAAATTCCCTGATACATGCCTCTTCGGCTCATGACTGCTCCACCATCAGAGCCGTTCCAGTTGGACAGTTCCTCAGGATGAGGCGCATCTGCTCAACTAATTTTAGTTTTGAGAAACAGGCTACAGATCTTGCTGATCGCTTCAAACAACGTGGCTATAGCAATCGATGTATCGGCCGTGGCTATAAGAGAGCCCGCAGCACACCCAGGGACCACCTTTCAATCCCCCCGGTGCCTAGACATGGGACATCTGAGAGGATCCGCTACATATCCACATTCAATCATGAGTGGGGAGCTATGCGGCGGATCCTCTCTCGACATTGGAGTATACTTCACACGGAGCCCTCCCTTCGGGACTGCCTAGGAGATTTCCCTCACATGACGCCACGACGATCTAGGACGCTAGGGGACGTTCTGGTTTCCAGCCACTACGTCCCCTCGCGCCCCAATTTCTTTGGATCCCGCGGTCCCACGGTGGGCTTTTTCCCTTGTGGTCATTGCGTTGCATGCGCCAATGTCCTACGTTGTACGTCTTTCTCCAACTCTGATGGCTCCTGCCAATTTGACATTCGTCACTACATATCTTGTGGCACTACACATGTGGTCTATTTTGCCACATGTGAGTGCCAATTAATCTACATAGGATTAACTAGCAGGGAACTCAGAATCAGAGTTCGGGAACACGTCCGGGACATTGGCGTTGCCCGCACTGCCACGGACCCCCGAGAGCTGAAGACACTACCACGGCATTTCAAGGCCGTCCATAACTGTGACCCCCGTTCACTAAGAGTGCGGGGGATCGACAAGGTGTGTCTTGGCTCCCGGGGGGGGAATGCTAAATGCCTCCTGGCCCAGAAGGAGGCGAGATGGATCATCACCCTCAATACTCTGGCACCGCGGGGTTTGAATGAAAATTTGGGCTTCTCACCTTTTTTGTGACACATATTGTGCTTTTTTGTCCTGCGCCTCTATTGGAATGACAGTCCCTACAATTCCCCTTTGGGTAATATGGAGGAACAAATTTTGTCATTATGACTATACAATTATCCTCCTTTTGGATATTTTTTTCTATGCAGCCTATGCTCCATCTGCTGCATGCTCTCCTGTGGCCCCTCCTGTACATATGTTCTCATGGTAGTGAGCCTCCTTAGCTCATGTTGTTTTTAATACTTAATAGTATTGATTTATTATTTTTTTTTATTTTTATTTTTTTTATTCATTTTTTATTTCCTAATCTTTTCCTTTTATGTGTATATATAGTTCTCTTCTCTGTGGACCTTATATCTATCGTGAAGCCTGCTTCCAGTGATATCCTCCCTCCCGCTGACAAAATCGGAGATAAGGAAATGGATTGATTACTGACATCTTCGGATGTTGCCCCCAGATTGCCTTGATGTCATGGACACTTCCACCTCCCCTTTCTTTACATGTGCATCTATTGTCTCTATGTACTTCAATTTGTGTAATTGTACTCATTTATATATTCTCTATGTGACACCTATCGCATTTGGTTAGGGTGATATTATGCATACGTGGACAAGAACATTTTGGTATGTACATCTGGCCTCCGTGTTTGGCGGTGCGCATGCGCGGGGCTACTCGCCTTCCTGGCTTCCCAGGCGTCTGTCTCCGTGGTGTCGGCGCTACCCCGGATTCTGCTTCTTAGCACTTCCGGGTTCGCGCCGACGTCATGACGGGCGTTTTGGGGGGCGGGACGGTTTGACGATCCCGGCGCATGCGCCGCTCACGCCTTCCAGTTGGCGGCCATTTCCTTCCGGCCACAAGCGTGCACATGTGACCTATTTTGGGGGGATATTTAAAAAGACGCCGGCGCCTTCACTGTGACGCCTCTTGACAAAGCAAACTTGCGAAACGCACGTCGAGGCCCGCAGGTCCCACACTGGTTTGCTCCTGCCTTGTCCCCTGGCCCCCTCCTTGAGCGTCCCTTGGTGACCTCTTCGGTGAGTGTATCTTACACTATGGTTTATATCTACTCTGGCCCCATTTGGGGGAAAAATGGGATATGTATCCACCATTACTTGAAGTACTGATATCTTTCTATAGATACCTCTCCTATCTTGTCATTCATTAGCATATGCTATTTTGGGTCGCTCTTCCCTCTCCCTTCTTTTACACTATCCCGCTACACTGGTAAGCTGTGGATAGCTGCTACGTGCTTCCGTGGTTCTGTATCGTCTCCCTATTTGCATTTATTCACTATATATGTAATATTATGTATTTATACTTCTACTAATAAAGTCTTTTTTATATGCTGTATACTCAGTTTTCTCTTGTGTTTTTACACTCATCTTGAGTAAGCAACCTTTTGTGCGACTATGGGGTGTGAGTCGTGGTTCTTCCGCACTCCATATTCGTGATCTTCATTATGCTGGCTGAAGTGTTTATTATCCAATATGTATATATGTATATATTATTTGGGCGCATGGCAGGGTTCGGAAGGGAAGGAGCACCATTTGACATTTTGAATGTAAAATTTGCTTCATTAATTAGCGGACACCATGTTGCATTTTGGGAGCCCCTGATGTGCCTAAACAGTGGAAACCCCCAACAACTGACATTATTTTGGAAACTATACCCCTCAAGGAACTTCTCTAGATGTGTGGTGAGCACCCTGAACCCCCAGGTGCTTCACAGAAGTTTATAACGTAGAGCCGTAAAAATAAAGAAATCAAACATTTTCCACAAAAATGATTTTTAGACCCAAATTTTTTATTTTATCAAGGGTAAGAGGAGAAAATGGACCCCAAAAACTGTTGTGCAATTTTTCCTGAGTATGCTGATACCCCATATGTGGGGAATATACACTGTTTGGGCAATCGTCAGGATTCAGAAGGGAAGGAGCACTGTGTGCCTTTTTGAATGTAAAATTGGCTGGAATCGAGAGCGAACGCCATGTCGCGTTTGAAGAGCCCCTGATGCGCCTAAACAGTGGAAACCCCCCACAAGTGACCCCATTTTGGAAACTACACCCCTCAAGGATTTAATCAAGGGGTATAGTGAACATTTTGTCATTAGGTCTTCATATTGATTAAGTTGTCATTAGTCTTGAGCGCAAGTGCTCTCTACTTGAGTTTGCATCAGGTACTCGGGTACACAAAGTATTGCAGGTGCTCAAGTGACTTGCTCGAGTCCCAGCCCCTCATGTTTCACGGTTATTAGACACCCAAAAAAATGTGGGGATCGCTCGTGCATGTCAGACAATCCCCGCAAGGTTTTTTTGGCTGTATAACAGCTGCAAAACACATGGAGTGGAGACTCGAGCATGTCTCTCGAGTAGTGTTGAGCCACCCCCGTAGTGTTCGAGTTCGGTTCGGTTCGTCGAACACCCGTGTGTTCGCTGAACTGTTCGTCGAACTGTTCGTCGAACACCTTCGAACACCGTTAAAACCAATGGCAGGCAAACAAAAACACATAGAAACACATAGAAAACACCTTCAAAGGTGTCCAAAAGCTGACAAACTGCTCAGAAGACACAACTAACACATGGAAAAGTGACAAGTACATATAGTCATGCGAAAAGAAAAGAGGTGGAGGAGTAAAAGGAGGGGGAGACACAGATATAGGCATGTCATGCCCTTCTAAAATCCAAAAAGTGAGAAGCCGACACGTTCAGTCCGCTCCTGCCCGTGCCACCTCCGTGTCGCCGGGTTTGTGCCAGAGCCGCGGTGAACCCTGACGGCCAGCCCCCCTCTCCCAATACTGGTGCCTGTCCGCTGGTGGGTCGAGCGAGCCCCCCTGTGGTGGAGGCAGCTCTAAGCTTTTTAATTTAAATTGTCTCTCTAATTTGAATAAATACACTTTAAATCCATTTACAAGGATCTATTGGAGGGCAAGTCTCATGCCAGCAGCCGCGTAATTCCAGCTCCAGTAGTGTCCACTAAAGCTGCTGCAGTTAAAAAGCTTTTATAAGGATCGAGCTCGGCTGTCCACCGCAAGGCATCCTACTGCCAGTCCGAGCCCCTATGCCTTGGGGTGCCTCCTGATGCTCTTCACTGAGTATCCCGTGGTCCCGAAGCATTTCCTTTGAAAAAATGAAGTGTCCAAACAACAGGTGGTGTAGCTTGCTTAACAGCCGGGATAATCCGCTGACTAGCAGACCCTGCTACTAGGCACAAAGTATTTCCTGGGCTAGATGCAGTTAAAAATTTGTAATTAGATACTCTCGTTGGATGCTGAGAAAGCATTCCATAGAGTCTCCTGGCACGCCATATATGATTCTCTTAAAAAGCTTGGGGTAGGGGTCTAGGGGACCCTTTTATAGCCAAAATCATGGCCCTGTATCGCAATACGTCACCTAGGCTGAAGATAAATGGAACTGTAGCACCCTGAGGGCTCGGTTGCTACAGAGGTATTGCACCTCACCCAGAGGTGTGATATCTCACTCTCAGGTAAGGATGTAGTGTGGATCAGGACCCGACACCTGCATGCATTACACCACATTGCCGTGGGGCAGGGCGACCAATATGCCCCTGAGATGGGCACGACAGTCCCTGTCCCTGGCTGGAGTGGGGGGAGGGAACACTGAGGAAGGGGAACCCTGTAGTGCAGGAGCAGGGAGGAAGCAGTTCCTGGGTGCATTGAGAAGGGAGTATAAAAGGTGGGCACCATCTTAGTTCAGTGTAGAGAAGTCTGAGCAGAAGTGGCAGGGAGCAGGGGCTCTGCATGAGCTCTGCTCCGGAGGCGGGCCTAGTAACAGAGGCCCAGGCCTGGAAGAGGGAGAAGGAAGGAAGAGGAGCGGAGAAGGCTCCAGGAATGAGGAACGAAGGGATCTCAGGGGTGCGGATGGGCGAGTCGCCACCGCACGCCCGAATCCACCTGCGTGGAGGGGTCAGGCCAAAGGGGGATACCGGTCCCCGAAACTAGTGGAGGCAGGAAACGACCCTCAGCTAGAAACAGGAGGCTGTGACATTTTATGTGGTGCAGACCCTCGCTACACCCGCTAGGAAGGCACCACATAGGGTCAGGGAAACAGGCGCCAAGTTTACCAAGAGGAGGCCCGAGGCAGCCGGACAGAAGGGTTGGTAAGAAAGGCCAGACAAAGGACACACAAAGGGGGTCCTGTGAAGCACTCCAAAGTTATCTGGGAGTTGTCTGAGCCCCTCACCTGGTGAGCACAGTACGACGTGGGCAGCCGTTACCTGCAGACGTGGTCTGGATAATAAGAACTGTGAGTAAAGGCCCTGGACTGCATCACTGACTCCGTGTCATTACTGCTGCTGCCCTGCACCATCACCCCCATCCTCCGCATACACTGCCCTGAGGCTATACTCCTCCCGTGGGGAGTTATGCTATGCTCTGCTGCACCCACAACACCAGCCTCAGCGGTCTGCCCTGGAGCGGCGGTACACTCTGACCGCAATCCACGGGTGGCGTAGTCGGACATTTAAACATCAAAACCACATAAATAGTTCCGCCACTGGTTTGACCGCCCTGAGCCACGGAACCGGGTTGCCGCCACGGAGACTACAACCACCAGCATCCACCAAAAAGGGTCCGGCTCCGGGTGTCCCAAGGCCCAGGGGGCGCGTCAGAACATTTTCATCACCTTTCACAATCACCAATGGGACAAGGCAGGGATGTTCTCTGTCCCCTCTCTTATACATCCTAGTGACGGAGCACCTGCTCTCATCAATTCGCCATAACCCCAATATTAGGTGGATTGAGGTGGGAGGCACCGAGTACAAGTGCTCTCTATTTGCTGATGATGTAATAGTATATATCACTCAATCACATATATCCATCCATGCTGTTATGGCTGAAATAGATCACTTTGTTACATGGTCAAATTTTAAAATCAATGCAGCGAAGTCTGAGGCCCTCGATGTCTCCCTCCCCAAATCCATATAGGATTCCATCCAGTCCAACTTTCCCTTTGCCTGGCCCTCACAGGGTATCAAATACTTAGGAATTCCTATTCATAGAGACCTCTCCCATCTATGTTATCTTAATTTTGGGCCCTTTATTGAACAACTCCATACAGACCACGGTTGGCAAGTTAGAACTGTAAGATTCACTACGTGAACCACTGGTGTTTTGTGGAAAAGCACATGTACACTGTGTTCCAAATTATTATGCAAAAAGTGTTTAGGAGTGATAAGGGAAGAATTTGTTTGTTTGTCAGTTAAACTCATTGATGGTGATGTGTGTCAGGGCTCTTTATATCACTGTAAGCAATTGCAGACACCTGTGCTAATTAGTTTGGCAGGTGTGTCCAATGAAAGGCAAGACTACTTAAGAAGGCTGTCTCACATTATTAAGCAGCCTACATTTTCTGCCAAAATGGGAAAGAAAAAGGATGTGTCGGCTGCTGAGAAGCAACAAATTGTGGAGTGTTTAGGTCAAGGCATGACTACAATCAACATTGTGCGATGATCAGGATGAAGTGTCTTGGCAATCAAGAAGTATGTAGCTGATTCACAGTACACACGTGTGCGTGCTGATAAGGGCAAATTGAGGACTCTTTCCTACAGGCAATTACGTCAGGTTGAAAGAGCAGCGGCAAAAAAGCCTTGTCATAGCAGCAGACAAGTTTTTGAAGCTGCTTGTGCCTCCAAAGTCCACCGAACAACAAGATGCAGGGTCCTTCAGAGGTTTGCAGCTGTGCATACGCCATCCTGTCGACCTCCTCTATCCACTTCACACAAGCAGAAACGGCTCCAGTGGGCCAAACATTACATGAAGACTGATTTCAAAACTGTTTTGTTCACGGATGAGTGCCGTGCAGCGCTCGATGGTCCAGATGGATGGAGTGGAGGATGGCTGGTTGATGGACACCCCACGCAAACACGGCTACAGCGCCAACAAGGAGGAGGTGGAGTAATGTTTTGGGCTGGAATCATGGGGAGAGAGATTGTCGGCCCCTTTAGGATCCCTGAAGGTGCTAAAGATGAACTCCATAATGTATGTGGATTTTCTCAAACAGCACTTCCTGCCATGGTTCAAGAAGAAGAACCGTGTATTTCACAGCAAGATCATTTTTCTGCATGATAATGCACCATCTCATGCTGCACATAAAACATCTGCATCTCTGACTGATATGGGCATAAAAGGGGACAAACTTATGGTGTGACCCCCATGCTCCCCTGACCTCTACCCCATTCAGAACCTTTGGAGCATCATTAAAAGGAGTGTCTATGATGGCGGGAGGCAGTTCACATCTAAGCAACAGCTCTGAGAGGGTATTCTGTCCTCATGCAAAACAATTGAAGCAGAAACCATCCAAAACCTGACAAATTCAATGGACGAGAGAGTTCAGAAGCTCCTTTCGAACAAGGGGTCCTAAGTGAAAATGTAACATCACCTAGAATAAAGTTTTGAGTTGAAAACTGTTTGATTTCAGTTTCTAACAACCTGCTAATGCTTATAATTTCAAAAATGACCATTTTTTTGGTCTTTATTAAAATGAAAAGTTTGATCGAAAAGTTTGGGGGATCTAAGAGTGTGGCAACCCTGTAGTCATGATTACTTCGAATTCTGACAATATGAGGGTCATGCTGCAGGTAGTGCAGCAAGAAGGCACTTATGTGTCTTGCGCATCTCGGAGCCCCAAAATTATTTTCCGGGCTAGATGAAGCTAAAAATTATTATTAATTTTAAATCTGGTGAAGCTTTAGTATAGATGGCCTAATAGGATCAGTGCTGCACACTGCTACAAAGCCCAAATTATTTTCCAGTCAAGATACAGATAAACATGATTAGTAATTTTAAATCTGGTGGAGCTTATTATAGATGGCCTAATAGAATCAGTGCTGCACACTGCTACAAAGCCCAAATTATTTTCCAGCCAAGATACAGATAAACATGATTAGTAATTTGAAAGCTTAAAACGGTTGGTAGGGTGATTTTAACCAATCATCAAGCTTTTACTCTCCCCAGGATGACACAGGGGTAGAAAAGTCGTTTCGGATCCATGATTTGTTCATCTTTATGAACGTGAGTCTGTCTACATTATCAGTGGAGAGCCGCGTGCGCTTATCTGTCAGCACACCACCAGCAGCGCTGAACACACGTTCAGACAGAACGCTGGCTGCGGGGCATGACAAGATCTCCAAGACGTAAGTGGCTAGCTCCGGCCATTTATCCAGATTGGAAGCCCAAAAAGAGCAAGGGTCCAGTGACACAGTCGTGGCTTCAATGTTTACTTGGAGATACTCCTGTACCATCGTCTCTAGGCATTGACTATGTGTCAGACTTCTTGTCTCCTGTGGCCTTGCAAAGGATGGGCTAAAAAAGTGGTGAAATGATTCCGCAAAATTGATGTTACCAGCAGATACTGTGGTTCTGTTACGGTTTGAGTGCTGAACACTTGACGGTCCCACGGTTGGCAAGTTGGAACTGTGAGATTCACTACGTGCACCACTGGTATTTTGTGGAAAAGCACATGTAAGATTCTGCAACAGTCTCTGCTGATACTCCTGCATGCGTGCATCCCTTTCTATGGCAGGAATAATTTCTGCAAATTTACTTTTGTACCGGGGATCTAACAGTGTGGCAACCCAGTAGTCAGGATTATTTCTAATTCTCACAATTCGAGGGTCATGTTGCAGGTAGTGCAGCAAGAAGGCACTCATGTGTGTTGCGCATCCAGGAGCACCAAGTCCCTGTTGTGTTGGTGGCGAGGTAACAATCATGCTTCCTTCCTCTGTCCTCTCCCCCCAACCTCGCACAACAGAAATGTGATCAAGGTCTCCCTCATCTGATGAGTCTTCCATCAGTTCGTCCTCCACTTCTTCCTGGGCTCCTGCACCTTCCTCACTAGTTTGGCTGCTACCATGCGCCCTGGTAAAACCATCTCCCCCACCCTCACATGCCTGCCGCCTTGGTGCTGCTGACCGTCTGGACCTTGCAGATGTTAGCCCTTCTGCATACAACTCCTCCTCCTCTACTTCCTCCACCTCCTCTTTTGCCACCACCTGACTCCGAATTCTGTTTAACATGTGCTCCAGCATGTAAATCACCGGAATAGTCATGCTGATAATGGCATCGTCAGCACTAAACATCTTCGTCGCCATTTCAAAACTGTGCAGAAGGGTGCATAGGTCCCTGATCTGAGACCACTCCTCCAGCGTGATTTGCCCCACCTCTGGATCTCGTTGGCCCAGGCTATACGTCAGAACGTATTGCACCAGGGCTTGTCGGTGCTGCCACAGTCGCTGCAACATGTGCAGAGTTGAATTCCACCAGGTAGGCACATCGCATTTTAGCTGGTGAAGTGGCAGGCCCAACGACTTCTGTAGAGATGTAAGTCGCTGAGCTGCGGGATGCGAACGGCGAAAGTGAGCACACAGCGACCGTGCCCTCTGCAGAAGGCCATCTAGTCTGGGATAGTGGGCTAAAAATTGCTGGACAACCAGGTTCAACACGTGAGCCATACAAGGCACGTGTGTGACATTGCCCCGGCGAAGGGCCGCACCCAGGTTTGCAGCATTGTCGCACACGGCCTTCCCTGGTTTCAGGTCCAGTGGAGACAACCATTCATGAAATTGGTTCTCCAGAGCTGACCACAACTCCTCAGCTGTGTGACTCACATTTCCCAGACATTTCAATGTAAAAACCGCCTGATGACGTTGAGCCCTACTGCCAGCATAGTAAGGAGGTGTGCAGGATCCCTTCTGCGCAGTTAGAAAGCTTGTGGCATGACCAGACAGGCTTTGGGTGCAGGTGGAAGACCGAGAGGAGGTTGAGGAGGCAGAAGCAGTGGAGGAACTTTGACATAAAGAGGATTGACGCACAACTCGTGGGGACGGCAAGACTTGGACAGCAGCCCCTTGTCCTGCTGTCACCATAGTTACCCAGTGCCCAGTCAGCGACATGTAACGCCCCTGTCCATGCCTACTCGTCCAAGTGTCTGTGGTGAAATGCACCCTGTCACACAAAGAGTTTCTCAAAGAAGCGGTGATGTTGTGTGCGACATGCTGGTGGAGCGCAGGCACACCTTTCTTTGAGAAGTAGTGCCGACTGGGCATCTGGTACTGGGGCACTGCGACGGACATAAGGTCTCGAAAATCCTCTGTGTCCACCAGGCGGAAAGGCAGCATTTCTGTAGCCAAGAACTTGCAGATGGTGAAATTCAACCTCTTAGCTTTCTCATGGCTAGGAGGAAATGGTCTTTTACTTGTCCACATCTGAGGGACCGAGGGCTGGCTATTGTGCTTAGACGGGGTTGATAAGGGTGTCCCCGGCAAACTGCCGGTCTGTGAGGAAGATGCAGGCGGACATGTTAGGTTGCCTTGATCCAAAGGTGGTGCTATCGATGTCGGACAGCGCTCAACACCAGCTGGTGTTACCACCTCCAAAGAAAATGATGACCTGCCAATCACGCTGGCTGTTGCGGGTAAAGAGGTGGCAGGTCTGCGCCCCAAACAGGTGTGACTGCTGTCCCCCCAGTCACAGAGGATGAAGAGGCCGCGGATGCACAAGATATGGCAGACGGTGGTTGGCCCGGCCGGCTAGGCCGCATTGTAGCACACTGAGCTTCCCACTGCAACTTATGCTTCATGTCCATGTGCCGGTTCATGCATGAAGTACTCAAACTATGTATTTTTTGGCCTCTACTTAGCTTTTGCTGACAAATGTTACAGATAACACGAGTTGGGTCATCTTTATCGATCTGAAAAAATGCCCAGGCTATGCAAGGCTTAGCACCCATGCGACCTGAAGAGCCACCACGACTTGTGGTGAGAGGCAGAGTTGTGTTTGAGGATGCAGTTGTTGACGTGCTTCCAGTACTACGTCTCTGTCCAGGAAGGCGCAACCTGACCTCGTCGTCACTAGCATCTTCCTCCACCTCCTCTGCTGACCTCATCTCTTGGCTGACTGTGGGTTGACAGTAAGTGGGATCTCCAACCTCATCATCATCACCCTGTGCGTTATCACACCCGTCGTCCTCAGAGCCAACCTGTTCCTGCCCTGACAAAAAACTAAAGTTGTCGCTCCAATCAGGTATTTGAGTCTTATCATCGTCTTCCTCATTGTCTCCACCAACAGGAGTTACAGTTTGGGAATGAGGGTCTACATTATGGTCAGAACCTTCTGCGTCTGGTCCTGGATCCGACTCATAAAGATTCTGGGCATCAGTGCAGATCATTTCCTCGTCTGGATTCACAGAAGCGCTGGAGTCGACCTCTGATTCCCAGGCTATAGTATGAGTAAACATCTTTGCAGACTCAACCATCTGTTCTACCTCATACTCAGACGGGCAGCTGGAGATTTGGGAGCTGTGAGGAAGCAAGTGCGATTGGGGTGACACCTTGAGGACTGGAGTATTTGTGATGTTGAAGTTGATGTGGAGGAGAGCCCACTTAAAGGAGCACTTGATATCCGTTGAAGCACCTGCTGTTTTTGTGCCTCATCTGGAATTTGTAGCGATTGGCGTGGCCGTAAGAAAGGGATCTTATCACATTGTCCGCTAAAAGAAGTAGACATTTTAGTTTGGCTGGAAGATGGTCTTTCTTCTGCAGATGTTACTGTTGCTTTAACACCTACCCCACGGACACAACCTTTTTTCCCCTTCCCAACACGCCTATTCCCCTTTCCACCAGCAGCAGGCCTTTTTCCACTCATTTTGGTGGTTAACTAATCAACAACTCTGGAGTTGTTTGCACAAAAAAACAATGGATGGGAACCGAGCAGAGCTGAGTGGCCAAACTGTGGTATTAGGCCAAAACTATTGGCTGGGTTAGATGCAGAAAAAAATTATATTCAATTTGCAACCTGATGGAGGTCAGTATAGATGGACTAATAGAGAAAGTCCCACACACTGCTAGAAGGCCAAATATTTTTTCAGAGCTAGATGCAGAAAAAAATATATTCAGTTTGCAACCTGATGGAGGTTTGTATAGATGGATTAATAGAACAAGTCCCACACACAGCTAGAAGCCCAATATTTTTTCAGAGGTAGATGCAGAAAAAAATATATTCAGTTTGCAACCTGATGGAGGTCTGTATAGATGGATTAATAGAACAAGTCCCACACACAGCTAGAAGCCCAATATTTTTTCAGAGGTAGATGTAGAAAAAAATATATTCAGTTTGCAACCTGATGGAGGTCAGTATAGATGGACTAATACAACAAGTCCCACACACAGCTAGAAGCCCAATATTTTTTCAGAGGTAGATGCAGAAAAAAATATATTCAGTTTGCAACCTGATGGAGGTCTGTATAGATGGACTAATACAACAAGTCCCACACACAGCTAGAAGCCCAATATTTTTTCAGAGGTAGATGCAGAAAAAAATATATTCAGTTTGCAACCTGATGGAGGTCAGTATAGATGGACTAATACAACAAGTCCCACACACAGCTAGAAGCCCAATATTTTTTCAGAGGTAGATGCAGAAAAAAATATATTCAGTTTGAAACCTGATGGAGGTCTGTATAGATGGATTAATAGAACAAGTCCCACACACAGCTAGAAGCCCAATATTTTTTCAGAGGTAGATGAAGAAAAAAATATATGCAGTTTGCACCCTGATGGAGGTCAGTATAGATGGACTAATACAACAAGTCCCACACACAGCTAGAAGCCCAATATTTTTTCAGAGCTAGATGCAGAAAAAAATTATATTCAATTTGCAACCTGATGGAGGTCAGTATAGATGGACTAATAGAATGATGCTATGCCCAAAAGATTTTACTTCACTAGGTGCAGTAAAAAAATTGGTATTCTATACACAGGTGGTATATCTTGCAACACAGATAGGCTACTCCACTGACTAACACACTCTGCAATAGGCCAAAAAGGATTAGCTTTGCTAGATTCAGCCAAATGCTGTGAAAAAAACTTGCACAGCACTGGCACAGACCTGCCTGGCAAAAACTGATAGGAACTGATGTAACCTAGTCCTGAAAAGGACTCCAATTACAATTAGTCTTTACTCCCACAATCTATCTATTTAAGAGCACAGACCTGCCTGATAAAAGTCGTAGGAAATGCTGTAACCTAGTCCTTAAAAGGACTGCAATCACAACTATTCCCTACTCCCAAGCTATCTGTAGATTTGTGCGAAAATTGGCTTGAAATTAACAAGGTATAGCGCACACAGCAACAGCGGTGCCGTCTAACACGCAGCTGCAGCAGTGAGAAAATGGTGGCGACGGGGAAAATGGCTTGGTCTTATAGGGCAAGGACATGTGACATACACTGCCAATGACACATGCCCTTGCTTGTGTGAAAAAAAGCACTTCGCTCCGTGTGTGCGCTGCTGATAGGCTGACAGATTGCACCTCCCCACTGTAAATGCGGGAAAGAGAAAAAAAAAAATGGAGATCTTCATTGTTCCTGCAGAGATCCATCCCCTGCCCCTCCCCCCACCCCGCTGTACACTCAAACTGCGTATTAACATTAATTTTCATCATTACTGAGAAAAAATCCAGTTATGATTTTGGTGCACGAACAGTTATCGAACATAACCTCGAACAGCCGAATTTTTCTCAAATTGTTCGTGTTCGCCGAACGGCTCGAACACCGCCCAAAACAGCTCGAATTTGAGATTGGCGATCAGTTCGAGTAGAACAACGCTCATCTCTACTCTCGAGCACCCACTAAACTCGGTGCATACCGGAGCACCCGATGCAAACTCAAGAAGCGAGCACTTGCCCTCAACACTAGTCGCCATATCGTTGTCATTTTTTTCTTTAAGGCTAAGTGCCCACGTTGCGGAACTGAAGCATATTTTTTACGCTTCTCCCTGGCGGGAAAATCGCATGCGGATTTTACATGCGGTTTTCCCGCCAGGTAGAAGCGTTTGTGAGGCATCTTTGCAGCGTCTTTGCATGCATTTCCGCATGCGGGTTATCAAGCACTTCTCCAAGTGATTTAAGCATCACTTGGAAAAGTGCTTGACAACTTGTTCACGCTATATAAATCCATGCAACCGGCATGGATTTATATAGTGTGACCAAGTAATAGTTAAAAAAAAAGAATCAGAATGGTAAAAAATAAAAAAATAAAGTTTATACTCACTTTCCGATGCATTCTCTGCCCCGTCCGGAGTCTCGAGCGGCTCACGCTGTTGTGTGCAGGACCTGCGGTGAAGTCATTGAGTCATGTGACTCAATGACATGGCAGGTCCTTCAGACAACAGCGCGACAGAGGGAAAACATCAGAAGATAAGTATAAACTTTATTTTATTCTTTTCTTTACAGGTTCTTTGGTACCCAGGTCTGGATGAGAGTCTCCTGTCCTCCAGACTTGGGTACCATCCGCACATTGATTCCGCATGCGGAAACGCAAAACTAATGAACATGCTGCGGATTATTGACCGCAGCATATACCCTGCGGAAAAATCCGCAGCATGGGCATTGACATTGCGGAATGCCATTGGGGACCATGGGGTGCGGATATACATGCGTTTTACAAGCGTTTACACTGCGGAAATTCCGCAGCATTTACCCTTGTAATATGCAATGTGGGCACGCAGCCTTACACAATAAAAACTATTTTATAGAAAAAATATTTTTTTTTGCATCCCTTTATTCTGAGAACTAGAACTTTTTAATTTTTCGGCTGATGGAGCTGTATGGCAGCTTGTTTTTTGTGGGACAAGATAACGTTTTCAGTGGTACCATTTTTATTTATATTTGTCTTTTTGATCACGTTTTATTTCATTTTTTGTTCGGCGGTATGATGATGAAGCATCGTTTTTTGTTTCTTTTTTTTTTACCGTGTTCACTAAAGGGGTTAACTAGTGTGATAGTTTTATAGGTCAGGTCGTTACGGACTCGGCGATACCAAACATGTTTACTTTTATTGTTTTTTTTTTCATTATAATATTTATTTATGGGTACAGTATATTTTTGGGGGGGATTATTTTTTCATTTTTTTTTTTTATATATTTTTTTTTACTTTCTGAGACTTTTTTTTAACTTTTATACTTTGTCCCACTATGGGACTTTCATTTTTTGGAGTCTGATCGCTTGAACAGCATAAGGATGAAGCATCATCCCCTATGCTGTGCAGACTGTCAGCCCCTGCAAACACAAGCTAGGTAGATTGTGCCCTGAGCACGATCTACTTATCTTGCTGATGCCTGGTGACCCGGAAGTTGTCATGACGACATCGGGTCACCATGGCAACTATCCGGATCCAGCATACACAGCGCGGGACACCGGATATAGGTAAGAGGGGGCGCTCTCACCGCTGCTTGTGATGCGCCCCCTGGGCCGTGGGGTACTCGGTAGCCAGGCCGGTCGGTGCTGGGGGATGTCACGGTGGCAGTGACCTGGTCCGTGACCCAGGGCGGTCAATTAAAGGAAAAGTAAAAGGGGAATAAAGTTTTTGGAGAATAATGTTCATGACGCCAACTGTGGTATGTGGCTATATGGGGCCGCCACTGCGGTGCAGATCTACTGGAGCTGATGATGACGCAGAAGAGTTGGTTCAGTTCTCCACAGTCAGAGCTGAGCTCCAAGGCAGTATATGATGAATTGTGGAGGTAGATGTTATTGGTGCGGTGTAATGCAGGGCTGAGGGCGCAGATAATGACCAGACAACAAATTAATGGCGGTTTCCTCTATTTTTACTTGCGGTTTGTCAGAGCAGACCGGGGCACAGGTACTAGCTGGTAGTGGAGATCCATGCGGCCTGGAAGCAAGTTGGGGATCCACCTCACCAGGAGGAGTTGTAGGCCTTCCCTCTGAGCTATTCTCTTTGGCCCTGCTGCTTGAAGCTATACTGCGGCCCTCGTCCCTCAGTAAAACGTCTTTCTCCTCACCCATGTGGCAGGCAGCTCGGGCCTTCCTCAAGTGTCGCTCCCACGTGGCGGTGCTGGGCCCTATGATGCTGCTGAGCCACTGGGCGTCTGGTGGGGCCATGAGACCTGCAGTCTCCTGCCCTCCGGATTTAGCTGCTGGGCCTTCAGTGCCCCCCAACCACGGACTCTGGTGTCCGGTTCCTTTGCGCTTCTCTCTGGGGTGAGCTTGTCCACAGCTCCCTTCCCCAGGTCCTTCCTCCTCGCTCTCCTGTCTCCAACTCTCTTCAACTCACTTTTCTAACCCTGCTTCCAGGTTCCAATTTAAAGGGGAGGAGCTCCCCATTCTGGTCTGGAGCTAGGAAAGTGTTGGATGTTGGTATACCTGATCAGGGGACCCCTCTTTGCTTCTAGGCATGGCATCACCCCCTGTGAGGGAGGCAATGCCAATGTGGCGACCAGACTCCTGGGGTGCCACACTTGCACAGGAAATGCTGAGATCGAATTCGATCACATCATTTCAGGGGTTAATGTGCTGGGATCGGTGCAGGACCGCTCCTAGCACATAGTACCAGGTGTCAGCTGTGACGATCAGCTGACACCTGGCGGGGATCGTGCCAGCCCAGCCTCTGTGGTGTCGCGATCGCCAGGGAGTATTAATACGTATCTGGTCCAATAGGCCCAGGGTTAGAAAGGGATAAAGCTCTTTATGTAGTAAGATATGTAAAGTATTTCTTGGGATTTGTCTTTTTTTCCTTGGCTACCTGCCATTCATTTTGCATTTTAACTACTTTGATTACTTTATTTTACAGCATCAATTCAGCTATTTGTAGTTTTAGAGGCTAGAACACGGCCCTCAAATTTATATATTCTAAATGCCATTTTTCTCATTAATGCCCATTCTAACAGAAGCTGTAAGCAAGTAGGGTAAGATTTTATCTTTCTATTCTTATTGCCTATTAGAATATATTTTGTAGTCTTACTGACCAACATAGATTTAAAGCACTCCCATTTCTCATTTGTTTCGCTTTCACTATGTGCTTTCAGTTAATTATGTTGAAGTATTGCCTTCAACCTTTTGAAATCAGCCTTTTTAATATTAAGTGTTTTTGCCTTCTCTGCTCGAGTATGTGTTTTACAGTTTAAGCAAAATGAAATGGTATTGTAGTCACTGGTACCAAGGATTTCAAGAACAGTGATATTTTCAACTTGTTGGGTCTTCCACAGCCTGAATCATGAAATTATCAGGCAACAATCTCATTATGCAGATGACCTTTATAGGGTGTCTACAAATTACACCAAAAAAATATTTTTCAATTGAGTTGGCGGATCAATTTATATTTGAATTTGCCAGCTTGTCTAAATTTTCTCCAAAAAGTTGACCTTAACCTATCTAGCAGGGGAAAAATGGATTTTAACCAGTGGTAACCAATAGTTTTTGGATGACATGTTTGGGTCTAATATTACAAGACTGAATGTGCAAAAAACTAATTTATAAAAAAAAACACCCACTTTGTGAGGTAGACACTTGTGTTGAAATTTCTGGATTATGGATATTTTTTGGCTGGGCTTTTATAAAGAAAAAACAATTATGAGTTGCCCATCTTAGAATGTAAGAAGCACACTTTCTGTGAAGCATAAGCTTTGCATTCAGGATTTTGGTTACATAGCAAAACTAGCACTGATGGATTTAATACTGCCCTCCTTGTTTGCAGTGTATGAAGAATAAAAAATTCAAAGTCACATTGAATATATCGCTACAGCACTTTCCTATATATCACTTGATTCTTTGGTTATTGTTCACAGAATAAGACTTCTAATCCCATTCTTAATATGATTCAGCACTGAAGTAGTACACCTCAATGAGATTAGACCTTCTACTATATAGCTCTATGTGGAATGAGCTGTGCACTCTGATCTACTATCCCTATGCTGGAAAAGCCTAAAATTTCGCTGCTTAGCTGGCCCCATCTTTTATACTGGCAGTAATAGTGCAACCTGACTGGCTGGGCTAGTCCATGTGATGTGATTGCTACAGGGTATTAGAGCGAAGCCTGTACGGCCGCACCTGGTGTCATTAGCCCGTTCATCGAGTCTTCAGCAGTGCATGAAATGGCGCCTAGGTTTTTTTGCCAATCCTCGTGAATTGAAATGCAGAATGTTCAAATTCATTGGGACCTGCAAATTTCAGGAAAGTCGACTCTAATTTGATCCTCCGTGGATCGATTCGCTAATCTCTATTTTTCAGTCTTTATCTCCCTTTGTAAGTCCACTCACAAGTTTTCAACTTCCTTACCATTTCATTACAACTTCCTTACAATCTTCCTCCCCTATTGCATCATTCCCTTTCACAGTTGCATTTTATATGAATGTTAACATATAGAAATACTCCTCCTCCTTTCCTATTTGTTCTGTCTTTCCAAAAGTGCATAAAACCAAGAAGATTCACAGCACAATCACGTGAAGAGTCCATCCATGTCTCAGCAACACCAACTGCATCAATGTGTTCTTACGGTATCAAGACCTCAAGGTTTCCTATTTTGATTGCTAAATTCCTGGCACTTGTGAACATGCACCTAGGTGTCTGCTGAGTTGTTCATATTCGCTTCCAGAAATGCTGCTTCCTGAAATTATGTGCACAATTGTCTTTACTGTTGTAACTCATAGATCTCACTATCCACAGCCCTAACCCTCCTCTATAACCTTGCTAACCCTTTATTTCTGCCTTGTTCTTCATCTCTAAATTAAATACTCCACCACCCCTGCTAGAAATCTCTCCTTAGCAAAGCAGATTATCTTTCAATCAGGTACAATTTATCTGCGGAGTACAGATTGTAAGGCATGAAAAGTCAGCCGGATGCTCTAGGAACCCAAATATTTTTGCGGTTTACGAAGACGTAGTCCCTTCCTGATTTGTGATTTCATTTTTTTCATCCCTTCTTCCAAGGTTTGTAATTGTTTTATGTTTTAGTCCACATAGACATATAAGGGCTTGCTTTTTGCAGTAGGAGCTTTACTTTTGAATAAGACTATTCATTTTACCACATATGGTATTGAAGCATGTAAAAAAAATTCTAATTGAGGTGAAATTACAAAAAACAAGCAATTCTGACATTTTTTTTGGGGGGGGTTGTTTTTTTGGTGTACATTGTGTGGTAAAAATGATATGGCAACATTACTCTCAATGTTCAATTCCAAACAAGTCAAGTTTATGTTATTATTTTAGTGGTGAAAAAAAATCAAAAATTTGTAAAAAGAAAAAAAAAATTCATTGTGTTCCCATTTTCCGAGACCCGTAACGTTTTTGTTTTTCGTTCACTGGGGTTATATGATGGCTTCTTTTTATGGGGGTGAGATGACATTTTTATTGATACCATTTTCAATATCACAGATGTAAAAAATTAAGCATCTTGCCATCCAGTTTACCTTTATAAATATATGTGAAAGAATAGGTTGTTTTAATGAGTTCACTGAATTTGAGTGTGGTACTGTAATAGCAAAAAACAAGAAATAGTGGTATCTTTATATATAGTTATTGTTGTGTGCCTATGCATAATGTTGTTATGGTAAGTTAATATTTGTTTGATACTGCAGTAGGATGCCACCGATATAACATAAAATGTTTTCCTTCTTAAATATTTCACAATCAATTGTGATTGGTATTATTGAAACAATGGAAGTGTTTAGAAACCACAGCAACTCAGTCATGAAGAGACAGATCATGTAAAGTTAAAGAAGGGGGTTGACAAGTGCTGAGGTGCATAATGCATAAAATTCATCAATGCTCCGCTGAATCAATAAATGCAGATTTTTAAGCCAACTTTTGCATAAACATGAACAAAAAACTGTGCATCTGAGGCTTCCTGGCATAGTATTGCGTGGCAGAACAGCTGCATGCAAGCCTTACATACTGCACTTAATGCCAGTTTTAGATGTAGTATAAAGGAGAAAACTACTGGACTCTGGAGCAGTGTCAATGTGTTCTGTGGAGTGATGACTCTCGCTTCTCTGGCAGTCTGATGGATAAGTCTTGTTTTGGTGTATGTCAGAACAGTACATTCTTATCTGAATTATGCTAACTGTAATGTTTGGTAGAGTAGTGATAATAATATGGGGTTGTTTACAGGGGTGGGCCCAGACCCCTTAGTTACAATGAAAAATCTTAATGTTTCAGCATACCAACACATCTTGGACAATTCCAATTTTGTTGGAACAGCTTGGAAAGGCCTTTAACTGTTCCAGCATGACTGTGTCCAAGTGCACAAATCAAATTTTATAAAGGCATATTCAAGTGAGTTTGGTATGAAAGAACTTGACTAGCCACACAGAACGCTAATGTGAACCGATTCAAATATATTTGTAATGAATTAGAATAGAGATTGTGAACCAGCCCTTCTCACCCAACACCAGTGCCGAACACACAAATGCTCTACTGGTTGAATGGGCAAAAATTTAAATCTTTAAAATCTTGTAGAAAGCCTTCTCAGAAGAGTGAAGCTGTTACAAGTGCAAACTACATGTTAGTACCTATGTATTTAGAAAGGGAAGTCATTTAAGCTCCTGTAAGTGTATGTAGGAGTTCCAAAACATTTGAATTTTATGTATTGGGATGTTATTTTGATCTCTGAGCTGAGTACCCTTTTGGTCTGAGGCACTTTTTTATAAATTTTTATTTATGTGTTCTGTATTTTTCTAATTAGTAAAGAATTTCATTTTTTTATTACATAGTTGTACAACACTTCTTGATGCTCAAAAATTTTATTGTCAAAGGGGTCATTATGGTTCAGAATTATTAGGCAGGTAAAATCAGGTCCAAAATCAGGTAAAATGGTCAAAAAAAAGATTTAACTCTAAAAAGTTAAAAATTGTTACAAGTCTTACAAAGGTATAAAGCACTCTTGCAATTGCTAAAATATTGGGGCATGATCACAGAAGCATCAAAAGTTTAGTTGCAAAAAACATGTTGAAAAAAAAAGGACGCATATTAACTGCCAAAAATTTGAGAACAAAATTAAATGTAAAGCAACCAGGAGCCCTTTATCCTCCAGTGCTGTCATCTTCTAGAACAGTAACCTCCATGTAGTGCCTAGAAGGACAAGGTGTTCAGCGATTAGAGACATGGCCAAGGTAAGGAATGCTCGACCACCAGTGGACAAGACACAAAAGTTGAAACGTCAAGACCGGGCCAACAACTATTTGAAGACAGATTTTTTGGACTGATGAGCTGCGAATGACTTTTAACCGATCAGATGGATAGGCACAGACCTTCACTTTGACTCAGATGCCAAAAAGGTGGAAATGGGGTACAGCTATGGACTAGCATTATTAAAGATGAGCCCCACATTTATGTTCTTAAATTTTCAGGGTTTGGGTTAGTTAACTTTTTGGATTGACTGACAATACTGTTGTTGTTTAATAATAAAAGTAATAATCAAAAATACAAATTGCCTAATTGTGAACACAGTGTATCTACTGATTCCTTTTTTTATGGCCAAGAGTGGAAAAAAACAGCAAGTCCATCATTGTTTTTTGTATTTTACTTTGTGGCTGTGTAATGTTAAAAGGAATCTGTCAGTATGATTAAACCTCCCGTCTATATGGGAATGTAGGTCATAGGAAGCTGAATAAAATGATATCTTGACATCTGCAATCTAATGTCTTATCCCAGATAAATCCATGTTTTCCTTATATTTAAATGAGTTGTTCATGACTGTGGGCCGGACAATGATCTGCATGAGAATCTGTGTCCAGAGCTCATTTACATATAAGAAAAATGTGATTTTCTCTGGAATAAGACATCTGATTATACAGTTGAAACAAGAAGTTTACATACACTATATAGAAATATACATATGCATGTTTTTCTCAATATGTGACATGAAATCAGAATAAAACTTTCCTGTTTTGGGTCAATTAGGATTACCATAATTTTTAATGTTTGCCAAATGCCAGAATAATGAGAGAGAGAATATTTTAAGGCATTTTTATTACCTACTGCAAAGTCAAAAGTTTACTTACACTAAGATTACTATGCCTTTAAACAATTCTGGACTGACCATATGATGATGTCATGTGTTTGGAAGCTTCTGATAGGATTGTTGGAAACATCAGAGTTAATTAGAGACACACCTGTGGATGTATTTTAATGCACACCTGAAACACACTGCTTCTTTGTGTAGCGTCATGGGAAAGTCTAAAGAAATCAGTCAAGATATCAGGAAGATAATTGTGGACTTGCACAAGTCTGGCTCATCCTTGGGTACAATTTCAAGATTCCTGAAGATGCCTCGTTCATCTGTACAAACAATTATACGCAAGTACAAACAAGATGGGAATATCCAGCCATTATACCGCTCAGGAAGGAAAGGAGTTCTGTGTCCCAGAGATGAACCTGCTTCGGTCCGACATGTGTATATCAACCAAAGGACAAAAGCAAAAGACCCTGTGAAGATGATGGCAGAAGCTGGTAAGATTGTGTCAATAACCACAGTGGAATGAGTACTGTACCAACATGGGCTGAAAGGCCACTCTGCCAGGAAGAAGCCATTATTCCAAAAGAAACATAAAAAGCCAGATTAATGTTTGAAAATGCACACAGGAACAAAGACCTTAATTTTTGGAGACATGTCCTGTGGTCTGATGAAACTAAAATTTAACTTTTTGGGCATAATGACCATCGTTATGTTTGGAGGAAAAAGGGAAGAAGCTTGGAAACCTAAGAACACCATCCCAACTGTGAAACACGGGGGTGTCAGCATCATGTTGTGCGGTTGTTTTGCTGCAGGAGGGACTGGCGCACTTTACAAAATAGATGGCATCATGAAAAAAGAAGGTTATGTGGCAATACTGAAGCAACATCTGAAGACATCAGTCAGCAAGTTAAAGCTTGGGCGGAAATGGGTCTTCCAAATAGACAATGACCGAAGCATACTGCCAAAATGGTAACAAAGTGGCTTAAGGATAACAAAGTCAATGTTTTGGAGTGGCCATCATAAAGCCCTGATCTCAATCCTATTGAAAATTTATGGGCAAAGCTGAAAAGGCAGGTGCGAGAAAGACAACCTACAAACCTGGATCAGTTACACCAGTTTTGTCAGGAGGAATGGGCCCAAATTCCGACCAACTATTGTGAGAAGATTGTGGAAGGATATCCCAAACGTTTGACCCAAGTCATTCAGTTTAAGGGCAATAGTAATAAATACTAATGAAGTGCATGTAAACTTTTGACTTTGCAGTAAGTAATAAAAATGCCTTAAAACATTCTCTCTCTCATTATTCTGGCATTTGGCACATATTAAAAATTATGGTAATCCTACTTGACCTAAAATGGGAAAGGTTTATTCTGATTTCATGTCAGATGTTGATAAAAACATGCATATGTGTCTTCTTATATAGTGTATGTAAACTTCTGGTTTCTACTATAGATGTCAGGGTATCATTTTATTCAGCTTGCTATGTCCTGCATGCTCACAAAGGCGACTTAGGAAGGTTGATCCTACTGACAGATTCCCTTAAAGTTGAGAGGAGAATTTGAGGCAAAATTAAAACTCTTCTGTTTGTGCAGATTTTCCCGGGAAATTCGATGTGTCTTATTACACACTGGGGTCTCTCAATTCCACTCATTCTCTCACTTACATTAGTTCATCTCTACTGTTCAGTTAAACAAACATATTAACTTTTCTCTGTCTTTTGGTAGAATTATAGAGTGTGGTAGATCGCTGCACACAGAGATAGACTCAGGTACACTGTCTCTTTCAAAATTGTGTTGGTTTATTATAGTGTAGCATAAACCAACAATTAGTCCATGAAAATAAACACAGCCTGCTGGGCAAAAACAGAAATAAAAAGTAAAAATGGAAACACCAAGAACATGGTCCTTCTAGTAGCAGGGGTCCACCTGCTGAGAGTTCAGCAATGCCACATGCTACAGAAACAGACAAACACAAGCTCCCTCCTGGAGCTAGCTTTCCCAGACATTTAACTCTGAATGCCTCTGCTGGCCAGGTATTTAAACTCCCCCAGACTAGTGATGAGCGAGCATACTCACAAGTACTCTGTTTCGCCCCGGGCTGATGCTCGGGGCCCCTCCCTGCATGTTTGGCGCATGATCCCGGCATGATCAGGCACATGGCAGCAAAGCACCCGACTTTGTGGGATGAACCCCAGGGTCCAGAAACAGTGTCTTCAGGTGCCACCATTGCTTCTTCCGCTGTTGTGCATGCAAGCCAATCCCCTGTTCATGGTGCATGTGAAGATGCCTCCTGGCGTGCACCTGTCATTGCACACTCTCAAGTAGCAGCATCAGGAAGCACGTCCACGTCCTTGTCCCTGTGCAGCGTTCAGTTGTCCATACCCCAGTCCTTGGAATGCAAGCACAAATACGCAGCCAACGCCCCACAGGCCACACGATTAAATTCCCACATTTCGCGACTGCTTGCGCTCAAAATTTTGCCTTTTAAGCTCATGGAGACGGAAGCATTCCACAAACTGATGGCGGTGGTTGTCCCTCAGTACTCGGTCCCCAGCTGCCACTATTTCTCCCGGTGTGCCGTCCCCGCATTACACAAGCACATATCCGAAAACATTAGCCATGCCCTCAACAACGCAGTTACCGGGAAAGTCCACCTAACCACGGACATGTGAACAAGTGCTTGTGGGCAGGAACAGTACATCTCACTGACAGCACACTGGGTAGACATAGTGGAAGCCGGGATCCAGTCGGACTGTGGGATGGAACACGTCCTCCCGTCACCAAGGACTGCAAGCCCTAGGTCAATCAGGGTTGCCCTCACAGTCTACAGCTACTGAACCTCATCCTCCTCTGCCTCCTCCTCCTTTTCAGCCTCCATCTCCGAAATGACCACATCAGTCACAAGCTGGAAGCACTACAGCATTGCCTCGGCCAAGCGGCAACAGGCTGTGCTGAAGTTAATATGCTTAGGAAAGAGCAGGCTGATCTGTGTCTCACATCGCTGAACCTACAGCCAGGCATGGTTGTGTGTGACAATGGCCAGAACCTGGTGGTGCCTCTGAGGTGAGGAGAGCTCACACACATACCATGCCTGGCCCATGTGCTTAACCTCGTGGTTCAGCGGTTTCTCAAATCCTACCCGGAGCTGACGAATCTGCTGGTTAAAGTACACCGCCTGCGTGTCTATTTTAGAAAGTCACCTACAGCTTCCGCCGCCCTTGCCGTGTTTCAGCAGCGTTTGCAGCTCCCGTCTCACAGCCTGGTGTGTGATGTCCCCATGCGTTGGAACTCTACACTGCAGATGTTGGGAAGGATTTGTGAGCAGAAGAGGGCAGTTGTTGAGTACCAGCATCAGCAAGGCCGTCGGTATTTAGTTCAGACTCCACACATAAGACCTCAGGAGTGGACATGGATGTCAGACATATGTACCATCCTCCAAAACTTTGAGGACTCCACCAAGATGGTGAGCGGCAATGACACCATAAGTAGCATCACCATCCCGCTTCTCTGTCTTCTGAAATGCTCTCTGCTCACAATCAAAGAGGATGCATTGCAGGCAGAGCACGATGAGATGGAGCAAGGAACCATACAGGGTGATTACACACAGCCCAGCCTCATCTCATCCCAACGTGGATTGGGTGACATTGAGGAAGAGAAGGAGGAAACACAGGATCTAGTTTCATGTGTTATAGACGGTACTACCTGCACAACTGTCATAGCGTCTGTTCAGCGTGGATGGCCAGAGGACAGAGAGAAGGAGGAGAGCATTGTCAGTCATCCTCTTGGTGAGGACACGAAAGTCTTGCCTGTTATCAGTCTGGCACGCAAGGCTGAGTTTATGTTACGCTTAGAGATGAGCGTTGTTCTACTCGAACTGTTCGCCAATCTCAAATTCGAGCTGTTTTGGGCGGTGTTCGAGCCGGTCGGCGAACACGAACAATTTGAGAAAAATTCGGCTGTTCGAGGTTATGTTCGATAACTGTTCGTGCACCAAAATCATAACTGGATTTTTTCTCAGTAATGATGAAAATTAATGTTAATACGCAGTTTGAGTGTACAGCGGGGCGGGGGGAGGGGCAGGGGATGGATCTCTGCAGGAACAATGAAGATCTCCATTTTTTTTTCTCTTTCCCGCATTTGCAGTGGGGAGGTGCAATCTGTCAGCCTATCAGCAGCGCACACACGGAGCGAAGTGCTTTTTTTCACACAAGCAAGGGCATGTGTGATTGGCAGTGTATGTCACATGTCCTTGCCCTATAAGACCAAGCCATTTTCCCCGTCGCCACCATTTTCTCACTGCTGCAGCTGCGTGTTAGACGGCACCGCTGTTGCTGTGTGCGCTATACCTTGTTAATTTCAAGCCAATTTTCGCACAAATATACAGATAGCTTGGGAGTAGGGAATAGTTGTGATTGCAGTCCTTTTAAGGACTAGGTTACAGCATTTCCTACGACTTTTATCAGGCAGGTCTGTGCTCTTAAATAGATAGATTGTGGGAGTAAAGACTAATTGTAATTGGAGTCCTTTTCAGGACTAGGTTACATCAGTTCCTATCAGTTTTTGCCAGGCAGGTCTGTGCCAGTGCTGTGCAAGTTTTTTTCACAGCATTTGGCTGAATCTAGCAAAGCTAATCCTTTTTGGCCTATTGCAGAGTGTGTTAGTCAGTGGAGTAGCCTATCTGTGTTGCAAGATATACCACCTGTGTATAGAATACCAATTTTTTTACTGCACCTAGTGAAGTAAAATCTTTTGGGCATAGCATCATTCTATTAGTCCATCTATACTGACCTCCATCAGGTTGCAAACTGAATATAATTTTTTTCTGCATCTAGCTCTGAAAAAATATTTGGGCTTCTAGCAGTGTGTGGGACTTGGTCTATTAGTCCATCTATACTGACCTCCATCAGGTTGCAAATTAAAAATAATTTTTTTCTTCATTTAGCTCTGAAAAAATATTTGGGCTTCTAGCAGCGTGTGGGACTTGTTCTATTAGTCCATCTATACTGACCTCCATCAGGTTGCAAATTAAAAATAATTTTTTTCTGCATCTAGCTCTGAAAAAATATTTGGGCTTCTAGCAGTGTGTGGGACTTGGTCTATTAGTCCATCTATACTGACCTCCATCAGGTTGCAAATTAAAAATAATTTTTTTCTGCATCTAGCTCTGAAAAAATATTTGGGCTTCTAGCAGTGTGTGGGACTTGGTCTATTAGTCCATCTATACTGACCTCCATCAGGTTGCAAATTGAATAAAAAAATTTTCTGCATCTAGCTCTGAAAAAATATTTGGCTTCTAGCGGTGTGTGGAACTTGGTCTATTAGTCCATCTATACTGACCTCCATCAGGTTGCAAATTAAAAATAATTTTTTTCTGCATCTAGCTCTGAAAAAATATTTGGGCTTCTAGCAGTGTGTGGGACTTGGTCTATTAGTCCATCTATACTGACCTCCATCAGGTTGCAAATTAAAAATAATTTTGTTCTTCATTTAGCTCTGAAAAAATATTTGGGCTTCTAGCAGTGTGTGGGACTTGTTCTATTAGTCCTTCTATACTGACGTCCAGCAGGTTGCAAATTGAATATAATTTTTTTCTGCATCTAGCTCTGAAAAAATATTTGGGCTTCTAGCGGTGTGTGGGACTTGGTCTATTAGTCCATCTATACTGACCTCCATCAGGTTGCAAATTAAAAATAATTTTTTTCTGCATCTAACCCAGCCAATAGTTTTGGCCTAATACCACAGTTTGGCCACTCAGCTCTGCTCGGTTACCATCCATTGTTTTTTTGTGCAAACAACTCCAGAGTTGTGAATTAGTTAACCACCAAAATGAGTGGAAAAAGGCCTGCTGCTGGTGGAAAGGGGAATAGGCGTGTTGGGAAGGGGAAAAAAGGTTGTGTCCGTGGGGTAGGTGCAGAAGAAAGACCATCTTCCAGCCAAACTAAAATGTCTACTTCTTTTAGCGGACAATGTGATAAGATCCCTTTCTTACGGCCACGCCAATCGCTACAAATTCCAGATGAGGCACAAAAACAGCAGGTGCTTCAACGGATATCAAGTGCTCCTTTAAGTGGGCTCTCCTCCACATCAACTTCAACATCACAAATACTCCAGTCCTCAAAGGTGTCACCCAAATCGCACTTGCTTCCTCACAGCTCCCAAATCTCCAGCTGCCCGTGTGAGTATGAGGTAGAACAGATGGTTGAGTCTGCAGAGCTGTTTACTCATACTATAGCCTGGGAATCAGAGGTCGACTCCAGCGCTTCTGTGAATCCAGACGAGGAAATGATCTGCACTGATGCCCAGAATCTTTATGAGTCGGATCCAGGACCAGACGCAGAAGGTTCTGACCATAATGTAGACCCTCATTCCCAAACTGTAACTCCTGTTGGTGGAGACAATGAGGAAGACGATGATAAGACTCAAATACCTGATTGGAGCGACAACTTTAGTTTTTTGTCAGGGCAGGAACAGGTTGGCTCTGAGGACGACGGGTGTGATAACGCACAGGGTGATGATGATGAGGTCGGAGATCCCACTTACTGTCAACCCACAGTCAGCCAAGAGATGAGGTCAGCAGAGGAGGTGGAGGAAGATGCTAGTGATGACGAGGTCAGGTTGCGCCTTCCTGGACAGAGACGTAGTACTGGAAGCACGTCAACAACTGCATCCTCAAACACAACTCTGCCTCTCACCACAAGTCGTGGTGGCTCTTCAGGTCGCATGGGTGCTAAGCCTTGCATAGCCTGGGCATTTTTTCAGATCGATAAAGATGACCCAACTCGTGTTATCTGTAACATTTGTCAGCAAAAGCTAAGTAGAGGCCAAAAAATACATAGTTTGAGTACTTCATGCATGAACCGGCACATGGACATGAAGCATAAGTTGCAGTGGGAAGCTTAGTGTGCTACAATGCGGTCTAGCCGGCCGGGCCAACCACCGTCTGCCATATCTTGTGCATCCGCGGCCTCTTCATCCTCTTTGACTGGGGGGACAGCAGTCACACCTGTTTTGGGGCGCAGACCTGCCACCTCTTTACCCGCAACAGCCAGCGTGATTGGCAGGTCATCATTTTCTTTGGAGGTGGTAACACCAGCTGGTCTTGAGCGCTGTCCGACATCGATAGCACCACCTTTGGATCAAGGCAACCTAACATGTCCGCCTGCATCTTCCTCACAGACCGGCAGTTTGCCGGGGACACCCTTATCAACCCCGTCTAAGCACAATAGCCAGCCCTCGGTCCCTCAGATGTGGACAAGTAAAAGACCATTTCCTCCTAGCCATGAGAAAGCTAAGAGGTTGAATTTCAACATCTGCAAGCTCTTGGCTACAGAAATGCTGCCTTTCCGCCTGGTGGACACAGAGGATTTTCGAGACCTTATGTCCGTCGCAGTGCCCCAGTACCAGATGCCCAGTCGGCACTACTTCTCAAAGAAAGGTGTGCCTGCGCTCCACCAGCATGTCGCACACAACATCACCGCTTCTTTGAGAAACTCTGTGTGTGACAGGGTGCATTTCACCACAGACACTTGGACGAGTAGGCATGGACAGGGGCGTTACATGTCGCTGACTGGGCACTGGGTAACTATGGTGACAGCAGGACAAGGGGCTGCTGTCCAAGTCTTGCCGTCCCCACGAGTTGTGCGTCAATCCTCTTTATGTCATTTTTCCTCCACTGCTTCTGCCTCCTCAACCTCCTCTCGGTCTTCCACCTGCACCCAAAGCCTGTCTGGTCATGCCACAAGCTTTCTAACTGCGCAGAAGGGATCCTGCACACCTCCTTACTATGCTGGCAGTAGGGCTCAACGTCATCAGGCGGTTTTTACATTGAAATGTCTGGGAAATGTGAGTCACACAGCTGAGGAGTTGTGGTCAGCTCTGGAGAACCAATTTCATGAATGGTTGTCTCCACTGGACCTGAAACCAGGGAAGGCCGTGTGCGACAATGCTGCAAACCTGGGTGCGGCCCTTCGCCGGGGCAATGTCACACACGTGCCTTGTATGGCTCACGTGTTGAACCTGGTTGTCCAGCAATTTTTAGCCCACTATCCCAGACTAGATGGCCTTCTGCAGAGGGCACGGTCGCTGTGTGCTCACTTCCGCCGTTCGCATCCCGCAGCTCAGCGACTTACATCTCTACAGAAGTCGTTGGGCCTGCCACTTCACCGGCTAAAATGCGATGTGCCTACCCGGTGGAATTCAACTCTGCACATGTTGCAGCGACTGTGGCAGCACCGACAAGCCCTGGTGCAATACGTTCTGACGTATAGCCTGGGCCAACGAGATTCAGAGGTGGGGCAAATCACGCTGGAGGAGTGGTCTCAGATCAGGGACCTATGCACCCTTCTGCACAGTTTTGAAATGGCGACGAAGATGTTTAGTGCTGACGATGCCATTATCAGCATGACTATTCCGGTGATTTACATGCTGGAGCACATGTTAAACAGAATTCGGAGTCAGGTGGTGGCACAAGAGGAGGTGGAGGAAGTAGAGGAGGAAGAGTTGTATGCGGAAGGGCTAACATCTGCAAGGTCCAGACGGTCGGCAGCACCAGGGCGGCAGGCATGTGAGGGTGGGGGAGATGATTTTACCAGGGCGCATGGTAGCAGCCAAACTAGTGAGGAAGGTGCAGGAGCCCAGGAAGAAGTGGAGGACGAACTGATGGAAGACTCATCAGATGAGGGAGACCTTGATCACATTTCTGTTGTGCGAGGTTAGGGGGAGAGGACAGAGGAAGGAAGCATGATTGTTACCTCGCCACCAACACAACAGGGACTTGGTGCTCCTGGATGCGCAATACACATGAGTGCCTTCTTGCTGCACTACCTGCAACATGACCCTCGAATTGTGAGAATTAGAAATAATCCTGACTACTGGGTTGCCACACTGTTAGATCCCCGGTACAAAAGTAAATTTGCAGAAATTATTCCTGCCATAGAAAGGGATGCACGCATGCAGGAGTATCAGCAGAGACTGTTGCAGAATCTTACATGTGCTTTTCCACAAAATACCAGTGGTGCACGTAGTGAATCTCACAGTTCCAACTTGCCAACCGTGGGACCGTCAAGTGTTCAGCACTCAAACCGTAACAGAACCACAGTATCTGCTGGTAACATCAATTTTGCGGAATCATTTCACCACTTTTTTAGCCCATCCTTTGCAAGGCCACAGGAGACAAGAAGTCTGACACATAGTCAACGCCTAGAGACGATGGTACAGGAGTATCTCCAAGTAAACATTGAAGCCACGACTGTGTCACTGGACCCTTGCTCTTTTTGGGCTTCCAATCTGGATAAATGGCCGGAGCTAGCCACTTACGCCTTGGAGATCTTGTCATGCCCCGCAGCCAGCGTTCTGTCTGAACGTGTGTTCAGCGCTGCTGGTGGTGTGCTGACAGATAAGCGCACGCGGCTCTCCACTGATAATGTAGACAGACTCACGTTCATAAAGATGAACAAATCATGGATCCGAAACGACTTTTCTACCCCTGTGTCATCCTGGGGAGAGTAAAAGCTTGATGATTGGTTAAAATCACCCTACCAACCGTTTTAAGCTTTCAAATTACTAATCATGTTTATCTGTATCTTGACTGGAAAATAATTTGGGCTTTGTAGCAGTGTGCAGCACTGATCCTATTAGGCCATCTATAATAAGCTTCACCAGATTTAAAATTAAAAATAATTTTTAGCTGCATCTAGCCCGGAAAATAATTTTGGGGCTCCGAGATGCGCAAGACACATAAGTGCCTTCTTGCTGCACTACCTGCAGCATGACCCTCATATTGTCAGAATTCGAAGTAATCATGACTACTGGGTTGCCACACTCTTAGATCCCCCAAACTTTTCGATCAACCTTTTCATTTTAATAAAGACCAAAAAAATGGTCATTTTTGAAATTATAAGCATTAGCAGGTTGTTAGACACTGAAATCAAACAGTTTTCAACTCAAAACTTTATTCTAGGTGATGTTACATTTTCACATAGGACCCCTTGTTCGAAAGGAGCTTCTGAACTCTCTCGTCCATTGAATTTGTCAGGTTTTGGATGGTTTCTGCTTCAATTGTTTTGCATGAGGACAGAATACCCTCCCAGAGCTGTTGCTTAGATGTGAACTGCCTACCGCCATCATAGACACTCCTTTTAATGATGCTCCAAAGGTTCTGAATGGGGTAGAGGTCAGGGGAGCATGGGGGTCACACCATAAGTTTGTCCCCTTTTATGCCCATATCAGCCAGAGATGCAGATGTTTTATGTGCAGCATGAGATGGTGCATTATCATGCAGAAAAATGATCTTGCTGTGAAATACACGGTTCTTCTTCTTGAACCATGGCAGGAAGTGCTGTTTGAGAAAATCCACATACATTATGGAGTTCATCTTTAGCGCCTTCAGGGATCCTAAAGGGGCCGACAATCTCTCTCCCCATGATTCCAGCCCAAAACATTACTCCACCTCCTCCTTGTTGGCGCTGTAGCCGTGTTTGCGTGGGGTGTCCATCAACCAGCCATCCTCCACTCCATTCATCTGGACCATCGAGCGCTGCACGGCACTCATCCGTGAACAAAACAGTTTTGAAATCAGTCTTCATGTAATGTTTGGCCCACTGGAGCCGTTTCTGCTTGTGTGAAGTGGATAGAGGAGGTCGACAGGATGGCGTATGCACAGCTGCAAACCTCTGAAGGACCCTGCATCTTGTTGTTCGGTGGACTTTGGAGGCACAAGCAGCTTCAAAAACTTGTCTGCTGCTATGACAAGGCTTTTTTGCCGCTGCTCTTTCAACCTGACGTAATTGCCTGTAGGAAAGAGTCCTCAATTTGCCCTTATCAGCACGCACACGTGTGTACTGTGAATCAGCTACATACTTCTTGATTGCCAAGACACTTCATCCTGATCATCGCACAATGTTGATTGTAGTCATGCCTTGACCTAAACACTCCACAATTTGTTGCTTCTCAGCAGCCGACACATCCTTTTTCTTTCCCATTTTGGCAGAAAATGTAGGCTGCTTAATAATGTGAGAGAGCCTTCTTAAGTAGTCTTGCCTTTCATTGGACACACCTGCCAAACTAATTAGCACAGGTGTCTGCAATTGCTTACAGTGATATAAAGAGCCCTGACACACATCACCATCAATGAGTTTAACTGACAAACAAACAAATTCTTCCCTTATCACTCCTAAACACTTTTTGCATAATAATTTGGAACGCGGTGTACATGTGCTTTTCCACAAAACACCAGTGGTTCACGTAGTGAATCTTACAGTTCTAACTTGCCAACCGTGGTCTGTATGGAATTGTTCAATAAAGGGCCCAAAATTAAGATAACATAGATGGGAGAGGTCTCTATGAATAGGAATTCCTAAGTATTTGATACCCTGTGAGGGCCAGGCAAAGGGAAAGTTGGACTGGATGGAATCCTATATGGATTTAGGGAGGGAGACATCGAGGGCCTCAGACTTCGCTGCATTGATTTTAAAATTTTACCATGTAACAAAGTGATCTATTTCAGCCATAACAGCAGGGATGGATATATGTGATTGAGTGATATATACTAGGACATCATCAGCAAATAGAGAGCACTTGTACTCGGTGGCTCCCACCTCAATCCACCTAATATTGGGGTTATGGCGAATTGATGAGAGCAGGTGCTCCGTCACTAGGATGTATAAGAGAGGGGACAGAGGACATCCCTGCCTTGTCCCATTGGTGATTGTGAAAGGTGATGAAAATGTTCTGACGCACCCCCTGGGCCTTGGGACACCCGGAGCCGGACCCTTTTTGGTGGATGCTGGTGGTTGTAGTCTTCGTGGCGGCGATCCGGTTCCGTGGCTCAGGGCGGTCAAACCAGTGGCGGAACTATTTATGTGGTTTTGATGTTTAAATGTCCGACTACGCCAACCGTGGATTGTGGTCAGAGTGAACCGCCGCTACAGGGCAGACCGCTAAGGCTGGTGTTGTGGGTGCAGCAGAGCGTAGCATAACTCCCCACGGGAGGAGTATAGCCTCAGGGCAGTGTATGCGGAGGATGGGGGTGATGGTGCAGGGCAGCAGCAGTAACGACACGGAGTCAGTGATGCAGTTCAGGGCCTTTACTCACAGTTCTTATTATCCAGACCACGTCTGCAGGTAACGGCTGCCCACGTCGTACTGTGCTCACCAGGTGAGGGGCTCAGACAACTCCCAGATAACTTTGGAGCGCTTCACAGGACCCCCTTTGTGTGTCCTTTGTCTGGCCTTTCTTACCAACACTTCTGTCCGGCTGCCTCGGGCCTCCTCTTGGTAAACTTGGCGCCAGTTTCCCTGACCCTATGTGGTGCCTTCCTAGCGGGTGGAGCAAGGGGCTGCGCCACATAAAATGTCAGAGCCTCCGGTTTCTAGCTGAGGGTCGTTTCCTGCCTCCACTAGTTCGGGGACCGGTCTCCCCCTTTGGCCTGACCCCTCCACGCAGGTGGATTCGGGCGTGCGGTGGCGACTCGCCCGTCCGCACCCCTGGGATCCCTTCATTCCTCGTTCCTGGAGCCTTCTCCGCTCCTCTTCCTTCCTTCTCCCTCTTGCAGGCCTGGGCCTCTGTTACTAGGCCCGCCTCCGGAGCAGAGCTCATGCAGAGCCCCTGCTCCCTGCCACTTCTGCTCAGACTTCTCTGCACTGAACTAAGATGGTGCCCACCTTTTATACTCCCTTCTCAATGCACCCAGGAACTGCTTCCTCCCTGCTCCTGCACTGCAGGGTTCCCCTTCCTCAGTTTTCCCTCCCCCCACTCCAGCCAGGGACAGGGACTGTCGTGCCCATCTCAGGGGCATATTGGTCGCCCTGCCCCACGGCAATGTGGTGTAATGCATGCAGGTGTCGGGTCCTGATCCACACTCCATCCTTATCTGAGAGTGAGATATCACACCTCTGGGTGAGGTGCAATACGTCTGTAGCAACCGAGCCCTCGGTGCTACAGTTCCATTTATCTTCAGCCTAGGTGACGTATTGTGATACAGGGCCGTGATTTTGGCTATAAAAGGGTCCCCTAGACCCCTACCCCAAGCTTTTTAAGAGAATCATATATGGCGTGCCAGGAGACTCTATGGAATGCTTTCTCAGCATCCAACGAGAGTATCTACTTACAAATTTTTAACTGCATCTAGCCCAGGAAATACTTTGTGCCTAGTAGCAGTGTCTGCTAGTCAGCGGATTATCCCGGCTGTTAAGCAAGCTACACCACCTGTAGTTTGGACACTTAATTTTTTCAAAGGAAATGCTTCGGGACCACGGGATACTTAGTGAAGAGCATCAGGAGGCACCCCAAGGCATAGGGGCTGGGACTGGCACTAGGATGCCTTGCGGTGGACAGCCGAGCTCGATCCTTATAAAAGCTTTTTAACTGCAGCAGCTTTAGTGGACGCTACTGGAGCTGGAATTACGCGGCTGCTGGCATGAGACTTGCCCTCCAATAGATCCTTGTAAATGGATTTAAAGTGTATTCATTCAAATTAGAGGGACAATTTAAATTAAAAAGCTTAGAGCTGCCTCCACCACAGGGGGGCTCTCTCGACCCACCAGCGGACAGGCACCAGTATTGGGAGAGGGGGGCTGGCCGTCAGGGTTCACCGCGGCTCTGGCACAAACCCGGCGACACGGAGGTGGCACGGGCAGGAGCGGACTGGCCGTCTCGGCTTCTCACTTTTTGGATTTTAGAAGGGCATGACATGCCTATATCTGTGTCTCCCCCTCCTTTTACTCCTCCACCTCTTTTCTTTTCGCATGACTATATGTACTTGTCACTTTTCCATGTGTTAGTTGTGTCTTCTGAGCAGTTTGTCAGCTTTTGGACACCTTTGAAGGTGTTTTCTATGTGTTTCTATGTGTTTTTGTTTGCCTGCCATTGGTTTTAACGGTGTTCGAAGGTGTTCGACGAACAGTTCGACGAACAGTTCGGCGAACACACGGGTGTTCGACGAACCGAACCGAACTCGAACACTACGGGGGTGGCTCAACACTAGTTACGCTGCCTTTCCCATGACCCTTGAGTTCTCAAAATTTTGGGTGGCAGTCATTAGTGGTTGGTGACACTTTTTTTGAGAGGTGTATTCCCATGCACCTCTTCACACCCACACATGGGCATACGCTTCCTGATTTTGGCAATTTGCTCTTGTCCTCCTCCTTCTCCTCATCCTCATCCTCCACCACCATATCACCAGGGTGACCGTGGTCCATGATGCAACACCAACATAATTTTTTTAAAGAGTGTTCATAATGCCTGCAAAAAATTTTTTTTATACAGTATGTTCATGTATATCCCCCAGGGGTAAATGTTTGTCAGCCCATACACTTAGTGCATGAGCATTACAAGTATAGGAGACCCGCTCCTTTCTAATGAGGCCCTTCTCCACGCCTCTTCCAAGGGGCATTGGAGTGCCTCCCAATTTTTGGCAGCCCTTGCATTCACTGCATAGGCAAACACAATGGGAGACCACTTCCTAATAATGGGAACATTGATTTCGGGAGGCCCTCCTCTAAGTCTCTTCAAAGGGGTATTGTGGTGCGTCCAAATTTTCAAAGTGGTATTGGGGCGCGTCCAAATTTTGGGCAGCCCTGCCACTCACTGCATACGCAATAACAGTATAGGAGACCCACTCTTTACTAATGGGAAAAATAAAACATAGCCGGCTGAGAGCTCTCTAAGAATAGTGAAGGCTGACTGCTGGCCCTTTAAGAATAGTAACGGCCGTCTGATGGCCCTATAAAAATAGGCTTTGTGACTTTCAGAGTCCCTCCTTCATAAATGAAACACGACATGTCTGACGATTTCTCACACACCACATGGCCAGATAAGGTTGCAAAATGATAAAATGACATTTCCTGGTGAATGCATTTGTCATGGTTGAAAGCAATGCAAAGGTGCAAAAATGCATCAAAAAACGCTACGTGTGAACATAGCCCAAGGTGTGGAAAGGATGTTCCTTAACATATTTCCCAGGAAAATCCATTTTGTTTTTGTTTTTGTATGTTTGTATGTTTTATTGTGAGTCTGTAAAGTGGCGTAAGTGGCCATTCATAAAAAAACACTCTCTTTTACTATGGACTTAACCCCTCTGAACAAATAACCTGCTGAGGAAACTTAATGGTTTTAGTTCACTGAGGCCAACAGCCTCAGGGAAACATATCTCCCCTCCAGCACTTTACCAGTGACTTTGTCACATTCCCCTCTCCCCTGCCCAAAGCTGGGTTTTTTTGCACCTTCACTAGCTAAACAGGGAAGTCTGGACAGGGCATCTGCGTTTCCATGTGGTTTCCCGGGCCTGTGCTCTACATGAAAATTAAAATCTTGGAGCGCTAGAAACCTGGGCATTGTTCCCCTTCCTTTCCCTCATCCATCTCAGGGGTGCATGACCTAACACTAGCCTGAATTGTCGGCCTAACATATAGTATCTTAGTGTCTCAATTGCCCATATGATGGCCAAGCACTCCTTCTCTACGATAGCATAGTTCCTTTCACAGGAAGAGAGTTTCCTACTTAGGAACAGGACTGGATGTTCATCCCCATCTATTTCCTGGGACAACACAGCTCCCAAACCGACCTCAGAGGCGTCCGTCTGCACCACAAACTCCTTAGTGAAGTCAGGAGCGACTAAGACAGGCTGTCCAGAGAGGGCGAGCTTCAACTCCTGGAATGCCATCTCCGCTTCTGAGGACCATTTGGCCATCGATGTCTTCGTGCCCTTAAGAAGATCAGTCATGGGGGTGGCTATCATGGTAAAATTTGGTATAAATCGCCGATAATAGCCCACAATTTCCAGAAACGCATGGACTTGCCTCTTGGAGTTCGGTTGTGACCAGTTTCTGATAGCCTCCACCTTCTTTATTTGCGGCTTTATTTTGCCCCTTCCGACAACATAGCCCAAATATTTTGCCTCTTCCTTTCCGATGGCACACTTCTTTGAGTTTATTGTAAGCCCCACCTTCCTTAGCACATCCAATACCCCCTGGATCTTCTGTAAATGACGACCCCAATCTGGGCTGAATATTACGATGTCATCCAGGCAAGCTGCTGCGTACGTCTTGTGAGAGGCTAGTATCCGGTCCATGGCCCTCTGGAAGGTAGCTGGGGCTCCCTGCAAACCAAACAGAATCCTGGTGTACTGAAGGCACCCGTCAGGAGTAGAGAAGGCCATCTTCTTCTTGGCAGTTGGAAAAAGAGAATCTGCCAGTATCCTTTCATTAGGTCCAGTGTGGTGATATATCTGGCTTTCCCTAGCCTATCAATAAGCTCGTTGACGCAGGGCATTGGGTACGCGTAGAACTTTGACACCTCATTCAGCTTCCTGTAGTCATTACAGAACAGCCATTCTCCATCCGGTTTCTGCACCAGGACAATGGGGCTGGACCAACCGCTCTTTAACTCCTCAATGATGTCCAGGCTCAACATTCTCCTTGCCTCTTTTGAGATCACCTCGCAGCAGGCTTCAGGAGTCCGATATGACCTTTGATTCACCCTCACATGCGGCTCTGTCAGAATTTCATGTTCGACCTCCTGTGTACAACCTGGCAGCTCTGAAAACAGGTCCCGATTCTGCTGAAGCAGTTCTTCCACTGTGACATCCTCAACTAGGGCTTCCTGATGGGCCCCAGGCACGTAGCTACCACCGGCTCCTTGTCTTTCCAAGGTTTGAGCAGGTCAACATGGTACACCTGATACGGCTTCTTCTTCTTGGTTGGTGGACCTTGTAGTTGACATCACTCAACTTTTCGACCACCTCATATGGCCCTTGCCACTTAGCCAGGAATTTACTTTCCACTGTGGGGATCAACACCAACACCCGGTCTCCAGGGCTAAACTGCCTCAGTCTTTCCGACTGATTGTAGACCCTGGCCTGGGTCTCTTGTGCTTGAAGGAGGCTTTCTCTTACAATTGGCATTACCCTCGCGATCCGATCTTGCATCTGGGACACATGCTCGATGACGCTCCTGTGGAGTGTTACCTCAGCTTCCCAGGTCTCTTTCGCAATGTCCAATAGTCCCTGAGGGTGCCGTCCATAAAGTAACTCGAAAGGTGAGAACCCCGTAGAGGACTGGGGAACTTCCCTAATGGAGAACAACAGGCATGGGAGCAGGCATTCCCAGTCTCGGCCACCCTTCTCCTTGACTTTTTTTTAGCATAGACTTTAGGGTCTTGTTGAATCTCTCAACCAGGCCGTCTGTCTGTGAATGGTACACCGACATCTGGAGTTGGGTAATTTGCAGAGCTTTACACAACTCCCTCATCACTCTCGACATGAACAGAGTTCCTTGGTCCATCCGGATCTCTTTGGCAGGCCCGTTGGGAAGAAAATATGGACCAGTTCACCCACTATACTCCGGGCAGAAGAGTTTCTCAATGATACCGCTCCCGGTACCACGTTGCATAGTCCAGTACCACCAGGATGTATTGGTGACCCCTGGCAGACTTAACTAAAGGCCCTACCAGGTCCATAGCAATGCAGTCAAAAGGAACCTCTATAATAGGTATTGGGACCAGGGAACGATGGAAGTGGGACATGGGAGCAGTTAGCTGGCACGTAGGACAGGACCAACAGTAATTAACAACCTCCTGGTGACACCCAGGCCAGTAAAACCTTTGAAGGACTCACTCTTTGGTTTTGTCTATGCCCAGATGGCCCCCCCCCCAGACATGAGAATGGGCTAGGTTTAGCACCCTAAGCCTATAGGGTCCTGGTACCAACAGCTGCTCTAACACTTCCACTCTCTGTTTAGTGACCCGATATAGCAAATCCTCATTAACTGCAAAATAAGGGAACCTGGTGTCAGCCCCCGGCTCTTGGACGACCCCATTTATCACAGTCACATTGTCCCATGCCCCTTTTAATGTAAGGTCCTCCATTTGGGCAGTCCCAAAATTCCCCCCAGAAATCTCCCAATTCTGGAATCTCATCCTCATGGGTCACAGTCTCGTCCTTGTCGCCAGCAAGGACACAAAAGGGAAACTCTTATGCGTCTGACTGCAAAGATGATTCTTCCTGAATGAACCAGCTCTTACCTGAGTTAGTGGGTACCCCCGCCTTTCCCCACAAATCCCAGAACAGTCTGAAGTCCCGCCCGTTTATTACCGGGTACAGCAGGCCCTCAACCACCCTGACCTCATGGGTCTCAGCCCCACAGCTAGTTTTTATTGTCACTCAGGCGACAGGGTAGTCCTTGGCATCCCCGTGGATACAGCAGATGCCCACGTACTTTCCTGGGATCAACTGGTGGGGAAGGGTGGCCTTTACCAGGGTCACCAAACTCCAGGAGTCTGGACACTAACACACCTTTTATGACTGGGGCCCCTCACAGGGCTGATAGTCCACACTGCAGGTGGGGTATGCATAGTATGATTAGTGTCTTCCTACAATGCAGTCCATCTTGTCAGAGGACATAGGACAATGGGCAGCTATGTGTCCAGGACCGCGACACCTCCAGCAGCTCATGTCTTTCCCAGTGGCCTTTGGTAGCCCCTCAGCAACCCTTTGGGACCTTCGACTTTCCCAGTCGTGGCTCTACTCCACCTCTTTTGGGACTCTGGCTCCCCCTGAGTACACCAGTATGGGGATGCAGCACCACCCGGCTTCCTTAGGGACCTCTCAACCACCTGGCATCTTTCTACGAGGCTGACCAGGTCATCCGCATTCCGGGGGTCTCCCTGGGCAACCCAGGTCTGCATGTGCCTAGGAAGAGAGTGCACAAATCTATCCAAGACAACCCGCTCGACCATCTGGGTTGAAGTGGAGGACTCCGGCTGCAACCATTTCTGCACAAGATGGAAGAGATCGAACATTTGGGAGTGGGGGTGTTATCACCGCAATATTCCCAGTGGTGGACCCTTTGGGCTCTGACTGACATAGTCACTCCAGCACATTTCAGTATTCCAGTTTTGGGTTTAAGATACTCCTGGGCATCTTGCAAGGCCAGGTCATAATAAACCTTCTGGGGCTCACCAGTCAGATAGGAGGCCAGCGCTTCCAACCACTGCTCCGGCGGTAGCTTCTCCCACTCTGCCACTTGCTCAAACACAGTCAAATATGCTTCCACATCATCCCATGAGGTCATTTTTTTGCATGGCTCATCTTACCACTTTCCGGACGCTCGAGTCATCACCTGGAGTTGGGGGAGGGGCTGTCGGCCTTCCACAAACTGCCTCTGCCTGCAAGTAATTCCATCTGCTTCTGCTGTTGTCAGAGCTGGTCTTGTTGGTGCTGCTGCTGTTGGTGGATCTGTTGCAACATTAGCTTGCTTGTCTCTTGCTGGGCTGGCACAAGATGCTTGACCAAGTCCTCCATACTGTCTGTCTTCGTTTCCTGACTTATGGCTGCCTTTATCCGGGATATGCAGTTTGTCCTCAGCCGTTACACATGGCTCCTGGGGATCTTGCCCGCACTTCTACTGCCATCTGTGGTAGATCGCTCACTCAGCTGCACATGGAGGTAGACTCAGGTATGCAGTCTCTTTAAAACTTTTTTGTTGGTTTATTATAGTGTAGCATAAACCAACAGTTAGTCCATGAAAATAAACACAGCCCGCTGGGTAAAAACAGGAAAAAACAAAGCAAAAATGGAAACACCAAGAACACAGTCCTTGTAGCAGCAGGGGTCCGCCTGCTGAGAGTTTAGCAACTCCACATGGTTCAGAAACAAACACAAGTTCCCTTCTGTAGCTAGCTTTCCCAGACATTGAACTCTGAATGCCTCAGCTGGCCAGGTATTTAAACTCCCCAAAACCACACCCTGAGGCGGAGATATGGTGAATCTCCTCCCACCCTTCACAATGGCAATTCACAAAAAAAAACTCCTTTTTACTATGGACTTAACCTATCTCAACAAATAACATGCTTTATGGTTTTAATTTACTGAGGCCAACAGCCTCAGGGAAACATATCTTCCTTCCAGCACTTTACGAGTGACTGTGTCACAAGAGATACTAAATAAGGATACTTTTTTCTTCTTTCTTTTTTAGTACTTTTTGTGCAATAAAATCAAGTTCTATATAAAAAAAAAAGTCATTTTTGGGTAGCTTTTTCTTTAGAGCCATAACTTTTTTTATTTTTCCATCAACATTGCCATATGAGGGCTTTTCTGTTTATGATTTAATTTGAAGTTTATATTTGTATAGTTTATCACTTTTTATATTTTTGTAAAAAAAAAGGGAATGCAAAAAAATAGTTATTTTAGAAGCTGATTTTTTTTTTAATTTGGTAAAGTCATAATTTTCAAAGTATTGCATTTTACTCTTAGGGGTGTATTGTATTCTCTAGAAAATCTAGTATATCTTAAGTGGGTTTTCCATTACCAAGACAAACCCTTCTCGCTTTGAATGTTTGCCCCCGTTAAAATAAGAACACTTATACTCACTTCCCATGGTGGTGCTGTTCCAGCGATGTTGGCACTAGCATTCCCGGAGCTTATATGAGGTTGTTATGTCATGTGAGCCCTGCACCCAATCATCACTGACCTCACTGTCCCCGTCTTCTGATGTATAAGTAATTAGCAGGAAGTGAGCTGCCAACTGCAGCTCTCACTCCCTCTTGATTAGTTATAAGTCCAAAGATGGGGAAAATTATGGCAGTGCTGATGAGATAACAACCTCACTAAAGACACGGGAATGCGAGTTCTGACACCGCTGGAATGACATCGGCACGGGAGGTGAGTATATGTGTGCATTCAGAGTGAAAAGGAGTTGCCCTAGTAATGGAAAACCTCTTTAAATTGCATTCTATTTATTATCCCTCATTTTAAATCTTTTTATTTTTTCTCCGTGTCTTCCAAGAGACACATTTATGCATTTAAATGATTTTTAGGTTGCCAATTACTGACTTTCCAGATACTTTTGATGTTTGGGTGGAATATGCATTTATTTCTATACCATTTAAAATCTGAATTCTTTTACATTTGTCTTGTTGATCTACTATGCATCATTACAAATTGTGGAACATGCAATGATGTTTGTACTCCATGTTCAGGAAGATAGTAGAAAGAATTTATCAGTTCACATTAAATATAAGAACCATACAATCACTTGATTACATATGGATATAGTGTATGAAAGCAAGTAATAGTTACTTAATGTAACTACTGTTTAAGACTGGGCTCAAGCAGCCATATTTAATAGTCGATATATGGACCGCAATGTTACAGTAAAAAAGTGGGAGTCTTGACTCTCATTGCCATCATCTTGGTACTTCTATGATTCCTATGAAGCTTAACTTCAGACTGGGCTTCATAAGGGATCAGTAAACTCATAGTTCACCCCATTTTCACAATTCGAGAACAAATGCATGTAAAGATAAGCATATTTGGTATTTTCACTTCCGATATATCTTTCAACATTTTTTCTTAAAACCCACATAGTAAATTCTGATATGGTACAAAAATCAGAGCGCCGGAATTGCCACTTTTTGGTAATCTCATCTCTCCCTAAAAATGGGATATAAAGCAATCAAAAATGTATATGCACCCAAAATGGTACCAATAAAAACTTCAGTTTGCCACTCAAGGATACAGGACCTCACACAGAACCACTAATGTAAAAATAAAAAGTTATAATTCTTAGAAAATGTCAATAACATTTTTTAAAGTTTTTATTTTTTAGGAAGCAGCGAAATATAAAAAATATAGACATTTGGAATCCCCATAATCATAGTGACCTTGAGAATCATCTTGCCAGATCATTTTTACCACACAATCAACAATTCAGACACAAAATTTAAAAAAGCTATACTGAGATTGCTTTTTAAGTGCAATTGGATTTTTTCCCATTTTTCAGTACAGTATGTGGGAAAGTAAATAGTATCATGCAAACCTACAATGCGTTCTGCTAAAAACAAGTCCTCATACTTCCACATTGACAGAAAAAATTTTGTCTCTTGTTCGGACTGGAGGGAAAAGCAAAAATGCAAAAAATGAAAATTGGCCCAGACAGGGAGGTGTTAAACAAACATTATTTGGGGCCACATTTGTGATTTCCGAATTCACTACAAGATAAAAATTACTGGATGATGTGATTCCAGAGTTTTTTAAGTATTTCCTGAAATCACAAGGTAATTTCACGGTCACAAAACTTTGATCTCAAAATTTTGCATTCATTTCCAGAATATTTGTGTTCATGAAAGATATTGAAAAGTGTAATCTTTAGAAATAAATGGGCACTTTTTAATAGCTAAAAATAACATCAATCGTTAAAATCCCAGAAATAAATATGAGCAATCTTTAGATAAACAGTTGAAATTTACTTTGGGGCCTGGGAGATATGCTGAAGAACACCTGGGATTTTCTAGGCTGGTATCCAGCTACGATTGATTAGCCTACTGCAGCTGGACAGACAGAAAGTCCGACAAAATTTGCCTCTATGTGCTTAATAGAGGTAATGATTAACAAGACATACAATTGTATTGGATTTAGCATTATTTATTAAGAGCACCAAATTTATTAAGAATACATTCAGCTCTCATCCTGCTAAGGAGCAAGATATAGCAATGGAACATGATGTTTTTATGTACAGACTTATATAAATGTTTTTCCACTTAAAATGAAGAAGTGATAAGTGTGAATGCATGGCAGTCAATACTACAGGCTTAAATATTGCACACTTGGAAATCAATTAGAGATGCTGTAATAGATATTGTTTATCTGAGTGTATAGCATTTAAGATCTAGTATTTTCAGCAGCAACAATAAAGTCATTATTCATCTGAGAATCTTTAGAGACTTTTCAATACTGGAAAACAATGCACAATGAAATTACAGATGCAAGTTATTTAAATAATGTCATCCAGTAGCGGAACATGTTTTATGATACAAAGTCATTTTTAATGTAGTGAATAATTTCCTTCAAACTGAGTCTTCTCGAGTGTGCTAATTCTAGAGGCACTAACTCATTTCCAAACACCATCATTATGAGTCAAGATAAATAATCATTGTGGTGGTATAGCACTGAGAAACCCTGAGATTCCTTTTTTAAAGCACTCATTAATTCAGTGTTCAGGGCTACATCTACTGCAGCAGGTGAAGTATTTTATCCTTTCATCTCATTAATCACTTTAATGTGGCTGAGAAGTAGTCTATTAATACCTGGTCAGGAGACCAGGCCATTCTGATCCATAACAACTCCAGTAACAGCACAGCCAGCTGGAGGTTAATACACTGCAATTTAATCCTTCCCAAATTACTGTAAAATCTATAAAATGTGACATCTAATAATAGAAATATTCCAGGACATTTTGCATTCATACTTTTATCATTGATTGGTCCATCCAAGAATATTATAGCATGTTATTATTAAAAAAAATAAAAAATAATGCATTATTTAGACATTATAGATCTGTTAAATATACAGTATGCTTAGTTCAGAAGTATTGCTCAGGTTCCAGTTATACTATAATCACCTGAAATAATGTACTTAGTTGTGAAAACAGTGCTAAAAAAATGCTAAAAAGAGCTCTCCTCTAAATGGAAGAAGCAGTCTTTTCAATGCCAATTATGGGTAGCTACCCTGTAAGTCAAAATCTGACTCTTTTAACTATTTTAAAAGCTTTGAAACATGATTTTGGGTTATCATTAAAATCAGATACATGATAATAAGCAAAGTAACAAGACCCCTGACAGCCAGGTTTCCTGTTAAGATGCAAGGTAAACTATAATTAAAGATCACATTTCTGTATTATTGACATATTAAAAAACACCTCAATAAACTACAATGAAAAACTGGCTGCTTGCATGATATGAAGTGTGAAAAGAGTAAATGTCTCCATACAAATTAGGCTAAAGTTGGCTGAATGACCTGATATTGGCAGGATTGTCCTACAATCTAATGTAATGCACGTAGGCCGGAGTAATCCTATTGCTTCATATTCATTAAATGGATATATAATTGGGACCACAGAGCAGAAGGACTTGGGTATTCTGGTTACAAGTAAGCCGAGCAGAAGTACTCGATGTCAAGCAGCAGCCGCAAAAGCAAACAAGATTTTAGGGTGTATAAAAAGAGAGAATCAAGTGATTCTAAAGTATTGTTACCCGTTTATAAATCACAGGTGTGGTCACATCAAGAAAATGGAATCCAGTTTTAAGCTCCACATTTTAAAAAGGATATTCGGAAATTTGGAAGTTATAGTTAGTTCAAAGGTGGGCAACTAGATTATTACAAGGGATGGAAGGCCTCTCATATGATGAGAAGTTGGGAAAGTTGGGCTTGTTTAGCTTAGATAAAAAAACATCTCGGTGTAGATGTCATTTCTATGTATAAATACATGTGTAGTCAATGCAAAGGACTGGCCCATGACACAATCCTTCAAAAGACCTTACAAGGACCAAGGACCAGGGGACATTCATTATAGGTGGAGGAAAGGAAATTTCAGCAGCTTAAAAGGAAAAGTATCTTTACAATTAGAGCAGTTAGACTATGGAATGCCCTACTGCAAAGGTAGTAATGCCAGACACTATAACAGCTTTTCAAAAAGGGCTTCTCAAAAAATAGATAGCCTCTCCTATTCATTAGAATGTTAAAATAGAGATCACAAGAATTTCACATGGATGGGAATGTGTACTGTTAATGATTTTTCACAGACTCATTGATTTTTTGTCTCCTTGATTTTTTTGCAGACATTTTGTCCACAATATGGACTTTGAAGTAACACCATAGACATTAATATATGTCATATCCATAAAAGTCATGGATATAGCATATACGTTAGTCATGGATGTCTGAATGAGGCCTCAAGTACTGGATTATCATATGAACTTGAATTTTAATTTGAATACTTCAATAAAAGTTTGCTAATGTATCGGAATTGGAAATAATAGTAAAAGTCATCCTACAGTAGTGGCCAAAAGTATTGGCACCCCTACAATTCTGTCAGATAATACTCAGTTTCTTCCTGAAAATGATTGCAATCACAAATTCTTTGGTATTATTCTCTTCATTTAATTTGCTTGCTAGGAAAAAACACAAAAGAGAATGAAGCAAAAATCAAATCATTGATCATTTCACACAAAACTCCAAAAATGGGCCAGACAAAAGTATTGGCACCCTCAGCCTAATACTTGGTTGCACAACCTTTAGGCAAAATTACTGCGAACAACCACTTCCGGTAACCATCAATGAGTTTCTTACAATGCTCTGCTGGAATTGTAGACCATTCCTCTTTGGCAAACTGCTCCAGGTCCCTGATATTTGAAGGGTGCCTTCTCCAAACAGTCATTTTGAGATCTCTCCACAGGTGTTCTATGGGATTCAGGTCTGGACTCATTGCTGGCCACCTTAGAAGTCTCCAGTGCTTTCTCTCAAACCATTTTATAGTGCTTTTGGAATTGTGTTTTGGGTCATTGTCCTGCTGGAAGATCCATGACCTCTGAGGGAGACCCAGCTTTCTCACAATGGGCCCTACATTATGCTGCAAAATTTGTTGGTAGTCTTCAGACTTCATAATGCCATGCACACGGTCAAGCAGTCCAGTGCCAGAGGCAGCAAAGCAACCCCAAAACACCAGGGAACCTGCAGCATGTTTGACTGTAGGGACCGTGTTCTTTTCTTTGAATGCCTCTTTTTTTTCCCTGTACACTCTATGTTGATGCTTTTTGCCAAAAAGCTCTACTTTTGTCTCATCTGACCAGAGAACATTCTTCCAAAACGTTTTAGGCTTTCTCAGGTAAGTTTTGACAAACTGCAGCCTGGCTTTTTTATGTCTTGGGGTAAGAAGTGGCGTCTTCCTGGGTATCCTACCATACAGTCCCTTTTCATTCAGATGCCGACGGATAGTACGGGTTGACACTGTTGTACCCTCGGACTGCAGGGCAGCTTGAACTTGTTTGGATGTTAGTCGAGGTTCTTTATCCACCATCCGCACAATCTTGCGATGAAATCTCTCGTCAATTTTTCTTTTCCGTCCACATCTAGGGAGGTTAGCCACAGTGCCATGGGCTTTAAACTTCTTGATGACACTGTGCACGAAAGACACAGGAACATTCAGGTCTTTGGAGATGGACTTGTAGCCTTGAGATTGCTCATGCTTCCTCACAATTTGGTTTCCAAAGTCCTCAGACAGTTCTTTGGTCTTCTTTCTTTTCTCCATGCTCAATGTGGTACACACAAGGACACAGGACAGAGGTTGAGTCAACGTTAATCCATGTTAACTGGCTGCAAGTGTGATTTAGTTATTGCCAACACCTGTTAGGTGCCACAGGTAAGTTACAGGTGCTGTTAATTACATGAATTAGAGAAGCATCACATGATTTTTCAAGCAGTGCCAATACTTTTGTCCACCCCCTTTTTTAGGTTTGGTGTGGAATTGTATCCAATTTGGCTTTAGGACAATTCTTTTTGTGTTTTTTCATTGAAGACAAATTAAATGAAGATAATAATACCAAAGAATTTGTGATTGCAATAATTTTCAGGAAGAAACTGAGTATTATCTGACAGAATTGCAGGGGTGCCAATACTTTTGGCCACCACTGTATCTGTGATCAAATAATAGAGGAGGTAAAAAAAAAATAATTTGGAGTTTGTCAAAATAGCAATGTCATGCCTGAATTGTCCCAAGTGCATAACATCACACTTCTTCTACTGACTTGGCTTCTTCACATAGTCCACCCTGGAGTCAGTTTTATCTCAGGCAAGTGATGAACACACAGTTGGCTTTTTATATGAAATTGGGATTCAAAGAAAATTGAATTAATCAGACTACATAGACTGCATTTACTAATATGTGCACTATGACCAGAGTGCGGCTATGAAGTCCCATATGTAACAGTCAACTGTGCTTTTTGTTTTTTTTTATCACCTTCTAGCATAGTAACCATTGCCTTTTTAAGGTAAAAGTAGCTATTCTACTGGATCAGTTTTGATCGACTCTACTTTATTATGTATGTGCATCAATTAGACTTGAGGGACATATGAACTTAGCTTTGGTTCAGTGGCATAACTAGAGTCCAATATGCTACAGTGCAAAATTTAGACCTGTGCTCCCACCTGCATGTTGGACAGAAGTATGGGCTTTTGCATGGTTTCACTTCTCATCCTGGCCCCATCCTGTAATAATGACCATTACCATGAAACACTTCCTGTAATAATATATGCCATTCTGACCCATTCCTGTCATATTGTACCCCATCCTGAGACCCTTCCTGTATTAATGTCCTCCATCCTGGGCCCCTTCCAGTAATAATGTGCCCCATCCTGGTCCCCTTGTAGTAATAATTTCCCACATCCTAGGCCCCTTCTTGGTATAATGTCCCTTATTCTGAGCCCCTTCCAGTGATAATGCCCCCATCCCAGGCCTCCTCTAGTATTAATGTCCTGCATTCTCGGCCTCTTACAGTAATAATGTCCCCACCCTTGACCTCTTGCAGTAATAATGTTTCTTGTTCTGCCACTCTTCTCCAACAAATGTAAAAAAAAATAAATTAAAAGATTCTTCTTACCTTCCTGCTCTACCACGATGTGTGGTGTCCTCTTCTATAGCCGATAGCTGACTTTGCTGTGTCAGCCATGGGTGGCAAATGATGTCACTGCCATGAGCCGCCAGTGATGGGCATGCCGATGGGAGCTGATGGATTCTTATTGCCCAATGGGTTGTATTGCAGTGCAGGGAGCTGGTGGTCTCTGTATTACAATAAATTTTAGCTTAATATGCAGCCTCAAATGCATATACAGCTGAAATAGGTGCTGGTTTCAGTGGGCCCCCCTCACACATGGGCGATCACAGAGGGTGCGCGCCTGCTTTGGTTCACTGGTTGCCCTTCCTCAGACAATTTGTTGTACATATTAATTACTGCATATTGGAAACTCTACAAGACATCCTTTTTTATACTGCATATTGGAAACACCCCACAAGACTTCCGGATTTACAAATGCTGTGACAGTTTAACTGTCATCCTCCTGGATTCGATCCCTTGAGTTTGTGTTTCTCTTTCTGCCGAGCCACATTAGATAGACCTTTTCTCTGGGTGTTTGGGTTCTGCTTTTCTGGCTGCTTAGCTTAACACAGGTGTTTTCATTTTTGTGCTTATCACCTTTTGGGTGCAGCGTTATATTCTGTCCCCCTGCTGATGTTTCCTACTAGTCATAGATTCATTTGGATGTTCTGACATTCTGTTGATGTTTGGAGCCAGTCTGTGAGATATTAGCTAAAGGTTTTTCACTTTGTTGTTTATTTTCTACACTTTGCACATATCTTCTGTTTATTATTAGGAATTAGGCAGTAAATTTGTTAACAGTACTTGCTTTATTCTTTGTTTGGTATTTACTTTACTCACTCTGGGATCTTTCCTTTGTTCAGCACACTTCTCTTCTTATATGTAATTCACACTCTGCTTTGCTCTTCAGTTCTTTGGGAGAAATGTGAAGCAACTTCAGCATTTTTGACAGATTAGCCCAGAGTTGCCATCTCCTAGTCTGTGGTTAGGTCTGTACCCACAGGTACCACTACGGACAGCGGAGTCAAGATATCTAGTCTTTACAGGAGCCAGCAGGGTCAATTGCAGTTTTTAATGTTTGACCTATTTTCCCAAGTGAGTTTCTGCACAGGCATAGCTATGCTAGGAGCTGTAAGGAGCATTCAGGGTGATCCACTGTCGGGTAGGAAAGCTGTGGCATTATATTAGGGTGCCAACCTCCGCAGTCAGGAAGGGACAGAGCAGGGTCAGGGTAGATCTTTCACCAGTCTGAACAGGGATCTGTCAGGTTCATGTATTTGTCCCCCTGGTTTGTACGCTACCAGTGTGCATGTGCTTGTACAATCATAACACTAGCGATTAAAATTACGCTTTCCCACTTTTCCTGCTTCCAACACAAACTTTGCGAACTGACAACTTCCTGCCTGATTATCATTTCTTGATAGATGTAAAAACTAAATTCCCTATACTTGTCAGTGGTTTTAATGGTATAGTTGATTGGTGTATAAACATCAATGCATTCTGTTTACCAAAAGAAAACAGTAACAATAAAAATACTGTTTCCTTGAAATTTGGATAGAATTCATGGAAGCAGTGTGAGACTAGAAATACATTGTCATCCTCTTGTTAAATGTGAATAATGTAAATCCTGCTGTCATTGGAAATTGTTTGAAGACTATTTCTCTTCAGCATTTTTGTTTTCATTTACAGTGTAGTTTATTTGGTAAGTTTTCATCACCTTTTTATTTACCTGTTTATTTATGTATTAAAGTTACCTGCTGGTCAGACAGCAGGTATTTTATTTCAAATTATATTATTATGATTTCCATGAATCATTACTGTTGGAGCAAAACATTTACTCTTTGAAGTGTGTATAGTTAGATGGTAGGCATGTATTATAATTATGGTACGCATATACTATATACAGCGGTTGAAATAAGTATTGAATACGTCACTAATTTACAAAGTAAATATTTTCTAAAGGTGCTATTGACATTAAATTTTCACCGGATGTCGATAACAATCCATTCAATCCATGCAGGCAAATAATTTAAACTATAGATATCGGTAAATTAAATTATGTGTAATAATGAGAAATGACACAGAGAAAAAGTATGGAACACAAGAAAAAGACAGGTGCAAAAAGCTATGAAAAGTCATGACACCAGCTAAAATCTATCAGTAATTAGAAAGCAATCCTGCTACTTAGTGAATAATAATATCATCTGGTTCAACTGATGGCCTTTAAAAAGGTGTCTCATTACCAAGGTGACATTCAAGAAACATCTCATGATGGATAAAACCAGTGAACTGTCAAGACTAGAGATGAGCGAATGTTTCAATATTCGATTCGGATTACGATCGCTGAATTTGCGATATTCGCCGATTTATTCGTCGAATATTCAACGAACATTACCGAACGCCATAGGATTCAATGGGGGGACAAAAAAAATGCATACGCAACACCTTAAAATCATCCCAAAAGCTGCCAAAGCACATCAAATTAGGGGTAGACACGTGGAAAGTGCCCGAGTACAAGCACTTTAATTATTATTACAATTACAGCGACATATATTCCGTGGCGCGTTACATGTGAAAAGGGATCACCGATTGGTACAAGAGGAGAGAGGACCCTGCCCACCAGGGAGCACAAACAATCTACAATAGATGGGTGAGGATACAGTAGGTCAGGGTACAGCTAGTCATGCAGTGGTATGCTGCAGCGAGGCTTACCGCAGATTTTACACTTGTCACAAGAAGTGGGTCTTCAGCTTTCTTTTGAAGGTTTGCACAGTAGGTGAGAGTTTGATGTGTTGGGGTACAGCAATACACAGTAGCGGAGATGCACGGGACAAAACTTGTATGCAATCGTGACAAGAAGAGATAAGATGGAAGTAGAGAATGAGATCTTGGAAGGATGGAAAGTTGCGTGCAGGTAACTACAACAGGGAGACTAGGTCACACATGTATGGAGGAGACAGGTTTTCAATGGCTTTTCAACTGGAGTCGCTGGGCAACAGAGAGCCAGCGCAGGGATTGACAGAGGGGAGAAGCATGGGAATAGCGGGGTGACAAGTGGATTAATTGGATCCAGTTTAGGATAGATGGGAAGGGTGCAAGAGTGGTAGAAGGGAGGCCACAGAGCAGGAGCTTGTAGTAGTTGAGGCGGGAGATGATGAGGGCATGCACTGGTGTTTTTCTACATTCATGGTTGAGGAATGTGAGGATCTCCGAGATACTTTGGAGTTGGAGTCAGCAACAAGTGGAAAGGGCTTGGATCTGACGTTTGAAGGACACATCAGAGTCAAGCTTGCGGGACTAGGGAGATTGGGCAGCCATTCACTTTGATAGATAGGTCAGTTAGGGGGGGTGAATGAGATGGTGGAAAGATGATGCATTCTGTTTTATCCATGTTCATTTTTACAAATCTAGCAGAGAGGAAACATGAAATATAGGACACACATTGTGGGATTCAGGCTAATAAAGAGGTGGTATCAGGTCCAGAGAGGTAGATCTGTGTGTCATCAGCATAGAGGTGATACTGAAACCTGTGAGACAATGAGCTGTCCCAGGCCGAAGGTGTAGATGAAGAGCCTGGGTCCTACAACTGAACCTTAGGGGACACCGACCCATAGGGGGTGAGATGAGAAGGTGGTGTGTGAATGGGAGACACTGAATGTCTTGTCGGTTAGGTATGAAAAGATCCATGACAGGGCCAAGTCTGTGATGCCGAGAGATGAGAGTCTGTAGTAAGAGGGTATGGTCTACTGTGTCGAAGGCAGATGACAGGTCTAGGAAAAGGAAGACAGAGTAGTCTGGCTTGGATTTGGCAGTTAGTAGGTCGTTGGTGATTTTTGTCAGGGCAGTTTCAGTGGACGGTACATCTCACTGGAGCCAGGTCACAGCAAAAAAAGCAATCATAAAGTGTCCAGGAACCTTCCCACACACTTTTCTTAGCCAGGACTGCTTCTCGGCAGGGTTGGAAGGGCCCACTAGAGAACCGGAGTATCCTTCGGTGGGTCCTGGCTTCTCCTTCAGGGGAGTTCATACCTTGCAGCTGCTATGGGGCTCTTTAGTGGGGGAGAAAGGTGTATTTCACCCGAGCCATATTCTTTAGCTTGGTAACAGGACTGCATTGAGGGAAACCGTATCTACTTCGGCTGTCATTTCTCCCAGAAAGTCCTCTAATGCAACTTGTTGCATAAGCAATGGCAGCCCGTCCAACATCAGCTCACACTTCTTAGTGGTGCTTAGTCACAGACAAAGATCTTTCTTTACGCCTTGAATTTAATCACTACAGAGTTGGACAATGGCCTGATCTGCAATGCGTTTAGAGAAATAACGTGCATAAGCAAAGTCACGGTTTAGGCCACTGAAGATCATTAAGCAAATCTCATACAAATTTCCCACAGACTGAAAGAGGGGTATAAAGACTTCCAAGACAGCCAAGAGTTCCCTTTCCTCCCCCAGAGGACGACTGTCCATGTTCTCCTCTTCATTCTCCTCCTCCTTATTATCACCCAATCCACATTAAGATGAGATGAGGCTGGGCTGCATAGTTGCTTGCTCTGCCTGCAATGCCTCCTCTTTAACTGTGAGCACCAAGAGTTTCAGTAGACAGAAAAGTGGGATGGTGATGCTAATCATGGCGTCATCGCCGCTCCCCATCTTGGTGGAGTCCTCAAAGTTTTTGAGGATGGCACAGATGTCAGACATCCATGCCCACTCATCAGTTCTTATATGCGGAGGCTGACCTGAATGCCAATGGGCGTATTGAAGCTGGTACTCAACAACTGCCTTCTGTTGCTCACAAATCCTTCCCAACATCTGCAACGTTGATTTCCAATGTGTGGTTACATCGCACAACAGTCGGTGAGCGGGAAGATGCATATGCTGCTGAAGCACTGCCAGGGTGGCAGAAGCTAAATCTGACTTACTGAAATGGGCACACACGCGTTGTACTTTCACAAGCAGCTCTGGCTGCTCTGGGTAGGTTTTGAGAAACCGCTGAACCACTAAGTTGAGCACATTAAGTGCTCTCTCATTACTAATGTGTAATGTGTGGCATTCCCTTTTGTTGAGCTGACTGGTATATATGTAGCTTACCACGGGCCTGGGTGGTCTGGAGTTGGGACCCGGTCCTATTTGTCTACCCTTTTATATGCATTGCTTCAACTTTGATATACAGTAAGGTTTTTAATATAGGCAGTTTAGGTACCGTCCCAATTTAGGGTCACCTTGCCGCTGGTGGGACGGCTTGTATACTTTTTTTGATCAAAAATAGTTCACTAAGTACCCTATATTTATTATGCAACTTTGCTTTACATTTACATATAATGATGGTAGGGTATGAGATATATTTTTGTCTTTTGTCTTTTGCAGGTTTTGCTTCTTTTTGCTAGTGTGAACATGCTCCTAATTCTTGCATGTCTACCATCTTAGACCTCAGTTCACATTGCTTGGTTTTTTATCTTGTTTGCATTCTGTGCAATTTAAGGGTGTGGCATTCCCTTTTGTTGAGCTGACTGGTATATATGTAGCTTACCACGGGCCTGGGTGGTCTGGAGTTGGGACCCGGTCCTATTTGTCTACCCTTTTATATGCATTGCTTCAACTTTGATATACAGTAAGGTTTTTAATATAGGCAGTTTAGGTACCGTCCCAATTTAGGGTCACCTTGCCGCTGGTGGGACGGCTTGTATACTTTTTTTGATCAAAAATAGTTCACTAAGTACCCTATATTTATTATGCAACTTTGCTTTACATTTATATATAATGATGGTAGGGTATGAGATATATTTTTGTCTTTTGTCTTTTGCAGGTTTTGCTTCTTTTTGCTAGTGTGAACATGCTCCTAATTCTTGCATGTCTACCATCTTAGACCTCAGTTCACATTGCTTGGTTTTTTATCTTGTTTGCATTCTGTGCAATTTAAGGGTGTGGCATTCCCTTTTGTTGAGCTGACTGGTATATATGTAGCTTACCACGGGCCTGGGTGGTCTGGAGTTGGGACCCGGTCCTATTTGTCTACCCTTTTATATGCATTGCTTCAACTTTGATATACAGTAAGGTTTTTAATATAGGCAGTTTAGGTACCGTCCCAATTTAGGGTCACCTTGCCGCTGGTGGGACGGCTTGTATACTTTTTTTGATCAAAAATAGTTCACTAAGTACCCTATATTTATTATGCAACTTTGCTTTACATTTATATATAATGATGGTAGGGTATGAGATATATTTTTGTCTTTTGTCTTTTGCAGGTTTTGCTTCTTTTTGCTAGTGTGAACATGCTCCTAATTCTTGCATGTCTACCATCTTAGACCTCAGTTCACATTGCTTGGTTTTTTATCTTGTTTGCATTCTGTGCAATTTAAGGGTGTGGCATTCCCTTTTGTTGAGCTGACTGGTATATATGTAGCTTACCACGGGCCTGGGTGGTCTGGAGTTGGGACCCGGTCCTATTTGTCTACCCTTTTATATGCATTGCTTCAACTTTGATATACAGTAAGGTTTTTAATATAGGCAGTTTAGGTACCGTCCCAATTTAGGGTCACCTTGCCGCTGGTGGGACGGCTTGTATACTTTTTTTGATCAAAAATAGTTCACTAAGTACCCTATATTTATTATGCAACTTTGCTTTACATTTATATATAATGATGGTAGGGTATGAGATATATTTTTGTCTTTTGTCTTTTGCAGGTTTTGCTTCTTTTTGCTAGTGTGAACATGCTCCTAATTCTTGCATGTCTACCATCTTAGACCTCAGTTCACATTGCTTGGTTTTTTATCTTGTTTGCATTCTGTGCAATTTAAGGGTGTGGCATTCCCTTTTGTTGAGCTGACTGGTATATATGTAGCTTACCACGGGCCTGGGTGGTCTGGAGTTGGGACCCGGTCCTATTTGTCTACCCTTTTATATGCATTGCTTCAACTTTGATATACAGTAAGGTTTTTAATATAGGCAGTTTAGGTACCGTCCCAATTTAGGGTCACCTTGCCGCTGGTGGGACGGCTTGTATAATTTTTTTGATCAAAAATAGTTCACTAAGTACCCTATATTTATTATGCAACTTTGCTTTACATTTATATATAATGATGGTAGGGTATGAGATATATTTTTGTCTTTTGTCTTTTGCAGGTTTTGCTTCTTTTTGCTAGTGTGAACATGCTCCTAATTCTTGCATGTCTACCATCTTAGACCTCAGTTCACATTGCTTGGTTTTTTATCTTGTTTGCATTCTGTGCAATTTAAGGGTGTGGCATTCCCTTTTGTTGAGCTGACTGGTATATATGTAGCTTACCACGGGCCTGGGTGGTCTGGAGTTGGGACCCGGTCCTATTTGTCTACCCTTTTATATGCATTGCTTCAACTTTGATATACAGTAAGGTTTTTAATATAGGCAGTTTAGGTACCGTCCCAATTTAGGGTCACCTTGCCGCTGGTGGGACGGCTTGTATACTTTTTTTGATCAAAAATAGTTCACTAAGTACCCTATATTTATTATGCAACTTTGCTTTACATTTATATATAATGATGGTAGGGTATGAGATATATTTTTGTCTTTTGTCTTTTGCAGGTTTTGCTTCTTTTTGCTAGTGTGAACATGCTCCTAATTCTTGCATGTCTACCATCTTAGACCTCAGTTCACATTGCTTGGTTTTTTATCTTGTTTGCATTCTGTGCAATTTAAGGGTGTGGCATTCCCTTTTGTTGAGCTGACTGGTATATATGTAGCTTACCATGGGCCTGGGAGGTCTGGAGTTGGGACCCGGTCCTATTTGTCTACCCTTTTATATGCATTGCTTCAACTTTGATATACAGTAAGGTTTTTAATATAGGCAGTTTAGGTACCGTCCCAATTTAGGGTCACCTTGCCGCTGGTGGGACGACTTGTATACTTTTTTTGATCAAAAATTGTTCACTAAGTACCCTATATTTATTATGCAACTTTGCTTTACATTTATATATAATGATGGTAGGGTATGAGATATATTTTTGTCTTTTGTCTTTTGCAGGTTTTGCTTCTTTTTGCTAGTGTGAACATGCTCCTAATTCTTGCATGTCTACCATCTTAGACCTCAGTTCACATTGCTTGGTTTTTTATCTTGTTTGCATTCTGTGCAATTTAAGGGTGTGGCATTCCCTTTTGTTGAGCTGACTGGTATATATGTAACTTACCACAGGCCTGGGTGGTCTGGAGTTGGGACCCGGTCCTATTTGTCTACCCTTTTATATGCATTGCTTCAACTTTGATATACAGTAAGGTTTTTAATATAGGCAGTTTAGGTACCGTCCCAATTTAGGGTCACCTTGCCGCTGGTGGGACGGCTTGTATACTTTTTTTGATCAAAAATAGTTCACTAAGTACCCTATATTTATTATGCAACTTTGCTTTACATTTATATATAATGATGGTAGGGTATGAGATATATTTTTGTCTTTTGTCTTTTGTAGGTTTTGCTTCTTTTTGCTAGTGTGAACATGCTCCTAATTCTTGCATGTCTACCATCTTAGACCTCAGTTCACATTGCTTGGTTTTTTATCTTGTTTGCATTCTGTGCAATTTAAGGGTGTGGCATTCCCTTTTGTTGAGCTGACTGGTATATATGTAGCTTACCACGGGCCTGGGTGGTCTGGAGTTGGGACCCGGTCCTATTTGTCTACCCTTTTATATGCATTGCTTCAACTTTGATATACAGTAAGGTTTTTAATATAGGCAGTTTAGGTACCGTCCCAATTTAGGGTCACCTTGCCGCTGGTGGGACGGCTTGTATACTTTTTTTGATCAAAAATAGTTCACTAAGTACCCTATATTTATTATGCAACTTTGCTTTACATTTATATATAATGATGGTAGGGTATGAGATATATTTTTGTCTTTTGTCTTTTGCAGGTTTTGCTTCTTTTTGCTAGTGTGAACATGCTCCTAATTCTTGCATGTCTACCATCTTAGACCTCAGTTCACATTGCTTGGTTTTTTATCTTGTTTGCATTCTGTGCAATTTAAGGGTGTGGCATTCCCTTTTGTTGAGCTGACTGGTATATATGTAGCTTACCACGGGCCTGGGTGGTCTGGAGTTGGGACCCGGTCCTATTTGTCTACCCTTTTATATGCATTGCTTCAACTTTGATATACAGTAAGGTTTTTAATATAGGCAGTTTAGGTACCGTCCCAATTTAGGGTCACCTTGCCGCTGGTGGGACGGCTTGTATACTTTTTTTGATCAAAAATAGTTCACTAAGTACCCTATATTTATTATGCAACTTTGCTTTACATTTATATATAATGATGGTAGGGTATGAGATATATTTTTGTCTTTTGTCTTTTGCAGGTTTTGCTTCTTTTTGCTAGTGTGAACATGCTCCTAATTCTTGCATGTCTACCATCTTAGACCTCAGTTCACATTGCTTGGTTTTTTATCTTGTTTGCATTCTGTGCAATTTAAGGGTGTGGCATTCCCTTTTGTTGAGCTGACTGGTATATATGTAGCTTACCACGGGCCTGGGTGGTCTGGAGTTGGGACCCGGTCCTATTTGTCTACCCTTTTATATGCATTGCTTCAACTTTGATATACAGTAAGGTTTTTAATATAGGCAGTTTAGGTACCGTCCCAATTTAGGGTCACCTTGCCGCTGGTGGGACGGCTTGTATACTTTTTTTGATCAAAAATAGTTCACTAAGTACCCTATATTTATTATGCAACTTTGCTTTACATTTATATATAATGATGGTAGGGTATGAGATATATTTTTGTCTTTTGTCTTTTGCAGGTTTTGCTTCTTTTTGCTAGTGTGAACATGCTCCTAATTCTTGCATGTCTACCATCTTAGACCTCAGTTCACATTGCTTGGTTTTTTATCTTGTTTGCATTCTGTGCAATTTAAGGGTGTGGCATTCCCTTTTGTTGAGCTGACTGGTATATATGTAGCTTACCACGGGCCTGGGTGGTCTGGAGTTGGGACCCGGTCCTATTTGTCTACCCTTTTATATGCATTGCTTCAACTTTGATATACAGTAAGGTTTTTAATATAGGCAGTTTAGGTACCATCCCAATTTAGGGTCACCTTGCCGCTGGTGGGACGGCTTGTATACTTTTTTTGATCAAAAATAGTTCACTAAGTACCCTATATTTATTATGCAACTTTGCTTTACATTTATATATAATGATGGTAGGGTATGAGATATATTTTTGTCTTTTGTCTTTTGCAGGTTTTGCTTCTTTTTGCTAGTGTGAACATGCTCCTAATTCTTGCATGTCTACCATCTTAGACCTCAGTTCACATTGCTTGGTTTTTTATCTTGTTTGCATTCTGTGCAATTTAAGGGTGTGGCATTCCCTTTTGTTGAGCTGACTGGTATATATGTAGCTTACCACGGGCCTGGGTGGTCTGGAGTTGGGACCCGGTCCTATTTGTCTACCCTTTTATATGCATTGCTTCAACTTTGATATACAGTAAGGTTTTTAATATAGGCAGTTTAGGTACCGTCCCAATTTAGGGTCACCTTGCCGCTGGTGGGACGGCTTGTATACTTTTTTTGATCAAAAATAGTTCACTAAGTACCCTATATTTATTATGCAACTTTGCTTTACATTTATATATAATGATGGTAGGGTATGAGATATATTTTTGTCTTTTGTCTTTTGCAGGTTTTGCTTCTTTTTGCTAGTGTGAACATGCTCCTAATTCTTGCATGTCTACCATCTTAGACCTCAGTTCACATTGCTTGGTTTTTTATCTTGTTTGCATTCTGTGCAATTTAAGGGTGTGGCATTCCCTTTTGTTGAGCTGACTGGTATATATGTAGCTTACCACGGGCCTGGGTGGTCTGGAGTTGGGACCCGGTCCTATTTGTCTACCCTTTTATATGCATTGCTTCAACTTTGATATACAGTAAGGTTTTTAATATAGGCAGTTTAGGTACCGTCCCAATTTAGGGTCACCTTGCCGCTGGTGGGACGGCTTGTATACTTTTTTTGATCAAAAATAGTTCACTAAGTACCCTATCTTTATTATGCAACTTTGCTTTACATTTATATATAATGATGGTAGGGAATGAGATATATTTTTGTCTTTTGTCTTTTGCAGGTTTTGCTTCTTTTTGCTAGTGTGAACATGCTCCTAATTCTTGCATGTCTACCATCTTAGACCTCAGTTCACATTGCTTGGTTTTTTATCTTGTTTGCATTCTGTGCAATTTAAGGGTGTGGCATTCCCTTTTGTTGAGCTGACTGGTATATATGTAGCTTACCACGGGCCTGGGTGGTCTGGAGTTGGGACCCGGTCCTATTTGTCTACCCTTTTATATGCATTGCTTCAACTTTGATATACAGTAAGGTTTTTAATATAGGCAGTTTAGGTACCGTCCCAATTTAGGGTCACCTTGCCGCTGGTGGGACGGCTTGTATACTTTTTTTGATCAAAAATAGTTCACTAAGTACCCTATATTTATTATGCAACTTTGCTTTACATTTATATATAATGATGGTAGGGTATGAGATATATTTTTGTCTTTTGTCTTTTGCAGGTTTTGCTTCTTTTTGCTAGTGTGAACATGCTCCTAATTCTTGCATGTCTACCATCTTAGACCTCAGTTCACATTGCTTGGTTTTTTATCTTGTTTGCATTCTGTGCAATTTAAGGGTGTGGCATTCCCTTTTGTTGAGCTGACTGGTATATATGTAGCTTACCACGGGCCTGGGTGGTCTGGAATTGGGACCCAGTCCTATTTGTCTACCCTTTTATATGCATTGCTTCAACTTTGATATACAGTAAGGTTTTTAATATAGGCAGTTTAGGTACCGTCCCAATTTAGGGTCACCTTGCCGCTGGTGGGACGGCTTGTATACTTTTTTTGATCAAAAATAGTTCACTAAGTACCCTATATTTATTATGCAACTTTGCTTTACATTTATATATAATGATGGTAGGGTATGAGATATATTTTTGTCTTTTGTCTTTTGCAGGTTTTGCTTCTTTTTGCTAGTGTGAACATGCTCCTAATTCTTGCATGTCTACCATCTTAGACCTCAGTTCACATTGCTTGGTTTTTTATCTTGTTTGCATTCTGTGCAATTTAAGGGTGTGGCATTCCCTTTTGTTGAGCTGACTGGTATATATGTAGCTTACCACGGGCCTGGGTGGTCTGGAGTTGGGACCCGGTCCTATTTGTCTACCCTTTTATATGCATTGCTTCAACTTTGATATACAGTAAGGTTTTTAATATAGGCAGTTTAGGTACCGTCCCAATTTCGGGTCACCTTGCCGCTGGTGGAACGGCTTGTATACTTTTTTTGATCAAAAATAGTTCACTAAGTACCCTATATTTATTATGCAACTTTGCTTTACATTTATATATAATGATGGTAGGGTATGAGATATATTTTTGTCTTTTGTCTTTTGCAGGTTTTGCTTCTTTTTGCTAGTGTGAACATGCTCCTAATTCTTGCATGTCTACCATCTTAGACCTCAGTTCACATTGCTTGGTTTTTTATCTTGTTTGCATTCTGTGCAATTTAAGGGTGTGGCATTCCCTTTTGTTGAGCTGACTGGTATATATGTAGCTTACCACGGGCCTGGGTGGTCTGGAGTTGGGACCCGGTCCTATTTGTCTACCCTTTTATATGCATTGCTTCAACTTTGATATACAGTAAGGTTTTTAATATAGGCAGTTTAGGTACCGTCCCAATTTAGGGTCACCTTGCCGCTGGTGGGACGGCTTGTATACTTTTTTTGATCAAAAATAGTTCACTAAGTACCCTATATTTATTATGCAACTTTGCTTTACATTTATATATAATGATGGTAGGGTATGAGATATATTTTTGTCTTTTGTCTTTTGCAGGTTTTGCTTCTTTTTGCTAGTGTGAACATGCTCCTAATTCTTGCATGTCTACCATCTTAGACCTCAGTTCACATTGCTTGGTTTTTTATCTTGTTTGCATTCTGTGCAATTTAAGGGTGTGGCATTCCCTTTTGTTGAGCTGACTGGTATATATGTAGCTTACCACGGGCCTGGGTGGTCTGGAGTTGGGACCCGGTCCTATTTGTCTACCCTTTTATATGCATTGCTTCAACTTTGATATACAGTAAGGTTTTTAATATAGGCAGTTTAGGTACCGTCCCAATTTAGGGTCACCTTGCCGCTGGTGGGACGGCTTGTATACTTTTTTTGATCAAAAATAGTTCACTAAGTACCCTATATTTATTATGCAACTTTGCTTTACATTTATATATAATGATGGTAGGGTATGAGATATATTTTTGTCTTTTGTCTTTTGCAGGTTTTGCTTCTTTTTGCTAGTGTGAACATGCTCCTAATTCTTGCATGTCTACCATCTTAGACCTCAGTTCACATTGCTTGGTTTTTTATCTTGTTTGCATTCTGTGCAATTTAAGGGTGTGGCATTCCCTTTTGTTGAGCTGACTGGTATATATGTAGCTTACCACGGGCCTGGGTGGTCTGGAGTTGGGACCCGGTCCTATTTGTCTACCCTTTTATATGCATTGCTTCAACTTTGATATACAGTAAGGTTTTTAATATAGGCAGTTTAGGTACCGTCCCAATTTAGGGTCACCTTGCCGCTGGTGGGACGGCTTGTATACTTTTTTTGATCAAAAATAGTTCACTAAGTACCCTATATTTATTATGCAACTTTGCTTTACATTTATATATAATGATGGTAGGGTATGAGATATATTTTTGTCTTTTGTCTTTTGCAGGTTTTGCTTCTTTTTGCTAGTGTGAACATGCTCCTAATTCTTGCATGTCTACCATCTTAGACCTCAGTTCACATTGCTTGGTTTTTTATCTTGTTTGCATTCTGTGCAATTTAAGGGTGTGGCATTCCCTTTTGTTGAGCTGACTGGTATATATGTAGCTTACCACGGGCCTGGGTGGTCTGGAGTTGGGACCCGGTCCTATTTGTCTACCCTTTTATATGCATTGCTTCAACTTTGATATACAGTAAGGTTTTTAATATAGGCAGTTTAGGTACCGTCCCAATTTAGGGTCACCTTGCCGCTGGTGGGACGGCTTGTATACTTTTTTTGATCAAAAATAGTTCACTAAGTACCCTATATTTATTATGCAACTTTGCTTTACATTTATATATAATGATGGTAGGGTATGAGATATATTTTTGTCTTTTGTCTTTTGCAGGTTTTGCTTCTTTTTGCTAGTGTGAACATGCTCCTAATTCTTGCATGTCTACCATCTTAGACCTCAGTTCACATTGCTTGGTTTTTTATCTTGTTTGCATTCTGTGCAATTTAAGGGTGTGGCATTCCCTTTTGTTGAGCTGACTGGTATATATGTAGCTTACCATGGGCCTGGGAGGTCTGGAGTTGGGACCCGGTCCTATTTGTCTACCCTTTTATATGCATTGCTTCAACTTTGATATACAGTAAGGTTTTTAATATAGGCAGTTTAGGTACCGTCCCAATTTAGGGTCACCTTGCCGCTGGTGGGACGACTTGTATACTTTTTTTGATCAAAAATTGTTCACTAAGTACCCTATATTTATTATGCAACTTTGCTTTACATTTATATATAATGATGGTAGGGTATGAGATATATTTTTGTCTTTTGTCTTTTGCAGGTTTTGCTTCTTTTTGCTAGTGTGAACATGCTCCTAATTCTTGCATGTCTACCATCTTAGACCTCAGTTCACATTGCTTGGTTTTTTATCTTGTTTGCATTCTGTGCAATTTAAGGGTGTGGCATTCCCTTTTGTTGAGCTGACTGGTATATATGTAACTTACCACAGGCCTGGGTGGTCTGGAGTTGGGACCCGGTCCTATTTGTCTACCCTTTTATATGCATTGCTTCAACTTTGATATACAGTAAGGTTTTTAATATAGGCAGTTTAGGTACCGTCCCAATTTAGGGTCACCTTGCCGCTGGTGGGACGGCTTGTATACTTTTTTTGATCAAAAATAGTTCACTAAGTACCCTATATTTATTATGCAACTTTGCTTTACATTTATATATAATGATGGTAGGGTATGAGATATATTTTTGTCTTTTGTCTTTTGTAGGTTTTGCTTCTTTTTGCTAGTGTGAACATGCTCCTAATTCTTGCATGTCTACCATCTTAGACCTCAGTTCACATTGCTTGGTTTTTTATCTTGTTTGCATTCTGTGCAATTTAAGGGTGTGGCATTCCCTTTTGTTGAGCTGACTGGTATATATGTAGCTTACCACGGGCCTGGGTGGTCTGGAGTTGGGACCCGGTCCTATTTGTCTACCCTTTTATATGCATTGCTTCAACTTTGATATACAGTAAGGTTTTTAATATAGGCAGTTTAGGTACCGTCCCAATTTAGGGTCACCTTGCCGCTGGTGGGACGGCTTGTATACTTTTTTTGATCAAAAATAGTTCACTAAGTACCCTATATTTATTATGCAACTTTGCTTTACATTTATATATAATGATGGTAGGGTATGAGATATATTTTTGTCTTTTGTCTTTTGCAGGTTTTGCTTCTTTTTGCTAGTGTGAACATGCTCCTAATTCTTGCATGTCTACCATCTTAGACCTCAGTTCACATTGCTTGGTTTTTTATCTTGTTTGCATTCTGTGCAATTTAAGGGTGTGGCATTCCCTTTTGTTGAGCTGACTGGTATATATGTAGCTTACCACGGGCCTGGGTGGTCTGGAGTTGGGACCCGGTCCTATTTGTCTACCCTTTTATATGCATTGCTTCAACTTTGATATACAGTAAGGTTTTTAATATAGGCAGTTTAGGTACCGTCCCAATTTAGGGTCACCTTGCCGCTGGTGGGACGGCTTGTATACTTTTTTTGATCAAAAATAGTTCACTAAGTACCCTATATTTATTATGCAACTTTGCTTTACATTTATATATAATGATGGTAGGGTATGAGATATATTTTTGTCTTTTGTCTTTTGCAGGTTTTGCTTCTTTTTGCTAGTGTGAACATGCTCCTAATTCTTGCATGTCTACCATCTTAGACCTCAGTTCACATTGCTTGGTTTTTTATCTTGTTTGCATTCTGTGCAATTTAAGGGTGTGGCATTCCCTTTTGTTGAGCTGACTGGTATATATGTAGCTTACCACGGGCCTGGGTGGTCTGGAGTTGGGACCCGGTCCTATTTGTCTACCCTTTTATATGCATTGCTTCAACTTTGATATACAGTAAGGTTTTTAATATAGGCAGTTTAGGTACCGTCCCAATTTAGGGTCACCTTGCCGCTGGTGGGACGGCTTGTATACTTTTTTTGATCAAAAATAGTTCACTAAGTACCCTATATTTATTATGCAACTTTGCTTTACATTTATATATAATGATGGTAGGGTATGAGATATATTTTTGTCTTTTGTCTTTTGCAGGTTTTGCTTCTTTTTGCTAGTGTGAACATGCTCCTAATTCTTGCATGTCTACCATCTTAGACCTCAGTTCACATTGCTTGGTTTTTTATCTTGTTTGCATTCTGTGCAATTTAAGGGTGTGGCATTCCCTTTTGTTGAGCTGACTGGTATATATGTAGCTTACCACGGGCCTGGGTGGTCTGGAGTTGGGACCCGGTCCTATTTGTCTACCCTTTTATATGCATTGCTTCAACTTTGATATACAGTAAGGTTTTTAATATAGGCAGTTTAGGTACCGTCCCAATTTAGGGTCACCTTGCCGCTGGTGGGACGGCTTGTATACTTTTTTTGATCAAAAATAGTTCACTAAGTACCCTATATTTATTATGCAACTTTGCTTTACATTTATATATAATGATGGTAGGGTATGAGATATATTTTTGTCTTTTGTCTTTTGCAGGTTTTGCTTCTTTTTGCTAGTGTGAACATGCTCCTAATTCTTGCATGTCTACCATCTTAGACCTCAGTTCACATTGCTTGGTTTTTTATCTTGTTTGCATTCTGTGCAATTTAAGGGTGTGGCATTCCCTTTTGTTGAGCTGACTGGTATATATGTAGCTTACCACGGGCCTGGGTGGTCTGGAGTTGGGACCCGGTCCTATTTGTCTACCCTTTTATATGCATTGCTTCAACTTTGATATACAGTAAGGTTTTTAATATAGGCAGTTTAGGTACCGTCCCAATTTAGGGTCACCTTGCCGCTGGTGGGACGGCTTGTATACTTTTTTTGATCAAAAATAGTTCACTAAGTACCCTATATTTATTATGCAACTTTGCTTTACATTTATATATAATGATGGTAGGGTATGAGATATATTTTTGTCTTTTGTCTTTTGCAGGTTTTGCTTCTTTTTGCTAGTGTGAACATGCTCCTAATTCTTGCATGTCTACCATCTTAGACCTCAGTTCACATTGCTTGGTTTTTTATCTTGTTTGCATTCTGTGCAATTTAAGGGTGTGGCATTCCCTTTTGTTGAGCTGACTGGTATATATGTAGCTTACCACGGGCCTGGGTGGTCTGGAGTTGGGACCCGGTCCTATTTGTCTACCCTTTTATATGCATTGCTTCAACTTTGATATACAGTAAGGTTTTTAATATAGGCAGTTTAGGTACCGTCCCAATTTAGGGTCACCTTGCCGCTGGTGGGACGGCTTGTATACTTTTTTTGATCAAAAATAGTTCACTAAGTACCCTATCTTTATTATGCAACTTTGCTTTACATTTATATATAATGATGGTAGGGAATGAGATATATTTTTGTCTTTTGTCTTTTGCAGGTTTTGCTTCTTTTTGCTAGTGTGAACATGCTCCTAATTCTTGCATGTCTACCATCTTAGACCTCAGTTCACATTGCTTGGTTTTTTATCTTGTTTGCATTCTGTGCAATTTAAGGGTGTGGCATTCCCTTTTGTTGAGCTGACTGGTATATATGTAGCTTACCACGGGCCTGGGTGGTCTGGAGTTGGGACCCGGTCCTATTTGTCTACCCTTTTATATGCATTGCTTCAACTTTGATATACAGTAAGGTTTTTAATATAGGCAGTTTAGGTACCGTCCCAATTTAGGGTCACCTTGCCGCTGGTGGGACGGCTTGTATACTTTTTTTGATCAAAAATAGTTCACTAAGTACCCTATATTTATTATGCAACTTTGCTTTACATTTATATATAATGATGGTAGGGTATGAGATATATTTTTGTCTTTTGTCTTTTGCAGGTTTTGCTTCTTTTTGCTAGTGTGAACATGCTCCTAATTCTTGCATGTCTACCATCTTAGACCTCAGTTCACATTGCTTGGTTTTTTATCTTGTTTGCATTCTGTGCAATTTAAGGGTGTGGCATTCCCTTTTGTTGAGCTGACTGGTATATATGTAGCTTACCACGGGCCTGGGTGGTCTGGAGTTGGGACCCGGTCCTATTTGTCTACCCTTTTATATGCATTGCTTCAACTTTGATATACAGTAAGGTTTTTAATATAGGCAGTTTAGGTACCGTCCCAATTTAGGGTCACCTTGCCGCTGGTGGGACGGCTTGTATACTTTTTTTGATCAAAAATAGTTCACTAAGTACCCTATCTTTATTATGCAACTTTGCTTTACATTTATATATAATGATGGTAGGGAATGAGATATATTTTTGTCTTTTGTCTTTTGCAGGTTTTGCTTCTTTTTGCTAGTGTGAACATGCTCCTAATTCTTGCATGTCTACCATCTTAGACCTCAGTTCACATTGCTTGGTTTTTTATCTTGTTTGCATTCTGTGCAATTTAAGGGTGTGGCATTCCCTTTTGTTGAGCTGACTGGTATATATGTAGCTTACCACGGGCCTGGGTGGTCTGGAGTTGGGACCCGGTCCTATTTGTCTACCCTTTTATATGCATTGCTTCAACTTTGATATACAGTAAGGTTTTTAATATAGGCAGTTTAGGTACCGTCCCAATTTAGGGTCACCTTGCCGCTGGTGGGACGGCTTGTATACTTTTTTTGATCAAAAATAGTTCACTAAGTACCCTATATTTATTATGCAACTTTGCTTTACATTTATATATAATGATGGTAGGGTATGAGATATATTTTTGTCTTTTGTCTTTTGCAGGTTTTGCTTCTTTTTGCTAGTGTGAACATGCTCCTAATTCTTGCATGTCTACCATCTTAGACCTCAGTTCACATTGCTTGGTTTTTTATCTTGTTTGCATTCTGTGCAATTTAAGGGTGTGGCATTCCCTTTTGTTGAGCTGACTGGTATATATGTAGCTTACCACGGGCCTGGGTGGTCTGGAATTGGGACCCAGTCCTATTTGTCTACCCTTTTATATGCATTGCTTCAACTTTGATATACAGTAAGGTTTTTAATATAGGCAGTTTAGGTACCGTCCCAATTTAGGGTCACCTTGCCGCTGGTGGGACGGCTTGTATACTTTTTTTGATCAAAAATAGTTCACTAAGTACCCTATATTTATTATGCAACTTTGCTTTACATTTATATATAATGATGGTAGGGTATGAGATATATTTTTGTCTTTTGTCTTTTGCAGGTTTTGCTTCTTTTTGCTAGTGTGAACATGCTCCTAATTCTTGCATGTCTACCATCTTAGACCTCAGTTCACATTGCTTGGTTTTTTATCTTGTTTGCATTCTGTGCAATTTAAGGGTGTGGCATTCCCTTTTGTTGAGCTGACTGGTATATATGTAGCTTACCACGGGCCTGGGTGGTCTGGAGTTGGGACCCGGTCCTATTTGTCTACCCTTTTATATGCATTGCTTCAACTTTGATATACAGTAAGGTTTTTAATATAGGCAGTTTAGGTACCGTCCCAATTTCGGGTCACCTTGCCGCTGGTGGAACGGCTTGTATACTTTTTTTGATCAAAAATAGTTCACTAAGTACCCTATATTTATTATGCAACTTTGCTTTATATTTATATATAATGATGGTAGGGTATGAGATATATTTTTGTCTTTTGTCTTTTGCAGGTTTTGCTTCTTTTTGCTAGTGTGAACATGCTCCTAATTCTTGCATGTCTACCATCTTAGACCTCAGTTCACATTGCTTGGTTTTTTATCTTGTTTGCATTCTGTGCAATTTAAGGGTGTGGCATTCCCTTTTGTTGAGCTGACTGGTATATATGTAGCTTACCACGGGCCTGGGTGGTCTGGAGTTGGGACCCGGTCCTATTTGTCTACCCTTTTATATGCATTGCTTCAACTTTGATATACAGTAAGGTTTTTAATATAGGCAGTTTAGGTACCGTCCCAATTTAGGGTCACCTTGCCGCTGGTGGGACGGCTTGTATACTTTTTTTGATCAAAAATAGTTCACTAAGTACCCTATATTTATTATGCAACTTTGCTTTACATTTATATATAATGATGGTAGGGTATGAGATATATTTTTGTCTTTTGTCTTTTGCAGGTTTTGCTTCTTTTTGCTAGTGTGAACATGCTCCTAATTCTTGCATGTCTACCATCTTAGACCTCAGTTCACATTGCTTGGTTTTTTATCTTGTTTGCATTCTGTGCAATTTTAGGGTGTGGCATTCCCTTTTGTTGAGCTGACTGGTATATATGTAGCTTACCACGGGCCTGGGTGGTCTGGAGTTGGGACCCGGTCCTATTTGTCTACCCTTTTATATGCATTGCTTCAACTTTGATATACAGTAAGGTTTTTAATATAGGCAGTTTAGGTACCGTCCCAATTTAGGGTCACCTTGCCGCTGGTGGGACGGCTTGTATACTTTTTTTGATCAAAAATAGTTCACTAAGTACCCTATATTTATTATGCAACTTTGCTTTACATTTATATATAATGATGGTAGGGTATGAGATATATTTTTGTCTTTTGTCTTTTGCAGGTTTTGCTTCTTTTTGCTAGTGTGAACATGCTCCTAATTCTTGCATGTCTACCATCTTAGACCTCAGTTCACATTGCTTGGTTTTTTATCTTGTTTGCATTCTGTGCAATTTAAGGGTGTGGCATTCCCTTTTGTTGAGCTGACTGGTATATATGTAGCTTACCACGGGCCTGGGTGGTCTGGAGTTGGGACCCGGTCCTATTTGTCTACCCTTTTATATGCATTGCTTCAACTTTGATATACAGTAAGGTTTTTAATATAGGCAGTTTAGGTACCGTCCCAATTTAGGGTCACCTTGCCGCTGGTGGGACGGCTTGTATACTTTTTTTGATCAAAAATAGTTCACTAAGTACCCTATATTTATTATGCAACTTTGCTTTACATTTATATATAATGATGGTAGGGTATGAGATATATTTTTGTCTTTTGTCTTTTGCAGGTTTTGCTTCTTTTTGCTAGTGTGAACATGCTCCTAATTCTTGCATGTCTACCATCTTAGACCTCAGTTCACATTGCTTGGTTTTTTATCTTGTTTGCATTCTGTGCAATTTAAGGGTGTGGCATTCCCTTTTGTTGAGCTGACTGGTATATATGTAGCTTACCACGGGCCTGGGTGGTCTGGAGTTGGGACCCGGTCCTATTTGTCTACCCTTTTATATGCATTGCTTCAACTTTGATATACAGTAAGGTTTTTAATATAGGCAGTTTAGGTACCGTCCCAATTTAGGGTCACCTTGCCGCTGGTGGGACGGCTTGTATACTTTTTTTGATCAAAAATAGTTCACTAAGTACCCTATATTTATTATGCAACTTTGCTTTACATTTATATATAATGATGGTAGGGTATGAGATATATTTTTGTCTTTTGTCTTTTGCAGGTTTTGCTTCTTTTTGCTAGTGTGAACATGCTCCTAATTCTTGCATGTCTACCATCTTAGACCTCAGTTCACATTGCTTGGTTTTTTATCTTGTTTGCATTCTGTGCAATTTAAGGGTGTGGCATTCCCTTTTGTTGAGCTGACTGGTATATATGTAGCTTACCACGGGCCTGGGTGGTCTGGAGTTGGGACCCGGTCCTATTTGTCTACCCTTTTATATGCATTGCTTCAACTTTGATATACAGTAAGGTTTTTAATATAGGCAGTTTAGGTACCGTCCCAATTTAGGGTCACCTTGCCGCTGGTGGGACGGCTTGTATACTTTTTTTGATCAAAAATAGTTCACTAAGTACCCTATATTTATTATGCAACTTTGCTTTACATTTATATATAATGATGGTAGGGTATGAGATATATTTTTGTCTTTTGTCTTTTGCAGGTTTTGCTTCTTTTTGCTAGTGTGAACATGCTCCTAATTCTTGCATGTCTACCATCTTAGACCTCAGTTCACATTGCTTGGTTTTTTATCTTGTTTGCATTCTGTGCAATTTAAGGGTGTGGCATTCCCTTTTGTTGAGCTGACTGGTATATATGTAGCTTACCACGGGCCTGGGTGGTCTGGAGTTGGGACCCGGTCCTATTTGTCTACCCTTTTATATGCATTGCTTCAACTTTGATATACAGTAAGGTTTTTAATATAGGCAGTTTAGGTACCGTCCCAATTTAGGGTCACCTTGCCGCTGGTGGGACGGCTTGTATACTTTTTTTGATCAAAAATAGTTCACTAAGTACCCTATATTTATTATGCAACTTTGCTTTACATTTATATATAATGATGGTAGGGTATGAGATATATTTTTGTCTTTTGTCTTTTGCAGGTTTTGCTTCTTTTTGCTAGTGTGAACATGCTCCTAATTCTTGCATGTCTACCATCTTAGACCTCAGTTCACATTGCTTGGTTTTTTATCTTGTTTGCATTCTGTGCAATTTAAGGGTGTGGCATTCCCTTTTGTTGAGCTGACTGGTATATATGTAGCTTACCACGGGCCTGGGTGGTCTGGAGTTGGGACCCGGTCCTATTTGTCTACCCTTTTATATGCATTGCTTCAACTTTGATATACAGTAAGGTTTTTAATATAGGCAGTTTAGGTACCGTCCCAATTTAGGGTCACCTTGCCGCTGGTGGGACGGCTTGTATACTTTTTTTGATCAAAAATAGTTCACTAAGTACCCTATATTTATTATGCAACTTTGCTTTACATTTATATATAATGATGGTAGGGTATGAGATATATTTTTGTCTTTTGTCTTTTGCAGGTTTTGCTTCTTTTTGCTAGTGTGAACATGCTCCTAATTCTTGCATGTCTACCATCTTAGACCTCAGTTCACATTGCTTGGTTTTTTATCTTGTTTGCATTCTGTGCAATTTAAGGGTGTGGCATTCCCTTTTGTTGAGCTGACTGGTATATATGTAGCTTACCACGGGCCTGGGTGGTCTGGAGTTGGGACCCGGTCCTATTTGTCTACCCTTTTATATGCATTGCTTCAACTTTGATATACAGTAAGGTTTTTAATATAGGCAGTTTAGGTACCGTCCCAATTTAGGGTCACCTTGCCGCTGGTGGGACGGCTTGTATACTTTTTTTGATCAAAAATAGTTCACTAAGTACCCTATATTTATTATGCAACTTTGCTTTACATTTATATATAATGATGGTAGGGTATGAGATATATTTTTGTCTTTTGTCTTTTGCAGGTTTTGCTTCTTTTTGCTAGTGTGAACATGCTCCTAATTCTTGCATGTCTACCATCTTAGACCTCAGTTCACATTGCTTGGTTTTTTATCTTGTTTGCATTCTGTGCAATTTAAGGGTGTGGCATTCCCTTTTGTTGAGCTGACTGGTATATATGTAGCTTACCACGGGCCTGGGTGGTCTGGAGTTGGGACCCGGTCCTATTTGTCTACCCTTTTATATGCATTGCTTCAACTTTGATATACAGTAAGGTTTTTAATATAGGCAGTTTAGGTACCGTCCCAATTTAGGGTCACCTTGCCGCTGGTGGGACGGCTTGTATACTTTTTTTGATCAAAAATAGTTCACTAAGTACCCTATATTTATTATGCAACTTTGCTTTACATTTATATATAATGATGGTAGGGTATGAGATATATTTTTGTCTTTTGTCTTTTGCAGGTTTTGCTTCTTTTTGCTAGTGTGAACATGCTCCTAATTCTTGCATGTCTACCATCTTAGACCTCAGTTCACATTGCTTGGTTTTTTATCTTGTTTGCATTCTGTGCAATTTAAGGGTGTGGCATTCCCTTTTGTTGAGCTGACTGGTATATATGTAGCTTACCACGGGCCTGGGTGGTCTGGAGTTGGGACCCGGTCCTATTTGTCTACCCTTTTATATGCATTGCTTCAACTTTGATATACAGTAAGGTTTTTAATATAGGCAGTTTAGGTACCGTCCCAATTTAGGGTCACCTTGCCGCTGGTGGGACGGCTTGTATACTTTTTTTGATCAAAAATAGTTCACTAAGTACCCTATATTTATTATGCAACTTTGCTTTACATTTATATATAATGATGGTAGGGTATGAGATATATTTTTGTCTTTTGTCTTTTGCAGGTTTTGCTTCTTTTTGCTAGTGTGAACATGCTCCTAATTCTTGCATGTCTACCATCTTAGACCTCAGTTCACATTGCTTGGTTTTTTATCTTGTTTGCATTCTGTGCAATTTAAGGGTGTGGCATTCCCTTTTGTTGAGCTGACTGGTATATATGTAGCTTACCACGGGCCTGGGTGGTCTGGAGTTGGGACCCGGTCCTATTTGTCTACCCTTTTATATGCATTGCTTCAACTTTGATATACAGTAAGGTTTTTAATATAGGCAGTTTAGGTACCGTCCCAATTTAGGGTCACCTTGCCGCTGGTGGGACGGCTTGTATACTTTTTTTGATCAAAAATAGTTCACTAAGTACCCTATATTTATTATGCAACTTTGCTTTACATTTATATATAATGATGGTAGGGTATGAGATATATTTTTGTCTTTTGTCTTTTGCAGGTTTTGCTTCTTTTTGCTAGTGTGAACATGCTCCTAATTCTTGCATGTCTACCATCTTAGACCTCAGTTCACATTGCTTGGTTTTTTATCTTGTTTGCATTCTGTGCAATTTAAGGGTGTGGCATTCCCTTTTGTTGAGCTGACTGGTATATATGTAGCTTACCACGGGCCTGGGTGGTCTGGAGTTGGGACCCGGTCCTATTTGTCTACCCTTTTATATGCATTGCTTCAACTTTGATATACAGTAAGGTTTTTAATATAGGCAGTTTAGGTACCGTCCCAATTTAGGGTCACCTTGCCGCTGGTGGGACGGCTTGTATACTTTTTTTGATCAAAAATAGTTCACTAAGTACCCTATCTTTATTATGCAACTTTGCTTTACATTTATATATAATGATGGTAGGGAATGAGATATATTTTTGTCTTTTGTCTTTTGCAGGTTTTGCTTCTTTTTGCTAGTGTGAACATGCTCCTAATTCTTGCATGTCTACCATCTTAGACCTCAGTTCACATTGCTTGGTTTTTTATCTTGTTTGCATTCTGTGCAATTTAAGGGTGTGGCATTCCCTTTTGTTGAGCTGACTGGTATATATGTAGCTTACCACGGGCCTGGGTGGTCTGGAATTGGGACCCAGTCCTATTTGTCTACCCTTTTATATGCATTGCTTCAACTTTGATATACAGTAAGGTTTTTAATATAGGCAGTTTAGGTACCGTCCCAATTTAGGGTCACCTTGCCGCTGGTGGGACGGCTTGTATACTTTTTTTGATCAAAAATAGTTCACTAAGTACCCTATATTTATTATGCAACTTTGCTTTACATTTATATATAATGATGGTAGGGTATGAGATATATTTTTGTCTTTTGTCTTTTGCAGGTTTTGCTTCTTTTTGCTAGTGTGAACATGCTCCTAATTCTTGCATGTCTACCATCTTAGACCTCAGTTCACATTGCTTGGTTTTTTATCTTGTTTGCATTCTGTGCAATTTAAGGGTGTGGCATTCCCTTTTGTTGAGCTGACTGGTATATATGTAGCTTACCACGGGCCTGGGTGGTCTGGAGTTGGGACCCGGTCCTATTTGTCTACCCTTTTATATGCATTGCTTCAACTTTGATATACAGTAAGGTTTTTAATATAGGCAGTTTAGGTACCGTCCCAATTTCGGGTCACCTTGCCGCTGGTGGAACGGCTTGTATACTTTTTTTGATCAAAAATAGTTCACTAAGTACCCTATATTTATTATGCAACTTTGCTTTACATTTATATATAATGATGGTAGGGTATGAGATATATTTTTGTCTTTTGTCTTTTGCAGGTTTTGCTTCTTTTTGCTAGTGTGAACATGCTCCTAATTCTTGCATGTCTACCATCTTAGACCTCAGTTCACATTGCTTGGTTTTTTATCTTGTTTGCATTCTGTGCAATTTAAGGGTGTGGCATTCCCTTTTGTTGAGCTGACTGGTATATATGTAGCTTACCACGGGCCTGGGTGGTCTGGAGTTGGGACCCGGTCCTATTTGTCTACCCTTTTATATGCATTGCTTCAACTTTGATATACAGTAAGGTTTTTAATATAGGCAGTTTAGGTACCGTCCCAATTTAGGGTCACCTTGCCGCTGGTGGGACGGCTTGTATACTTTTTTTGATCAAAAATAGTTCACTAAGTACCCTATATTTATTATGCAACTTTGCTTTACATTTATATATAATGATGGTAGGGTATGAGATATATTTTTGTCTTTTGTCTTTTGCAGGTTTTGCTTCTTTTTGCTAGTGTGAACATGCTCCTAATTCTTGCATGTCTACCATCTTAGACCTCAGTTCACATTGCTTGGTTTTTTATCTTGTTTGCATTCTGTGCAATTTTAGGGTGTGGCATTCCCTTTTGTTGAGCTGACTGGTATATATGTAGCTTACCACGGGCCTGGGTGGTCTGGAGTTGGGACCCGGTCCTATTTGTCTACCCTTTTATATGCATTGCTTCAACTTTGATATACAGTAAGGTTTTTAATATAGGCAGTTTAGGTACCGTCCCAATTTAGGGTCACCTTGCCGCTGGTGGGACGGCTTGTATACTTTTTTTGATCAAAAATAGTTCACTAAGTACCCTATATTTATTATGCAACTTTGCTTTACATTTATATATAATGATGGTAGGGTATGAGATATATTTTTGTCTTTTGTCTTTTGCAGGTTTTGCTTCTTTTTGCTAGTGTGAACATGCTCCTAATTCTTGCATGTCTACCATCTTAGACCTCAGTTCACATTGCTTGGTTTTTTATCTTGTTTGCATTCTGTGCAATTTAAGGGTGTGGCATTCCCTTTTGTTGAGCTGACTGGTATATATGTAGCTTACCACGGGCCTGGGTGGTCTGGAGTTGGGACCCGGTCCTATTTGTCTACCCTTTTATATGCATTGCTTCAACTTTGATATACAGTAAGGTTTTTAATATAGGCAGTTTAGGTACCGTCCCAATTTAGGGTCACCTTGCCGCTGGTGGGACGGCTTGTATACTTTTTTTGATCAAAAATAGTTCACTAAGTACCCTATATTTATTATGCAACTTTGCTTTACATTTATATATAATGATGGTAGGGTATGAGATATATTTTTGTCTTTTGTCTTTTGCAGGTTTTGCTTCTTTTTGCTAGTGTGAACATGCTCCTAATTCTTGCATGTCTACCATCTTAGACCTCAGTTCACATTGCTTGGTTTTTTATCTTGTTTGCATTCTGTGCAATTTAAGGGTGTGGCATTCCCTTTTGTTGAGCTGACTGGTATATATGTAGCTTACCACGGGCCTGGGTGGTCTGGAGTTGGGACCCGGTCCTATTTGTCTACCCTTTTATATGCATTGCTTCAACTTTGATATACAGTAAGGTTTTTAATATAGGCAGTTTAGGTACCGTCCCAATTTAGGGTCACCTTGCCGCTGGTGGGACGGCTTGTATACTTTTTTTGATCAAAAATAGTTCACTAAGTACCCTATATTTATTATGCAACTTTGCTTTACATTTATATATAATGATGGTAGGGTATGAGATATATTTTTGTCTTTTGTCTTTTGCAGGTTTTGCTTCTTTTTGCTAGTGTGAACATGCTCCTAATTCTTGCATGTCTACCATCTTAGACCTCAGTTCACATTGCTTGGTTTTTTATCTTGTTTGCATTCTGTGCAATTTAAGGGTGTGGCATTCCCTTTTGTTGAGCTGACTGGTATATATGTAGCTTACCACGGGCCTGGGTGGTCTGGAGTTGGGACCCGGTCCTATTTGTCTACCCTTTTATATGCATTGCTTCAACTTTGATATACAGTAAGGTTTTTAATATAGGCAGTTTAGGTACCGTCCCAATTTAGGGTCACCTTGCCGCTGGTGGGACGGCTTGTATACTTTTTTTGATCAAAAATAGTTCACTAAGTACCCTATATTTATTATGCAACTTTGCTTTACATTTATATATAATGATGGTAGGGTATGAGATATATTTTTGTCTTTTGTCTTTTGCAGGTTTTGCTTCTTTTTGCTAGTGTGAACATGCTCCTAATTCTTGCATGTCTACCATCTTAGACCTCAGTTCACATTGCTTGGTTTTTTATCTTGTTTGCATTCTGTGCAATTTAAGGGTGTGGCATTCCCTTTTGTTGAGCTGACTGGTATATATGTAGCTTACCACGGGCCTGGGTGGTCTGGAGTTGGGACCCGGTCCTATTTGTCTACCCTTTTATATGCATTGCTTCAACTTTGATATACAGTAAGGTTTTTAATATAGGCAGTTTAGGTACCGTCCCAATTTAGGGTCACCTTGCCGCTGGTGGGACGGCTTGTATACTTTTTTTGATCAAAAATAGTTCACTAAGTACCCTATATTTATTATGCAACTTTGCTTTACATTTATATATAATGATGGTAGGGTATGAGATATATTTTTGTCTTTTGTCTTTTGCAGGTTTTGCTTCTTTTTGCTAGTGTGAACATGCTCCTAATTCTTGCATGTCTACCATCTTAGACCTCAGTTCACATTGCTTGGTTTTTTATCTTGTTTGCATTCTGTGCAATTTAAGGGTGTGGCATTCCCTTTTGTTGAGCTGACTGGTATATATGTAGCTTACCACGGGCCTGGGTGGTCTGGAGTTGGGACCCGGTCCTATTTGTCTACCCTTTTATATGCATTGCTTCAACTTTGATATACAGTAAGGTTTTTAATATAGGCAGTTTAGGTACCGTCCCAATTTAGGGTCACCTTGCCGCTGGTGGGACGGCTTGTATACTTTTTTTGATCAAAAATAGTTCACTAAGTACCCTATATTTATTATGCAACTTTGCTTTACATTTATATATAATGATGGTAGGGTATGAGATATATTTTTGTCTTTTGTCTTTTGCAGGTTTTGCTTCTTTTTGCTAGTGTGAACATGCTCCTAATTCTTGCATGTCTACCATCTTAGACCTCAGTTCACATTGCTTGGTTTTTTATCTTGTTTGCATTCTGTGCAATTTAAGGGTGTGGCATTCCCTTTTGTTGAGCTGACTGGTATATATGTAGCTTACCACGGGCCTGGGTGGTCTGGAGTTGGGACCCGGTCCTATTTGTCTACCCTTTTATATGCATTGCTTCAACTTTGATATACAGTAAGGTTTTTAATATAGGCAGTTTAGGTACCGTCCCAATTTAGGGTCACCTTGCCGCTGGTGGGACGGCTTGTATACTTTTTTTGATCAAAAATAGTTCACTAAGTACCCTATATTTATTATGCAACTTTGCTTTACATTTATATATAATGATGGTAGGGTATGAGATATATTTTTGTCTTTTGTCTTTTGCAGGTTTTGCTTCTTTTTGCTAGTGTGAACATGCTCCTAATTCTTGCATGTCTACCATCTTAGACCTCAGTTCACATTGCTTGGTTTTTTATCTTGTTTGCATTCTGTGCAATTTAAGGGTGTGGCATTCCCTTTTGTTGAGCTGACTGGTATATATGGAGCTTACCACGGGCCTGGGTGGTCTGGAGTTGGGACCCGGTCCTATTTGTCTACCCTTTTATATGCATTGCTTCAACTTTGATATACAGTAAGGTTTTTAATATAGGCAGTTTAGGTACCGTCCCAATTTAGGGTCACCTTGCCGCTGGTGGGACGGCTTGTATACTTTTTTTGATCAAAAATAGTTCACTAAGTACCCTATATTTATTATGCAACTTTGCTTTACATTTATATATAATGATGGTAGGGTATGAGATATATTTTTGTCTTTTGTCTTTTGCAGGTTTTGCTTCTTTTTGCTAGTGTGAACATGCTCCTAATTCTTGCATGTCTACCATCTTAGACCTCAGTTCACATTGCTTGGTTTTTTATCTTGTTTGCATTCTGTGCAATTTAAGGGTGTGGCATTCCCTTTTGTTGAGCTGACTGGTATATATGTAGCTTACCACGGGCCTGGGTGGTCTGGAGTTGGGACCCGGTCCTATTTGTCTACCCTTTTATATGCATTGCTTCAACTTTGATATACAGTAAGGTTTTTAATATAGGCAGTTTAGGTACCGTCCCAATTTAGGGTCACCTTGCCGCTGGTGGGACGGCTTGTATACTTTTTTTGATCAAAAATAGTTCACTAAGTACCCTATATTTATTATGCAACTTTGCTTTACATTTATATATAATGATGGTAGGGAATGAGATATATTTTTGTCTTTTGTCTTTTGCAGGTTTTGCTTCTTTTTGCTAGTGTGAACATGCTCCTAATTCTTGCATGTCTACCATCTTAGACCTCAGTTCACATTGCTTGGTTTTTTAATGTGTACTCCTGTATGGAGAACAATATCAGCACCGAAAATTAAAAGGTGAAATATAGCCTGTTTTATATACCACGGTACTAAGAAAACCAATTTTGATTATATCTTGTTTACCCCTGTGATAAAAATATCTGCACCAAAGAATTAATTTCACTACAGTAGAACTAGTATAATGGTGATCAACAACTCGTTCACTACAGCCAACCCAATAGATCATAGAATCATAGAATCATAGAATCATAGAATGGTAGAGTTGGAAGGGACCTCCTGGGTCATCTGGTCCAACCCCCTGCTCAAAGCAGGATTCACTAAATCATCTCAGACAGATATCTGTCCAGCCTCTGTTTGAAGACGTCCATTGAAGGGGAACTCACCACCTCTCGTGGCAGCCTGTTCCACTCATTGATCACCCTAACTGTCAAAAAGTTTTTTCTAATATCTAATCTGTGTCTCCTCCCATTCAGCTTCATCCCATTGCTTCTAGTCTTTCCTTGTGCAAATGAGAATAAAGATGATCCTTCTACAATGTGACAGCCCTTGAGATATTTGTAGACAGCTATTAAGTCTCCTCTCAGTCTTCTTTTTTGCAAGCTAAACATTCCCAAATCCTGTAACCGTTCCTCATAGGACATGGTTTGCAGACCGGTCACCATTCTGGTCGCCCTTCTCTGAACTTGCTCCAGTTTTTCAATGTCTTTTTTAAAATGTGGTGCCCAAAACTGGACGCAGTATTCCAGATGAGGTCTGACCAAAGAGGAGTAAAGTCCGATAATGAATTCACGTGATCAAGACTTCATGCTTCTGTTAATACATCCCAGAATTGTATTTGCCTTTTTTACTGCTGCATCACACTGTTGACTCATGTTCAGTCTATGATCTATTAGTATACCTAAGTCTTTTTCACATGTACTGTTGCTTAGCTCTATTCCTCCCATTTTGCATATGCTTTTTTCATTTTTATTGCCCAGATGTAGTACTTTGCATTTTTCCCTGTTAAAAACCATTCTGTTAGTTACTGCCCACTGCTCCAGTTTATTTAGGTCTTTTTGAATCCTCTCTCTCTCTTCTCTAGTATTAGCTATCCCTCCTAGCTTTGTGTCATCAGCAAATTTAATCAGTTTACCCTCAATTCCTTCATCTAAATCATTGATAAAGATGTTGAACAATACAGGTCCCTGGACAGAGCCCTGTGGTACCCCACTTGAGACATTCATCCAACTGGATGTGAAGCCATTTATGACCACTCTTTGAGTCCGATCACTAAGCCAGTTATGAATCCACCTAATAGTTGCCTTGTCCATTCCATACTTGGTAATTTTTTCAATAAGGATGGTGTGAGATACTTTTTCAAATGCTTTGCTGAAGTCAAGATATACTATATCTACAGCATTTCCCTGATCCACCCAGTCAGTGATTCTGTCATAGACGGAAATTAAGTTATTCTGACATGGCTTATTAGTTACAAACCCATGCTGACTCTGGTTAATCACTTCATTCTTATCCAAGTACTTACATACATGTTGTTTAATAATTTGTTCAAAGATCTTTCCTGGTATAGAAGTGAGACTCACTGGCCTATAGTTCCCTGGGTCCACCTTCTTCCCCTTTTTGAAGATAGGAACAACATTTGCTCTTCTCCAGTCTTCTGGGACTTCTCCTGTTCTCCTAGAATTTTCAAAGATTATGGAGAGTGGTTCTAAAATTTCCTCTATGATCTCCTTCAGTACTCTGGGGTGTAATTCATCTGGACCTGGAGACTTGAACTCATTTATGTTAGCTAAATATTCCCTCACAATCTCTCTGTTTACAGATAACTTGGATTCTTCTATTCCTTTAATAGGACAGTGAAGATCAGTTGATGTTACATTTTCTTTCTGAGAGAAAACAGATGCAAAATAGGAATTAAAAAGTTCGGCCTTCTCAACATCCTTTCTTACCATTTCACCATTTTCATCCTGTAAAAATCCTATAGCATCTTTGACTTTTCTTTTACTTTTGACATGCCCCCAAAATCCTTTTTTATTGCTTTTGACATCTCTTGCAAGCCTTAATTCATTCTCAGCTTTAGCTAACCCGATACGTGCCCTGCAGGATCTGCAGACTGCATTATAATCTTCTTTAGATATGCCTCCCTCTTTCCATTTGATAAACATTTAGTTCTTTCTTTTTAGCATGTGTTTAAGTTCTGTGTTCATCCATCCTGGTTTCTTTAAATGTTTCCCATTCTTCCTACTTTTCGGGATTGTTAACGATTGTGCTTTGAGAATCTCATTTTTAAAAATTTCCCATCCTTCCTGGACATTTTTGTCCTTAAGGACATCCAGCCATTGGATCCCTCCTATTCTCTTTCTGAGTCGCTTAAAATCTGCCTTTTTGAAATCTAACCTTGAAGTTTGAGTCTTCACATGTCTTCCTCCTCTAGTTATCCAAAATTCTATAATAGCATGATCGCTGCCTCCTAGGGTTCCAGCCACTTTTACCTCCACAACCATTTCCTCCTTGTTTATAAGGATTAGATCCAAAGTAGCAGATCCCCTTGTTTTCTTCCCTACCTTTTGGAAGATAAAGTTGTCAGCAAGAGAGGATAAGAATTTGCTTGACCTGTTAGTTTTACTTGACAGGGATTCCCAACAAATGTCTGGATAGTTGAAATCTCCCATGACCACTACGTCATATTTTTTGGAGAACTTGGTCATTTGATACATAAAAGAGTTCATCCATATCTTCAGCTTGCCCAGGTGGCCTGTAGTAAATGCCTACAATGGTGTCCTTTCCGTTCTTCTCTCCTTGCATTATTACCCAAACAGTTTCCACAGAACTCCCAGTCTCTGAAGCTTCAATCTCTGTGCAGATATAAGCTTTTCTAACAAACAATGCGACACCTCCTCCTCGTTTATCAAGTCTGTTTCTTGCAAATAAGTTGTATCCTTTTAGCCTTGTATTCCAATCATGTGTATCGTCCCACCAAGTTTCAGTGATTCAAATGACATCATATTCCCTTTCCTGCATTAGTAGTTCCAATTCTCCTTGTTTGTTGCCCATGCTTTGTGCATTTGTATAAAAACATTTTAGTTTGTGATTGGTTTCTCTTCCTCCAATATTTTTATTATTTAATTTTTTTTGTTTTTGTTCTTTCTTTCCACTTCCAGTAGCAGAGATCTCAATAGTATTTGTCAGCTGTATATCTTTTTCTGGCATTTTGCTTCCCTTCCCACATTGTTCTAGTTTAAAGCTCTCCTGATGAGTGTAGCAAGGCGACTTCCAAATACATGTTTTCCAGTCGTCATAAGGTGCACGCCCTCTCTACCAAGTAGTCCATCATATAGGTAATTCATTCTGTGATCCAGAAATCCAAATCCTTGTTGACAGCACCATCGACGTAGCCAGTTGTTCACCTGTAAAATCTTATTCCACCTCATTATTCCATTGCCATCCACTGGGAGGATGGATGAGAAGACCACCAGCGCTCCCAATTCTTTCACTTTCTTGCCTAAGTCTTCAAAGTCACTGCAGATGGTTTCCAGGTCCTTTCTTGCGGTGTCATTTGTCGAGAGACTGAATCAGGATTCTCCACATTTCAAAATATTAGGGCCTAAACCCACCGAAGTGGCATCAATTTCACCAGAATAGAAGTAGTTTAATGGAGACAAAAACCTCTTCCACTACAGCCAACCCAATAGATGGAGACCCAATCAGGATTCCCCACATTTCTAAAAATTACTGCCAGACACCAGCAAAGTGACATCAATTTCAGTACAGTAGAAATTGTAGAATTAGGAATGACACGTCTTCCCCTAAAGTAAACCCAGTAGATGGAGACTCAATCAGAAGTGTTTACATTTGCGTAAATTTGAGCCTAGCACCATCAAAGTGCCATCAATTTCACCAGAGTAGAAGTAGTTTAATGGAGACAGAAACATTTTCCACTACAGCCAAACCCAATAGATGGAGACCCAATCAGGATTCTCCACATTTCCAAAAATTAGTGGCAGACACCAGCAAAGTGGCATCAATTTCACTAGAGTTTAAGTAGTGTAATGGGGACCGACACCACTTCTACTACAGCCAACCCAGCATATGGAGACACAAGCAGAACTGTTCACATTTAAAAAAATTAGTGCCTAAGACCACCATTTCCGTGGCCTACAGATTGGAGATGGTGGAGTTCAACCTCTTTGTTTGTCATGTGTAGAAGTAAACAATCGTTTACGTGACCACAACTGCGGGATCGAGGGCTGGCTGCAGTGCTGAGAGAGGGCGGAGTATGGTGAAACGAACATACTGCTAGACCGTGAGTGAGATGCAGATGGAGATGTTATGGTGGATTGAGTAACATGTGGTGTGCTCAGTGAAACAAACACAGCAGGCTTATCAGCTTCTGTTACAGCTGGCGGGCTCTCACTCAGCCTGACTGGAGCGAGTATACAACCATAGGTTCTGCGATCAGAGACCTGAGTGACAATACTTGGCATGGTAACAGAGGAGGAGGAAGAAGCAGCAAATGCGTTTGATGGGGCGGCTGATGGTAATTTATTGAAAACCAATTTTGAGTTAATCATGTTTGTGTACTCCTTTGTGGAGAACAATATCTGCACCAAATAATTAATTTCACTACAGTATAATTATAAAAATAGATGGAGACCAAAACCTCTTCCAGTCTGACAAACCCAGGAGATGGAGACCTAACCAGGGGTGTTCACATTTCCCTAAATTACTGTGGGCGTAACACCAACAAAGTGGCATCAATTTAACTAGAATAGAAGTAATTTAATGGAGACAGAAATCTCTTCCACTATAGCCAAACGCAATAGATGGAGACCCAATCAGGATTCCCCACATTTCCAAAATTACTGGCAGACACTAACAAAGTGGCATCAATTTCAGTACAGTAGAAATTGTAGAACCAAAACCTCTTCCACTACAGCCAACCCAGCAGATGGAGACTCAATTAGGAGTGCACCATCCTCTCCAGTCTTTCACCACATGTCAGACTTGTACTCTGTTGTTCAGGTGTATGAACTGGTGTAAAAAAATGTGTGAAAGGACTCATAGAAATTGCTTCTGCCACTTACACTGCTGCTGCTAATATTTTGCCATTGACAAATTGACGTGCCGGAGGTTGGAAGTGTAGAGTAGTGTTGAGCGAATTTGTTCGGCGAATGTTCAAAAGTTTCAAATTCAGCAAGAATATGGCACATTCGGATTCGTGATTGCAAAGGCGAGCACATTTTCTTAAAATCAGAAAAGTTCTACGAATTTGCGCAGAACCGCGAATACAGGGCAACCACGGCGTTTTGAACAGTTTTGTTAGCATAGTGCAAGTGTATGATGAGCGGTGACATGTGCCAGGTGAGTGTGGGGGCTGTGGAGAGCTTAGAACAGGCCAGATCAGCGGCGCACTGTTTTTTTTTTTCCTGTGGGCGGTAACTTTAACGGAGGAAAGTGCGGCCAGCCAATCATAGCGCAGGAAGCATCTACACTGTCCAGACATAAGGGCTTCTGCAATTGGCTGCAGAAATCACATAGCCTCTCAATATAAAAAGCGGCCATGTTCCCTCAGCGCCATTACATCCATGTCACTACTGGAGACAGATGCAGCTCAGTGTTCTCCTGTGTAATGAGAGATATTAGCTAGATAGATGGGCGCTTGTGTAGTAGTCAGATAGTATAGATAACTCCTGGCCTCTGTACCTCTGCAACCGCTGGTGCAGCACATTTTTAGTGTTCTTGTGCAAGTACTGATATTTTGACAGAAACAGAGGGCCCATGCCATACAATAGTGCTGTGCACCGCAGGTATAGAGCTCCTTGTCTCAGTAAACCTTGAATCTTTTTTTGCACTTGCTAATGTGATCAAGCAAGCGCAGTGCACATTTTCATTTAATGGGGTTGAAATTGTGCTCTGCACAGTCTGCAGAGCTTCTTATTGCAGAGCACAAAATCTGTTTTTTTTTCTGTTGCTATTGTGATATTGAAAGCTGTGTGCACTAAAGTTTTTTTAGTGTCAGATACTATTTTAGTAGAGTTGAACTTCAGGTGGTTTCAGAGTGAAAAAATAATATTTTTTATCTTGCTACGCCCAGTCCAAAAAATATTTTTTCCTGTGCCAAAAGTCATATAGTGCTATAAGCCAGCTACTACATCAGTGGCGGTCAAATTCAGCTCGTACGCACAGTCAAACCTATATATATTTTTGGTTGGCAGGTAGTCCACCAAAGATTTTTTTACTATGGCATAGTTGATCCAGTCTGCTAAAAGGCAGATCCTATTTTAGTGGAGTTTAACTTGTCCTGGTTTCACAGTAAACAAAAAAACACTTCTCTTACTAGGCCGAGTCCAAAAAATATTTTTTCCTGTGCAAAAAGTCATACAGTGCTATAAGCCAGCTACTACGTCAGTGGTGGTCAAATTCAGCCTGTATGCACAGTCAAACCTATATATATTTTTGGTTGGCAGGCAGTCCACCAAAGATTTTTTACTGTGGCAAAGTTGATCCAGTTTGCTAAAAGGCAGATCCTATTTTAGTGGCATTGAACTTGGCCTGATTTCACAGTAAAAAAAAAAAACTACTCTTACTAGGCCCAGTCCAAAAAATATTTTTTCCTGTGCCAACAGTCATACAGTGCTATAAGCCAGCTACTAAATCAGTGGTGGTCAAAGTCAGCTGGATGCAGAGCTTATGCAGAGTAACCCAAAAATATTTTTTGCTCTGAGTAAAGTGATACAGCTGGCTAGATCTGAGTTTGAAGTATTTTGGAGCATATAATCTATGTCATACTGGCCTCATCCACAATAATAAAAAAAAATTCTTCTGTTCCTAAAGTAATACAGCATCGGGCATCTCAGTTTGAAATTATTTGGAGAATATCTCGTAGGTTTTATCGGCCTCATGCACACTAACAAATTTCTTTTCTCTGTTAGTAACGTTATACGGCAGGCCATATCTTACCTTGTCATTTAGTGTCGCTGAAATTCAGGGTGAGCTATTGCACAGGAAAAAAACATATTTATCTTTAGTTAATTGCGTGCTCCTTCCACCGTATCTGACCAACATGAATGGGAAAAAGAGAGGGCGTGGTGGAAGTGGGAATAGGCTTGATGTTCAAGGTGTACGTGGGGTACGTGGTAATGTTAGTGAAAGCACTAGTGAACCAACACAAACAGGTCCTATCCAAAGACAACTGACAACTTATGTTAGTGGATGGCCTACTGCACTCCCTTCCTTTGGCAGTCACACAGCGATACGCCTTGTTGATAAGGCCCAGAAAGAGCAGGTGCTCCAGTGAATGGCAAGCTCTGCTTCCAGTGCCCTCTCCTCTTATTCCTCCACCTCCACATTACACGCAGGACAGTCCACAGAGGTGGCACCCCAATTACCCATGCTTCTCCCCGCGTCACAACTGGCCAACTGCCCAACTGACTGTAGCGAACCACAGATGGGCGAGTCTATAGAAATCTTCACCCTATCTACACCATGGACATTAGAAGTGTACTCCAAACAGTCACAGAGTGAAGGGGAGGAAAGTATCTGCATCAATGCCCAAAATTTTTTTAGCTTGGATTCGGGGCAGGACGAAGTAGGGTCCGAGAAGGTTCCTGACCCTCGTCACCAGACATTAATAGCAGGTGAGGGAGAGTGGTGATCCTGATGAGACTCAGATACCTGAGGCTCATGCGGACTGTACTGTGCTGTCAGGGTAACAAGAGGAGAGGGGTCACTCTGTGGGCGAGGAATGGGATAATACATTGGATGATGACAAGGTTGAAGATCCTACTTGGTGTGAACCCAGAGTCACACAGCTGAGTAGCTCATCTGAGGAGGTGGAGGAGGAAGATGAGGAGGTTACATTTCACCCAACAGCGCAGACACGGAGTGATGCAAGCACAAGGAGCACTGCATCCTTAGCCACAACCGTTGCTGTGGCCAGCAGCGGTCACGGGTCTGCAGCTCGCAGGGGCAGCAAGGGCTGCCTAGCAAGGACCTTTTTTGTCACTGCAAAGGATGAGCCAACTCACGTTGTCTGCAAACTTTGTGATAAAAATCTCAGTAGAGGGAAAAACGGCAATAATTTGACTATTACATGCATGAACGATCACATGCTCAAACAACATTCTTTACGCTGGGAATCTTACCGCACTGAAATGCGGACCAGCGCTCCTCAACAACTATCAGATGCCCCATCAAACGCATCTACTGCTTCTTACTCCTCCTCTATTACCGTGCCAAGTATTGTCATGCAGGTCTCCCATCGCAGAAATTCCGGTTCTTTACCTGCTCCAGTCAGGCTGAGTGACAGCCCATCAGCTGTAACGCAAGCAGACACGCTTGCTGTGTTCGTTTCACCGAGCACACCACATGTTTCTCAATCCACCGTAACATCTGCACCTCACTCACGCTCCACCAGTTTTTCCGGTTCACTATTCTCCGCCCTCTCTCAACACCTTAGCCAGCCCTCGGTTCCACAGTTGTGGTTACGTAAAAGATTGTTTCATCTTACATCTTACGCATGACAAAGCTAAGAGGTTGAACTCCACCATCTCCAATCTGTTGGCCATGGAAATGCTGCCTTTACGCCTGGTCGATACAGATGGTTTCCGAAAACTCATGGCCGTCGCATTCCCCCAGTACCAGTTGCCCAGTCGCCATTACTTCTCTAAGAAAGCTGTGCCTGCGCTACACCAGCATGTCGCAGACAACATCACCCATTCCTTGTCTAAATCTACGCGTTCCAGGGTGCATTTCACCACAGACACCTCGACGAGTAAGCATGGCCACGGGCGTTACATCTCGCTGACTGGGCACTGGGTGAATCTGGTGGCTGTGGGGGCAGGCGGGGAAGGGGCTGCTCCACAAATCTTGAAAACCCCAGGGCTTACAGAAGAAACCTCTGTATTTCCCACTTCCTCTGCTGTTTCTGCGTCCTTCACCACCTTTAGGGCCTCTACCTGCGCACTCAACCTCTGCCTTAACGAGACACGCATTCCAAGGGTGCATAGTGAATACACACCACATCCGTACTCAGGGCTCACTGTAATCAGGCAGTCTTCAAATTAATATGCCTTAGAGATTGCAGTCATACAGGTGAAGCATTGTGGGCAGCTCTTCAGGCTCAGTTTGAGCAATGGCTGTCTCCACTGAACCTAGAGCCAGGGAAGGCCGTGTGCGATAATGGTGCAATACCTGTTAGCAGGCCTAGGCCGAGGCAAGCTCACACACGTGCCTTGCATGGCTCACATCCTTAACCTGGTGTTACAGTGATTTCTCTGCCACTATCCTTGCCTGGATGAGCTGCTTCACAAAGTTGTGCACTCACTTCCGTCGTACGCACCCCTCATGTCATCGACTTGCATCGATACAGAGGTCTTTGTTCGTGCCAGTTAACAGGTTGATTTGTGATGTGCTAACGCGGTGGAATTCTACTCTGCACATGTTGCAGCGACTGTACCAGCAGAAACGAGCTCTGATGCAGTACATCATGACATATAGCTTGGGGCAACACAGTACGGACTTTGGGCATATCACGTTTGCGGAGTGGTAACAGATTAAGGACCTCTGCACCTTTCTGCACGGTTTTAAAAATGGCTACTAAACTGGTTAGCGCTGATGATGCCGTCATCAGCATCACTATTCCAGTCATATACATGCTGGAGCAAACTTTGAATAACCTGCAGCAGGAGCTAGTGGTCCCAGAAGAAGAGGAGGATGCGGAAGGGATACCAATGTCTCAAATTTCCATACAATCGTCACACAGGCGGATGCCAAGTGACGGTGGATTACAGAGATATAGGGGGTTTGGTGATACAAGGCAAACTGTTAGTGAAGGTGCAAGAGCCGAGGAACTAATGGAGGAGGAAGAGGTGATGGGTGAGCAGCTGTCAGAGGATGAAGAGGATAATCACCCCCTCTCATTTGAACATGGTTGGCAGCAGGGGACGGAGGAAACAAGCATCAGTGTTATGCAGCCCACAATACAGTCTGGCTTTGGACCTCCTGGAAGAGCCCGACATATGAGTGCCTTCTTGATGCAGTATCTGCAACATGATCCCTGTATAGTTAGGATTCGAAATAATGCTGACTACTGGGTTGCCACTCTGTTAGATCCACGTTATAAGAGTAAATTTTGCCAGATGCTTCCCACCCTGGAAAGGGACCTGCTTATGTTGGAGTATCGAAACAAGCTTTTAAGCAACCTTAATAGAGGTTTTCCCCAAGATAACAGTGAGGCACACAGTATGCATCGCAGCTGTAGTCTTTCAACTTCCGAGACTTCAGTTCGTCAACGCCAAAACATTAGCAGCAGCAGAGTAAGTGGCAAAAGCAATTTCTGGGAGTCCTTTCACACATTTTTTGCACCAGCTCATGCAGCAGCACAACAGAGTACAAGTCTGACGTGGTGAACGACTGGAGAGGATGGTGCAGGAGTATCTAGAGTTCAATATCAAAACCATAAGGGAGGGTTTGGACCCTTTTACATTTTGGTCTTCAAAAATGGATGAATGGCCTGAGCTCGCCTCTCATGCCTTGAAGGTTTTATCATGCCCGGCAGCCAGCGTTCTCTCTGAATGTGTCTTCAGCGCTGCTGGTAGTGTCTTGACGGATAAGTGCACCTGGCTGTCCCCTGAGAGTGTAGACCGCCTAACTTTCATCAAGATGAACAAGTCATGGATCTCCAAAGACTTTTGCACCCCAATTGCAGACAGAGTAGGCGATGTTGTCATTTTGAGTGTGCTGCATTGATCTCTTGAAATTGCAGTCTGTGATATGGCTCCTGTGCCTGATCTTGCTGCTGCTGCTGCAGGTTTTAGGCCCTAATTTTGGGAAATGTGGAGAATTCTGATTGTGTCTCCATCCATTGGGTTGGCTGTAGTGGGACAGGTTTGGGTCGGCGGTAAAGTACTTTTAGTCTGATGACATAATGCCACTTCGGTGGTGTTAGGTCCTCATTTAGGGCAATGTGAACACTCTTGGTTAGGTCTCCATCTCCTGGGTTGGCTGTACTGGAACAGGTGTGAGTCTTATTTACACTATTTGTGCAGTAGTGAAATTGATTCCACTTTGCTGGCGTCTGCCACTAATTTTTGGAAATGTGGGGAATACTGAATGGGTTTCCATCCATTGGGTTGACTGTAGTGGAAGAGGTTTTGGTCTCCATACATTTCTATAGCTATGCTGTAGTGAAATGAAGCATTTGGTGCAGATATTATTCTCCCCAAAGGGGTACACAAACATGATGAACTCTAAATTGATTTTCAATAAACAACCATCAGCCGCCCTATCAAACACCTCTGCTGCTTCCTCCTCCTCCTCTGTTACCATGCAAAGTTGTCTCGATTGCAAAAAGAACTTCGGCACACCATACATGAATATATAAGAAATATTGAATCTAGACTAATGTCACTTTGAAAAATGAAGGTTTTTTGCGCATAATTTGGCCAATTTATGTGTGCCCATCAACCACGACAAGGTCACCTTCGTATGATGGGAAACTACGCTACGCTACCACTGGATATGCCACTCTTGGGCTGTAAGCCTGTATGAACAATATGTCTCTGCTTGGGCTTTTAACCTACAATGTATGGGCTGGTAGAGCTAGTTAAAACCACCTGTGACTGAATGGGAGGGACACATGGTCAGAAAAAAGGCTGTCAAACTTCTAATAGTGTGAACACGTACCTGCTGCAATGTTCCAGGAGCGGGATCCCAAAAATCATTATTAGAAAAAATGATGGGCACACATAAATTGGCCAAATTATGCGCAAAAAACCTTCATTTTTCAAAGTGACATTAGTCTAGATACAATATTTCTTATATATTCATGTATGGTGTGCCGAAGTTCTTTTTGCAATTGAGATTACTTTTTTCTTCAGAGCACCCGAATAAACCAGTGAGCGACCCCTCTCTTTTTTTTTTATTAATCATTTTTGGGATCCCGCTCCTGGAACATTGCAGCAGGTACGTGTTCACACTATTAGAAGTTTGACAGCCTTTTTTCTGACCATGTGTCCCTCCCATTCAGTCACAGGTGGTTTTAACTAGCTCTACCAGCCCATACATTGTAGGTTAAAAGCCCAAGCAGAGACATATTGTTCATACAGGCTTACAGCCCAAGAGTGGCATATCCAGTGGTAGCGTTGCGTAGTTTCCCATCATACGAAGGTGACCTTGTCGTGGTTGATGGGCACACATAAATTGGCCAAATTATGCGCAAAAAACCTTCATTTTTCAAAGTGACATTAGTCTAGAAACAATAATTCTTATATATTCATGTATGGTGAGCCGAAGTTCTTTTTGCAATTGAGATTACTTTTTTCTTCAGAGCACCCGAATAAACCAGTGAGCGACCCCTCTCTTTTTTTCTATTAATCATTTTTGGGATCCCGCTCCTGGAACATTGCAGCAGGTACGTGTTCACACTATTAGAAGTTTGACAGCCTTTTTTCTGACCATGTGTCCCTCCCATTCAGTCACAGGTGGTTTTAACTTGCTCTACCAGCCCATACATTGTAGGTTAAAAGCCCAAGCAGAGACATATTGTTCATACAGGCTTACTGCCCAAGAGTGGCATATCCAGTGGTAGCGTAGCGTAGTTTCCCATCATACGAAGGTGACCTTGTCGTGGTTGATGGGCACACATAAATTCGCCAAATTATGCGCAAAAAACCTTCATTTTTCAAAGTGACATAAGTCTAGATACAATATTTCTTATATATTCATATATGGTGTGCCGAAGTTCTTTTTGCAATTGAGATTACTTTTTTCTTCAGAGCACCCGAATAGACCAGTGAGTGACCCCTCTCTTTTTTTCTTTTTTCGACCATGCAAAGTTGTGTCACGCAGGTGTCCCACAGAACCAGCTGTATACCCCCTGCCGTTATGCTGAGTGACAGCCTGTCAGTTGTAAGTGAAGCAAACATGCCTGCTGAGTTTGTTTCTCTGAGCACACCACAAGTTTCTCAATCCACCGTAACATCTCCACCTGCACCTCACTCACGGCCTATCGGTTTGTCTGTTTGACTGTACTCTGCCCTCTCTCAGCACTGCAGCCAGCCCTTAATTCCGCTGTTGTAGTCATGTAAAAGATTGTTTCATCCTACACATGACAAAGTTAGGAGGTTGAACTCCACCATCTCCAATCTTTTGGCCAAATAATGGTCTTAAGCCCTATTTTTTTAAATGTAAACACTTCCGATTGAGTCTGCATCTGCTGGGTTGGCTGTAGAGGGACAGGTATTGGTCTGTGTTAAACTACTTGTAGTCTGATGATATTGATGCCACTTCAGTGGTGTTAGGTAGAGATGAGCGTTGTTCTACTCGAACTGTTCGCCAATCTCAAATTCGAGCTGTTTTGGGCGGTGTTCGAGCCGTTCGGCGAACACGAACAATTTGAGAAAAATTCGGCTGTTCGAGGTTATGTTCGATAACTGTTCGTGCACCAAAATCATAACTGGATTTTTTCTCAGTAATGATGAAAATGAATGTTAATACGCAGTTTGAGTGTACAGCGGGGTGGGGGGAGGGGCAGGGGATGGATCTCTGCAGGAACAATGAAGATCTCCATTTTATTTTCTCTTTCCCGCATTTGCAGTGGGGAGGTGCAATCTGTCAGCCTATCAGCAGCGCACACACGGAGCGAAGTGCTTATTTTCACACAAGGGCATGTGTCATTGGCAGTGTATGTCACATGTCCTTGCCCTATAAGACCAAGCCATTTTCCCCGTCGCCACCATTTTCTCACTGCTGCAGCTGCGTGTTAGACGGCACCGCTGTTGCTGTGTGCGCTATACCTTGTTAATTTCAAGCCAATTTTCGCACAAATATACAGATAGCTTGGGAGTAGGGAATAGTTGTGATTGCAGTCCTTTTAAGGACTAGGTTACAGCATTTCCTACGACTTTAATCAGGGAGGTCTGTGCTCTTAAATAGATAGATTGTGGGAGTAAAGACTAATTGTAATTGGAGTCCTTTTCAGGACTAGGTTACATGAGTTCCTATCAGTTTTTGCCAGGCAGGTCTGTGCCAGTGCTGTGCAAGTTTTTTTCACAGCATTTGGCTGAATCTAGCAAAGCTAATCCTTTTTGGCCTATTGCAGAGTGTGTTAGTCAGTGGAGTAGCCTATCTGTGTTGCAAGATATACCACCTGTGTATAGAATACCAATTTTTTTACTGCACCTAGTGAAGTAAAATCTTTTGGGCATAGCATCATTCTATTAGTCCATCTATACTGACCTCCATCAGGTTGCAAACTGAATATAATTTTTTTCTGCATCTAGCTCTGAAAAAATATTTGGCCTTCTAGCAGTGTGTCGGACTTTCTCTATTAGTCCATCTATACTGACCTCCATCAGGTTGCAAATTAAAAATAATTTTTATCTGCATCTACAGTACCTCTGAAAAAATATTTGGGCTTCTAGCTGTGTGTGGGACTTGTTGTATTAGTCCATCTATACTGACCTCCATCAGGTTGCAAACTGAATATATTTTTTTCTGCATCTACCTCTGAAAAAATATTGGGCTTCTAGCTGTGTGTGGGACTTGTTGTATTAGTCCATCTATACTGACCTCCATCAGGTTGCAAACTGAATATATTTTTTTCTGCATCTACCTCTGAAAAAATATTGGGCTTCTAGCTGTGTGTGGGTCTTGTTCTATTAATCCATCTATACAGACCTCCATCAGGTTGCAAACTGAATATAATTTTTTTCTGCATCTAGCTCTGAAAAAATATTTGGCCTTCTAGCAGTGTGTCGGACTTTCTCTATTAGTCCATCTATACTGACCTCCATCAGGTTGCAAACTGAATATATTTTTTTCTGCATCTATCTCTGAAAAAATATTGGGCTTCTAGCTGTGTGTGGGTCTTGTTCTATTAATCCATCTATACAGACCTCCATCAGGTTGCAAACTGAATATATTTTTTTCTGCATCTACCTCTGAAAAAATATTGGGCTTCTTGTTGTGTGTGGGTCTTGTTCTATTAATCCATCTATACAGACCTCCATCAGGTTGCAAACTGAATATATTTTTTTCTGCATCTACCTCTGAAAAAATATTGGGCTTCTAGCTGTGTGTGGGACTTGTTGTATTAGTCCATCTATACTGACCTCCATCAGGTTGCAAACTGAATATATTTTTTTCTGCATCTACCTCTGAAAAAATATTGGGCTTCTAGCTGTGTGTGGGTCTTGTTCTATTAATCCATCTATACAGACCTCCATCAGGTTGCAAACTGAATATAATTTTTTTCTGCATCTAGCTCTGAAAAAATATTTGGCCTTCTAGCAGTGTGTCGGACTTTCTCTATTAGTCCATCTATACTGACCTCCATCAGGTTGCAAATTAAAAATAATTTTTATCTGCATCTACAGTACCTCTGAAAAAATATTTGGTCTTCTAGCTGTGTGTGGGACTTGTTGTATTAGTCCATCTATACTGACCTCCATCAGGTTGCAAACTGAATATATTTTTTTCTGCATCTACCTCTGAAAAAATATTGGGCTTCTAGCTGTGTGTGGGACTTGTTGTATTAGTCCATCTATACTGACCTCCATCAGGTTGCAAACTGAATATATTTTTTTCTGCATCTACCTCTGAAAAAATATTGGGCTTCTAGCTGTGTGTGGGTCTTGTTCTATTAATCCATCTATACAGACCTCCATCAGGTTGCAAACTGAATATATTTTTTTCTGCATCTATCTCTGAAAAAATATTGGGCTTCTAGCTGTGTGTGGGTCTTGTTCTATTAATCCATCTATACAGACCTCCATCAGGTTGCAAACTGAATATAATTTTTTTCTGCATCTACCTCTGAAAAAATATTGGGCTTCTAGCTGTGTGTGGGACTTGTTGTATTAGTCCATCTATACTGACCTCCATCAGGTTGCAAATTGAATATAATTTTTTTCTGCATCTAACCCAGCCAATAGTTTTGGCCTAATACCACAGTTTGGCCACTCAGCTCTGCTCGGTTACCATCCATTGTTTTTTTGTGCAAACAACTCCAGAGTTGTGAATTAGTTAACCACCAAAATGAGTGGAAAAAGGCCTGCTGCTGGTGGAAAGGCGAATAGGCGTGTTGGGAAGGGGAAAAAAGGTTGTGTCCGTGGGGTAGGTGTTAAAGCAACAGTAACATCTGCAGAAGAAAGACCATCTTCCAGCCAAACTAAAATGTCTACTTCTTTTAGCGGGCAATGTGATAAGATCCCTTTCTTACGGCCACGCCAATCGCTACAAATTCCAGATGAGGCACAAAAACAGCAGGTGCTTCAACGGATATCAAGTGCTCCTTTAAGTGGGCTCTCCTCCACATCAACTTCAACATCACAAATACTCCAGTCCTCAAAGGTGTCACCCCAATCGCACTTGCTTCCTCACAGCTCCCAAATCTCCAGCTGCCCGTCTGAGTATGAGGTAGAACAGATGGTTGAGTCAGCAGAGCTGTTTACTCATACTATAGCCTGGGAATCAGAGGTCGACTCCAGCGCTTCTGTGAATCCAGACGAGGAAATGATCTGCACTGATGCCCAGAATCTTTATGAGTCGGATCCAGGACCAGACGCAGAAGGTTCTGACCATAATGTAGACCCTCATTCCCAAACTGTAACTCCTGTTGGTGGAGACAATGAGGAAGACGATGATAAGACTCAAATACCTGATTGGAGCGACAACTTTAGTTTTTTGTCAGGGCAGGAACAGGTTGGCTCTGAGGACGACGGGTGTGATAACGCACAGGGTGATGATGATGAGGTTGGAGATCCCACTTACTGTCAACCCACAGTCAGCCAAGAGATGAGGTCAGCAGAGGAGGTGGAGGAAGATGCTAGTGACGACGAGGTCAGGTTGCGCCTTCCTGGACAGAGACGTAGTACTGGAAGCACGTCAACAACTGCATCCTCAAACACAACTCTGCCTCTCACCACAAGTCGTGGTGGCTCTTCAGGTCGCATGGGTGCTAAGCCTTGCATAGCCTGGGCATTTTTTCAGATCGATAAAGATAACCCAACTCGTGTTATCTGTAACATTTGTCAGCAAAAGCTAAGTAGAGGCCAAAAAATACATAGTTTGAGTACTTCATGCATGAACCGGCACATGGACATGAAGCATAAGTTGCAGTGGGAAGCTCAGTGTGCTACAATGCGGCCTAGCCGGCCGGGCCAACCACCGTCTGCCGTATCTTGTGCATCCGCGGCCTCTTCATCCTCTGTGACTGGGGGGACAGCAGTCACACCTGTTTTGGGGCGCAGACCTGCCACCTCTTTACCCGCAACAGCCAGCGTGATTGGCAGGTCATCATTTTCTTTGGAGGTGGGAACACCAGCTGGTGTTGAGCGCTGTCCGACATCGATAGCACCACCTTTGGATCAAGGCAACCTAACATGTCCGCCTGCATCTTCCTCACAGACCGGCAGTTTGCCGGGGACACCCTTATCAACCCCGTCTAAGAACAATAGCCAGCCCTCGGTCCCTCAGATGTGGACAAGTAAAAGACCATTTCCTCCTAGCCATGAGAAAGCTAAGAGGTTGAATTTCACCATCTGCAAGCTCTTGGCTACAGAAATGCTGCCTTTCCGCCTGGTGGACACAGAGGATTTTCGAGACCTTATGTCCGTCGCAGTGCCCCAGTACCAGATGCCCAGTCGGCACTACTTCTCAAAGAAAGGTGTGCCTGCGCTCCACCAGCATGTCACACACAACATCACCGCTTCTTTGAGAAACTCTGTGTGTGACAGGGTGCATTTCACCACAGACACTTGGACGAGTAGGCATGGACAGGGGCGTTACATGTCGCTGACTGGGCACTGGGTAACTATGGTGACAGCAGGACAAGGGGCTGCTGTCCAAGTCTTGCCGTCCCCACGAGTTGTGCGTCAATCCTCTTTATGTCAAAGTTCCTCCACTGCTTCTGCCTCCTCAACCTCCTCTCGGTCTTCCACCTGCACCCAAAGCCTGTCTGGTCATGCCACAAGCTTTCTAACTGCGCAGAAGGGATCCTGCACACCTCCTTACTATGCTGACAGTAGGGCTCAACGTCATCAGGCGGTTTTTACATTGAAATGTCTGGGAAATGTGAGTCACACAGCTGAGGAGTTGTGGTCAGCTCTGGAGAACCAATTTCATGAATGGTTGTCTCCACTGGACCTGAAACCAGGGAAGGCCGTGTGCGACAATGCTGCAAACCTGGGTGCGGCCCTTCGCCGGGGCAATGTCACACACGTGCCTTGTATGGCTCACGTGTTGAACCTGGTTGTCCAGCAATTTTTAGCCCACTATCCCAGACTAGATCGCCTTCTGCAGAGGGCACGGTCGCTGTGTGCTCACTTCCGCCGTTCGCATCCCGCAGCTCAGCGACTTACATCTCTACAGAAGTCTTTGGGCCTGCCACTTCACCGGCTAAAATGCGATGTGCCTACCCAGTGGAATTCAACTCTGCACATGTTGCAGCGACTGTGGCAGCACCGACAAGCCCTGGTGCAATACGTTCTGACGTATAGCCTGGGCCAACGAGATTCAGAGGTGGGGCAAATCACGCTGGAGGAGTGGTCTCAGATCAGGGACCTATGCACCCTTCTGCACAGTTTTGAAATGGCGACGAAGATGTTTAGTGCTGACGATGCCATTATCAGCATGACTATTCCGGTGATTTACATGCTGGAGCACATGTTAAACAGAATTCGAAGTCAGGTGGTGGCACAAGAGAAGGTGGAGGAAGTAGAGGAGGAGGAGTTGTATGCGGAAGGGCTAACATCTGCAAGGTCCAGACGGTCGGCAGCACCAAGGCGGCAGGCATGTGAGGGTGGGGGAGATGGTTTTACCAGGGCGCATGGTAGCAGCCAAACTAGTGAGGAAGGTGCAGGAGCCCAGGAAGAAGTGGAGGACGAACTGATGGAAGACTCATCAGATGAGGGAGACCATGATCACATTTCTGTTGTGCGAGGTTGGGGGGAGAGGACAGAGGAAGGAAGCATGATTGTTACCTCGCCACCAACACAACAGGGACTTGGTGCTCCTGGATGCGCAACACACATGAGTGCCTTCTTGCTGCACTACCTGCAACATGACCCTCGAATTGTGAGAATTAGAAATAATCCTGACTACTGGGTTGCCACACTGTTAGATCCCCGGTACAAAAGTAAATTTGCAGAAATTATTCCTGCCATAGAAAGGGATGCACGCATGCAGGAGTATCAGCAGAGACTGTTGCAGAATCTTACATGTGCTTTTCCACAAAATACCAGTGGTGCACGTAGTGAATCTCACAGTTCCAACTTGCCAACCGTGGGACCGTCAAGTGTTCAGCACTCAAACCGTAACAGAACCACAGTATCTGCTGGTAACATCAATTTTGCGGAATCATTTCACCACTTTTTTAGCCCATCCTTTGCAAGGCCACAGGAGACAAGAAGTCTGACACATAGTCAACGCCTAGAGACGATGGTACAGGAGTATCTCCAAGTAAACATTGAAGCCACGACTGTGTCACTGGACCCTTGCTCTTTTTGGGCTTCCAATCTGGATAAATGGCCGGAGCTAGCCACTTACGCCTTGGAGATCTTGTCATGCCCCGCAGCCAGCGTTCTGTCTGAACGTGTGTTCAGCGCTGCTGGTGGTGTGCTGACAGATAAGCGCACGCGGCTCTCCACTGATAATGTAGACAGACTCACGTTCATAAAGATGAACAAATCATGGATGCGAAACGACTTTTCTACCCCTGTGTCATCCTGGGGAGAGTAAAAGCTTGATGATTGGTTAAAATCACCCTACCAACCGTTTTAAGCTTTCAAATTACTAATCATGTTTATCTGTATCTTGACTGGAAAATAATTTGGGCTTTGTAGCAGTGTGCAGCACTGATCCTATTAGGCCATCTATACTAAAGCTTCACCAGATTTAAAATTAAAAATAATTTTTAGCTGCATCTAGCCCGGAAAATAATTTTGGGGCTCCGAGATGCGCAAGACACATAAGTGCCTTCTTGCTGCACTACCTGCAGCATGACCCTCATATTGTCAGAATTCGAAGTAATCATGACTACTGGGTTGCCACACTCTTAGATCCCCCAAACTTTTCGATCAACCTTTTCATTTTAATAAAGACCAAAAAAATGGTCATTTTTGAAATTATAAGCATTAGCAGGTTGTTAGAAACTGAAATCAAACAGTTTTCAACTCAAAACTTTATTCTAGGTGATGTTACATTTTCACATAGGACCCCTTGTTCGAAAGGAGCTTCTGAACTCTCTCGTCCATTGAATTTGTCAGGTTTTGGATGGTTTCTGCTTCAATTGTTTTGCATGAGGACAGAATACCCTCCCAGAGCTGTTGCTTAGATGTGAACTGCCTCCCGCCATCATAGACACTCCTTTTAATGATGCTCCAAAGGTTCTGAATGGGGTAGAGTTCAGGGGAGCATGGGGGTCACACCATAAGTTTGTCCCCTTTTATGGCCATATCAGCCAGAGATGCAGATGTTTTATGTGCAGCATGAGATGGTGCATTATCATGCAGAAAAATGATCTTGCTGTGAAATACACGGTTCTTCTTCTTGAACCATGGCAGGAAGTGCTGTTTGAGAAAATCCACATACATTATGGAGTTCATCTTTAGCGCCTTCAGGGATCCTAAAGGGGCCGACAATCTCTCTCCCCATGATTCCAGCCCAAAACATTACTCCACCTCCTCCTTGTTGGCGCTGTAGCCGTGTTTGCGTGGGGTGTCCATCAACCAGCCATCCTCCACTCCATCCATCTGGACCATCGAGCGCTGCACGGCACTCATCCGTGAACAAAACTGTTTTGAAATCAGTCTTCATGTAATGTTTGGCCCACTGGAGCCGTTTCTGCTTGTGTGAAGTGGATAGAGGAGGTCGACAGGATGGCGTATGCACAGCTGCAAACCTCTGAAGGACCCTGCATCTTGTTGTTCGGGGGACGTTGGAGGCACAAGCAGCTTCAAAAACTTGTCTGCTGCTATGACAAGGCTTTTTTGCCGCTGCTCTTTCAACCTGACGTAATTGCCTGTAGGAAAGAGTCCTCAATTTGCCCTTATCAGCACGCACACGTGTGTACTGTGAATCAGCTACATACTTCTTGATTGCCAAGACACTTCATCCTGATCATCGCACAATGTTGATTGTAGTCATGCCTTGACCTAAACACTCCACAATTTGTTGCTTCTCAGCAGCCGACACATCCTTTTTCTTTCCCATTTTGGCAGAAAATGTAGGCTGCTTAATAATGTGAGAGAGCCTTCTTAAGTAGTCTTGCCTTTCTATTGGACACACCTGCCAAACTAATTAGCACAGGTGTCTGCAATTGCTTACAGTGATATAAAGAGCCCTGACACACATCACCATCAATGAGTTTAACTGACAAACAAACAAATTCTTCCCTTATCACTCCTAAACACTTTTTGCATAATAATTTGGAACGCAGTGTACATGTGCTTTTCCACAAAACACCAGCGGTTCACGTAGTGAATCTTACAGTTCTAACTTGCCAACCGTGGTCTGTATGGAGTTGTTCAATAAAGGGCCCAAAATTAAGATAACATAGATGGGAGAGGTCTCTATGAATAGGAATTCCTAAGTATTTGATACCCTGTGAGGGCCAGGCAAAGGGAAAGTTGGGCTGGATGGAATCCTATATGGATTTGGGGAGGGAGACATCGAGGGCCTCAGACTTCACTGCATTGATTTTAAAATTTGACCATGTAACAAAGTGATCTATTTCAGCCATAACAGCATGGATGGATATATATGTGATTGAGTGATATATACTAGGACATCATCAGCAAATAGAGAGCACTTGTACTCGGTGCCTCCCACCTCAATCCACCTAATATTGGGGTTATGGCGAATTGATGAGAGCAGGTGCTCCGTCACTAGGATGTATAAGAGAGGGGACAGAGGACATCCCTGCCTTGTCCCATTGGTGATTGTGAAAGGTGATGAAAATGTTCTGACGCACCCCCTGGGCCTTGGGACACCCGGAGCCGGACCCTTTTTGGTGGATGCTGGTGGTTGTAGTCTTCGTGGCGGCGACCCGGTTCCGTGGCTCAGGGCGGTCAAACCAGTGGCGGAACTATTTATGTGGTTTTGATGTTTAAATGTACGACTACGCCACCCGTGGATTGCGGTCAGAGTGAACCGCCGCTACAGGGCAGACCGCTGAGGCTGGTGTTGTGGGTGCAGCAGAGCGTAGCATAACTCCCCACGGGAGGAGTATAGCCTCAGGGCAGTGTATGCGGAGGATGGGGGTGATGGTGCAGGGCAGCAGCAGTAACGACACGGAGTCAGTGATGCAGTTCAGGGCCTTTACTCACAGTTCTTATTATCCAGACCACGTCTGCAGGTAACGGCTGCCCACGTCGTACTGTGCTCACCAGGTGAGGGGCTCAAACAACTCCCAGATAACTTTGGAGCACTTCACAGGACCCCCTTTGTGTGTCCTTTGTCTGGCCTTTCTTACCAACACTTCTGTCCGGCTGCCTCGGGCCTCCTCTTGGTAAACTTGGCGCCAGTTTCCCTGACCCTATGTGGTGCCTTCCTAGCGGGTGTAGCGAGGGGCTGCGCCACATAAAATGTCAGAGCCTCCGGTTTCTAGCTGAGGGTCGTTTCCTGCCTCCACTAGTTCGGGGACCGGTCTCCCCCTTTGGCCTGACCCCTCCACGCAGGTGGATTCGGGCGTGCGGTGGCGACTCGCCCGTCTTCACCCCTGGGATCCCTTCATTCCTCATTCCTGGAGCCTTCTCCGCTCCTCTTCCTTCCTTCTCCCTCTTCCAGGCCTGGGCCTCTGTTACTAGGCCCGCCTCCGGAGCAGAGCTCATGCAGAGCCCCTGCTCCCTGCCACTTCTGCTCAGACTTCTCTGCACTGAACTAAGATGGTGCCCACCTTTTATACTCCCTTCTCAATGCACCCAGGAACTGCTTCCTCCCTGCTCCTGCACTACAGGGTTCCCCTTCCTCAGTGTTCCCTCCCCCCACTCCAGCCAGGGACAGGGACTGTCGTGCCCATCTCAGGGGCATATTGGTCGCCCTGCCCCACGGCAATGTGGTGTAATGCATGCAGGTGTCGGGTCCTGATCCACACTCCATCCTTACCTGAGAGTGAGATATCACACCTCTGGGTGAGGTGCAATACGTCTGTAGCAACCGAGCCCTCAGGGTGCTACAGTTCCATTTATCTTCAGCCTAGGTGACGTATTGTGATACAGGGCCGTGATTTTGGCTATAAAAGGGTCCCCTAGACCCCTACCCCAAGCTTTTTAAGAGAATCATATATGGCGTGCCAGGAGACTCTATGGAATGCTTTCTCAGCATCCAACGAGAGTATCTAATTACAAATTTTTAACTGCATCTAGCCCAGGAAATACTTTGTGCCTAGTAGCAGTGTCTGCTAGTCAGCGGATTATCCCGGCTGTTAAGCAAGCTACACCACCTGTAGTTTAGACACTTAATTTTTTCAAAGGAAATGCTTCGGGACCATGGGATACTTAGTGAAGAGCATCAGGAGGCACCCCAAGGCATAGGGGCTGGGACTGGCAGTAGGATGCCTTGCGGTGGACAGCCGAGCTCGATCCTTATAAAAGCTTTTTAACTGCAGCAGCTTTAGTGGACGCTACTGGAGCTGGAATTATGCGGCTGCTGGCATGAGACTTGCCCTCCAATAGATCCTTGTAAATGGATTTAAAGTGTATTCATTCAAATTAGAGAGACAATTTAAATTAAAAAGCTTAGAGCTGCCTCCACCACAGAGGGGCTCGCTCGACCCACCAGCGGACAGGCACCAGTATTGGGAGAGGGGGGCTGGCCATCAGGGTTCACCGCGGCTCTGGCACAAACCCGGCGACACGGAGGTGGCACGGGCATTAGCGGACTGGCCGTGTCGGCTTCTCACTTTTTGGATTTTAGAAGGGCATGACATGCCTATATCTGTGTCTCCCCCTCCTTTTACTCCTCCACCTCTTTTATTTTCGCATGACTATATGTACTTGTCACTTTTCCATGTGTTAGTTATGTCTTCTGAGCAGTTTGTCAGCTTTTGGACACCTTTGAAGGTGTTTTCTATGTGTTTCTATGTGTTTTTGTTTGCCTGCCATTGGTTTTAACGGTGTTCGAAGGTGTTCGACGAACAGTTCGGCGAACACACGGGTGTTCGACGAACCGAACCGAACTCGAACACTACGGGGGTGGCTCAACACTAGTGTTAGGCCCTCATTTAGGGAAATGTGAACACTCCTGGTTAGGTCTCCATCTCTGGGGTTGGCTGTACTGGAAGAGGTGTGGGTCTTATTTACCCTATTTCTACAGTAGCGAAATTGATGCCACTTTGCTGGTGCCTGCCACTAATTTTTTTAAATGTGGGGAATCCTGATTGAGTCTCCATCTACACTCCCTGACAGAAGTTATGTCGCTTATCCATGTTATGTAAATAAAAGCTTATAACCTGACGTTAAATTCATCCATTGGTTTTATAAATTACTCTTTAGAAAGCTGAAACTCTCCCAAATTTGATTTAGGTTAAGAAAATAAATTGGTATCAATGCTGAAATATTGATCATTTATTGAACACAGAATGGTCAGATTTTGGCAAGACAAAAGTTTTGTCGCCCACAGAAATTAATGTGATATTCAAACAAATAATTATCTTAAAATACAAATATATGTTGCATAACATTGGTGAATGAAGTTGTGGTGCTATTAGAGTCATATTTAATATTGTGTGTGACTTCCATGAGCTTGAAGGACTGCATCCATGCGGTTCAACAATGATTCATACAATTTCTTAATGAAGTCATCAGGAATAGCAAAGTGTATTGCCTGCTGCACTCTGATACAGACTTTGCCTGCTGCACTCTGATACAGACTCTGCCTGCTGCACCATCTAGTCTGTCCTACTGGGTTCAGCTGCTGCGCGTCCGTTGGTCTGTCCTGGAGTGGCACCTGGCGTTCATCGGGAGCCAAGTCTAAACTCACCATCAGAGGCTCTAGTGAACAGTCCGATGCTCGCTTAGTCACGCCCCTTCAGGCTCTCCGGGGTCCATGGCACAGTGGTTCCACAAACCAGGGTCCTCTATCCTGCTGTACCAGTCGGTGACCCCTTTTGACATGTAAAGCGCAACTGAAGCGCTGTCACAGAAATAATAATTATAGTACTTGTACTCTGGGTCAATTGATGGCACTTCCCTGGTGTCTACACCTAATTTGATGTGTTTTGGCAGCTTTTAGTTCCGTTTCTAGGTGTTGTCTATGCATTTTTTTGGTCCCCCCATTGACTCCTATGGGATTCGGAAATGTTTGATGAACATTCTGCGAATAAATTCTGCGAATATTAATTTGTTTGGTGAACATTTCTGAACCGAACATTGAAATGTTTGCTCATGCCTAGTGTAGAGCTGCGATGAACTCTGTGTGCCTCGCTGCTGGCTTGGGGAAAACCTATGTTAAGGTTGTGTAAAAGCGTGTTTCGAAGCTCCAGCATTCGCGGGTCCCTTTCCAGGACAGCAAGGATCTGGCAAAATGTACTCTTATAACGTGGATCTAACAGAGTGGCAACCCAGTCGTCAGCACTATTTTGAATCATAACTATATGGGCATCATGTTGCAGATAGTGCAGCAAGAACGCACTCATATGTCGACCTCTTTCCTGAGGTTCAAGCCCATGTTGTGTTGGTGGCTGGGTAATTCTGATGCTTGTTTCCTCCGTCCCCACCCGCCAAGCACGAACAGAGAGGGGATGATTATCCTTTTCACTGTGGCTCGCCCATCACCTCTTCCTCTTCGATTTGTTCCTCGCCTTCACTAACACCTTCACTAATAGTTTTTCTGGTATCGTCAACCCCCCTCGATCACAGTGAACCACCCTCCCTTGGCACCCTGAGATGTCCCCTAGTGTATGACATTAGTAACAGAAGATAGTATTTTTTAGTGTGGATGAGGCCTGTATAACATACGAGATATTCTACGAACAATTTCAAACTGAGATGTCCCCTACTGTATCACATTAGTAATACTGTATCACATTAGTAACAGAAGAAAGTATTTTTTTATTGTGAATGAGGCCTGTATAACATACGAGATATTCTCCAAACTAATTCAAACTGAGATATACCCAGCTGTATAACATTAGGAATCAAAGAAAGTATTTTTTGACTATGGATGAGGCCTGTATAACATAGAATATACAGTATGTTCAAAGATATTTCAAACTCAGATCAAGCCTGCTGTATCACGTTAGTCACAGTAAAAAATAGATTTATTTACTCTGCATAAGCTCTGCATACAGCTGAATTTCACAGCCACTATAATAGTATGTGGCTTTTAGCAAAGTGTATCACGTTTGTGACACCAAAAAATCTTTGGTGGACTCTGACTAGGAACAGAAAAAAGATATTTTTTTACTCTGAAAACAGTTGAATTTCACCACCACTAAAAGCACTAGGTGACTTATATCAGAGTGTAACACGTCTGCGACACAAAAAAAATCTTTGGTGGACTGTGACTAGCAACAGCAAAAAAATATTTATTTTATTATGCATGAAGCTGAAGTTTATCCACCAAAAAAATGACAAATTGGGCTAACACAGCTTGCACTATCATATTAGCAAATGAAAAAAAAAGTTTTTCTGTGCTCTGCACTCAGAAGCTCTGCAGATAACTGAATTTCAACCCCACAAAAAAAAGTGGTCTACAAGGGCTTGCTTGCTTTATCACATTAGCAAGTGCAAAAATAGATTGAAGGTCTGCATGGAGAACAGTACAAGCAATGCACAGCACTGTTCTGAGCCATAGACCCTGTTCTTCCTGTGAGAATCTCAGTAATTGCACACAAAAAAAAGAGCTGCAAGGTTGATTGAACAGGTACACAGCACACGACTTATCTAAACTATCTGACTTCCACAGAAGTGCCCATCTATCTTGCTAATATTTCTCATTACACAGGACACAGCACACTCAGCAGCGTCTATCTCCTTCAGTGACATGCCTAAAATGGCACTGAGGGAACATGGCCAGTTTTTACAAGAAGAGGACATGTGATTTCAGCAGACAATTGCAAAAGCCCTTGTGTCTGGGACATTGTGGATGCTTCCTGCGCTTTGAATGGCTAGCCGCGCTTTACTGACTTAAAGTTAACACCTACAGGAAGGGAAAAAAAAAAAAAAGTGCGCCGCTGATCTAACCTGTTCTGAGCTTTTACCAGCTGCCCCACACATCTGTCACGTCTCCCCGCTCATCATACGCAAGCACTGTGGTAGCAAAACTGTAAAAAACTCAGTAGTTGCCCCGCAATCACGTAACCACGTAAATTCGCCAAACGTTATAGATTTTCCCGAATTTAAATTTTGCTAGCCTTTCCGATCACAAATCCGAATGTGCCACATTTGTGTCGAACTTCACATTTGAGATCGGATTTCGAACATATTCGCTCATCACTAGTCAAGACCTTTGCAACCTTATTGTTGCAAAACATTTTGATGCCATTGGTTACAGCAGAATTTCTAAAAAAAATAAAGGTTCCAGTGTGCACTGTTGGGGTCATATTCTGGAAGTGGAAAGAACATCGTTTCACCATAAACTGACAACGATCAGGTGCTTGCCGCAAGATATCAGACAGAAGAGTGAAAGGAATTAACAGAAGAGTTGTTCAAGAGTCAAGAAACACCTGTGAAGAGCTACAGAAAGACTTGGAATCAGCAGGTACAATTGATAAAAAAAAAAAAACACGAACTGTATGCACTCTTAACTGCAAGACTCCATTGCTAAAGAAAAAGCTTGTTCAAGCACGTTTAAAGTTTACTGAACATTTAGACAAGCCTGTGAAATACTGGGAGAATAAGTCTGGTCAGAAGAGAACAAAATTTAACTGATTGTATGTGTTACGGGTCCGGGTGGTGGAACCTCTGTGCTTCGGTGCAAGGAGGGACCAGAGGGGCATGACTAAGTGCCTACTCGGCCTGACCAACGTCGCACGGTGGCTCAATCGACTCCGTGAACCAGGGAGGGACCGAGCTGGGGGACCAGGTGCCACTCTGGGACTGACCTTGTGTGAGAGCAGGTGACTCCCATGCGTCAGATGGCAGGAACTGACCGGTACTGCGGATGAGCACGGCAGGAAGACTGATGGGTGGTCCGGGTAGATAAGCAGGCTGGTTCGACAGATAGCCAAACTGGTGCTCCGGGTAGGCAAGCTGGCGGGCACGACAGGTAACTGGCAGGTGCTCCAGGTAGGCAGGCTGGCGGGCACTACAGGTAACAGACAGGTGCTTCCAGGTAAGCAGGCTGGCGGGCAGAACTATAGACAGACTGGCGAGCAGGACTGACAGGCAGCGGGACCTGAGGGCTGAAGCAAGTGTTAGCACACAGAACAACAACCTTGCACAGGCACCTCCATTTTGGCCTTATATAGGAGAAGTCCTCCAGCCATTGGCCGGGGACTCTTTAGGACGGCGCGCATGGTCCCTTTAAGAGGGAGGGAGTGCGCCCAGGAAGCTACATGCGGTGCGCGCCACAGCAGCAGGGGAGCGAGAGGATGCCGGACCTGGACCGCGGCGGTGAGGGGAATGGCATCTCTGCCCGACAGGAGGCAGACATGCCGATGCTACAGTATGCCATAATACACACCATGTTTGGAGGCCAAAAGGCCCTGAATATCATCCCAAAAAAAACATATCAACAGTGAAGGATGGAAGTGGGAACATCATGCATATACTAGCACTGGCAAACTTTATATACTTGAAGGAAGGATGAATGGACAAATGTACCAAGATAAAAATCTGCTGTCATCTACCAGGTTGATGAAGATGAAATGAGGGTGGACATTTCAGCAAGATAATGATTACTAACACAGAGCCAAGGACACTCTCAACTGGTTTCAGAGAAAGAAAATAAAGCTGCTGGAATAGCCCAGCCAATCACCTGACCTGAGTCCAATAGAAAATTTATGGAAGTAACTAAAGCTAAGCTCAGAGTTCATAGATGGAGCCCATGGAATCTTCGGGATTTGAAGAGTCTTTATGTGGAAGAATTGGCCAAAATCACACCTGAGCAATGTATGTGGCTAGTTTCTCCATATAGGAGGTGTCTTGCAGCTGTCATCACTAACAAAGGCTTTTGAAGGAAATATTAAATGAATTTTAGTAAGCGTGTTCAATACTTTTTCCCTGTGTTATTTCTCATTATTACACATAACATAATTTATGGACATCTATAGTTTGATATCTTTGCCTGGATGGTTTGAGTGGGTTGTTACCGACATCTGGTGATGATTTCATGTCAATAGCACATTTAAAGATATATTTACTTTGGAAATTGGTGACGTGTTCAATATTTATTTCACCAGCTGTATATGCAAGTACAGAATGATTTTGCTAAAATGTTGCAAAATTGTATAATATATAAAAATTATGTAATATTACTTTAATAATATATAATATGTGATATACTAGAAATAAAAATTAATCTATCTCTATAATATATGTAATTACGGTAGATGGAATTTCAACATTATAAACTTATGATCAATCTTCGAGTAAGTTCAATAATTTTTCCATATGTAACCTATTAAAAAGTAAATAAACAAAATTTCATGGCCCCATCCACATGTCAAAGTCATCTGCATATAGACCTTACTGGTCTGTACTATGAAGTCATAGACCCTAGCATAAAGATACTCTAACCTTGAAGCAAACTTTGAAGATAGGTTATACAATAATCATAATAGCGTACCTATTGGAACATAACATGTTTCTTTCTATGTGTGGCAAAACATTTTTTCCAAAATATATTGAACTAGCTTTTACCCGCGGCTTCGCTCGCGTGGAATTTGGTCTACCACATTGTTTCGTGACAGATCATTTTAATAGTAAAAAAAAATATTCTTAATTGTAAAAAAAAATAATCTTAATAGTAAAAAAAAATAATCTTATTTAGTTACTCGTACATCCAAAATTTCAGATGTCTAACTTCAAAATTGACGGATTCCATACAATCTTTGAACCCCTATAATATGAAGAGGGAAACTCTTGAGGGTGGAATTATCAAAATTCCTTTCTTAGTGCTCATTTAAGCTATAATAGAACCTATCTGCAAATTTCAAGATGCTAAGTTCAGTGGTTTCGGCTGTGCGTTGACCGCTAGGTGTGTCAGTCAATCAGGTTTACAGTTTTATATAATCTTCGCCTGTATGGTGTGTTTATAAAAAGTAGCCCTATGTCCTTCCCCAAGCTTGAAATTATCCATATCAAATTTCATCACAAACGGATTACTAAACACTGATTAATAAACAGGACGGACTGAAGTTACTTGCGTTTAATATTGTTCGTGTTAGTAAAGAATTAGTATGTAATTGGAATAATGGACATCTGCAGGTAATTTATCTATGTGTTTTTACTGCAATATACTCCTGTAAACTATGTTATTTGATTTCTTTCGTTCAGCGAAAATATGTAGATTTTGCGATTTAGAAACACGTGAGCAAGCTACGTATAGCTGACCGTGGGAAAAACAGGGCGTGCCTAAATGTATCCCCGCTACCTTCAAAGTTTGCCCTTGCGATTTATTGATGGTCATTGAAAATGCAACTTTAAATGGGAACTGCAAACATTTGAAATTAAAGGGTAAGTTATTGGGTATTATTGGGATGCGTGGTATAAGAATATTTTCACCCTTAGCTTCTCCAGTTAAAATTGTGGCCTTTACAATGTGCCTGCCTAGTTCAGTGACTCGCAATCTAGTGCCATTACATAATCTCGGGGCATCCAAGTTGCGCATTAACAAAACGGGTATACCGACCTTTAATTCGAGCTTATGAGATGGGACCCCGGATAGCTCCAAAGAGTTAAGAAACTCCACGGGGTAGCTCGTACAGTCTTCAGATGACATGACTGTGTCGATGGAGTTGTAGGTTGTTGCATCGCTGGTTACTTGGTCCAAGATAATTTTAATGATTTTCGCAACTGTTTCATTTCTTGGTGCTAGTATAGTTCTTTCACATAGCCAATTTTCATCGTGGATGTTTTGTTGCAAATTTGGAAAAACTTGAGCAATAAGTGCGTCTTCCGAATCCACAACATGACAAAATTGGTTAGTGAATAGAACCATACCTTCTTCGTCAGTTTCGATTTGACCTTCACCGATCTCGAGCAGTTTCTCAGCGTACGCGCCCGACTCTAGATCACTGAATAACTGGACACACATGTTGGTGGTGAGGTGCAGCTTTTCAACTTTGGTCCATAAATATGAGGATTTCAGACATGCGTTAATTTCTTCTGCTGCAGTGCCTCGCTCGATGACAGGCAAAGTTTGCCTAAAGTCCCCAGCCAATAAAACAACCACACCACCCATTATTGTTTGTTTACTGTGTAAGTCTTGTAGACAACGATGAAGAGCTTCGATGGCGCGTTTGTGTGACATTGTGCACGATTAGTTTGCACTGTTGCAACAGGAGGCCAGGGGCGCTGCTCTTGCTGATATTACACGATGGGGTTTCTTCGTTCACCAGATTAAGAGGTAATTTAAAGACTGAATGTGCCGTCCGTCCACCGCTTAGCAATGTTGCAGCAATTCCAGAGGAAGCCACAGCTAATGCAACGTTATGACCGCTACGAATTTTTGCTAAAAGTAAATTAAGCAAGAAAGTTTTTCCTGTACCACCAGGGGCATCAAGGAAAAAAAGTCCGCCTTCACCATTCTCAACTCGTCCTACAATTTTGTGATAAATCTCTCTTTGATCAGGTAGCAAACGTGGCTCAGTTTCGCAAACGTGAGCGTCTAACTGGTTGGTATCATAGCTTAGCTCTTTTATCAACTCGTTCGACAGCTCTCCTCTACGCCGCGGTGAGGGTAGACCAAAATCGGACAATTTCTTTCCAGAAATTATTAATATTTTGTCCTCGATAAGCCCCAACGCCTCATTGAAACAGAGATCATCGTTAACGTGATCCATTCTTTCAAATCTGTGCATGATATCCTCTGATAACGCAGTTTTATACCTGTGCCAGAGTTGTAGAGGATTGGATAAAACGCAAGTGAATATCAATATGGCAAACAGCTCTCTTATTTGCGCCGGGGAGCGACATAGCACGGCCTCTTCTAAGGTGGTATCCCAGTCGTTATCATCTTCCAACAACCCCATCTTCTCACACACCTGCCGAAAAGTTGCAAGTTCTTGACCTTCAAATGTTTTTAAATCCGAGAAGTTGGTTGTACCCCTTATTACATTCAGCAGCATACGCAAGCAATAACATTCAAAATTGCTAACGTGCACTGTGTAAATGCGACCTAGAGCGTCTCCAAACTTCACACCTGGCCAGCCATCGACAGGTGTTCCTTGTAAACAACGTTTCCATTGCTTCCGTGCCACATTCCAAGTATAGTAGCGAGGCACGTCAATGTAAAGTAATGTTTTTGCAAACGTATCACTTTGGCACAACAGGAAAAATGCAGTTAGTGTAGTTTTAGGTGGTGCTTCTAATCTCTCTCTAAAATTATTTTCCGTAAAGTAAACCCTCTCGCCATTGGGTAAATGAATCGCGAGATGAGTGATGGTTGGGTGTCTCTCATGCAGAGGCAGACCTAAGATCCGCCACGCTGCTTCGTTACTACTAACATATTGGCCGGTTCTAAAGGTCTGCACCTCATCTCTTGGGTCAATGTTAACATTCCCTTGCTGGCGGATGTTAAAAATATCCTGGTCGCTACCCTTATTAATATATTTACAAATATATTTTATCGCCTGTACCGTATTACAGAACTCTACATTTAAATGAGAATTAAAAATTTTTGATAAGAGTGGAGAATATGGGACCACCCAGCTATCGTCCACCAATATTTCCTGTGTTCCTCTACGGGTTTTTATAATCGTCGTGCGTCCACCATTCTCTGGTGCTCTGCGCCTGTACAAAGGATAACCTTTGTCATTGGTTTGAGTATCTTTTAAAAGCTTCCTCGGATATTTTTTGGTACATTTTCCTTCCTTCATGCATGGCGATGAAGAATTGAATGTAACACATAGCCCGTGAATCATATTCTTTGTCACTGTATCATAGAGCTTTTGATCGGTTTCTGGGTCTGGTATCTCAGCACATATGATTTCGTCAATTTGGTTCGGATGCAATTTTTCCTTTAACCACAGCAGTAAGTGCACATGAGGCAAACCTCGCTTTTGCCACTCGATCGAGTACATGAAGCATTGCATATCACCGAATATGTTACCTTTTGTAAGTAGAGCTACCAACTTCTGTACTTTTATTCTAAATACTCGAGCTGTTAAGTCATGTCTGTCCGTTGAATTTTGACCAGCCATTAGCTCTTTGGTGATTTCTGGCCAAGCCGGGTAGCAAGTCATTGTAATAAATAAATCAGGCCTCCCATAATTATGTACGTATGTGAACGCATCTTGTGTGTATTCGTGTAGGTATCTCGGGCTACAAATGATGACGGGAGAATCACCATCTGACCTAAGTTATTTGGATCCAAATCCGCATCATTTCTTATTGCATCTTGCAAGTGAATATAATTTTCTGCGCGCAGTTTTTTTTTATTTAAAGAAATGAACCTTAAGCGCTCACTTTCCATCTTTACATACATGTCGACCAGAAACTGATGAAGTAGGAGCCTACACTTAAGCATCAAATTAAAATCGCTGCGACGGACCATCAAGTGAAAGGCATAAAAATCTTTGCAGGACACCTTTTTGCTTGGCATTGCTTGTTTGGTAATTGGATTTATCTGAGGAATATCAATGCTGTACCCCTCTTGTCCTTTCCAAAAAATTATTGGGTACTCGAGAGCGTCATAGAATCTATGTGTATCGGGAACCCTAGTGAGCATGCCATCGCGCGGCTGCACAACGATGTCCCGAGACATAGTTTGTTCGTTACTAACTATTACAGCAGCTATTTCATTTGTAGTAGGGGCATTGAATCGTCTCTCATGTTGACCACGTGGTACACGGTCTGGGTGAATCACTACTTTGAAATGATCGTCATTGATCATTCTGTCTCTAGCCGTTTTAAATTCATGCACCAAAATGTTGTGGTCGTGAAGTACCCGTTGCAATTTTTTAACTATGTTTCTATCTACGCTTTGCACGCACTCAGTGCGCCTGTTGATTTGTTCTTCTTCGTCACCTATGAAATAAACTTGTAAAAATTGTGGTTGCGAAATGGACGTAGGAATTAAAGAACCGATACAGTGGTATACTTGTCCTTGTATTGTAAAGGTCGGGCAAAACCCTGGCATTGAGACAATTTGATCTGCTCCAAAAGACGTCATATGAAAGCACATGTTGTATTTTCTTATATTATTTAGAAAAAGGCGAGATTCATCAGTTTCATTAGAGAAAAGCTCTTTTAAAGGTTGAACTGGCTCGTCTATATAAGGAAGAGCTACTTTCCCGCCCAAACAACACATACTTGCTGCTTCCTCTTTCCACTTAAGAGCTCTGCAATATTTGCAATTTATGGTCATTGCTTCAATTTTTATAAGCTTGTGAGTTTCATAATCAAGAGTCTCGTCATACTCAAATGCAGATTTATTAAACAATATCCATGTATTTCTTGTAAATGTTTGACGTCGCTGTGCTGCCCTTTCAGCAACAGTGCGTCTGCGAGATTCGGCGATTTCATAAGTTTCAGTGGCTCTTTGGGGCGCCATGTAAGTCGCTTGCTGCTGACATCAAGCTTGGGACTGTTCTGGAGTTTCAGCAGCCCGTTGAGACGCCAGATACTCCGCATGCTGTTCACGTCGGGCTTGGGACTGTTCTTGAGTTTCAGCAGCCCGTTGAGATGCCAAAAACTCCGCATTCCGTTCACGTCGGGCTTGGGATTGTTCTGGAGTCTCTGCAGCTCTATGTGCCGCACAACGCACCGCCTGCTCAAGCCTTCGTTGCTCGGCTTGTTGAGACGTCTCATCGCGTCTAATTATTTTCATAGCTCGGGCTTTATTAGAGCTTTGCGAAATGTTAGACTTACGCTTTCGCGGCATTTTTATAAGTACTAATTACAAAATAGGTACTTAGTAAAGTTCAAACAAAATACTAAAACAATCTAATTAGTTATATTACGATCGCTGTACAGACGATATCAGTTGTATATGACTGGTCTATGAGGAGCAGCTGTGGTGCGGTTACCCATAGCAACCATTCCCAGTGCTCTGTGGGAGCTGAGAGCAGCCTGCTGGTGCTGTGGGTGACATGCTGCGCTGCACACACACAGGGCTGTGCTGCACACAGGAGGGGAGGACGCCATTTGTGTAGCGCTGCTGCCGGTGCTGTCAGGCTGCAGTGTGTGCATCCTCCATGGAGCCGCGCTCAGGTTACTGCCCCTCCCCCTGTGTGAGTCACTTCCCCTCCGCCCAGGTGAGGCGCTCGGAACTTTCCCGGCTGCAGCAGCTGGCGCAGGTGAGCGCATGTTTTATTATATGGTGTTATGTGGAGGGACAATGGCGGCGGGGACCCCCTGTGTGAGGACAATGACGGCCCAGTGCCCCCGGGCAACCTGCAGGAGGAAGCCTCACACTCCCCCCTGGCTGTGGGCACGGGCAGGCCGTGCTGGGACGTGTAGTTCCCTAGTAACCTGTTCCTGACATATGGGCTGTTTTCTGTGGGTTTTTTTTTTTTTTTAAGTCTGAGAAAATGTCATAAATTATCCTTCTCCCTTCAGCTGTTTCCAGAGTGTAATGTATCAGGGTGAGCTCATGACTAGTGTTGAGCCACCCCCGTAGTGTTCGAGTTCGGTTCGGTTCGTCGAACACCCGTGTGTTCGCCGAACTGTTCGTCGAACACCTTCGAACACCGTTAAAACCAATGGCAGGCAAACAAAAACACATAGAAACACATAGAAAACACCTTCAAAGGTGTCCAAAAGCTGACAAACTGCTCAGAAGACACAACTAACACATGGAAAAGTGACAAGTACATATAGTCATGCGAAAATAAAAGAGGTGGAGGAGTAAAAGGAGGGGGAGACACAGATATAGGCATGTCATGCCCTTCTAAAATCCAAAAAGTGAGAAGCCGAGACGGCCAGTCCGCTCCTGCCCGTGCCACCTCCGTGTCGCCGGGTTTGTGCCAGAGCCGCGGTGAACCCTGATGGCCAACCCCCCTCTCCCAATACTGGTGCCTGTCCGCTGGTGGGTCGAGCGAGCCCCCCTGTGGTGGAGGCAGCTCTAAGCTTTTTAATTTAAATTGTCTCTCTAATTTGAATGAATACACTTTAAATCCATTTACAAGGATCTATTGGAGGGCAAGTCTCATGCCAGCAGCCGCGTAATTCCAGCTCCAGTAGCGTCCACTAAAGCTGCTGCAGTTAAAAAGCTTTTATAAGGATCGAGCTCGGCTGTCCACCGCAAGGCATCCTACTGCCAGTCCCAGCCCCTATGCCTTGGGGTGCCTCCTGATGCTCTTCACTGAGTATCCCATGGTCCCGAAGCATTTCCTTTGAAAAAATTAAGTGTCTAAACTACAGGTGGTGTAGCTTGCTTAACAGCCGGGATAATCCGCTGACTAGCAGACACTGCTACTAGGCACAAAGTATTTCCTGGGCTAGATGCAGTTAAAAATTTGTAATTAGATACTCTCGTTGGATGCTGAGAAAGCATTCCATAGAGTCTCCTGGCACGCCATATATGATTCTCTTAAAAAGCTTGGGGTAGGGGTCTAGGGGACCCTTTTATAGCCAAAATCACGGCCCTGTATCGCAATACGTCACCTAGGCTGAAGATAAATGGAACTGTAGCACCCTGAGGGCTCGGTTGCTACAGACGTATTGCACCTCACCCAGAGGTGTGATATCTCACTCTCAGGTAAGGATGGAGTGTGGATCAGGACCCGACACCTGCATGCATTACACCACATTGCCGTGGGGCAGGGCGACCAATATGCCCCTGAGATGGGCACGACAGTCCCTGTCCCTGGCTGGAGTGGGGGGAGGGAACACTGAGGAAGGGGAACCCTGTAGTGCAGGAGCAGGGAGGAAGCAGTTCCTGGGTGCATTGAGAAGGGAGTATAAAAGGTGGGCACCATCTTAGTTCAGTGCAGAGAAGTCTGAGCAGAAATGGCAGGGAGCAGGGGCTCTGCATGAGCTCTGCTCCGGAGGCGGGCCTAGTAACAGAGGCCCAGGCCTGGAAGAGGGAGAAGGAAGGAAGAGGAGCGGAGATGGCTCCAGGAACGAGGAATGAAGGGATCCCAGGGGTGCGGACGGGCGAGTCGCCACCGCACGCCCAAATCCACCTGCGTGGAGGGGTCAGGCCAAAGGGGGAGACCGGTCCCCGAACTAGTGGAGGCAGGAAACGACCCTCAGCTAGAAACCGGAGGCTCTGACATTTTATGTGGCGCAGCCCCTCGCTACACCCGCTAGGAAGGCACCACATAGGGTCAGGGAAACTGGCGCCAAGTTTACCAAGAGGAGGCCCGAGGCAGCCGGACAGAAGTGTTGGTAAGAAAGGCCAGACAAAGGACACACAAAGGGGGTCCTGTGAAGTGCTCCAAAGTTATCTGGGAGTTGTCTGAGCCCCTCACCTGGTGAGCACAGTACGACGTGGGCAGCCGTTACCTGCAGACGTGGTCTGGATAATAAGAACTGTGAGTAAAGGCCCTGGACTGCATCACTGACTCCGTGTCATTACTGCTGCTGCCCTGCACCATCACCCCCATCCTCCGCATACACTGCCCTGAGGCTATACTCCTCCCGTGGGGAGTTATGCTACGCTCTGCTGCACCCACAACACCAGCCTCAGCGGTCTGCCCTGTAGCGGCGGTTCACTCTGACCGCAATCCACGGGTGGCGTAGTCGGACATTTAAACATCAAAACCACATAAATACTTCCGCCACTGGTTTGACCGCCCTGAGCCACGGAACCGGGTCGCCGCCACGAAGACTACAACCACCTGCATCCACCAAAAAGGGTCCGGCTCCGGGTGTCCCAAGGCCCAGGGGGTGCATCAGAACATTTTCATCACCTTTCACAATCACCAATGGGACAAGGCAGGGATGTCCTCTGTCCCCTCTCTTATACATCCTAGTGACGGAGCACGTGCTCTCATCAATTCGCCATAACCCCAATATTAGGTGGATTGAGGTGGGAGGCACCGAGTACAAGTGCTCTCTATTTGCTGATGATGTCCTAGTATATATCACTCAATCACATATATCCATCCATGCTGTTATGGCTGAAATAGATCACTTTGTTACATGGTAAAATTTTAAAATCAATGCAGCGAAGTCTGAGGCCCTCGATGTCTCCCTCCCCAAATCCATATAGGATTCCATCCAGTCCAACTTTCCCTTTGCCTGGCCCTCACAGGGTATCAAATACTTAGGAATTCCTATTCATAGAGACCTCTCCCATCTATGTTATCTTAATTTTGGGCCCTTTATTGAACAATTCCATACAGACCACGGTTGGCAAGTTAGAACTGTAAGATTCACTACGTGAACCGCTGGTGTTTTGTGGAAAAGCACATGTACACCGCGTTCCAAATTATTATGCAAAAAGTGTTTAGGAGTGATAAGGGAAGAATTTGTTTGTTTGTCAGTTAAACTCATTGATGGTGATGTGTGTCAGGGCTCTTTATATCACTGTAAGCAATTGCAGACACCTGTGCTAATTAGTTTGGCAGGTGTGTCCAATGAAAGGCAAGACTACTTAAGAAGGCTCTCTCACATTATTAAGCAGCCTACATTTTCTGCCAAAATGGGAAAGAAAAAGGATGTGTCGGCTGCTGAGAAGCAACAAATTGTGGAGTGTTTAGGTCAAGGCATGACTACAATCAACATTGTGCGATGATCAGGATGAAGTGTCTTGGCAATCAAGAAGTATGTAGCTGATTCACAGTACACATGTGTGCGTGCTGATAAGGGCAAATTGAGGACTCTTTCCTACAGGCAATTACGTCAGGTTAAAAGAGCAGCGGCAAAAAAGCCTTGTCATAGCAGCAGACAAGTTTTTGAAGCTGCTTGTGCCTCCAACGTCCCCCGAACAACAAGATGCAGGGTCCTTCAGAGGTTTGCAGCTGTGCATACGCCATCCTGTCGACCTCCTCTATTCACTTCACACAAGCAGAAACGGCTCCAGTGGGCCAAACATTAAATGAAGACTGATTTCAAAACAGTTTTGTTCACGGATGAGTGCCGTGCAGCGCTCGATGGTCCAGATGGATGGAGTGGAGGATGGCTGGTTGATGGACACCCCACGCAAACACGGCTACAGCGCCAACAAGGAGGAGGTGGAGTAATGTTTTGGGCTGAAATCATGGGGAGAGAGATTGTCGGCCCCTTTAGGATCCCTGAAGGCGCTAAAGATGAACTCCATAATGTATGTGGATTTTCTCAAACAGCACTTCCTGCCATGGTTCAAGAAGAAGAACCGTGTATTTCACAGCAAGATCATTTTTCTGCATGATAATGCACCATCTCATGCTGCACATAAAACATTTGCATCTCTGGCTGATATGGGCATAAAAGGGGACAAACTTATGGTGTGACCCCCATGCTCCCCTGACCTCTACCCCATTCAGAACCTTTGGAGCATCATTAAAAGGAGTGTCTATGATGGCGGGAGGCAGTTCACATCTAAGCAACAGCTCTGGGAGGGTATTCTGTCCTCATGCAAAACAATTGAAGCAGAAACCATCCAAAACCTGACAAATTCAATGGACGAGAGAGTTCAAAAGCTCCTTTCGAACAAGGGGTTCTATGTGCAAATGTAACATCACCTAGAATAAAGTTTTGAGTTGAAAACTGTTTGATTTCAGTTTCTAACAACCTGCTAATGCTTATAATTTCAAAAATGACCATTTTTTTGGTCTTTATTAAAATGAAAAGGTTGATCGAAAAGTTTGGGGGATCTAAGAGTGTGGCAACCCAGTAGTCATGATTACTTCGAATTCTGACAATATGAGGGTCATGCTGCAGGTAGTGCAGCAAGAAGGCACTTATGTGTCTTGCGCATCTCGGAGCCCTAAAATTATTTTCCGGGCTAGATGCAGCTAAAAATTATTTTTAATATTAAATCTGGTGGAGCTTATTATAGATGGCCTAATAGGATCAGTGCTGCACACTGCTACAAAGCCCAAATTATTTTCCAGTCAAGATACAGATAAACATGATTAGTAATTTGAAAGCTTAAAACGTTTGGTAGGGTGATTTTAACCAATCATCAAGCTTTTACTCTCCCCAGGATGACACAGGGGTAGAAAAGTCGTTTCGGATCCATGATTTGTTCATCTTTATGAACGTGAGTCTGTCTACATTATCAGTGGAGAGCCGCGTGCGCTTATCTGTCAGCAAACCACCAGCAGCGCTGAACACACGTTCAGACAGAACGCTGGCTGCGGGGCATGACAAGATCTCCAAGGCGTAAGTGGCTAGCTCCGGCCATTTATCCAGATTGGAAGCCCAAAAAGAGCAAGGGTCCAGTGACACAGTCGTGGCTTCAATGTTTACTTGGAGATACTCCTGTACCATCGTCTCTAGGCGTTGACTATGTGTCAGACTTCTTGTCTCCTGTGGCCTTGCAAAGGATGGGCTAAAAAAGTGGTGAAATGATTCCGCAAAATTGATGTTACCAGCAGATACTGTGGTTCTGTTACGGTTTGAGTGCTGAACACTTGACGGTCCCACGGTTGGCAAGTTGGAACTGTGAGATTCACTACGTGCACCACTGGTATTTTGTGGAAAAGCACATGTAAGATTCTGCAACAGTCTCTGCTGATACTCCTGCATGCGTGCATCCCTTTCTATGGCAGGAATAATTTCTGCAAATTTACTTTTGTACCGGGGATCTAACAGTGTGGCAACCCAGTAGTCAGGATTATTTCTAATTCTCACAATTCGAGGGTCATGTTGCAGGTAGTGCAGCAAGAAGGCACTCATGTGTGTTGCGCATCCAGGAGCACCAAGTCCCTGTTGTGTTGGTGGCGAGGTAACAATCATGCTTCCTTCCTCTGTCCTCTCCCCCCAACCTCGCACAACAGAAATGTGATCAAGGTCTCCCTCATCTGATGAGTCTTCCATCAGTTCGTCCTCCACTTCTTCCTGGGCTCCTGCACCTTCCTCACTAGTTTGGCTGCTACCATGCACCCTGGTAAAACCATCTCCCCCACCCTCACATGCCTGCCGCCTTGGTGCTGCCGACCTTCTGGACCTTGCAGATGTTAGCCCTTCCGCATACAACTCCTCCTCCTCTACTTCCTCCACCTCCTCTTGTGCCACCACCTGACTCCGAATTCTGTTTAACATGTGCTCCAGCATGTAAATCACCGGAATAGTCATGCTGATAATGGCATCGTCAGCACTAAACATCTTCGTCGCCATTTCAAAACTGTGCAGAAGGGTGCATAGGTCCCTGATCTGAGACCACTCCTCCAGCGTGATTTGCCCCACCTCTGAATCTCGTTGGCCCAGGCTATACGTCAGAACGTATTGCACCAGGGCTTGTCGGTGCTGCCACAGTCGCTGCAACATGTGCAGAGTTGAATTCCACCGGGTAGGCACATCGCATTTTAGCCGGTGAAGTGGCAGGCCCAACGACTTCTGTAGAGATGTAAGTCGCTGAGCTGCGGGATGCGAAAGGCGGAAGTGAGCACACAGCGACCGTGCCCTCTGCAGAAGGCCATCTAGTCTGGGATAGTGGGCTAAAAATTGCTGGACAACCAGGTTCAACACGTGAGCCATACAAGGCACGTGTGTGACATTGCCCCGGCGAAGGGCCGCACCCAGGTTTGCAGCATTGTTGCACACGGCCTTCCCTGGTTTCAGGTCCAGTGGAGACAACCATTCATGAAATTGGTTCTCCAGAGCTGACCACAACTCCTCAGCTGTGTGACTCACATTTCCCAGACATTTCAATGTAAAAACCGCCTGATGACGTTGAGCCCTACTGCCAGCATAGTAAGGAGGTGTGCAGGATCCCTTCTGCGCAGTTAGAAAGCTTGTGGCATGACCAGACAGGCTTTGGGTGCAGGTGGAAGACCGAGAGGAGGTTGAGGAGGCAGAAGCAGTGGAGGAACTTTGACATAAAGAGGATTGACGCACAACTCGTGGGGACGGCAAGACTTGGACAGCAGCCCCTTGTCCTGCTGTCACCATAGTTACCCAGTGCCCAGTCAGCGACATGTAACGCCCCTGTCCATGCCTACTCGTCCAAGTGTCTGTGGTGAAATGCACCCTGTCACACACAGAGTTTCTCAAAGAAGCGGTGATGTTGTGTGCGACGTGCTGGTGGAGCGCAGGCACACCTTTCTTTGAGAAGTAGTGCCGACTGGGCATCTGGTACTGGGGCACTGCGACGGACATAAGGTCTCGAAAATCCTCTGTGTCCACCAGGCGGAAAGGCAGCATTTCTGTAGCCAAGAGCTTGCAGATGGTGAAATTCAACCTCTTAGCTTTCTCATGGCTAGGAGGAAATGGTCTTTTACTTGTCCACATCTGAGGGACCGAGGGCTGGCTATTGTGCTTAGACGGGGTTGATAAGGGTGTCCCCGGCAAACTGCCGGTCTGTGAGGAAGATGCAGGCGGACATGTTAGGTTGCCTTCATCCAAAGGTGGTGCTATCGATGTCGGACAGCGCTCAACACCAGCTGGTGTTACCACCTCCAAAGAAAATAATGACCTGCCAATCACGCTGGCTGTTGCGGGTAAAGAGGTGGCAGGTCTGCGCCCCAAAACAGGTGTGACTGCTGTCCCCCCAGTCACAGAGGATGAAGAGGCCGCGGATGCACAAGATATGGCAGACGGTGGTTGGCCCGGCCGGCTAGGCCGCATTGTAGCACACTGAGCTTCCCACTGCAACTTATGCTTCATGTCCATGTGCCGGTTCATGCATGAAGTACTCAAACTATGTATTTTTTGGCCTCTACTTAGCTTTTGCTGACAAATATTACAGATAACACGAGTTGGGTCATCTTTATCGATCTGAAAAAATGCCCAGGTTATGCAAGGCTTAGCACCCATGCGACCTGAAGAGCCACCACGACTTGTGGTGAGAGGCAGAGTTGTGTTTGAGGATGCAGTTGTTGACGTGCTTCCAGTACTACGTCTCTGTCCAGGAAGGCGCAACCTGACCTCATCGTCACTAGCATCTTCCTCCACCTCCTCTGCTGACCTCATCTCTTGGCTGACTGTGGGTTGACAGTAAGTGGGATCTCCGACCTCATCATCATCACCCTGTGCGTTATCACACCCGTCGTCCTCAGAGCCAACCTGTTCCTGCCCTGACAAAAAACTAAAGTTGTCGCTCCAATCAGGTATTTGAGTCTTATCATCGTCTTCCTCATTGTCTCCACCAACAGGAGTTACAGTTTGGGAATGAGGGTCTACATTATGGTCAGAACCTTCTGCGTCTGGTCCTGGATCCGACTCATAAAGATTCTGGGCATCAGTGCAGATCATTTCCTCGTCTGGATTCACAGAAGCGCTGGAGTCGACCTCTGATTCCCAGGCTCTAGTATGAGTAAACAGCTCTGCAGACTCAACCATCTGTTCTACCTCATACTCAGACGGGCAGCTGGAGATTTGGGAGCTGTGAGGAAGCAAGTGCGATTTGGGTGACACCTTTGAGGACTGGAGTATTTGTGATGTTGAAGTTGATGTGGAGGAGAGCCCACTTAAAGGAGCACTTGATATCCGTTGAAGCACCTGCTGTTTTTGTGCCTCATCTGGAATTTGTAGTGATTGGCGTGGCCGTAAGAAAGGGATCTTATCACATTGTCCGCTAAAAGAAGTAGACATTTTAGTTTGGCTGGAAGATGGTCTTTCTTCTGCCGATGTTACTGTTGCTTTAACACCTACCCCACGGACACAACCTATTTTCCCCTTCCCAACACGCCTATTCCCCTTTCCACCAGCAGCAGGCCTTTTTCCACTCATTTTGGTGGTTAACTAATTCACAACTCTGGAGTTGTTTGCACAAAAAAACAATGGATGGTAACCGAGCAGAGCTGAGTGGCCAAACTGTGGTATTAGGCCAAAACTATTGGCTGGGTTAGATGCAGAAAAAAATTATTTTGAATTTGCAACCTGATGGAGGTCAGTATAGATGGACTAATAGAGAAAGTCCGACACACTACTAGAAGGAAAAAAAAACAGGCAATGTGAACTGAGGTCTACCATCATTATATATAAATGTAAAGCAAAGTTGCATAATAAATATAGGGTACTTAGTGAACTATTTTTGATCAAAAAAAGTATACAAGCCGTCCCACCAGCAGCAAGGTGACCCTAAATTGGGACGGTACCTATACTGCCTATATTAAAAACCTTACTGTATATCAAAGTTGAAGTAATGCATATAAAAGGGTAGACAAATAGGAACGGGTCCCAACTCCAGACCACCCAGGCCCGTGGTAAGCTACATATATACCAGTCAGCTCAACAAAGGGGATGCCACACCCTTAAATTGCACAGAATGCAAACAAGACAAAAAACCAGGCAATGTGAACTGAGGTCTAAGATGGTAGACATGCAAGAAATAGGAGCATGTTCACACTAGCAAAAAAGAAACAAAACCTACAAAAGACAAAAGACAAAAATATATCTCATACCCTACCATCATTATATATAAATGTAAAGCAAAGTTGCATAATAAATATAGGGTACTTAGTGAACTATTTTTGATCAAAAAAAGTATACAAGCCGTCCCACCAGCGGCAAGGTGACCCTAAATTGGGACGGTGCCTATACATATATACCAGTCAGCTCAACAAAGGGGATGCCACACCCTTAAATTGCACAGAATGCAAACAAGACAAAAAACCAGGCAATGTGAACTGAGGTCTAAGATGGTAGACATGCAAGAAATAGGAGCATGTTCACACTAGCAAAAAAGAAACAAAACCTACAAAAGACAAAAGACAAAAATATATCTCATACCCTACCATCATTATATATAAATGTAAAGCAAAGTTGCATAATAAATATAGGGTACTTAGTGAACTATTTTTGATCAAAAAAAGTATACAAGCCGTCCCACCAGCGGCAAGGTGACCCTAAATTGGGACGGTACCTATACTGCCTATATTAAAAACCTTACTGTATATCAAAGTTGAAGTAATGCATATAAAAGGGTAGACAAATAGGACCGGGTCCCAACTCCAGACCACCCAGGCCCGTGGTAAGCTACATATATACCAGTCAGCTCAACAAAGGGGATGCCACACCCTTAAATTGCACAGAATGCAAACAAGACAAAAAAACAGGCAATGTGAACTGAGGTCTAAGATGGTAGACATGCAAGAAATAGGAGCATGTTCACACTAGCAAAAAAGAAACAAAACCTACAAAAGACAAAAGACAAAAATATATCTCATACCCTACCATCATTATATATAAATGTAAAGCAAAGTTGCATAATAAATATAGGGTACTTAGTGAACTATTTTTGATCAAAAAAAGTATACAAGCCGTCCCACCAGCGGCAAGGTGACCCTAAATTGGGACGGTACCTATACAGCCTATATTAAAAACCTTACTGTATATCAAAGTTGAAGTAATGCATATAAAAGGGTAGACAAATAGGACCGGGTCCCAACTCCAGACCACCCAGGCCCGTGGTAAGCTACATATATACCAGTCAGCTCAACAAAGGGGATGCCACACCCTTAAATTGCACAGAATGCAAACAAGACAAAAAACCAGGCAATGTGAACTGAGGTCTAAGATGGTAGACATGCAAGAAATAGGAGCATGTTCACACTAGCAAAAAAGAAACAAAACCTACAAAAGACAAAAATATATCTCATACCCTACCATCATAATATATAAATGTAAAGCAAAGTTGCATAATAAATATAGGGTACTTAGTGAACTATTTTTGATCAAAAAAAGTATACAAGCCGTCCCACCAGTTCACTAAGAACCCTATATTTATTATGCAACTTTGCATGTCTTGTATACTTTTTTTGATCAAAAATAGTTCACTAAGTACCCTATATTTATTATGCAACTTTGCTTTACATTTATATATAATGATGGTAGGGTATGAGATATATTTTTGTCTTTTGTCTTTTGTAGGTTTTGACACTACTAGAAGGCCAAATATTTTTTCAGAGGTAGATGCAGAAAAAAATATATTCAGTTTGCAACCTGATGGAGGTCAGTATAGATGGACTAATAGAACAAGTCCCACACACTGCTAGAAGCCCAAATATTTTTTCAGAGGTACTGTACATGCAGATAAAAATTAGTTTTAATTTGCAACCTGATGGAGGTCAGTATAGATGGACTAATAGAGAAAGTCCGACACACTACTAGAAGGCCAAATATTTTTTCAGAGGTAGATGCAGAAAAATATATATTCAGTTTGCAACCTGATGGAGGTCAGTATAGATGGACTAATACAACAAGTCCCACACACAGCTAGAAGCCCAAATATTTTTTCAGAGGTACTGTAGATGCAGATAAAAATTAGTTTTAATTTGCAACCTGATGGAGGTCAGTATAGATGGACTAATAGAGAAAGTCCGACACACTACTAGAAGGCCAAATATTTTTTCAGAGCTAGATGCAGAAAAAAATTATATTCAGTTTGCAACCTGATGGAGGTCAGTATAGATGGATTAATAGAACAAGACCCACACACAGCTAGAAGCCCAATATTTTTTCAGAGGTAGATGCAGAAAAAAATATATTCAGTTTGCAACTTGATGGAGGTCAGTATAGATGGACTAATAGAACAAGTCCCACACACTGCTAGAAGCCCAAATATTTTTTCAGAGGTACTGTAGATGCAGATAAAAATTAGTTTTAATTTGCAACCTGATGGAGGTCAGTATAGATGGACTAATAGAATGATGCTATGCCCAAAAGATTTTACTTCACTAGGTGCAGTAAAAAAATTGGTATTCTATACACAGGTGGTATATCTTGCAGCACAGATAGGCTACTCCACTGACTAACACACTCTGCAATAGGCCAAAAAGGATTAGCTTTGCTAGATTCAGCCAAATGCTGTGAAAAAAACTTGCACAGCACTGGCACAGACCTGCCTGGCAAAAACTGATAGGAACTCATGTAACCTAGTCCTGAAAAGGACTCCAATTACAATTAGTCTTTACTCCCACAACCTATCTATTTAAGAGCACAGACCTCCCTGATAAAAGTCGTAGGAAATGCTGTAACCTAGTCCTTAAAAGGACTGCAATCACAACTATTCCCTACTCCCAAGCTCTCTGTATATTTGTGCGAAAATTGGCTTGAAATTAACAAGGTATAGCGCACACAGCAACAGCGGTGCCGTCTAACACGCAGCTGCAGCAGTGAGAAAATGGTGGCGACGGGGAAAATGGCTTGGTCTTATAGGGCAAGGACATGTGACATACACTGCCAATGACACATGCCCTTGCTTGTGTGAAAAAAAGCACTTCGCTCCGTGTGTGCGCTGCTGATAGGCTGACAGATTGCACCTCCCCACTGTAAATGCGGGAAAGAGAAAAAAAAATGGAGATCTTCATTGTTCCTGCAGAGATCCATCCCCTGCCCCTCCCCCCACCCCGCTGTACACTCAAACTGCGTATTAACATTAATTTTCATCATTACTGAGAAAAAATCCAGTTATGATTTTGGTGCACGAACAGTTATCGAACATAACCTCGAACAGCCGAATTTTTCTCAAATTGTTCGTGTTCGCCGAACGGCTCGAACACCGCCCAAAACAGCTCGAATTTGAGATTGGCGAACAGTTCGAGTAGAACAACGCTCATCTCTACTGCTGACAACAACGTGGTCAGAAGTAATAAGCCACTTTTACGGGATCACAAGAAAACGTTCAAAAACAAAACTGAAAGTGCTTTCCTGTGAAATATGTTAAGGAACTTCCTTTCCAGGGTAAAGACTTGTGTATAAGGTAAAATAAATAACCAAAAACAAAAATACTCCTCCACACCTTGGGCTATGTTCACAAGTAGCATTTTTTATGCGTTTTTGCACTTCTGTATTGCTTTCAACTGTGACAAATGCATTCACTGGGATTTTGTCATTTTAACATTTTACAACCTTATCTGGCCATGTGCTGTGTGACACATGCATACAGTGCTGAAAACACAATGGAACAGCATGGGGAAGACCCCTGGAAGCATCTCTGACACCCAGGTCACTGCCTAAAAGTGTGCCCATCAGAAGTGATCCTTGCCGCATAAGAAGATGCAGACTTGCAACTATCCCCATGCAAGTCCTTCTCCCAGAGCAGTGTTCAATTGTACCTCCCCCATTCCTTGCAATGCAAGCGCAAGTATGCAGCCTGCCACCCACCTACCCCCAGGCTGCAATAGCATGCTGCTAGCTTGCTTAGGCATGTGGAGGCAGACGCCGGCCACCATGTCATGGCTGCGTCGGCGGCCTGGTATCCTTACTTTGTCCCCAGTCACCCGGTGGCCGGGAATCCACACACAGTCCCCAGCCACCAGGGGGCGGCCGGGTGTCCATAAACGGTCCCCAGTCGCCCCTATTTCTCCGCTGAACTTCACCCACAATTTTCTTAGCCTGGCCTGCTTTAGGGCAGCACTGGACGAGCCCACCAGAGAACCAGACTCCTCCGGTGGGCCCTGGCTTCTCCATCAGGGGAGTTGAGAGTGCCAAGGGGAGGAGCATGATGATGATAGAAGTTAGCATCTGCTTTGTTTTCTTGGAATGCAAGCGTAAGTGTGCAGCCTGCCACCCACCCACCCCCAGGCTGCAATACCCTACTGCTAGCTTGCTTGCACTTGAAATTGGGCCTTTTAGGCATGTGGAGGCGGAATCTGGCCACCACGTCATGGCTGCGTCGGCGGCCTGGTATCCATACTCAGTCCCCAGCCGCCCGGCGGCCGGGTGTCCACGCTCGGTCCCCAGCCGCCAGGGGGCGGCCGGGTGTCCATACTCGGTCCCCAGCCGCCCCGTGGACGGGAGTCCACACATGGTTCCCAGCCTCCTGGGGGCAGCTGGGTGTCCATAAACGGTCCCCAGCCGCCCCTATTTCTCCTGTCAACTTCCCCCCACACACTTTTCTTAGCCCGGCCTGCTTTAGGGCAGCATTGGACGAGCCCACCAGAGAACCAGACTCCTCCGGTGGGCCCTGGCTTCTCCATCAGGGGAGTTGACAGTGCCAAGGTGAGGAGCATGATAATGGTAGAAGTTAGCATCTGCTTTGTTTTCTTGGAATGCAAGCGTAAGGGTGCAGCCTGCCACCCACCCACCCCCAAGCTGCAATACCATACTGCTAGCTTGCTTGCACTTCAAATTGCGCCTTTTAGGCATGTGGAGGCGGAATCTGGCCACCATGTCATGGCTGTGCCGGCGGCCTGGTATCCATACTCAGTCCCCAGCCGCCCGGCGGCCGGGTGTCCACGCTCGGTCCCCAGCCGCCAGGGGGCGGCCGGGTGTCCGTACTCAGTCCCCAGCCGCCCCGCGGCCAGGTGTCCACACACGGTTCCCAGCCGCCTGGTGGCGGCCGGGTGTCCATAAACGGTCCCCAGCCGCCCCTATTTGAAGGACAGCCTAACCACAAACACGTGGACAAGTGAATGTGGCCAGGGATGGTCCATCTCACGCCTTCACACTGGGTTAATATTGTAGAAGCCGGGACACAGTTGGACACTGGGATGCAACACGTCCTCCAGACATAGAGGATTGCGGGTCCTGGGTCAGTCAGGCTTCAACACACAGTTCAAAAGGTAGACAGCAGCAGTGGTCAGCCTCCTACACAACGAGAAAATTATTCATGATCATGAGGCCATCTCCTTAGCTTTCTGTTCCTTGGAATGCAAGCGCATGTATGTAGTAGCGGCTAGGCCTGAGGTGGTCAGCGTTTTGGCGCATATCCTACCTCCTCCGAGGATTGCTGGATGTTTTCCTGCTACTATCGCAGTTCTATGACTCCCGTTAAAACAAAGCTTCAGGTGATGAATGATGGATCAGGTGGTGGCAAAGGAGAAAGAGCAGGAGGAACAGGGACCATTCACATCAATATCAGGCCAGTCAACCACACATGTCTTGTAGGATATGTTTCTGTACCAAAAGGAGCGGTTCGGCTACACAGTTATAGGGCATACAGTGAGTGCAATGCCTACCAAAAATTTCGAGGCACTCCAATGCCCCTTGGAAGTGACATGGAGGTCAGAGGGCCTTAACTAAACCGTTTTTTCCATTTATAGCAACTGGATCTCCTGTGCACTGTTGGCATAAGCAGTGAATGGAAGGCTTTCCAAAAATTATGAGAAACTGCAATGGCCCTTGAAACAGACGTGGATTACAGCATACTAAAAACCTTCTACCCATTATTGAGGAGATGGTCTCCCTTAGTGTTCGCCTATGCATTGAAAAGCAAAAGCTGACTAAAATTAGGAGGAAATGCAATGCCCTTGGAAGAGTCATGGAGGTTAGAGTTAATTAAAAACAACATTTCAATGCCCCTTGGAAGAGCTGTGGAGCTCAGAATGGTTAACAAGACGGTTTTAATGCCCCTTGGAAGAGACGTGGAGGTCACAGTAGCTTAACAAGACGGTTTTAATGCCCCTTGGAAGAGATGTGGAGGTCGCAGTAGCTTAACAAGATGGTATTAATGCCCCTTGGAAGAGACGTGGAGGTCGCAGTAGCTTAACAAGACGGTTTTAATGCCCCTTGGAAAAGTGGTGGAGGTCACAGTAGCTAAACAAGATGGTTTTAATGCCCCTTTGAAAAGTGGTGGAGGTCACAGTAGCTTAACAAGACAGTTTTAATGCCCCTCGGAAGAGACATGGAGGTCCCAGTAGCTTAACAAGACGGTTTTAATGCCCCCTGGAAGAGACGTGGAGGTCCCAGTAGTTTAACAAGATGGTTTTAATGCCCCTTGGAAGAGACGTGGAGGTCCCAGTAGCTTAACAAGACGGTTTTAATGCCCCTTGGGAGAGGCGTGGAGGTCCCAGTAGCTTAACAAGACGGTTTTAATGCCCCTTGGAAGAGACGTGGAGGTCCCAGTAGCTTAACAAGATGGTTTTAATGCCCCTTACAAGAGCCATACAGTACAGCATATTACAAACATTATTCCCATCATTGGGGAGTGGGTCTCCAATAGTCTTTGTCTATGCCTTCCAAGCAAAAGCTGCCAAAAATTAGGACGGAGGAACTTGAAATGCCCCTTACAGGAGCCATGCAGTACAGCATATTGCAAACATTATTCCCATTATTGGGGAGTGGGTCTCCCATAGTCTTTGCCTATGCCTTCCAAGCAAAAGCTGCCAAAAATTTGGACGGAGGAACTTGCAATGCCCCTTACAAGCGCCATGCAGTACAGCATATTACAAACATTATTCCCATTATTGGAGAGTGGGTCTCCCATAGTCTTTGCCTATGCCTTCCAAGCAAAAGCTGCCACAAATTAGGATGGAGGGACTTGCAATGCCCCTTACAAGAGCCATGCAGTACAGCATATTACAAACATTATTCCCATTATTGGGGAGTGGGTCTCCCATAGTCTTTGCCTAGGCCTTCCAAGCAAAAGATGACAAAAATAAGGACGGAGGAACTTTCAATAATGGCAACACAGACCACGGTCACCCTGGTGGTATAGTGGTGGTGGAGGCTGAGGATAAGGAGAAGAGCATAAAACAGCCGAAATGAGGAAGTGTATACCCATGTGTGGGTGTGAAGCGGTGCATGTGAATGCACCTCCCGAAATAACACAGTGGATTTGACTTTATGTTACTCTGCTGTCATTTGGTGGTGATGAGAAGTCTGGCCCTATCCAGCCCTTGTTCATTTTGATAAGGGTCAGCTTGTCAGCATTGTCAGTTGACAGACGAGTGCGCTTATCAGTTATAATTCCCACAGCGGCACTAAAAACACGCTCCGATAACACGCTAGCGGCAGGGCAGGCCAGGACCTCCAAGGCATACAGAGCGAGTTCATTCCTAGTGTCCCGCTTGGATACCCAATAATTAAAAGGCACAGAGTAATCACGGAGGACGCTGGTACGGTCGGCAAGGTACTCCCTCACCATCTTTTGAAACTTTCCACTCCTTGTGAGAGTACCCCGCGCCTCAGGGTCTGTCCGAAGGGAGGGTCTGAGAAAACTGTCCCAGAATGTTGACAGTGTTCCCCTGCCTCTGCTGGATTGGAGTTGTGTCTCTCTCGCAAGTACGCCTTGGTTGGTCAACGAGCTGTAACCTCTGCCGCTAGCGTGTTCAGATGGGAATTTTTTTAACAGTTCTGCAGCAAGGGCCTTCTGGTACTGTCCCATTTTTGTAGACCTCTCCACCTCAGGAATAAGAGAGTGAAAGTTCTTCTTGTAGCGGGGTCTACAAGTGTCACCAACCAGTAATGACTGTCACCCAACATTTTGACAAAGCGAGGGTCACGGTTAAGGCAGCGCAACATAAAGTCAGCCATGTGTGCCAGACTGGTAACGGGCAAGACTTCCGTGTCCTCACAAAGAAGACGACTGACCATGCTCTCCTCCTCCTCCTCCTCCCCCCTGTCCTCAGGCCACCCACGCTGAACCGACGGTATGACAGTTGAACAGGTATTACCGTCTACAGCGCATGATACAAGCTACTGTTCTTCCTCCTCCTCCTCTCCCTCATTGTCTCCCAATGCACTTTGGGATGAGATGAGGCTGGGCTGTGTGTAATCGACCGCTACGGCTTCTTGATCCATCTCATGATACACTGGCTGCAATGCCTCCTCTTTAATTCTCTGCAGAGAGCGTTGCAAAAGACAGACAAGTGGAATGCTGACGCTAATGATGGCATCATCGCCACTCACCATCTTGGTGGACTCCTCAAAGTTTGTCAACATGGTACATATGTCAGACATCCAGTTCCACTCCTGAGGTCTTATGTGTGGAGTCTGACCTGAATATCGACGGCCTTGTTGCAGCTGGTAGTCCTCAACTGCTCTCTTCTGCTCACAAATCCTTTGCAACATGTGGAGGGTAGAGTTCCAACTTGTGGGGACAGCACACACTAGTCGGTGTGACGGAAGCTGCAAACGCTGCTGCAACAGAGCAAGGGCGGCGGAAGCTGTAGCCGACTTCCGAAAATGAGCTGACCGGCGGCGTACTTTGACGAGCAGATCTGGCAACTCGAGGTACGATTTAAGAAACCGCTGAACCACAAGGTTAAGCACATGAGCCAGGCATGGTACGTGTGTGATCTCGCCTCGCTTCAGAGCCGCCATCAAGTTACGGCCATTGTCACACATGACCATGCCTGGATGTAGGTTCAGCGGTGTCAGCCACAGATCTGCCTGCTCTTTCACAGCTGTCCACAACTCACAAGCAGTGTGAGGTTTCTCATCTAAGCTTATGAGTTTCAGAACAGCCTGTTGCCGCTTGGCGGAGGCAGTACTGCAGTGCTTCCAGCTTGTAACTGATGTGGTGATATCTGAGATGGAGGCTGAACATGAGGAGGAGGATGATGCGCAGGAGCTGTACACTGTGGGGGCAACTCTGACTGACATAGGGCCCGCAATACTCGGTGTGGGGAGGATGTGTTCCGTCCCAAGGTCCGACTGGGTCCCGGCTTCCACTATGTTTACCCAGTGTGCCGTCAGGGAGTTGTACCGTCCCTGGCCACAAGCACTTGACAGGTGCACTCTCCCGGTAACTGCGTTGTTGAGGGCACGGCAGATGTTTTGGGACACGTGCTTGTGTAGTGCGGGGATGGCACACCGGGCAAAATAGTGTCGGCTGGGGACCGAGTACCGATGGACGGCCACCGCCATAAGGTTGCGGAAGGATTCCATCTCCACCAGCCTAAAAGGCAGCATTTCCAACGCAAGCAGTCGTGAAATGTGGGAATTTAGGACTGTGGGGCGTTAGCTGCGAATTTCCGCTTTCGTTCAAAGGTCTGGGATATGGACAACTGAACGCAGCGGTGGGACGTGGACGTGGACGTTGATGCTGTTTCTTGAGAAACTGCCATAACAAGTGAAGACTGAGAGGAGGGGGCATCTTTACATGCAGTATGGACAGGAGATTGCCTTGCACACACAACAGGTGGTTCTATTGCACGCACAACAGTGGAAGAAGCAGTGGAGATACCCGCTGACACTGGTCGTGGACCCTGGGGTTCGCCCCACAAAGTCGGGTGCTTTGCTGCCATGTGCCTGATCATGCTGGTGGTGGTCAGGCTGGTAGTTTTTTCACCCCTGCTGATGCTGGCATGGCAGGTGGTACAAATGGCCTTTTGGGGGTTATCAGCAGAGTCTTTAAATAATTCCAGACTCTGGAAGACCTACATGTTGTACTGGCAACGTCCCTCGTGTTTGTGTTACGGGGAACTGTTGCCTGCCTTCTGTGTGCGTCCACCACACTGCTTCTTCCTTCCTGTTGGGGTACTCTGCCTCCCTCACCCTGTGTGCTGCTGGCCTCGCTCTGCATGTCCTCCTGCCACGTTGGGTCAGTTACTAGATCATCCACCACCTCCTCCTCTGCCACTTGCGCACCACGATCCTCCTCCTCACTTCCTGGCAATTGTGTCTCGTCATCGTCCACCTCTTGTGACAAATTGCCAGCATCGACTTCCTGTGGCCGTGGCTGTTCAAATATTTGGGTATCGCTACATGGGATCTCCTCTTCCACCACTTCAAGCGGAGCAGGCGAGGGGCACAAATCTGGAAATGGACCAGTGAACATCTCTTCAGAGTGTCCAAGTGTGGGATCAGGTGCTGTCTGACGACACTTGGCATGGTGGGAGGAAGGAGCATCAGGGTGAGGATGAGTATGCAGTCGAGTCTAACGGCTACTAAGATTTGACTGTGTGGAAGACAGACTGGAGGTGGTGGTGCCCAGGTAACAGGAAGTATTATCTGCTATCCAATTAATAACCTGTTCACACTGATCAGTTCGCAATACTGGTGTTGTTCTGTGCTTCCCTAGTAATTCGGTCAAGAAGTGGTAGCGAGATGTGGCTGTTGGTTGTGGCACATTTTCACCTTGGCCACGGCCTCGTCCTCTGCACGCACCATCAACAGAACGTCCAGTTCCACGTCCCTTGCCACGCACCTTGCCCATTGTAAAGGAAGTAAAATAGCTTACACTCGCACTATCAATGGAAAAAGGGTAATAAAAAGTAGATTAGAACCGTGGAAGAGGAAAACCACAGTTCTATTTCTCTGGCCTACACCCGACTCTTTTAAACAATCTGAGCAATCAGGGAGAAACTATTACTGTTTTTCTTTACGGAAAAAATACCAAAAGCTGGATAATAGAGATTTTTTACTGTGGGACGGCAAAACCACAGTTATAATTTACTGGTGTATACCAGACTCTTTTAAACAGATATATTGGTGTCTGAACAATCAGGAGACACTATTACTGCTTTTCTTTACGGCAAAAAATGCCAAAAGCAGGATAATACAGAGATTTGACCCGTGGAACTGCAAAACCACACTTCTGTTTCTTTGGCCTACACCAGACTATTTTAAACAGATATATTTGTGTCTGAACAATCAGGGAGACACTATTACAGCTTTTTTTTACGGCAAAAAATGCCAAAAGCAGGATAATAGAGATTTTTTACCATGGAACAGCAAAACCACAGTTATAATTTACTGGTGTATACCAGACTTTTTGAAATATATATATTTGCGGCTGAACAGTGAGCGACACACTCAAACTGTTTTTTTTAGATACAAATGGCCCAAAAGTGGATAATACAGAGATTTGAACCGTGGAACTGCAAAACCACACTTCTGTTTCTCTGGCCTACACCAGACTATTTTAAACAGATATATTTGTGTCTGAACAATCAGGGAGACACTATTAATTTTTTTTTTTTTACGGAAAAAAATGCCAAAGGAGGATAAAAGAGATTTTTTTACCGTGGGACAGCAAAACCACAGTTATAATTTACTGGTGTATACCAGACTTTTTATATATATATATATTTGCGGCTGAACAGTGAGCGACACACTCAAACAGTTTTTTTTTTCGATACAAATTGCCCAAAAGTGGATAATACGGAGGTTTGAACTGTGGAACTGCAAAACCACACTTCTGTTTCTCTGGCCTACACCAGACTATTTTAAGCAGATATATTTGTGTATGAACTGTCACATACACACTTTTTTTTTTTTTTGGGGGGGGGGGGGGACACCAAAAGGTTAATGAGACGGGTATTTGTACAGTGTGAAGGAGGGAAAAAAAAAGAGGATTTAGATGAAAAAAAAAAGGATTTTTCTTTGCCCCCAAGACCTGGAGCTAAGTCCAGCAATTTCAGCAACAGGAGCAGCACACAGGACTGTAATGCAGCGTTTGCTGGTATAACCACTGCATCTCCTATACAGCCTGCCTGCCTGCCTGCCTGATATCTGTGATGAATATTAGTCCTGAGAAGGACTGTTTGTTTGATCTGACAGCATTTACAGACCCTACACTAACTATTTTGCAGTATATATCTCTCCCTAAATCAGCAGCGCTGTCCCTACACTGTCTGATCCCAGCCGTCTGTGTCCAAGATGGCGGCGCCCGGTTTTAAATTCTCGAGGTGACGCTGTGCAGCCAGCCAATCAATGTAATGCCCACAACCAACATGGCTGCGACATTACAGTGACTGGCTGGCAAGCCCTGCATGTTCATTGGCTCTGTAAAGAGAGCCAAACATGCTGGGTGGAGACCTGAGCTCCTGCCCGAGTAACCCGGAAATGCTCGGTGCTCGACGAACATCCCGAGTACCGAGCAGTGTCGAGCATGTTCGCTCAACACTAGTTATGTGGTCTATAGTCTGGAGGGTCCGTTTGGACACTATTTTTGGGGTGAGTATAATGGTAGCTTAAGTTCTTGAGGTTGAGGAATATCCTTATTCCACATCCAGCAACCAAGCAATGACATATTTTTTAAAACGAATGGGAACTGATGTGTCTTATTTTTATATATATATTTATTTATTTATTTATTTTTTCCCTCCACTAGGAAAAGTCAAGTCCCTAGCAGGTTTTAAAGAATACAAAAATGAAAAAATTCTTTGAGGATTTTTTTTTTATATAAATCTTAAATTTTCAGTGTTATCGCATTTTTGCATGCACAATATATTGAACAGATGGATTTTAGTAATTTAACCTTTCCTTGTGGCGGAAAAATATAAAACAGCATCAGGGTTAGGGTGCCACAGTGTGAATATGGTTCCAAACAAAAGTACAGAGCAATGGTTAAATAGACACATGATTAAACCATTCCTTCCCCTGCCCTCTCCCCTTTCCCCCCTCTAACCCTATTCCTCACTTTCCCCCTGTCCCCCTCCTCTATCCATTCCTGCCACTTCCTGGTGGTGGAGGATATAAAGTTGGATAAGTATACTTTTATTATACACCTGATAAAGGCTGTAAGCAGCCGAAACGCATTGTGTAAACTAGTGTTTTAATAATCTTTCATTTTTAAATAAATGCTCATTGAAGCAATCAAAAAAGTCCTTGATTCAGTCGTGGCAACAGAAGACAGGGCTGATCCTGGTCTCCATTTCTAATTCTTCCACTGTGGGAAACTCCTGGAAGCGGTTTCCCCTGTCTCTCCAGGAATAACTGCAGTCTATCACTTTTGAATCCAAACCAAAATGAGAGTTGTGCCTCTGGCAGCACAACTATATCAGGTGAGCAAGTTTTCTTATACAGCTCACCTTTTACAACTTGACATAAACTCACTACGCTTAGATAGCGTCTCGTCTTTTTTCTCTTTTAGGATACTCCAGATAATAAGGATACATTTTTAGAAATGTATACAGTTAAATGATGGCACTCTATTACATTTTAATGTACAAAATATATTTTTACTATTGGTATTATGCACAGTATGATATTATGATATACAACCTTAAGATGTATACAGCTGTAATACATCACCCATAGAGATAAAAAAGCACATACTGTCACTAAAAAGTGCATCCTACTAATATTATAAATGCGAAAGTTTGTGAGTATGTATGTTTGTTACTCTTTCACGAGAAAACTACTGGACGGATTTGCATGAAACTTTACAGTAATATAGATTATACATCGGAATAACATATAGGCTACAATTTGTAATGATTTTATGTAATTTTGGTCGTAATATAATGATACATGTCAATTAAGTCGGAAAAAAATCTGGCCTCTGAGAGCTCTCTTATATACACACATACACAGGTGATATTTAAATGGCTGATTTACAGCAGTCAGAAGAGATTGATAATACAATAATTTGCCCATAGTGGATCATTGTATAGTGAGGTCACAGTTGCCGCCTGTCCACAGTCAGAATACAGGGGTGATCATATACCGTGGCCAGGTACAAGGGTGGCACAGGGGGTTCACACACGACCCCCAGGGACTGACATTTCCTAGAAACTTTGGCAGCTGTCAGTCATGAGTAGAGATGAGCGTTGTTCTACTCGAACTGTTCGCCAATCTCAAATTCGAGCTGTTTTGGGCGGTGTTCGAGCCGTTCGGCGAACACGAACAATTTGAGAAAAATTCGGCTGTTCGAGGTTATGTTCGATAACTGTTCGTGCACCAAAATCATAACTGGATTTTTTCTCAGTAATGATGAAAATTAATGTTAATACGCAGTTTGAGTGTACAGCGGGGTGGGGGGAGGGGCAGGGGATGGATCTCTGCAGGAACTATGAAGATCTCCATTTTTTTTTCTCTTTCCCGCATTTACAGTGGGGAGGTGCAATCTGTCAGCCAATCAGCAGCGCACACACGGAGCGAAGTGCTTTTTTTCACACAAGCAAGGGCATGTGTCATTGGCAGTGTATGTCACATGTCCTTGCCCTATAAGACCAAGCCATTTTCCCCGTCGCCACCATTTTCTCACTGCTGCAGCTGCGTGTTAGACGGCACCGCTGTTGCTGTGTGCGCTATACCTTGTTAATTTCAAGCCAATTTTCGCACAAATATACAGATAGCTTGGGAGTAGGGAATAGTTGTGATTGCAGTCCTTTTAAGGACTAGGTTACAGCATTTCCTACGACTTTTATCAGGGAGGTCTGTGCTCTTAAATAGATAGGTTGTGGGAGTAAAGACTAATTGTAATTGGAGTCCTTTTCAGGACTAGGTTACATGAGTTCCTATCAGTTTTTGCCAGGCAGGTCTGTGCCAGTGCTGTGCAAGTTTTTTTCACAGCATTTGGCTGAAACTAGCAAAGCTAATCCTTTTTGGCCTATTGCAGAGTGTGTTAGTCAGTGGAGTAGCCTATCTGTGTTGCAAGATATACCACCTGTGTATAGAATACCAATTTTTTTACTGCACCTAGTGAAGTAAAATCTTTTGGGCATAGCATCATTCTATTAGTCCATCTATACTGACCTCCATCAGGTTGCAAATTAAAACTAATTTTTATCTGCATCTACAGTACCTCTGAAAAAATATTTGGGCTTCTAGCAGTGTGTGGGACTTGTTCTATTAGTCCATCTATACTGACCTCCATCAGGTTGCAAACTGAATATATTTTTTTCTGCATCTACCTCTGAAAAAATATTGGGCTTCTAGCTGTGTGTGGGTCTTGTTCTATTAATCCATCTATACTGACCTCCATCAGGTTGCAAACTGAATATAATTTTTTTCTGCATCTAGCTCTGAAAAAATATTTGGCCTTCTAGTAGTGTGTCGGACTTTCTCTATTAGTCCATCTATACTGACCTCCATCAGGTTGCAAATTAAAACTAATTTTTATCTGCATCTACAGTACCTCTGAAAAAATATTTGGGCTTCTAGCAGTGTGTGGGACTTGTTCTATTAGTCCATCTATACTGACCTCCATCAGGTTGCAAACTGAATATAGTTTTTTCTGCATCTACCTCTGAAAAAATATTGGGCTTCTAGCTGTGTGTGGGTCTTGTTCTATTAATCCATCTATACTGACCTCCATCAGGTTGCAAACTGAATATATTTTTTTCTGCATCTACCTCTGAAAAAATATTTGGCCTTCTAGTAGTGTGTCGGACTTTCTCTATTAGTCCATCTATACTGACCTCCATCAGGTTGCAAATTAAAACTAATTTTTATCTGCATCTACAGTACCTCTGAAAAAATATTTGGGCTTCTAGCAGTGTGTGGGACTTGTTCTATTAGTCCATCTATACTGACCTCCATCAGGTTGCAAACTGAATATAGTTTTTTCTGCATCTACCTCTGAAAAAATATTGGGCTTCTAGCTGTGTGTGGGTCTTGTTCTATTAATCCATCTATACTGACCTCCATCAGGTTGCAAACTGAATATATTTTTTTCTGCATCTACCTCTGAAAAAATATTTGGCCTTCTAGTAGTGTATCGGACTTTCTCTATTAGTCCAACTATACTGACCTCCATCAGGTTGCAAACTGAATATAATTTTTTTCTGCATCTAGCTCTGAAAAAATATTTGGCCTTCTAGTAGTGTGTCGGACTTTCTCTATTAGTCCATCTATACTGACCTCCATCAGGTTGCAAATTAAAACTAATTTTTATCTGCATCTACAGTACCTCTGAAAAAATATTTGGGCTTCTAGCAGTGTGTGGGACTTGTTCTATTAGTCCATCTATACTGACCTCCATCAGGTTGCAAACTGAATATAGTTTTTTCTGCATCTACCTCTGAAAAAATATTGGGCTTCTAGCTGTGTGTGGGTCTTGTTCTATTAATCCATCTATACTGACCTCCATCAGGTTGCAAACTGAATATATTTTTTTCTGCATCTACCTCTGAAAAAATATTTGGCCTTCTAGTAGTGTGTCGGACTTTCTCTATTAGTCCATCTATACTGACCTCCATCAGGTTGCAAACTGAATATAATTTTTTTCTGCATCTAGCTCTGAAAAAATATTTGGCTTTCTAGTAGTGTGTCGGACTTTCTCTATTTGTCCATCTATACTGACCTCCATCAGGTTGCAAATTAAAACTAATTTTTATCTGCATCTACAGTACCTCTGAAAAAATATTTGGGCTTCTAGCTGTGTGTGGGACTTGTTGTATTAGTCCATCTATACTGACCTCCATCAGGTTGCAAACTGAATATATTTTTTTTTGCATCTACCTCTGAAAAAATATTTGGCCTTCTAGTAGTGTGTCGGACTTTCTCTATTAGTCCATCTATACTGACCTCCATCAGGTTGCAAATTAAAAATAATTTTTATCTGCATCTACAGTACCTCTGAAAAAATATTTGGGCTTCTAGCTGTGTGCGGACTTGTTGTATTAGTCCATCTATACTGACCTCCATCAGGTTGCAAACTGAATATATTTTTTTCTGCATCTACCTCTGAAAAAATATTTGGCCTTCTAGTAGTGTGTCGGACTTTCTCTATTAGTCCATCTATACTGACCTCCATCAGGTTGCAAACTGAATATAATTTTTTTCTGCATCTAGGTCTGAAAAAATATTTGGCTTTCTAGTAGTGTGTCGGACTTTCTCTATTTGTCCATCTATACTGACCTCCATCAGGTTGCAAATTAAAACTAATTTTTATCTGCATCTACAGTACCTCTGAAAAAATATTTGGGCTTCTAGCTGTGTGTGGGACTTGTTGTATTAGTCCATCTATACTGACCTCCATCAGGTTGCAAACTGAATATATTTTTTTCTGCATCTACCTCTGAAAAAATATTTGGCCTTCTAGTAGTGTGTCGGACTTTCTCTATTAGTCCATCTATACTGACCTCCATCAGGTTGCAAATTAAAAATAATTTTTATCTGCATCTACAGTACCTCTGAAAAAATATTTGGGCTTCTAGCTGTGTGCGGGACTTGTTGTATTAGTCCATCTATACTGACCTCCATCAGGTTGCAAACTGAATATATTTTTTTCTGCATCTACCTCTGAAAAAATATTTGGCCTTCTAGTAGTGTGTCGGACTTTCTCTATTAGTCCATCTATACTGACCTCCATCAGGTTGCAAATTCAAAATAATTTTTTTCTGCATCTAACCCAGCCAATAGTTTTGGCCTAATACCACAGTTTGGCCACTCAGCTCTGCTCGGTTACCATCCATTGTTTTTTTGTGCAAACAACTCCAGAGTTGTGAATTAGTTAACCACCAAAATGAGTGGAAAAAGGCCTGCTGCTGGTGGAAAGGGGAATAGGCGTATTGGGAAGGGGAAAAAAGGTTGTGTCCGTGGGGTAGGTGTTAAAGCAACAGTAACATCTGCAGAAGAAAGACCATCTTCCAGCCAAACTAAAATGTCTACTTCTTTTAGCGGACAATGTGATAAGATCCCTTTCTTACGGCCACGCCAATCGCTACAAATTCCAGATGAGGCACAAAAACAGCAGGTGCTTCAACGGATATCAAGTGCTCCTTTAAGTGGGCTCTCCTCCACATCAACTTCAACATCACAAATACTCCAGTCCTCAAAGGTGTCACCCAAATCGCACTTGCTTCCTCACAGCTCCCAAATCTCCAGCTGCCCGTCTGAGTATGAGGTAGAACAGATGGTTGAGTCTGCAGAGCTGTTTATTCATACTATAGCCTGGGAATCAGAGGTCGACTCCAGCGCTTCTGTGAATCCAGACGAGGAAATGATCTGCACTGATGCCCAGAATCTTTATGAGTCGGATCCAGGACCAGACGCAGAAGGTTCTGACCATAATGTAGACCCTCATTCCCAAACTGTAACTCCTGTTGGTGGAGACAATGAGGAAGACGATGATAAGACTCAAATACCTGATTGGAGCGACAACTTTAGTTTTTTGTCAGGGCAGGAACAGGTTGGCTCTGAGAACGACGGGTGTGATAACGCACAGGGTGATGATGATGAGGTCGGAGATCCCACTTACTGTCCACCCACAGTCAGCCAAGAGATGAGGTCAGCAGAGGAGGTGGAGGAAGATGCTAGTGACGACGAGGTCAGGTTGCGCCTTCCTGGACAGAGACGTAGTACTGGAAGCACGTCAACAACTGCATCCTCAAACACAACTCTGCCTCTCACCACAAGTCGTGGTGGCTCTTCAGGTCGCATGGGTGCTAAGCCTTGCATAGCCTGGGCATTTTTTCAGATCGATAAAGATGACCCAACTCGTGTTATCTGTAACATTTGTCAGCAAAAGCTAAGTAGAGGCCAAAAAATGCATAGTTTGAGTACTTCATGCACATGGACATGAAGCATAAGTTGCAGTGGGAAGCTCAGTGTGCTACAATGCGGCCTAGCCGGCCGGGCCAACCACCGTCTGCCATATCTTGTGCATCCGCGGCCTCTTCATCCTCTGTGACTGGGGGGACAGCAGTCACACCTGTTTTGGGGCGCAGACCTGCCACCTCTTTACCCGCAACAGCCAGCGTGATTGGCAGGTCATTATTTTCTTTGGAGGTGGTAACACCAGCTGGTGTTGAGCGCTGTCCGACATCGATAGCACCACCTTTGGATCAAGGCAACCTAACATGTCCGCCTGCATCTTCTTCACAGACCGGCAGTTTGCCGGGGACACCCTTATCAACCCCGTCTAAGCACAATAGCCAGCCCTCGGTCCCTCAGATGTGGACAAGTAAAAGACCATTTCCTCCTAGCCATGAGAAAGCTAAGAGGTTGAATTTCACCATCTGCAAGCTCTTGGCTACAGAAATGCTGCCTTTCCGCCTGGTGGACACAGAGGATTTTTGAGACCTTATGTCCGTCGCAGTGCCCCAGTACCAGATGCCCAGTCGGCACTACTTCTCAAAGAAAGGTGTGCCTGCGCTCCACCAGCATGTCGCACACAACATCACCGCTTCTTTGAGAAACTCTGTGTGTGACAGGGTGCATTTCACCACAGACACTTGGACGAGTAGGCATGGACAGGGGCGTTACATGTCGCTGACTGGGCACTGGGTAACTATGGTGACAGCAGGACAAGGGGCTGCTGTCCAAGTCTTGCCGTCCCCACGAGTTGTGCGTCAATCCTCTTTATGTCAAAGTTCCTCCACTGCTTCTGCCTCCTCAACCTCCTCTCGGTCTTCCACCTGCACCCAAAGCCTGTCTGGTCATGCCACAAGCTTTCTAACTGCGCAGAAGGGATCCTGCACACCTCCTTACTATGCTGGCAGTAGGGCTCAACGTCATCAGGCGGTTTTTACATTGAAATGTCTGGGAAATGTGAGTCACACAGCTGAGGAGTTGTGGTCAGCTCTGGAGAACCAATTTCATGAATGGTTGTCTCCACTGGACCTGAAACCAGGGAAGGCCGTGTGCGACAATGCTGCAAACCTGGGTGCGGCCCTTCGCCGGGGCAATGTCACACACGTGCCTTGTATGGCTCACGTGTTGAACCTGGTTGTCCAGCAATTTTTAGCCCACTATCCCAGACTAGATGGCCTTCTGCAGAGGGCACGGTCGCTGTGTGCTCACTTCCGCTGTTTGCATCCCGCAGCTCAGCGACTTACATCTCTACAGAAGTCGTTGGGCCTGCCACTTCACCGGCTAAAATGCGATGTGCCTACCCGGTGGAATTCAACTCTGCACATGTTGCAGCGACTGTGGCAGCACCGACAAGCCCTGGTGCAATACGTTCTGACGTATAGCCTGGGCCAACGAGATTCAGAGGTGGGGCAAATCACGCTGGAGGAGTGGTCTCAGATCAGGGACCTATGCACCCTTCTGCACAGTTTTGAAATGGTGACGAAGATGTTTAGTGCTGACGATGCCATTATCAGCATGACTATTCCGGTGATTTACATGCTGGAGCACATGTTAAACAGAATTCGGAGTCAGGTGGTGGCACAAGAGGAGGTGGAGGAAGTAGAGGAGGAGGAGTTGTATGCGGAAGGGCTAACATCTGCAAGGTCCAGAAGGTCGGCAGCACCAAGGCGGCAGGCATGTGAGGGTGGGGGAGATGGTTTTACCAGGGCACATGGTAGCAGCCAAACTAGTGAGGAAGGTGCAGGAGCCCAGGAAGAAGTGGAGGACGAACTGATGGAAGACTCATCAGATGAGGGAGACCTTGATCACATTTCTGTTGTGCGAGGTTGGGGGGAGAGGACAGAGGAAGGAAGCATGATTGTTAACTCGCCACCAACACAACAGGGACTTGGTGCTCCTGGATGCGCAACACACATGAGTGCCTTCTTGCTGCACTACCTGCAACATGACCCTCGAATTGTGAGAATTAGAAATAATCCTGACTACTGGGTTGCCACACTGTTAGATCCCCGGTACAAAAGTAAATTTGCAGAAATTATTCCTGCCATAGAAAGGGATGCACGCATGCAGGAGTATCAGCAGAGACTGTTGCAGAATCTTACATGTGCTTTTCCACAAAATACCAGTGGTGCACGTAGTGAATCTCACAGTTCCAACTTGCCAACCGTGGGACCGTCAAGTGTTCAGCACTCAAACCGTAACAGAACCACAGTATCTGCTGGTAACATCAATTTTGCGGAATCATTTCACCACTTTTTTAGCCCATCCTTTGCAAGGCCACAGGAGACAAGAAGTCTGACACATAGTCAACGCCTAGAGACGATGGTACAGGAGTATCTCCAAGTAAACATTGAAGCCACGACTGTGTCACTGGACCCTTGCTCTTTTTGGGCTTCCAATCTGGATAAATGGCCGGAGCTAGCCACTTACGCCTTGGAGATCTTGTCATGCCCCGCAGCCAGCGTTCTGTCTGAACGTGTGTTCAGCGCTGCTGGTGGTGTGCTGACAGATAAGCGCACGCGGCTCTCCACTGATAATGTAGACAGACTCACGTTCATAAAGATGAACAAATCATGGATCCGAAATGACTTTTCTACCCCTGTGTCATCCTGGGGAGAGTAAAAGCTTGATGATTGGTTAAAATCACCCTACCAAACGTTTTAAGCTTTCAAATTACTAATCATGTTTATCTGTATCTTGACTGGAAAATAATTTGGGCTTTGTAGCAGTGTGCAGCACTGATCCTATTAGGCCATCTATAATAAGCTCCACCAGATTTAAAATTAAAAATAATTTTTAGCTGCATCTAGCCCGGAAAATAATTTTGGGGCTCCGAGATGCGCAAGACACATAAGTGCCTTCTTGCTGCACTACCTGCAGCATGACCCTCATATTGTCAGAATTCGAAGTAATCATGACTACTGGGTTGCCACACTCTTAGATCCCCCAAACTTTTCGATCAACCTTTTCATTTTAATAAAGACCAAAAAAATGGTCATTTTTGAAATTATAAGCATTAGCAGGTTGTTAGAAACTGAAATCAAACAGTTTTCAACTCAAAACTTTATTCTAGGTGATGTTACATTTTCACATAGGACCCCTTGTTCGAAAGGAGCTTCTGAACTCTCTCGTCCATTGAATTTGTCAGGTTTTGGATGGTTTCTGCTTCAATTGTTTTGCATGAGGACAGAATACCCTCCCAGAGCTGTTGCTTAGATGTGAACTGCCTCCCGCCATCATAGACACTCCTTTTAATGATGCTCCAAAGGTTCTGAATGGGGTAGAGGTCAGGGGAGCATGGGGGTCACACCATAAGTTTGTCCCCTTTTATGCCCATATCAGCCAGAGATGCAGATGTTTTATGTGCAGCATGAGATGGTGCATTATCATGCAGAAAATGATCTTGCTGTGAAATACACGGTTCTTCTTCTTGAACCATGGCAGGAAGTGCTGTTTGAGAAAATCCACATACATTATGGAGTTCATCTTTAGCGCCTTCAGGGATCCTAAAGGGGCCGACAATCTCTCTCCCCATGATTCCAGCCCAAAACATTACTCCACCTCCTCTTTGTTGGCGCTGTAGCCGTGTTTGCGTGGAGTGTCCATCAACCAGCCATCCTCCACTCCATCCATCTGGACCATCGAGCGCTGCACGGCACTCATCCGTGAACAAAACAGTTTTGAAATCAGTCTTCATGTAATGTTTGGCCCACTGGAGCCGTTTCTGCTTGTGTGAAGTGGATAGAGGAGGTCGACAGGATGGCGTATGCACAGCTGCAAACCTCTGAAGGACCCTGCATCTTGTTGTTCGGGGGACGTTGGAGGCACAAGCAGCTTCAAAAACTTGTCTGCTGCTATGACAAGGCTTTTTTGCCGCTGCTCTTTCAACCTGACGTAATTGCCTGTAGGAAAGAGTCCTCAATTTGCCCTTATCAGCACGCACACGTGTGTACTGTGAATCAGCTACATACTTCTTGATTGCCAAGACACTTCATCCTGATCATCGCACAATGTTGATTGTAGTCATGCCTTGACCTAAACACTCCACAATTTGTTGCTTCTCAGCAGCCGACACATCCTTTTTCTTTCCCATTTTGGCAGAAAATGTAGGCTGCTTAATAATGTGAGAGAGCCTTCTTAAGTAGTCTTGCCTTTCATTGGACACACCTGCCAAACTAATTAGCACAGGTGTCTGCAATTGCTTACAGTGATATAAAGAGCCCTGACACACATCACCATCAATGAGTTTAACTGACAAACAAACAAATTCTTCCCTTATCACTCCTAAACACTTTTTGCATAATAATTTGGAACGCGGTGTACATGTGCTTTTCCACAAAACACCAGCGGTTCACGTAGTGAATCTTACAGTTCTAACTTGCCAACCGTGGTCTGTATGGAATTGTTCAATAAAGGGCCCAAAATTAAGATAACATAGATGGGAGAGGTCTCTATGAATAGGAATTCCTAAGTATTTGATACCCTGTGAGGGCCAGGCAAAGGGAAAGTTGGACTGGATGGAATCCTATATGGATTTGGGGAGGGAGACATCGAGGGCCTCAGATTTCGCTGCATTGATTTTAAAATTTTACCATGTAACAAAGTGATCTATTTCAGCCATAACAGCATGGATGGATATATGTGATTGAGTGATATATACTAGGACATCATCAGCAAATAGAGAGCACTTGTACTCGGTGCCTCCCACCTCAATCCACCTAATATTGGGGTTATGGCGAATTGATGAGAGCAGGTGCTCCGTCACTAGGATGTATAAGAGAGGGGACAGAGGACATCCCTGCCTTGTCCCATTGGTGATTGTGAAAGGTGATGAAAATGTTCTGACGCACCCCCTGGGCCTTGGGACACCCGGAGCCGGACCCTTTTTGGTGGATGCTGGTGGTTGTAGTCTTCGTGGCGGCGACCCGGTTCCGTGGCTCAGGGCGGTCAAACCAGTGGCGGAACTATTTATGTGGTTTTGATGTTTAAATGTCCGACTACGCCACCCGTGGATTGCGGTCAGAGTGAACCGCCGCTACAGGGCAGACCGCTGAGGCTGGTGTTGTGGGTGCAGCAGAGCTTAGCATAACTCCCCACGGGAGGAGTATAGCCTCAGGGCAGTGTATGCGGAGGATGGGGGTGATGGTGCAGGGCAGCAGCAGTAACGACACGGAGTCAGTGATGCAGTCCAGGGCCTTTACTCACAGTTCTTATTATCCAGACCACGTCTGCAGGTAACGGCTGCCCACGTCGTACTGTGCTCACCAGGTGAGGGGCTCAGACAACTCCCAGATAACTTTGGAGCACTTCACAGGACCCCCTTTGTGTGTCCTTTGTCTGGCCTTTCTTACCAACACTTCTGTCCGGCTGCCTCGGGCCTCCTCTTGGTAAACTTGGCGCCAGTTTCCCTGACCCTATGTGGTGCCTTCCTAGTGGGTGTAGCGAGGGGCTGCGCCACATAAAATGTCAGAGCCTCCGGTTTCTAGCTGAGGGTCGTTTCCTGCCTCCACTAGTTCGGGGACCGGTCTCCCCCTTTGGCCTGACCCCTCCACGCAGGTGGATTCGGGCGTGCGGTGGCGACTCGCCCGTCCGCACCCCTGGGATCCCTTCATTCCTCGTTCCTGGAGCCTTCTCCGCTCCTCTTCCTTCCTTCTCCCTCTTCCAGGCCTGACCTCTGTTACTAGGCCCGCCTCCGGAGCAGAGCTCATGCAGAGCTCCTGCTCCCTGCCACTTCTGCTCAGACTTCTCTGCACTGAACTAAGATGGTGCCCACCTTTTATACTCCCTTCTCAATGCACCCAGGAACTGCTTCCTCCCTGCTCCTGCACTACAGGGTTCCCCTTCCTCAGTGTTCCCTCCCCCCACTCCAGCCAGGGACAAGGACTGTCGTGCCCATCTCAGGGGCATATTGGTCGCCCTGCCCCACGGCAATGTGGTGTAATGCATGCAGGTGTCGGGTCCTGATCCACACTCCATCCTTACCTGAGAGTGAGATATCACACCTCTGGGTGAGGTGCAATACGTCTGTAGCAACCGAGCCCTCAGGGTGCTACAGTTCCATTTATCTTCAGCCTAAGTGACGTATTGCGATACAGGGCCGTGATTTTGGCTATAAAAGGGTCCCCTAGACCCCTACCCCAAGCTTTTTAAGAGAATCATATATGGCGTGCCAGGAGACTCTATGGAATGCTTTCTCAGCATCCAACGAGAGTATCTAATTACAAATTTTTAACTGCATCTAGCCCAGGAAATACTTTGTGCCTAGTAGCAGTGTCTGCTAGTCAGCGGATTATCCCGGCTGTTAAGCAAGCTACACCACCTGTAGTTTAGACACTTAATTTTTTCAAAGGAAATGCTTCGGGACCATGGGATACTCAGTGAAGAGCATCAGGAGGCACCCCAAGGCATAGGGGCTGGGACTGGCAGTAGGATGCCTTGCGGTGGACAGCCGAGCTCGATCCTTATAAAAGCTTTTTAACTGCAGCAGCTTTAGTGGACGCTACTGGAGCTGGAATTACGCGGCTGCTGGCATGAGACTTGCCCTCCAATAGATCCTTGTAAATGGATTTAAAGTGTATTCATTCAAATTAGAGAGACAATTTAAATTAAAAAGCTTAGAGCTGCCTCCACCACAGGGGGGCTCGCTCGACCCACCAGCGGACAGGCACCAGTATTGGGAGAGGGGGGCTGGCCATCAGGGTTCACCGCGGCTCTGGCACAAACCCGGCGACACGGAGGTGGCACGGGCAGGAGCGGACTGGCCGTGTCGGCTTCTCACTTTTTGGATTTTAGAAGGGCATGACATGCCTATATCTGTGTCTCCCCCTCCTTTTACTCCTCCACCTCTTTTCTTTTCGCATGACTATATGTACTTGTCACTTTTCCATGTGTTAGTTGTGTCTTCTGAGCAGTTTGTCAATTTTTGGACACCTTTGAAGGTGTTTTCTATGTGTTTCTATGTGTTTTTGTTTGCCTGCCATTGGTTTTAACGGTGTTCGAAGGTGTTCGACGAACAGTTCGACGAACAGTTCGGCGAACACACGGGTGTTCGACGAACCGAACCGAACTCGAACACTACGGGGGTGGCTCAACACTAGTCAGCAGTGACCTGGGGGTCAGAAATGCTTCCTGGGGCGATGCTGTCCCCATGTCTTTTGAGCACTGTCACTTTCGTTTTGGGCACTTTTTAGGCTTTCTACAGACTGCCGGGGGTGCTGCCGCAAAAATGCTCTGGTCTCCCATAGACTAACATTGGGCTCGTTGCTCGGGTCGAGCACCCGAGTATCACGGCGAGCTCGGCCCGAGCTTCGAGCACCCGAGCATTTTAGTGCTCGCTCAACACTACACATAATCATTCGCTCGCTGGTGGAGAGCACTAGCTGTTTATGTGGAGCGATGTAACAAGGTCATTGAGTACAATCATTGTCCAGGGATGTTGGTAGGTGGATTGTCATGGACAGATGGAGGAAGACAGGTAAAAAGAAAGGGGGGAGGGGGAGAATGGGAGAGTGGGAGAAAGGGGGAAAGTGGATTTGACATATTGATTTAGCCCTTGACAGCTTAGATATGTATATAGCAGCAAGTTTATTCTCAACAGATTAGATATAAAGCTATATATTTTACCTCTTGTAAGCACCACGTTCATCACACTTGTTCCAATTTGTCATTTAGACCATCTGGATATAGAGTTTGTAGTTTAAAAATCCAGAATAATTCTTTTTAATTTTTTACATTGTGTCTGTGGCCATTCATGCGCGATCTAAGAGTTTGTTTGGTTCGACCCAGGTATTGAAGGCCACAGACACAGCTTATTGCGTTAATCACAAAATCAGAATTACAGTACATGTCAAGTTTTGTGTGATATTGAAATTCTCTCCTGTACTGGATGATTTAATTTCATTTATTCCATGGATGATGATCCTACAGCTGCAACATTTTTTTGTTTGACATCTTTTGACCTCCCCCCTAAGGGTTGGTGAAAGACTGATTTTATTACTTTTATTCCCAGATTCCCTCCTTTCTTCAATTTGCTGGGGGCTATAATATTTTTAACCGTTTTGCCCTATCTGAAGGTAATCTGTGGATCGCGCATGATTGGCCACAGTCACAACGTAAAAAAAATGTTTTTCTAAAGCAAAGTTTGTCTCAACATTTGGTAATGAAGCACAATAGAAATTTTGATGTAGTTAAGGTAACACCATTGGAACAAATTAGTATTGACTCCATGAATAGGAAAAAGACTTTAAATTCAAAAGAATCATTCTGGATTTTTAAACTACAAACTCTATATCCAGATGGTCTAAATGACAAATTGGAACAAGTGTGATGAATGTGGTGCTTACAATAGGTATAATCTGTGGTTCAGAAAATAAGGCTATGTGCCCACGTTGCATTTATGAAGCAGAAAATTTCTGCTGCATAAATGCAAGTCCTCTCCCGGAAAAACGCATGCGGAATTCCGCACGCGTTTATCGCGCATTTTTTGCGCGTTTATCACGCGTTTTCCACATGCAGAATTGCCTTGCGTTTTTTATGCATTGAACAAAGGCAATTCCGCTTGCGGAAACGCAAAATTAAATGACATGCTGCGGATTTTTGAACGCGGCATAAACGCGCAGCATGTGCATAGAACTTGCGGAATCCCATTGGGGACCATGGGGTGCGGATATACATGCGTTTTTCAAGCGTTTACGCTGCGGAAATTCCGCAGCATATACGCTTGAAAAATGCTACATGGGCACACAGCCTAACTTTCATTTTTTCCATGCTTTTTTACCTGCATTTTTACTTGAGTCTTTTTTGGCTCTTCACAGAAGCATATGAATAACAAAATACCAGACAAACACACAGTTCAATAGCGTCTAGTGGGCATGAGTTTTCATGGAATTTCATCCACTTTGCTTCGGGCAGTTAAATTTAGCTGACTTTCTGCACACAAAAATGCAGCGGGAAAAGCACAGTATTTACACTATGTGGAAGCATGGCCTTAGCATATGACCTTACAGCCTTCTGCACATGGCTATAATGTAAGTTGCATAGATCCATCAATAAATGCAAAGATAGAGAAACACATCAGGATTAGTATAAATTCAAATGGATTCTAAATCAAGACCCGATATAGGACTAGTATATATGTGTAATGGATCAGTGAAGCAAAACAGATATAGAAAACAAACCTGGGAAACAAAGCTTTGAATAAAGATCCACAAAATTGACTAGTACAAAAGAGTATTTATTAATTCACCATCAAAAATGGAAAACGGGAGGGAAATACACAGTAACAGGGAACAATGATAAATAAAATAACAGAACAAAACAGAACAAACAGGGGCACGAGCAAAGAACATAATAGTAAACAATCCATATTTAGCGAGTATCAAGTAGGCTGCCAATCAATGATCTAAAATTAATGCATAGATAATACATGAAGTGCAAATGCTTAGAGGACATACAGTTAGGTCCATATACAGTGCCTACAAGTAGTATTCAACCCCCTGCAGATTTAGCTGGTTTGATAAGATGCAAATAAGTTAGAGCCTTCAAACTGCAAACGAGAGTAGGTTTTATGAACAGAAGCATAAATCTTACAAACCAAAAAGTTATGTTGCTCAGTTGAATTTTATTAAATTTTAAACATAAAAGTGTGGGTCAATTATTATACAACTCCTATGTTTAATATTTTGTAGAATAACCCTTGTTTGCAATTACAAAAAGTGACAAGTACATATAGTCATGCGAAAATAAAAGAGGTGGAGGAGTAAAAGGAGGGGGAGACACAGATATAGGCATGTCATGCCCTTCTAAAATCCAAAAAGTGAGAAGCCGACACGGCCAGTCCGCTCCTGCCCGTGCCACCTCCGTGTCGCCGGGTTTGTGCCAGAGCCGCGGTGAACCCTGACGGCCAGCCCCCCTCTCCCAATACTGGTGCCTGTCCGCTGGTGGGTCGAGCGAGCCCCCCTGTGGTGGAGGCAGCTCTAAGCTTTTTAATTTAAATTGTCTCTCTAATTTGAATGAATACACTTTAAATCCATTTACAAGGATCTATTGGAGGGCAAGTCTCATGCCAGCAGCCGCGGTAATTCCAGCTCCAGTAGCGTGCACTAAAGCTGCTGCAGTTAAAAAGCTTTTATAAGGATCGAGCTCGGCTGTCCACCGCAAGGCATCCTACTGCCAGTCCCAGCCCCTATGCCTTGGGGTGCCTCCTGATGCTCTTCACTAAGTATCCCATGGTCCCGAAGCATTTCCTTTGAAAAAATTAAGTGTCTAAACTACAGGTGGTGCAGCTTGCTTAACAGCCGGGATAATCCGCTCACTAGCAGACACTGCTACTAGGCACAAAGTATTTCCTGGGCTAGATGCAGTTAAAAATTTGTAATTAGATACTCTCGTTGGATGCTGAGAAAGCATTCCATAGAGTCTCCTGGCACGCCATATATGATTCTCTTAAAAAGCTTGGGGTAGGGGTCTAGGGGACCCTTTTATAGCCAAAATCACGGCCCTGTATCGCAATACGTCACCTAGGCTGAAGATAAATGGAACTGTAGCACCCTGAGGGCTCGGTTGCTACAGACGTATTGCACCTCACCCAGAGGTGTGATATCTCACTCTCAGGTAAGGATGGGGTGTGGATCAGGACCCGACACCTGCATGCATTACACCACATTGCCGTGGGGCAGGGCGACCAATATGCCCCTGAGATGGGCACGACAGTCCCTGTCACTGGCTGGAGTGGGGGGAGGGAACACTGAGGAAGGGGAACCCTGTAGTGCAGGAGCAGGGAGGAAGCAGTTCCTGGGTGCATTGAGAAGGGAGTATAAAAGGTGGGCACCATCTTAGTTCAGTGCAGAGAAGTCTGAGCAGAAGTGGCAGGGAGCAGGGGCTCTGCATGAGCTCTGCTCCGGAGGCGGGCCTAGTAACAGAGGCCCAGGCCTGGAAGAGGGAGAAGGAAGGAAGGAAGAGGAGCGGAGAAGGCTCCAGGAACGAGGAATGAAGGGATCCCAGGGGTGCGGACGGGCGAGTCGCCACCGCACGCCCGAATCCACCTGCGTGGAGGGGTCAGGCCAAAGGGGGAGACCAGTCCCCGAACTAGTGGAGGCAGGAAACGACCCTCAGCTAGAAACCGGAGGCTCTGACATTTTATGTGGCGCAGCCCCTCGCTACACCCGCTAGGAAGGCACCACATAGGGTAAGGGAAACTGGCGCCAAGTTTACCAAGAGGAGGCCCGAGGCAGCCGGACAGAAGTGTTGGTAAGAAAGGCCAGACAAAGGACACACAAAGGGGGTCCTGTGAAGTGCTCCAAAGTTATCTGGGAGTTGTCTGAGCCCCTCACCTGGTGAGCACAGTACGACGTGGGCAGCCGTTACCTGCAGACGTGGTCTGGATAATAAGAACTGTGAGTAAAGGCCCTGAACTGCATCACTGACTCCGTGTCGTTACTGCTGCTGCCCTGCACCATCACCCCCATCCTCCGCATACACTGCCCTGAGGCTATACTCCTCCCGTGGGGAGTTATGCTAAGCTCTGCTGCACCCACAACACCAGCCTCAGTGGTCTGCCCTGTAGCGGCGGTTCACTCTGACCGCAATCCACGGGTGGCGTAGTCGGACATTTAAACATGAAAACCACATAAATAGTTCCGCCACTGGTTTGACCGCCCTGAGCCACGGAACTGGGTCGCCGCCACGAAGACTACAACCACCAGCATCCACCAAAAAGGGTCCGGCTCCGGGTGTCCCAAGGCCCAGGGGGTGCGTCAGAACATTTTCATCACCTTTCACAATCACCAATGGGACAAGGCAGTGATGTCCTCTGTCCCCTCTCTTATACATCCTAGTGACGGAGCACCTGCTCTCATCAATTCGCCATAACCTCAATATTAGGTGGATTGAGGTGGGAGGCACCGAGTACAAGTGCTCTCTATTTGCTGATGATGTCCTAGTATATATCACTCAATCACATATATCCATCCATGCTGTTATGGCTGAAATAGATCACTTTGTTACATGGTAAAATTTTAAAATCAATGCAGCGAAGTCTGAGGCCCTCGATGTCTCCCTCCCCAAATCCATATAGGATTCCATCCAGTCCAACTTTCCCTTTGCCTGGCCCTCACAGGGTATCAAATACTTAGGAATTCCTATTCATAGAGACCTCTCCCATCTATGTTATCTTAATTTTGGGCCCTTTATTGAACAACTCCATACAGACCACGGTTGGCAAGTTAGAACTGTAAGATTCACTACGTGAACCACTGGTGTTTTGTGGAAAAGCACATGTACACTGCGTTCCAAATTATTATACAAAAAGTGTTTAGGAGTGATAAGGGAAGAATTTGTTTGTTTGTCAGTTAAACTCATTGATGGTGATGTGTGTCAGGGCTCTTTATATCACTGTAAGCAATTGCAGACACCTGTGCTAATTAGTTTGGCAGGTGTGTCCAATGAAAGGCAAGACTACTTAAGAAGGCTCTCTCACATTATTAAGCAGCCTACATTTTCTGCCAAAATGGGAAAGAAAAAGGATGTGTCGGCTGCTGAGAAGCAACAAATTGTGGAGTGTTTAGGTCAAGGCATGACTACAATCAACATTGTGCGATGATCAGGATGAAGTGTCTTGGCAATCAAGAAGTATGTAGCTGATTCACAGTACACACGTGTGCGTGCTGATAAGGGCAAATTGAGGACTCTTTCCTACAGGCAATTACGTCAGGTTGAAAGAGCAGCGGCAAAGAAGCCTTGTCATAGCAGCAGACAAGTTTTTGAAGCTGCTTGTGCCTCCAACGTCCCCCGAACAACAAGATGCAGGGTCCTTCAGAGGTTTGCAGCTGTGCATGCGCCATCCTGTCGACCTCCTCTATCCACTTCACACAAGCAGAAACGGCTCCAGTGGGCCAAACATTACATGAAGACTGATTTCAAAACTGTTTTGTTCACGGATGAGTGCCGTGCAGCGCTCGATGGTCCAGATGGATGGAGTGGAGGATGGCTGGTTGATGGACACCCCACGCAAACACGGCTACAGCGCCAACAAGGAGGAGGTGGAGTAATGTTTTGGGCTGGAATCATGGGGAGAGAGATTGTCGGCCCCTTTAGGATCCCTGAAGGCGCTAAAGATGAACTCCATAATGTTTGTGGATTTTCTCAAACAGCACTTCCTGCCATGGTTCAAGAAGAAGAACCGTGTATTTCACAGCAAGATCATTTTTCTGCATGATAATGCACCATCTCATGCTGCACATAAAACATCTGCATCTCTGGCTGATATGGGCATAAAAGGGGACAAACTTATGGTGTGACCCCCATGCTCCCCTGACCTCTACCCCATTCAGAACCTTTGGAGCATCATTAAAAGGAGTGTCTATGATGGCGGGAGGCAGTTCACATCTAAGCAACAGCTCTGGGAGGGTATTCTGTCCTCATGCAAAACAATTGAAGCAGAAACCATCCAAAACCTGACAAATTCAATGGACGAGAGAGTTCAGAAGCTCCTTTCGAACAAGGGGTCCTATGTGAAAATGTAACATCACCTAGAATAAAGTTTTGAGTTGAAAACTGTTTGATTTCAGTTTCTAACAACCTGCTAATGCTTATAATTTCAAAAATGACCATTTTTTTGGTCTTTATTAAAATGAAAAGGTTGATCGAAAAGTTTGGGGGATCTAAGAGTGTGGCAACCCAGTAGTCATGATTACTTCGAATTCTGACAATATGAGGGTCATGCTGCAGGTAGTGCAGCAAGAAGGCACTTATGTGTCTTGCGCATCTAGGGGCCCCAAAATTATTTTCCGGGCTAGATGCAGCTAAAAATTATTTTTAATTTTAAATCTGGTGAAGCTTTAGTATAGATGGCCTAATAGGATCAGTGCTGCACACTGCTACAAAGCCCAAATTATTTTCCAGTCAAGATATAGATAAACATGATTAGTAATTTGAAAGCTTAAAACGGTTGGTAGGGTGATTTTAACCAATCATCATGCTTTTACTCTCCCCAGGATGACACAGGGGTAGAAAAGTCATTTCGGATCCATGATTTGTTCATCTTTATGAACGTGAGTCTGTCTACATTATAAGTGGAGAGCCGCGTGCGCTTATCTGTCAGCACACCACCAGCAGCGCTGAACACACGTTCAGACAGAACGCTGGCTGCGGGGCATGACAAGATCTCCAAGGCGTAAGTGGCTAGCTCCGGCCATTTATCCAGATTGGAAGCCCAAAAAGAGCAAGGGTCCAGTGACACAGTCGTGGCTTCAATGTTTACTTGGAGATACTCCTGTACCATCGTCTCTAGGCGTTGACTATGTGTCAGACTTCTTGTCTCCTGTGGCCTTGCAAAGGATGGGCTAAAAAAGTGGTGAAATGATTCCGCAAAATTGATGTTACCAGCAGATACTGTGGTTCTGTTATGGTTTGAGTGCTGAACACTTGACGGTCCCACGGTTGGCAAGTTGGAACTGTGAGATTCACTACGTGCACCACTGGTATTTTGTGGAAAAGCACATGTAAGATTCTGCAACAGTCTCTGCTGATACTCCTGCATGCGTGCATCCCTTTCTATGGCAGGAATAATTTCTGCAAATTTACTTTTGTACCGGGGATCTAACAGTGTGGCAACCCAGTAGTCAGGATTATTTCTAATTCTCACAATTCGAGGGTCATGTTGCAGGTAGTGCAGCAAGAAGGCACTCATGTGTGTTGCGCATCCAGGAGCACCAAGTCCCTGTTGTGTTGGTGGCGAGGTAACAATCATGCTTCCTTCCTCTGTCCTCTCCCCCCAACCTCGCACAACAGAAATGTGATCAAGGTCTCCCTCATCTGATGAGTCTTCCATCAGTTCGTCCTCCACTTCTTCCTGGGCTCCTGCACCTTCCTCACTAGTTTGGCTGCTACCATGCGCCCTGGTAAAACCATCTCCCCCACCCTCACATGCCTGCCGCCTTGGTGCTGCCGACCGTCTGGACCTTGCAGATGTTAGCCCTTCCGCATACAACTCCTCCTCCTCTACTTCCTCCACCTCCTCTTGTGCCACCACCTGACTCCGAATTCTGTTTAACATGTGCTCCAGCATGTAAATCACCGGAATAGTCATGCTGATAATGGCATCGTCAGCACTAAACATCTTCGTCGCCATTTCAAAACTGTGCAGAAGGGTGCATAGGTCCCTGATCTGAGACCACTCCTCCAGCGTGATTTGCCCCACCTCTGAATCTCGTTGGCCCAGGCTATACGTCAGAATGTATTGCACCAGGGCTTGTCGGTGCTGCCACAGTCGCTGCAACATGTGCAGAGTTGAATTCCACCGGGTAGGCACATCGCATTTTAGCCGGTGAAGTGGCAGGCCCAACGACTTCTGTAGAGATGTAAGTCGCTGAGCTGCGGGATGCGAACGGCGGAAGTGAGCACACAGCGACCGTGCCCTCTGCAGAAGGCCATCTAGTCTGGGATAGTGGGCTAAAAATTGCTGGACAACCAGGTTCAACACGTGAGCCATACAAGGCACATGTGTGACATTGCCCCGGCGAAGGGCCGCACCCAGGTTTGCAGCATTGTCGCACACGGCCTTCCCTGGTTTCAGGTCCAGTGGAGACAACCATTCATGAAATTGGTTCTCCAGAGCTGACCACAACTCCTCAACTGTGTGACTCACATTTCCCAGACATTTCAATGTAAAAACCGACTGATGACGTTGAGCCCTACTGCCAGCATAGTAAGGAGGTGTGCAGGATCCCTTCTGCGCAGTTAGAAAGCTTGTGGCATGACCAGACAGGCTTTGGGTGCAGGTGGAAGACCGAGAGGAGGTTGAGGAGGCAGAAGCAGTGGAGGAACTTTGACATAAAGAGGATTGACGCACAACTCGTGGGGACGGCAAGACTTGGACAGCAGCCCCTTGTCCTGCTGTCACCATAGTTACCCAGTGCCCAGTCAGCGACATGTAACGCCCTTGTCCATGCCTACTCGTCCAAGTGTCTGTGGTGAAATGCACCCTGTCACACACAGAGTTTCTCAAAGAAGCGGTGATGTTGTGTGCGACATGCTGGTGGAGCGCAGGCACACCTTTCTTTGAGAAGTATAGTGAGAGACAGAAACTCAGATGCAAACAACACAGTGAAGATAAATCTAATCCCAATGGACCCATGTTATTGCATATAGGACTAATAAAGAGAACGGGCCATCATCTTGTAACAATAAAGATAAGGGGGGATTGTTCCTCTGTGAAGCAGAGAAACAAAAAGATGGCCACACAAGTTCAAAATTGTAAAGAAGTAAGAAAATTCCTTTATTAACACATGTAGTAAACACAAATTACAAAGATAAATGCGGACGACAGAGTAGACACAGAGTGCTGGATCCACATGAATAAAACAATGTTAAAAACTGTGACACAGCGCCCGAAAGGTCAGCCTATATAGCAAGTGGAAATATAAGGGGGGGGGGGGAGCGACAGGGTCACATGTATTAATAAATATATACCACCCATCATGAATACCTTTTACAAATAGTACCCCCAAAGCAATAATATCCCATCACAATCAAAATACCCAGAAACAAAAGGGTTAAAACCCTTATACAGATGGAAGTAATACAACCAATTGGTCATAAATAAGCTAAAATAGCTATGTACCTGGGTAAGGCCACCAGACAGGCTCTGCTACCGTCACCCCGACGCACGTTTCGGTAGGAAAACCTTTTTCAAGGGGTAATACTGCACATCAACTATCCACCTTTTATACCCCCACATCCATATCTGCAGCGTGCACATGTTGCACAGTAAAGCGGAAGTGCCATGTAACTGACTTCCTGTTTCACTCACTGCATGTAACTGACTTCCTGCCTCACTCACAGCGTCTCCATGGAGAGGCGTCAACAGCCCTGTCATGTGGCTCCAGGCTCCACCCCCTCGCTTCACATGATCAAGCCCAAGGTGCCACCCCCATGATCAAGCCCAAGTAACTGACTTCCTATCTCACTCACTGCTTGTAACTGACTTCCTGCCACATTCACTACGTCTCCATGGCGAGGCATAAACAGCCCTATCATTTGGCTCCAAGTTCCACCCCCTCACTTCACATGATCAAGCCCGAGTAACTGGCTTCCTGTCTCACTCACTGCATGTGACTAACTTCCTGCCACATTCACTGCGTATCCATGGAGAGGCATCAACAGCCCTGTCATGTGGCTCCAAGTTCCGCCCCCTCGCTTCACATGATGAAGCCCAAGGTGCCACCCCCATGATCATGGGATATAAACACCACCGCTGCCCGGCCAAAAATGACGCGGAAACTCCGCCGCACCACAGGCGCACAGCGGCGTCGGCATCACAAGGACGTCGAGAGCCACTGGGCGCATGCGCGAAGCGGAGGGACCGCGTACCGGCCAGACAGCGATGGCGTGCACCGGAGCCACCACCAAGGCACCTGACAGCTGGCAGAAGACAAAGAAAGGGAACGAAAGAAGAAAGATTTAAAGGAGAAGGAGGAGAGGACAAAATTGACTCAGGTGGAACATAGGAGGCCGACAAGAAAGGGAGCAAATAGGAAATGTGTATACAAATAAGTACTGCAATCAAAAATATTACCATAATAGATGGAAGACATATGTATATCCAAAACTGTTAACCTATATCCATATCAGTACATACAATATAGAGTACATAAATATCAATCCCATTAGAGCATTGTGCAATACAATCTTCTGCAGATTCGTCTCATTAGAAAAAATAATACATTGATGTAACAGCAAAAACCACATATATCTCTCAATATATGCTATATCAGTGAATTATGCAATCATCTTCTCATGGTGTCTGCAAGACTACATCATCACCATCCTCCATGGAATCCAGGTAGATAGCTGCATGATGTCAAACAATGGAGGTAAGGGCAACTCACTCATCACTGGTAACAGGGCAGACAATATGTCACGGGCAACAATCTAGTGGAGAATCAATGTGCAGCATTAAAATAAGAACAATGATAAAATCTGAAATGCAAAAAAGAATATAAAAACAACTGAGGACATCACATGCAGACCGGAAATTAAAGAAATGGGACGAAGCTAATACTCTCGTTCAACCCCTTCAGTTGCAGGGTTTTAAGTGCCCATATCCATTTAGACTCCAGCTGGGCCAACCTCTGGGTCACTCGACCACTACGGATACCTACAACTATATTGTCTATACCTCTCACACTCAGCCCAGTGGAGTCACATCCATGGTATAATTTGAAGTGGCGTGGGATGGTCTTGAGGGTGGATGCATCAGTGTGGCCAAGTGCCGCATCTATGCCCAGTACGTGTTCCCTTACCCGTGTTTTTAACATGACGAGTAGTCATGCCCACATAGATGAGACCACACGGACAGGTTGCATGGTATATCACGTACCGTGTTTGGCAGGTGATGTAACTAGTGATCGGAAGTCTATTACCATCAGAGTCCCAAAATTCATTACTTCGATCAATGTTGGGACAGGCGACACACCGGCCACACGGACTACATCCACGCCGTACACCACCTACACCACTCAAAAAAGTCTGTCGGGGTACCCCCTCATAATGACTCCGCACGAGATGATCCCCTAAATTTTTAGCGCGTCTGAAAGTTATGCATGGTTTTTCAGACACATATCTCGTTAGAATGGGGTCATTCATGAGCACCGGCCATGCTTTCTCCAGTGCTCTCCTCATAGCCGGTGCTTGAGTGTGGTACTTAGTGATGAACCTAACGATCTCAGTGTTGGTATCATCTCATGACCCATATAAGAGGTCATCTCGTGCAGAGTATTTAGCCCTATTAAAGGCCTTTTTCACAGATCTACGGCTATAACCACGGGCATAAAACCTCTCCATTAACTCCCTGGACTGAGTGAGAAAATCACTGTCCGTTGAGCAGAGCCGTCTTAAACGCAGAAATTGGCCCACCGGAACCGACCTTATCATGTGTTGTGGGTGGGATGACGATGCATGCAGCAATGTATTGGTGGATGTGGGTTTCCTGAATATATTGGTCTTAATGCTCTGATTCGCTTCTCTATTAAGAGTCACGTCCAGAAATTCTGCCCTGTTGGGATCACACTGATATGTAACGTGGATATTTACGTTATTGTAATTGAGTTTGTCCATAAATTCAATTAAGCATTGCTGTGAGCCCTGCCAGAGCAGGAAGATATCGTCGATGTAGCGTGCCCAAAAGAGGACACGGTCCATCGACGACCCTAGATCTGACAGGGAGAGGTCTCTCTCCCACAGCCCCAGGAAGAGGGTGTGTCACAGTTTTTAACATTGTTTTATTCATGTGGATCCAGCACTCTGTGTCTACTCTGTCGTCCGCATTTATCTTTGTAATTTGTGTTTACTACATGTGTTAATAAAGGAATTTTCTTACTTCTTTACTTTCTTTGAGAAGTAGTGCCGACTGGGCATCTGGTACTGGGGCACTGCGACGGACATAAGGTCTCGAAAATCCTCTGTGTCCACCAGGCGGAAAGGCAGCATTTCTGTAGCCAACAGCTTGCAGATGGTGAAATTCAACCTCTTAGCTTTCTCATGGCTAGGAGGAAATGGTCTTTTACTTGTCCACATCTGAGGGACCGAGGACTGGCTATTGTGCTTAGACGGGGTTGATAAGGGTGTCCCCGGCAAACTGCCGGTCTGTGAGGAAGATGCAGGCGGACATGTTAGGTTGCCTTGATCCAAAGGTGGTGCTATTGATGTCGGACAGCGCTCAACACCAGCTGGTGTTCCCACCTCCAAAGAAAATGATGACCTGCCAATCACGCTGGCTGTTGCGGGTAAAGAGGTGGCAGGTCTGCGCCCCAAAACAGGTGTGACTGCTGTCCCCCCAGTCACAGAGGATGAAGAGGCCGCGGATGCACAAGATATGGCAGACGGTGATTGGCCCGGCCGGCTAGGCCGCATTGTAGCACACTGAGCTTCCCACTGCAACTTATGCTTCATGTCCATGTGCCGGTTCATGCATGAAGTACTCAAACTATGTATTTTTTGGCCTCTACTTAGCTTTTGCTGACAAATGTTACAGATAACACGAGTTGGGTCATCTTTATCGATCTGAAAAAATGCCCAGGCTATGCAAGGCTTAGCACCCATGCGACCTGAAGAGCCACCACGACTTGTGGTGAGAGGCAGAGTTGTGTTTGAGGATGCAGTTGTTGACGTGCTTCCAGTACTACGTCTCTGTCCAGGAAGGCGCAACCTGACCTCGTCGTCACTAGCATCTTCCTCCACCTCCTCTGCTGACCTCATCTCTTGGCTGACTGTGGGTTGACAGTAAGTGGGATCTCCGACCTCATCATCATCACCCTGTGCGTTATCACACCCGTCGTCCTCAGAGCCAACCTGTTCCTGCCCTGACAAAAAACTAAAGTTGTCGCTCCAATCAGGTATTTGAGTCTTATCATCGTCTTCCTCATTGTCTCCACCAACAGGAGTTACAGTTTGGGAATGAGGGTCTACATTATGGTCAGAACCTTCTGCGTCTGGTCCTGGATCCGACTCATAAAGATTCTGGGCATCAGTGCAGATCATTTCCTCGTCTGGATTCACAGAAGCGCTGGAGTCGACCTCTGATTCCCAGGCTATAGTATGAGTAAACAGCTCTGCAGACTCAACCATCTGTTCTACCTCATACTCAGACGGGCAGCTGGAGATTTGGGAGATGTGAGGAAGCAAGTGCGATTTGGGTGACACCTTTGAGGACTGGAGTATTTGTGATGTTGAAGTTGATGTGGAGGAGAGCCCACTTAAAGGAGCACTTGATATCCGTTGAAGCACCTGCTGTTTTTGTGCCTCATCTGGAATTTGTAGCGATTGGCGTGGCCGTAAGAAAGGGATCTTATCACATTGTCCGCTAAAAGAAGTAGACATTTTAGTTTGGCTGGAAGATGGTCTTTCTTCTGCAGATGTTACTGTTGCTTTAACACCTACCCAACGGACACAACCTTTTTTCCCCTTCCCAACACGCCTATTCCCCTTTCCACCAGCAGCAGGCCTTTTTCCACTCATTTTGGTGGTTAACTAATTCACAACTCTGGAGTTGTTTGCACAAAAAAACAATGGATGGTAACCGAGCAGAGCTGAGTGGCCAAACTGTGGTATTAGGCCAAAACTATTGGCTGGGTTAGATGCAGAAAAAAATTATTTTGAATTTGCAACCTGATGGAGGTCAGTATAGATGGACTAATACAAATAGTCCCACACACTGCTAGAAGCCCAAATATTTTTTCAGAGGTACTGTAGATGCAGATAAAAATTATTTTTAATTTGCAACCTGATGGAGGTCAGTATAGATGGACTAATAGACCAAGTCCCACACACTGCTAGAAGCCCAAATATTTTTTCAGAGCTAGATGCAGAAAAAAATTATTTTTAATTTGCAACCTGATGGAGGTCAGTATAGATGGACTAATAGACCAAGTCCCACACACTGCTAGAAGCCCAAATATTTTTTCAGAGCTAGATGCAGAAAAAAATTATTTTTAATTTGCAACCTGATGGAGGTCAGTATAGATGGACTAATAGACCAAGTCCCACACACCGCTAGAAGCCCAAATATTTTTTCAGAGCTAGATGCAGAAAAAAATTATTTTTAATTTGCAACCTGATGGAGGTCAGTATAGATGGACTAATAGACCAAGTCCCACACACTGCTAGAAGCCCAAATATTTTTTCAGAGCTAGATGCAGAAAAAAATTATTTTTAATTTGCAACCTGATGGAGGTCAGTATAGATGGACTAATAGACCAAGTCCCACACACCGCTAGAAGCCCAAATATTTTTTCAGAGCTAGATGCAGAAAAAAATTATTTTTAATTTGCAACCTGATGGAGGTCAGTATAGATGGACTAATAGACCAAGTCCCACACACTGCTAGAAGCCCAAATATTTTTTCAGAGCTAGATGCAGAAAAAAATTATTTTTAATTTGCAACCTGATGGAGGTCAGTATAGATGGACTAATAGACCAAGTCCCACACACCGCTAGAAGCCCAACTATTTTTTCAGAGCTAGATGCAGAAAAAAATTATATTCAATTTGCAACCTGCTGGAGGTCAGTATAGAAGGACTAATAGAACAAGTCCCACACACTGCTAGAAGCCCAAATATTTTTTCAGAGCTAAATGAAGAAAAAAATTATTTTTAATTTGCAACCTGATGGAGGTCAGTATAGATGGACTAATAGACCAAGTCCCACACACTGCTGGAAGCCCAAATATTTTTTCAGAGCTAGATGCAGAAAAAAAATATTTTTAATTTGCAACCTGATGGAGGTCAGTATAGATGGACTAATAGACCAAGTCCCACACACCGCTAGAAGCCCAAATATTTTTTCAGAGCTAGATGCAGAAAAAAATTATTTTTAATTTGCAACCTGATGGAGGTCAGTATAGATGGACTAATAGACCAAGTCCCACACACTGCTAGAAGCCCAAATATTTTTTCAGAGCTAGATGCAGAAAAAAATTATTTTTAATTTGCAACCTGATGGAGGTCAGTATAGATGGACTAATAGACCAAGTCCCACACACCTCTGGAAGCCCAACTATCTTTTCAGAGCTAGATGCAGAAAAAAATTATATTCAATTTGCAACCTGCTGGAGGTCAGTATAGAAGGACGAATAGAACAAGTCCCACACACTGCTAGAAGCCCAAATATTTTTTCAGAGCTAAATGAAGAAAAAAATTATTTTTAATTTGCAACCTGATGGAGGTCAGTATAGATGGACTAATAGACCAAGTCCCACACACTGCTAGAAGCCCAAATATTTTTTCAGAGCTAGATGCAGAAAAAAATTATTTTTAATTTGCAACCTGATGGAGGTCAGTATAGATGGACTAATAGACCAAGTCCCACACACTGCTAGAAGCCCAAATATTTTTTCAGAGCTAGATGCAGAAAAAAATTATTTTTAATTTGCAACCTGATGGAGGTCAGTATAGATGGACTAATAGACCAAGTCCCACACACTGCTAGAAGCCCAAATATTTTTTCAGAGCTAGATGCAGAAAAAAATTATTTTTAATTTGCAACCTGATGGAGGTCAGTATAGATGGACTAATAGACCAAGTCCCACACACCGCTAGAAGCCCAACTATTTTTTCAGAGCTAGATGCAGAAAAAAATTATATTCAATTTGCAACCTGCTGGAGGTCAGTATAGAAAGACTAATAGAACAAGTCCCACACACTGCTAGAAGCCCAAATATTTTTTCAGAGCTAAATGAAGAAAAAAATTATTTTTAATTTGCAACCTGATGGAGGTCAGTATAGATGGACTAATAGACCAAGTCCCACACACTGCTGGAAGCCCAAATATTTTTTAAGAGCTAGATGCAGAAAAAAATTATTTTTAATTTGCAACCTGATGGAGGTCAGTATAGATGGACTAATAGACCAAGTCCCACACACCGCTAGAAGCCCAAATATTTTTTCAGAGCTAGATGCAGAAAAAAATTATTTTTAATTTGCAACCTGATGGAGGTCAGTATAGATGGACTAATAGACCAAGTCCCACACACTGCTAGAAGCCCAAATATTTTTTCAGAGCTAGATGCAGAAAAAAATTATTTTTAATTTGCAACCTGATGGAGGTCAGTATAGATGGACTAATAGACCAAGTCCCACACACCGCTGGAAGCCCAACTATTTTTTCAGAGCTAGATGCAGAAAAAAATTATATTCAATTTGCAACCTGCTGGAGGTCAGTATAGAAGGACGAATAGAACAAGTCCCACACACTGCTAGAAGCCCAAATATTTTTTCAGAGCTAAATGAAGAAAAAAATTATTTTTAATTTGCAACCTGATGGAGGTCAGTATAGATGGACTAATAGACCAAGTCCCACACACTGCTAGAAGCCCAAATATTTTTTCAGAGCTAGATGCAGAAAAAAATTATTTTTAATTTGCAACCTGATGGAGGTCAGTATAGATGGACTAATAGACCAAGTCCCACACACTGCTAGAAGCCCAAATATTTTTTCAGAGTTAGATGCAGAAAAAAATTATTTTTAATTTGCAACCTGATGGAGGTCAGTATAGATGGACTAATAGACCAAGTCCCACACACTGCTAGAAGCCCAAATATTTTTTCAGAGCTAGATGCAGAAAAAAATTATTTTTAATTTGCAACCTGATGGAGGTCAGTATAGATAGACTAATAGACCAAGTCCCACACACCGCTAGAAGCCCAACTATTTTTTCAGAGCTAGATGCAGAAAAAAATTATATTCAGTTTGCAACCTGCTGGAGGTCAGTATAGAAGGACTAATAGAACAAGTCCCACACACGGCTAGAAGCCCAAATATTTTTTCAGAGCTAAATGAAGAAAAAAATTATTTTTAATTTGCAACCTGATGGAGGTCAGTATAGATGGACTAATAGACCAAGTCCCACACACTGCTAGAAGCCCAAATATTTTTTCAGAGCTAGATGCACAAAAAAATTATATTCAGTTTGCAACCTGATGGAGGTCAGTATAGATGGACTAATAGAATGATGCTATGCCCAAAAGATTTTACTTCACTAGGTGCAGTAAAAAAATTGGTATTCTATACACAGGTGTTATATCTTGCAACACAGATAGGCTACTCCACTGACTAACACACTCTGCATTAGGCCAAAAAGGATTAGCTTTGCTAGATTCAGCCAAATGCTGTGAAAAAAACTTGCACAGCACTGGCACAGACCTGCCTGGCAAAAACTGATAGGAACTCATGTAACCTAGTCCTGAAAAGGACTCCAATTACAATTAGTCTTTACTCCCACAACCTATCTATTTAAGAGCACAGACCTCCCTGATAAAAGTCGTAGGAAATGCTGTAACCTAGTCCTTAAAAGGACTGCAATCACAACTATTCCCTACTCCCAAGCTATCTGTATATTTGTGCGAAAATTGGCTTGAAATTAACAAGGTATAGCGCACACAGCAACAGCGGTGCCGTCTAACACGCAGCTGCAGCAGTGAGAAAATGGTGGCGACGGGGAAAATGGCTTGGTCTTATAGGGCAAGGACATGTGACATACACTGCCAATGACACATGCCCTTGCTTGTGTGAAAAAAAGCACTTCGCTCCGTGTGTGCGCTGCTGATAGGCTGACAGATTGCACCTCCCCACTGCAAATGCGGGAAAGAGAAAAAAAAATGGAGATCTTCATTGTTCCTGCAGAGATCCATCCCCTGCCCCTCCCCCCACCCCGCTGTACACTCAAACTGCGTATTAACATTAATTTTCATCATTACTGAGAAAAAATCCAGTTATGATTTTGGTGCACGAACAGTTATCGAACATAACCTCGAACAGCCGAATTTTTCTCAAATTGTTCGTGTTCGCCGAACGGCTCGAACACCGCCCAAAACAGCTCGAATTTGAGATTGGCGAACAGTTCGAGTAGAACAACGCTCATCTCTATTCTTGAGCTCCTTCCACAAGTTTTCAATGGTCAGGAGACTGACTAGGCCACTTCAACACCTTGACTTTTTCCCCATTGAACCAGGCCTTGGTTTTCTTGGCTGTGTGCTTTGGGTCATTGTCTTGTTGGAAGATGAAATTACGACTCATCTTAAGATCCTTGATGGAGGAGCGGAGGTTCTTGGCCAAAATCTCCAGGTAGTCCGTGCTATCCATCTTCCCATGGATGCGGACCAGATGGCCAGGCCCCTTGGCAGAGAAACAGCCCCACAGAATGATGCTGCCACCACCATGCTTGACTGTAGGGATGGTATTCTTGGGGTCGTATGCAGTGCCATCCAGTCTCCAAACGTCACGTGTGTGGTTGGCACCAAAGATCTCGATCTTGGTCTTATCAGACCATAGAACCTTGAACCAGTCTGTCTCAGAGTCCTCCAAGTGATCATGAGCAAACTGTAGATGAGCCTTGACATGACGCTTTGAAAGTAAAGGTACCTTACGGGCTCGTCTGGAACGGAGACCATTGCGGTGGAGTACGTTACTTATGGTATTGACTGAAACCAATGTCCCCACTTCCATGAGATCTTCCCGGAGCTCCTTCCTTGTTGTCCTTGGGTTAGCCTTGACTCTTCGGACAAGCCTGGCCTCGGCACGGGAGGACACTTTCAAAGGCTGTCCTGGCCGTGGAAGGCTAACAGTAGTTCCATAAGCCTTCTACTTACGGATGATGCTCCCAACAGTGGAGACAGGTAGGCCCAACTCCTTGGAAAGGGTTTTGTACCCCTTGCCAGCCTTGTGACCCTCCACGATCTTGTCTCTGATGGCCTTGGAATGCTCCTTTGTCTTTCCCATGTTGACCATGTCTGAGTGCTGTTCACAAGTTTGGGGAGGGTCTTAAATAGTCAGAAAAGGCTGGCAAAAGAGATCTTTAATCCACACATGTGAAGCTCATTATTCTTGGTGCCTGAACTACTTCTTAATACTTTAGGGGGACCAAACAGAATTCTTGTGGTTTGAGGGGTTGAATAATAAATGACACTCTGAATTAACTTTTTACGTTTTAAAAAATAAAAATAAAAATAAAAAAAATAAATAAATTTGCTGCAGTGCATTTCCCACTTCCAGGCTGATCTACAGTACAAATGTCACAATGCCAAGTTAATTCCACATGTGTCAACCAGCTAAATCTGCAGGGGGTTGAATACTACTTGTAGGCACTGTATATTTGGACAGAGACAACATTTTTCTAATTTTAGTTCTAAACATTACCACAATGAATTTTAAACAAAACAATTCAGATGCAGTTGCAGTTCAGACTTTCAGCTTTCATTTAAGGGTATCCACATTAAAATTGGGTGTTTTATTTTTCTTTTTCTTTCTTTTTTTTGATCTTTTTACTTTTGCATTTATATATTTTTTTCATTTTATCCCATTATATATTGTTTTGGTTTATTATATTATAATTAACTCATCCTCTTTTTCTTTGTTACCTTCATGTTTTGTATTATTATTCTTCAATCTGTGGGATATTGCATTCTCATCATAATCTGTTATTTTACATCAAAATGCAATTATTATAGTTGGGTCTTATTTTTATTTTGGTATTGGCATCTCTATAATATTTACTACCAATTTTTTCAGTGGCGGTATTGTTCCTGTTAGGTCCTATATTGTTGAGGTTTTTTTACCTGATTGGTTCTTAGCTATGCTTGTGTGAGAGGTGGTACGCATGTCCTCTCGACCCGGCGCTGTGTCCTCGGCGCCAGTGTCTTTCCGTACTCCCTGGAGCCCGATCATGTGATTCCCACGTGATCGTGGCGTCATGGACCGCATGACACGGTTGCGGCGGTGGGGCGGTGACTGCCATGCATCGCGACACACCTCTCTTCATTCCTATTGGTCCATGGTTCACACTCCCCTTCGTCTATTGGTTGTACGGCCTTTTTAAACCCCACCTATCTTCTTAAACGCCATCCCCTGATGAAGGCAGTCGTGCCGAAACGCGCGTCGGGGTGAGCGCCAGCAAGAAACGCTACATACTTTTGGTGTGAGTAACCATGTGGTATACAGTGTGACTTCTCAGCTTATTTCTTTCTCCTTATGTCTGCCTATTAGGATTATCCTTGCATAATCACTTTATGAGATTTAGCACCTTTTTGGCTACATTTGACCATTATTTACATATATATTGAATATATTGATTAGAATTTTTTGAATTGCGATATCTTGTAGTTCTCATATGTCCTCTAAGCATTTGCACTTTATGTATTATCTATGGATTAATTTTAGATCATTGATTGGCAGCCTGCTTTATGCTCCCTAAATATGGATTGTTTACTATTATGTTCCTTGCTCGTGCCCCTGTTTGTTCTGTTTTGTTCTGTTATTTTATTTATCATTGTTCCCTGTTACTGTGTATTTCCCTCCCGTTTTCCATTTATGATTATGAATTAATAAATACTCTTTTGTACTAGTCAATTTTGTGGATCTTTATTCGAAGCTTTGTTTCTCAGGTTTGTTTTCTAGATCCATCAATAGTCAACTATTCTAAGACATAACCCTTTTCGATTTAGGAAAAAATGGAACAGTAGCACCATTTGAGGTTGAGGACAGTTTTTGCTCCTAGGGAACATGATTTTTCACACAAAAAGGATAGTAAATTAATTTCCCTGGATTAAATTAACTCTTTGGTGCACTCTTATTACTTAAAAGTTAACCAATTCCCGCAATGTTGTGTTTGGAGCAATAAACCTCCACCGAACAATTATTTCACATCAATCAAATCGTATTATTTATCCGACTTTTAAATTTACATGATGAAAAACCATAAATAATTTAACATTCTTGTATTTACTTGTTATAATAATTATGTTGTAAAGAAAGTTGTAAGCATTTTGTAAAACTGCTTTATTTCATTTTGTTTGGGATCATGAAGTCAACATATTATTAAGAAAATACAAAACGAAGTAAAACAAAAAAAAACTTTTCTTTATGATTTCTAACTAATTTAAGTAAATTTAAGTTTCTAACAGGTCTAGATTCATTGTTAGGCTTCTGTGGACAATTGATTGCATTGACGCAGCATTGAATTCTCCAGCGGAGAGAAGATACAATTGTGTGCAGGTGGTCTTGAGTGAACCGGTACATTGTTTGTACACAAGTGATGTCCTGCTTCCTCTTTTTGTTGTCCCAAAGAAATAGAAGACACATTTAAATGTAATTGTCTGCTGAGGCATTGTGGCTAGTGCTCCTGCTACTCAAAATTACACTGTTTACAAAGCATGCTTTGCAAGTTGGCACAGATTCATTCATATTGGATGCATCCAGTAACTTTGTGATCTTTCTCATAGATAAAAGAGAGATGTGAATGGAAATATGAATACAGTCAATCAAAGCACACATAATGCAAAAGGAGAATGACAAGTTAAAAAAATAACAGAAATGAAATGAGGCAAAGTCACAGTTTGTATCCGCCATTAGAACGATCTTCAAATTATACCTACATAGAGAGACCAATGTACACGTTGGTTCACCCTTTTACCATTTCTTTATATTATTGGTCACTTTCCTCCTTTCTTCTGACCTATATTATTTGCAGTATGGCAGTTTACAGTCCAATATAGAGTTACCATATAAAACTTCTGTTTCAAACTTTTTAAATATGGAACCAGACGCCATGATATATTATATAACTTGAACATATAGGGCAATCGTGCATCACGTGCTACGTTATGTTTCTGGGCATACACTGTATTTATGTTATGAATTATATTAAATGTGTATAAGTTCCAACCTTTTATCAGAATATTTATGCTACTATCAATATTTGTTAAGCCACATTCACACGTTCAGTATTTGATCAGTATTTTATATCAGTATTCGTAAGCCAAAACTAGGAGTGGAACAATCAGAGGAAAAGTATAATAGAAACATGTCACCACTTCTGCATTTATCACCCACTCCTGGTTTTGGCTTACAAATACTGAGGTAAAAAACTGACCAAATATGAACGTGTGAATGAGGCCTTATAGTAAAAATTCTTTAGTCCAGCATGTATAGATTGAAATAAAACTACAGGTGTGTGGTTAAAACAGGGGTCAACAGTCTTTTTTGTGCTACAAAATATGTTGTTGCTGGTTCCTAATAGTGTTGAGCCACCCCCGTAGTGTTCGAGTTCGGTTCGGTTCGTCGAACACCCGTGTGTTCGCCGAACTGTTCGTCGAACACCTTCGAACACCGTTAAAACCAATGACAGGCAAACAAAAACACATAGAAACACATAGAAAACACCTTCAAAGGTGTCCAAAGGCTGACAAACTGCTCAGAAGACACAACTAACACATGGAAAAGTGACAAGTACATATAGTCATGCGAAAAGAAAAGAGGTGGAGGAGTAAAAGGAGGGGGAGACACAGATATAGGCATGTCATGCCCTTCTAAAATCCAAAAAGTGAGAAGCCGACACGGCCAGTCCGTTCCTGCCTGTGCCACCTCTGTGTCGCCGGGTTTGTGCCAGAGCCGCGGTGGACCCTGACGGCCAGCCCCCCTATCCCAATACTGGTGCCTGTCCGCCGGTGGGTCGAGGCCCCCCACGGTGGGGGGGGGAGTAACATCTGCAGAAGAAAGACCATCTTCCAGCCAAACTAAGATGTCGACTTCTTTTCGTGGACAATGTGATACGATCCCATTCTTACGGACACGCCCATCGCTACAAATTCTAGATGAGGCACAAAAACAGCAGGTGCTTCAACGGATATCAAGTGCTCCTTCAAGTGGGCTCTCCATCACCTCAATTTCAACATCACAAATACTCCAGTCCTCAGAGGTGTCACCCCAATCGCACTTGCTTCCTCACAGCTCCCAAGTCTCCAGCTGCCCATCTGAGTATGGGGTAACACAGATGGCTGAGTCTGCCCAGCTGTTTACTCATACTATAGCCTGGGAAACGGAGGTCTGCTCCAGAGCTTCTGTTAATCCAGGTGAGGAAATGATCTGATCCGATGCCCAGAATCTTTATAAGTTGGATCCAGGACCAGATGAAGAAGGTTCTGAGCATAATGTAGATCCTTGTTCCCAAACTGTAACTCCTGTTGGTGGAGACAATGATGAAGACGATGATGAGACTCAAATACCTGATTGGAGCGACAACTTGACTTTTCGGTCAGGGCAGGAAGAGGTTGGCTCTGAGGGCGACGGGTGTGATAACACACAGGGTGATGATGACGAGGTTGGAGATCCCACTTACTGTCAACCCACAGTCAGACAGTCGATGAGGTCAGCAGAGGAGGTGGAGGAGGATGTGACTAGCCCTGGGGATGGGGATGACTCGGTACCCGGGCATTTGCCTGGCCTTGGGGATGTCGCGGTGGTCGGCTCCCTGGCCCGTACCCTGGGGTCTCTCTTTAAAAGGGTGGATAATTGTTAATTTTATAAGAGTTCATGACGCCACCTGTGGTATCTGGTGACAAGCACCAGCGCTGCAGCAGTCCACTGAGGCCGGTGATAAGGCAGCTCGATGGTATAGCTCCCCACAGGTGGAGCTAGGTCTCAGGGCAGCGTATGCAGGGGGAATGCAGGACAGGCGAGACCCAGCTGGGTCAGAGCAAGAACGGGAACAGACACGGTAGTCACTTCAGTACCTTTTACTGGTGGAAATTCAGGCACATCCCGGAGCACTGTAGGGTGAAGGGTGCATATCAGGATCCTACCCAATGAGCGGGTGTAGGGCCTCCTGTTTCTTGCCTCTGCGTAGTAAGTTTCTGACCTGCCTGGAGCTAGGCCTAACTTTGTCTCTGTCCTGCGCTGGCTGACCTTGTGGTAGGGCCTTCTCTTGGAGTTCACGCTCCCAGTATGCGGGGCCTAAGCGTCTCCTGGCTCTGTTACATATCAGCACCTTAGCGATCCTGGGACTTGTAGTTCTCCAGGGATTCCGGTTATGCCTTATTGGGTCATAGAGATACCGGTAAGCTCGGATTCTGTGTCCGGTAAATGCTTCGGGGTGAGCTGGTTAAGCTCCTCTGCCCCTTATGTACTAACTCGCCACTCGCCTTCGGCCTACTCGGGCCCTCACTAGGCTATACACACTAACGGCAGCTTGCCGCGCTTCACTGATCTTACGGCACCGGCACACCTTAAGCTCTATCTGGGCTCCCTGAATCTAGCAAGCAGGAGCCTCGTGCTCCACTGCTGAACTATTAACTGCGTTCTCTAGACTAGACTGAGCTCCACTGCAGACTGACCTCTCTTAGGCTTCTCTACTGCAGGAACTCTTCAGAGGAACTGATCTGCCTAGCTCCACCTTCCCTATTTATATCCCTAACGGGCTCCCTCTGCTGGTCTGAGGTGGAAGGTGGAGATGTGTGAATGTTTATGGGGGCCTCTTGTGGAGGATTCCATCAATGCACTCTTGTAGGATCTGTGATACCAAGCGCAGCGGGGCATCACAGATGCTATTGACGACGAGGTTAGGTTGCGGCTTCCTGAACAGAGACGGAGTACTGGAAGCACGTCAACAACTGCATCCTCAACCACAACTCTGCCTCTGACCACAAGTCGTAGTGGCTCTTCAGGTCACATGGGCTCTAAGCCTTGCATAGCCTGGGCATTTATTCAGATCGATAAGGATGACCCAACTCGTGTTATCTGTAATATTTGTCAGCAAAAGCTAAGTAGAGGCCAAAAAATACATAGTTTGAGTACTTCATGCATGTACCGTCACATGGATATGAAGCATAAGTTGCAGTGGGAAGCTCACTGTGCTACAATGCGGCCTAGCCGGCTGGGCCAACCACCGTCTGCCCCATCTTGTGCATCTGCAGCCTCTTCATCCTCTGTGACTGGGGGGACAGCAGTCACACATGTTTTTGGACGCAGACCTGCCACCTCTTTACCCGCAACAGCCAGTGTGATTGGCAGGTCGTCAGTTCATTGGGAAGTGGAAACACCTGCTAGTGTTGAGCGCTCTCCGACATCGAGAGCACCACCTTTGGATCAAGGCAACCTAACATGTCCGCCTGCATCTTCCTCACAGACCGGCAGTTGCCGGGGACACCCTACTCAACACCGTCTAAGCACAACAGCCAGCCCTCGGTCCCTCAGATGTGGAAAAGTAAAAGACCATTTCCTCCTAGCCATGAGAAAGCTAAGAGGTTGAATTTCACCATCTGCAAGCTGTTGGCTACAGAAATGCTGCCTTTCCACCTGGAGGACACAGAGGATTTTCAAGACCTTATGTCCGTCACAGTGCCCCAGTACCAGATGCCCAGTCGGCACTACTTCTCAAAGAAAGGTGTGCCTGCGCTCCACTAGCATGTCGCACACAACATCACCGCTTCTTTGAGAAACTCTGTGTGTGACAGGGTGCACTTCACCACAGACACTTGGACGTGAAGGCATGGACAGGGGCGTTACATGTCGCTGACTGGGCACTGGGTAACTATGGTGACAGCAGGACAAGGGGCTGCTGTCCAAGTCTTACCGTCCCCACGAGTTGTGTGTTAATCCTCTTTATCTCGAACTTCCTCCACTGCTTCTGCCTCCTCAACCTACTCTCGGTCCTCCACCTGCACCCAAAGCCTGTCTGGTAATGCCACCTGATTTCTAACTGCGCAGAAGGAATCCTGCACACCTCCTTACTATGCTGGCAGCAGGGCTCAACGCATCAGTGTTTACTTTGAAATGTCTGGGAAATGTGAGTCACACAGCTGAGGAGTTTTGGTCAGCTCTGGAGACCCAGTTTCATGAAAGGTTGTCTCCACTGGACCTGCAATCAGGGAAGGCCATGTGCGACAATGCTGCAAACCTGGGTGCGGCACTTCGCCGTGGCAATGTCACACACGTGCCTTGTATGGCTCACGTGTTGAACCTGGTTGTCCAGCAATTTTTAGCCCACTATCCCAGACTAGATGGCCTTCTGCAGAGTTCACGGTCGCTGTGTGCTCACTTCCGCCGTTCGCATCCCGCAGTTCAACGACTTACATCTCTACAGAAGTCGTTGGGCCTGCCAGTTCACCGGCTGAAATGCGATGTGCCGACACGGTGGAATTCAACTCTGCACATGTTGCAGCGACTGTGGCAGCACCGACAAGCCCTGGTGCAATACGTTCTGACGTATAGCCTGGGCCAACGAGATCCAGAGGTGGGGCAAATCACGCTGGAGGAGTGGTCTCAGATCAGGGACCTATGCACCCTTCTGCACAGTCTTGAAATGGCGACGAAGATGTTTAGTGCTGACGATGCCATTATCAGCATGACTATTACGGTGATTTACATGCTGGAGCACATGTTAAACAGAATTCGGAGTCAGGTGGTGGGACAAGAGGAAGTGGAGGAAGTAGAGGAGGAGTCGTATGCGGAAGGGATAACATCTCCAAGGTCCAGACGGTTGGCTGCACCAAGGCGGCAGGCATGGGAGGGTGGGGGAGAGGGATTAACCAGGGCGCATGGTAGCAGCCAAACTGTTGAGGAAGGTGCAGGAGCCGAGGAAGAAGTGGAGGATGAACTGGCAATGGGCATGGAAGACTCATCAGATGAGGGAGACCTTGATCACATTTCTGTTGTGCGAGGTTGGAGGGAGAGGGCAGAGGAAGGAAGCATGATTCTTACCTCGCTACCAACACAACAAGGACTTGGTCCTTCTGGATGCGCAAGACACATGAGTGCCTTCTTGCTGCACTACCTGCAACATGACCCCCGGATTGTCAGAATTCGAAGTAATCCCGACTACTGGGTTGCCACACTCTTAGATCCCCGGTACAAAAGTATATTTGCCGAAATAATTCCTGCCATAAAAAGGTATTGACGAATGCAGGAGTATCTGTTGCAGAATCTTACATGTGCTTTTCCACAAAACACCAGTGGTGCACGTAGTGAATCTCACAGTTCTAACTTGCCAACGGTGGGACTGTCGAGTCTTCATCACTCAAACAGTAACAGTAACACAGTATCTGCTGGTAGCAGCAATTTTGTGGAATCGTTTCACCACTTTTTTAGACCATCCTTTGCAAGGCCACAGGAGACAAGAAGTCTGACACATAGTCAATGCCTAGAGAGGATGGTACAGGAGAATCTCCAAGTGAACATCGAAGCCATGACTGTGTCACTGGACCCTTGCTCATTTTGGTATTCCAATCTTGAAAAATCGCCGGAGCTCGCCACTCACGCCTTGGAGATCTTGTCATGCCATGCAGTCAGCGTTCTCTCTGAACGTGTGTTCAGCGCTGCTGGTGGTGTGCTGACAGATAAGCGCACGCGGCTGTCCACTGAGAATGTAGACAGACTCACGTTCATAAAGATGATCAAATCATGGATTCGCAAGGACATTTCTACCCCTGTGTCATCCTTGGGAGACTAAAAGCTTGGGGATTTGGTAAAATCACCTCACCAACCGTTTTAAGCATCAGTGGGTCAATTGATGCCACTTAACCCTAGAACGCATGACCATAAAAATCTACACTTTCACATACCTGGGGCCCTTTAGGCCCGTGTGCAAATAACATGAAATAACTCAAACTCAAATGACAAACAACTATATACATGAAGAATACCTAGAGTTTCAAAATTCTAACTAAAGCAATCTTGCAGAAAATAGAAAACAATTAACTGGGCGGGCCTGCAAGGCCACAGGTATGCGTTCTAGGGTTAAGTGGTGTCTGTGCCACAATTTTGGGAGTCCCCTTGCTGTGTCTTACGTCACGTTGGCATCGTCAATTCCAGGTGAGTTGGGTCGCAACCACCCCTTTTAACTGTAAGAAACTACATACACTATGGCTTGGGGTAACACAGATGGTTGAGTCTGAAGAGCTGTTTACTCAGAGGTCTGCTCCAAATCTTCAGTGTCTGCTAGTCAGCGTAGAATTTTTAACTGCATCTAGCCTAGGCAATACTTTGGGCGTAGTAGCCCAGCTGCGAAGCAAGCTGCACCGCCTGTGTATCTAATAAGAATTTTTAAATTAATCTAGCCTAGGCAGACTGTGGGGACCCCCAACCAAACCCAGATGCTCAGCCCCCTTACTGCCCCCCTTTCATGGACAACCCAATAATGTAACTCTTACAACTGGATGGGTGAGGATCGGTCACAGCTTTATTAACTCTTTATACTCATTCCATTAGAAAGGCATTTTATTTCTAAAATAATTCAGCTTGTTGCAGCATGCCCTGGGTCCCCACTCCGGCAAGTTGGCCAACAAGTTTAACTCTCCAACATGTCCTTTCTATTTCCAGGCCACGGAGGATCCAGCGTACTCGTATGCAGGACTCTGACCCCCACCCATCACTCTTAACGCTTGTTCCACTCCGTCCTGGAGTCCTGACAGGAATATGTCCAGTCCAATATCTATTAAGTGAACACCGTCGGGCCGTATGAGGCCTGCTTTATCTCCTTCCAGTTGTCGGTGTCGTATCACTACACCGCCTCTGTCTCTTCTAAATTTTGCCATCCGAATATTTATTACCCGCCTTGTCCATTCGATGGCCGTGATGTCTCGCACACCTTGCCATACCGCTATCGGCACAATCTATGACCATACTATAGCTAATTTTGTGAAAAATTCTCTGAAGCGCTCAGTGTCTAGTTTTATTATTGCCATTAGTTATGCGCTCTTGTGATGACCAAGGTTGTTTCCCCCGGCCTGTATAACTAAGATGACCGGACCTCTTGCCTCTCTCCCTACCTTGATTACCTCCATTAGTACCTGTGGCCATAGCAGGCCTCTAATACCTCTCCAGTTGAAATATATGTTATGAAACTCTAATTTCCTCCCGCCTGGGCGGACTTTCGCCCTTTTTTGTGCCCAATATATATACGAGTGGCCTATCACTCACACTGTTGGCTTAGCGTCACCTGTAAAAGAAACAAACCACGTTAGGATAACAAGTCCGGTCTTATGTATCTCGCCAAACACGTGGATCGCCATCTCCCTATCCTCTGAACTTCCGTTTCTGACAGTCCTGCTCTTGCTGCTTCCGTGGCCGCACCTATGCGGAATGAGTGTGTCCCGTAATCTTTGGGGTGGTTCCCTGACGATGTTATGCATTTATTAAATATAGCTTGGAACAGGTATCTTGATAATGGCATTCCATCAATGTGTGATACGAAGAAATTACTTTGTGATCTGATGGTTAGATATGTTTTTACTATTGTTACCCGACTCAGTGTACCGTTTGTGGGTTGTAGAAGTACCCAAGTACCCCTGCCCGCTGGAACCGTTTTCGATTGGTGTATGCGTACACGTATTGCATTATTGGCTATGACTACTTCCTGGTGTAATAAGCGTCCACTGGTGGTAATTTTGGATTGAGGGACTAATTCGCTTATACATAGCGCCCCGAAGAAGGCGATCACAAATGCAGTAGACATTAGTGTTGCTTCAAATTGTGAGTGTCATGTTAATGGTGTTAGGGATAAGATGTGAGAAATCAGTTTTAGTGACACGGGACGGGACGTCTACATTCCTGACTTGGCTGACCCCTTTTCCACCCTTTTATGGATTGTCTGATGATGAATCTTTGTCACATCTCCCCAATTCAGTAGTTGGAAGTGAAATGCTACTCCGGTCAGACACCGCTGCGCTGACGCCCCTGATATGCCCCTCATCATTAGCTGGTGGAGAAATTCTATGGTGACTTGTGATCTGGCTTGTTCACATTGGTCAACCCGTCTGCCTGCTACTAGTCGTGTCCACTCTTCCCATGCCTTACCGTATGCTTGCCACGTTGACGGGGCAACTGACGCTCTGATTAATGGCATCAACTATTCGCCACTAGATCCCATAGGGAGGGTGGGCAACTGTTGCCCGATGGGTGGGCGTTGTGGAAGAGCTCTGTGAAAATCTGCCAATTGAATTGTTTTAAAGCGTTAGCAGCAGCTTTATACCCCTCAGCATAGTGGCTAGCGCGGACCCATACATTATGTTTTAGGCACAGGAATACTAGAATGCGTAGTAGGCCTAGCACTGGGAGAGACGATGATGCCATCTTATTAATGCAGTGCGCTAGGCTGGTGTTTTGTGTTATGAAGCGTATATTTTTGTTAGCCAGGCGCGCGCCCCATATTTCTATTGCTACCACTATTGGGAAAAATTATTTTCAGGGCTAGATGCAGCTAAAAATTATTATTAATTTCAAAGCTGGTGGAGCTTGGTATAGATGGCCTAATACAATGAGTCCCACACACTGCTAGAAGCCCAAATATTTTTTCAGAGGTAGATGCAGATAAAAATTATTTTTAATTTGCAACCTGATGGAGGTCAGTATAGATGGACTAATAGAGAAAGTCCCACACACTGCTAGAAGGCCAAATATTTTTTCAGAGCTAGATGCAGATAAAAAATATATTCAATTTGCAACCTGATGGAGGTCAGTATAGATGGCCTAATAGAACAAGTCCCATACACAGCTAGAAGCCCAAATATTTTTTCAGAGGTAGATGCAGAAAAAAATATATTCAGTTTGCAACCTGATGGAGGTCAGTATAGATGGATTAATAGAACAAGTCCCACCCACAGCTAGAAGCCCAATATTTTTTCAGAGGTAGATGCAGAAAAAAATATATTCAGTTTGCAACCTGATGGAGGTCAGTATAGATGGACTAATACAACAAGTCCCACACACAGCTAGAAGCCCAATATTTTTTCAGAGCTAGATGCAGACAAAAAATTATTTTGAATTTGCAACCTGATGGAGGTCAGTATAGATGGACTAATAGAGAAAGTCCCACACACTGCTAGAAGGTCACATATTTTTTCAGAGGTAGATGCAGAAAAAAATATATTCAGTTTGCAACCTGATGGAGGTCTGTATAGATGGATTAATAGAACAAGTCCCACACACAGCTAGAAGCCCAATATTTTTTCAGAGGTAGATGCAGAAAAAAATATATTCAGTTTGCAACCTGATGGAGGTCAGTATAGATGGACTAATACAACAAGTCCCACACACAGCTAGAAGCCCAATATTTTTTAAGAGGTAGATGCAGAAAAAAATATATTCAGTTTGCAACCTGATGGAGGTCTGTATAGATGGATTAATAGAACAAGTCCCACACACAGCTAGAAGCCCAAATATTTTTTCAGAGGTAGATGCAGATAAAAATTATTTTTAATTTGCAACCTGATGGAGGTCAGTATAGATGGACTAATAGAACAAGTCCCACACACTGCTAGAAGGCCAAATATTTTTTCAGAGCTAGATGCAGATAAAAATTATATTCAATTTGCAACCTGATGGAGGTCAGTATAGATGGACTAATAGAACAAGTCCCACACACTGCTAGAAGGCCAAATATTTTTTCAGAGCTAGATGCAAATAAAAATTATATTAATTTGCAACCTGATGGAGGTCAGTATAGATGGACTAATAGAACAAGTCCCACACACAGCTAGAAGCCCAAATATTTTTTCAGAGGTAGATGCAGATAAAAATTATTTTTAATTTGCAACCTGATGGAGGTCAGTATAGATGGACTAATACAACAAGTTCCACACACAGCTAGAAGCCCAATATTTTTTCAGAGCTAGATGCAGACAAAAAATTATTTTGAATTTGCAACCTGATGGAGGTCAGTATAGATGGACTAATAGAGAAAGTCCCACACACTGCTAGAAGGCCAAATATTTTTTCAGAGCTAGATGCAGAAAAAAATTATATTCAGTTTGCAACCTGATGGAGGTCAGTATAGATGGACTAATAGAGAAAGTCCCACACACTGCTAGAAGGCCACATATTTTTTCAGAGGTAGATGCAGAAAAAAATATATTCAGTTTGCAACCTGATGGAGGTCTGTATAGATGGATTAATAGAACAAGTCCCACACACAGCTAGAAGCCCAATATTTTTTCAGAGGTAGATGCAGAAAAAAATATATTCAGTTTGCAACCTGATGGAGGTCAGTATAGATGGACTAATACAACAAGTCCCACACACAGCTAGAAGCCCAATATTTTTTTAGAGGTAGATGCAGAAAAAAATATATTCAGTTTGCAACCTGATGGAGGTCTGTATAGATGGATTAATAGAACAAGTCCCACACACAGCTAGAAGCCCAAATATTTTTTCAGAGGTAGATGCAGATAAAAATTATTTTTAATTTGCAACCTGATGGAGGTCAGTATAGATGGACTAATAGAGAAAGTCCCACACACTGCTAGAAGGCCAAATAGTTTTTCAGAGCTAGATGCAGATAAAAATTATATTCAATTTGCAACCTGATGGAGGTCAGTATAGATGGACTAATAGAACAAGTCCCACACACAGCTAGAAGCCCAAATATTTTTTCAGAGGTACTGTAGATGCAGATAAAAATTATTTTTAATTTGCAACCTGATGGAGGTCAGTATAGATGGACTAATACAACAAGTCCCACACACAGCTAGAAGCCCAATATTTTTTCAGAGGTAGATGCAGAAAAAAATATATTCAGTTTGCAACCTGATGGAGGTCTGTATAGATGGATTAATAGAACAAGTCCCACACACAGCTAGAAGCCCAATATTTTTTCAGAGGTAGATGCAAAAAAAAAATATATTCAGTTTGGAACCTGATGGAGGTCAGTATAGATGGACTAATACAACAAGTCCCACACACAGCTAGAAGCCCAATATTTTTTCAGAGCTAGATGCAGAAAAAAATTATATTCAATTTGCAACCTGATGGAGGTCAGTATAGATGGACTAATAGAATGATGCTATGCCCAAAAGATTTTACTTCACTAGGTGCAGTAAAAAAATTGGTATTCTATACACAGGTGGTATATCTTGCAACACAGATAGGCTACTCCACTGACTAACACACTCTGCAATAGGCCAAAAAGGATTAGCTTTGCTAGATTCAGCCAAATGCTGTGAAAAAAACTTGCACAGCACTGGCACAGACCTGCCTGGCAAAAACTGATAGGAACTGATGTAACCTAGTCCTGAAAAGGACTCCAATTACAATTAGTCTTTACTCCCACAACCTATCTATTTAAGAGCACAGACCTGCCTGATAAAAGTCATAGGAAATGCTGTAACCTAGTCCTTAAAAGGACTGCAATCACAACTATTCCCTACTCCCAAGCTATCTGTAGATTTGTGCGAAAATTGGCTTGAAATCAACAAGCTATAGCGCACACAGCAACAGCGGTGCCGTCTAACACGCAGCTGCAGCAGTGAGAAAATGGTGGCGACGAGGAAAATGGCTTGGTCTTATAGGGCAAGGACATGTGACATATACTGCCAATGACACATGCCCTTGCTTGTGTGAAAAAAAGCACTTCGCTCCGTGTGTGCGCTGCTGATAGGCTGACAGATTGCACCTCCCCACTGTAAATGCGGGAAAGAGAAAAAAAAAATGGAGATCTTCATTGTTCCTGCAGAGATCCATCCCCTGCCCCTCCCCCCACCCCGCTGTACACTCAAACTGCGTATTAACATTAATTTTCATCATTACTGAGAAAAAATCCAGTTATGATTTTGGTGCACGAACAGTTATCGAACATAACCTCGAATAGCCGAATTTTTCTCAAATTGTTCGTGTTCGCCGAACGGCTCGAACACCGCCCAAAACAGCTCGAATTTGAGATTGGCGAACAGTTCGAGTAGAACAACGCTCATCTCTAGTTCCTAATCAGGGTTACCAACATGACTTTTTATTTTTTCTGGACAGCTTATCAAAAAACCACAGACAGACAATAATATTTATGGACACACTGGAAAATTGTCATAAATCAGTTTGATTATAAGTGATTCATATCTACAGTTCATAATTCTGATGTGAAGATGTCGACTGCATTCACTGTAAACTGTAAAATGATAATAAAAGTCAAAATAATCCGTATAATTTTCTTCAGCCTCAAAAAAAATCATGGAAGCCTTCATTTTTTTATGGACAGAGCAAAAAGTGCCCTATTTTTACAGACTATCCTGGAATTTCTGGACAATTGACCATCCTGTTCCTGACAGATGATGCACCCCAGCACGAGACGGGGCATTATCATGCATGAAAATGATCTTGCTGCGGAATGCACGGTTCTTCTTCTTGAACCATGGAAGGAAGTGCTGTTTGAGAAACTCAACATACATTAGGGAGTTCATCTTTACCCCTTCAGGGATCCAAAAAGGGCTGACAATCTCTCTCCCCATGATTCCAGCCCAAAACATTACTCCACCTCCTCCTTGCTAGCACCGTAGCCGTGTTTGCATGGGGTGTCCATCAACCAGCCATCCTCCACTCCATCCATCTGGACCATCGAGATCATTTTATGCATGATAATGCCCTGTCTCATGCTGCACATAACACATCTGCATCTTTGGCTGTTATGGGCATAAAAGGGGACAAACTTATGGTGTGGCACCCATGCTCCCCTGACCTCAACCCCATTGAGAACCTCTGGAGCATCATCAAAAGGAGTGTCTATGATGGCGGGAGGCAGTTCACATCTAAGCAACAGCTCTGGGAGGGTATTCTGTCCTCATGCAAAACAATTAAAGCAGAAACCATCCAAAACCTGACAAATTCAATGGACGAGAGAGTTCAGAAGCTCCTTTCGAACAAGGGGTCCTATGTGCAAATGTAACATCACCTAGAATAAAGTTTTGAGTTGAAAACTGTTTGATTTCAGTTTGTAATAACCTGCTAATGCTTATAATTTCAAAAATGACCATTTTTTTGTTCTTTAATAAAATGAAAAAGTTGAAAACTCTGCTGTGCATAATAATTTGGAACATGCATTTTGAGTGCAGTTTGAGTGTTTTATTTTTTTTAAAATATACTGTTATCATAGGCAGTTTGTACAAAAACCTTTCAATTGTACTCTAATAGTTATTTGACTGGAAAATTACAATGACTGCAATTCATATAGGTAATAGAGATGAGCGTTGTTCTACTCGAACTGTTCGCCAATCTCAAATTCGAGCTGTTTTGGGCGGTGTTCGAGCCGTTCGGCGAACACGAACGATTTGAGAAAAATTCGGCTGTTCGAGGTTATGTTCGATAACTGTTCGTGCACCAAAATCATAACTGGATTTTTTCTCAGTAATGATGAAAATTAATGTTAATACGCAGTTTGAGTGTACAGCGGGGTGGGGGGAGGGGCAGGGGATGGATCTCTGCAGGAATAATGAAGATCTCCATTTTTTTTTCTCTTTCCCGCATTTGCAGTGGGGAGGTGCAGTCTGTCAGCCTATCAGCAGCGCACACACGGAGCGAACTGCTGTTTTTCACACAAGCAAGGGCATGTGTCATTGGCAGTGTATGTCACATGTCCTTGCCCTATAAGACCAAGCCATTTTCCCCGTCGCCACCATTTTCTCACTGCTGCAGCTGCGTGTTAGACGGCACCGCTGTTGCTGTGTGCACTATACCTTGTTAATTTCAAGCCAATTTTCGCACAAATCTACAGATAGCTTGGGAGTAGGGAATAGTTGTGATTGCAGTCCTTTTAAGGACTAGGTTACAGCATTTCCTACGACTTTTATCAGGCAGGTCTGTGCTCTTAAATAGATAGATTGTGGGAGTAAAGACTAATTGTAATTGCAGTCCTTTTCAGGACTAGGTTACATCAGTTCCTATCAGTTTTTGCCAGGCAGGTCTGTGCCAGTGCTGTGCAAGTTTTTTTCACAGCATTTGGCTGAATCTAGCAAAGCTAATCCTTTTTGGCCTATTGCAGAGTGTGTTAGTCAGTGGAGTAGCCTATCTGTGTTGCAAGATATACCACCTGTGTATAGAATACCAATTTTTTTACTGCACCTAGTGAAGTAAAATCTTTTGGGCATAGCATCATTCTATTAGTCCATCTATACTGACCTCCATCAGGTTGCAAACTGAATATAATTTTTTTCTGCATCTAGCTCTGAAAAAATATTTGGCCTTCTAGCAGTGTGTGGGACTTTCTCTATTAGTCCATCTATACTGACCTCCATCAGGTTGCAAATTAAAAATAATTTTTATCTGCATCTACCTCTGAAAAAATATTTGGGCTTCTAGCTGTGTGTGGGACTTGTTCTATTAGTCCATCTATACTGACCTCCATCAGGTTGCAAGCTGAATATTATTTTTTTCTGCATCTAGCTCTGAAAAAATATTTGGCCTTCTAGTAGTGTGTGGGACTTTCTCTATTAGTCCATCTATACTGACCTCCATCAGGTTGCAAATTAAAAATAATTTTTATCTGCATCTACCTCTGAAAAAATATTTGGGCTTCTAGCTGTGTGTGGGACTTTTTCTATTAGTCCATCTATACTGACCTCTATCAGGTTGCAAACTGAATATAATTTTTTTCTGCATCTATCTCTGAAAAAATATTTGGCCTTCTAGCAGTGTGTGGGACTTTCTCTATTAGTCCATCTATACTGACCTCCATCAGGTTGCAAATTAAAAATAATTTTTTTTCTGCATCTACCTCTGAAAAAATATTGGGCTTCTAGCTGTGTGTGAGACTTGTTCTATTAATCCATCTATACAGACCTCCATCAGGTTGCAAACTGAATATAATTTTTTTCTGCATCTACCTCTGAAAAAATATTTGGGCTTCTAGCTGTGTGTGGGACTTGTTCTATTAGTCCTTCTATACTGACCTCCATCAGGTTGCAAACTGAATATAATTTTTTTCTACATCTAGCTCTGAAAAAATATTTGGCCTTCTAGCAGTGTGTGGGACTTGTTCTATTAGTCCACCTATACTGACCTCCATCAGGTTGCAAATTCAAAATAATTTTTTGTCTGCATCTAGCTCTGAAAAAATATTTGGCCTTCTAGCAGTGTGTGGGACTTTCTCTATTAGTCCATCTATACTGACCTCCATCAGGTTGCAAACTGAATATATTTTTTTTCTGCATCTACCTCTGAAAAAATATTTGGGCTTCTAGCTGTGTGTGGGACTTGTTCTATTAGTCCATCTATACTGACCTCCATCAGGTTGCAAATCGAATATAATTTTTTTCTCCATCTAACCCAGCCAATAGTTTTGGCCTAATACCACAGTTTGGCCACTCAGCTCTGCTCGGTTCCCATCCATTGTTTTTTTGTGCAAACAACTCCAGAGTTGTGAATTGGTTAACCACCAAAATGAGTGGAAAAAGGCCTGCTGCTGGTGGAAAGGGGAATAGGCGTGTTGGGAAGGGGAAAAAAGGTTGTGTCCGTGGGGTAGGTGTTAAAGCAACAGTAACATCTGCAGAAGAAAGACCATCTTCCAGCCAAACTAAAATGTCTACTTCTTTTAGCGGACAATGTGATTAGATCCCTTTCTTACGGCCACGCCAATCGCTACAAATTCCAGATGAGGCACAAAAACAGCAGGTGCTTCAACGGATATCAAGTGCTCCTTTAAGTGGGCTCTCCTCCACATCAACTTCAACATCACAAATACTCCAGTCCTCAAAGGTGTCACCCCAATCGAACTTGCTTCCTCACAGCTCCCAAATCTCCAGCTGCCTGTCTGAGTATGAGGTAGAACAGATGGTTGAGTCTGCAGAGCTGTTTACTCATACTATAGCCTGGGAATCAGAGGTCGACTCCAGCGCTTTTGTGAATCCAGACGAGGAAATGATCTGCACTGATGCCCAGAATCTTTATGAGTCGGATCCAGGACCAGACGCAGAAGGTTCTGACCATAATGTAGACCCTCATTCCCAAACTGTAACTCCTGTTGGTGGAGACAATGAGGAAGTCGATGATGAGACTCAAATACCTGATTGGAGCGACAACTTTAGTTTTTTGTCAGGGCAGGAACAGGTTGGCTCTGAGGACGACGGGTGTGATAATGCACAGGGTGATGATGATGAGGTTGGAGATCCCACTTACTGTCAACCCACAGTCAGCCAAGAGATGAGGTCAGCAGAGGAGGTGGAGGAAGATGCTAGTGACGACGAGGTCAGGTTGCGCCTTCCTGGACAGAGACGTAGTACTGGAAGCACGTCAACAACTGCATCCTCAAACACAACTCTGCCTCTCACCACAAGTCGTGGTGGCTCTTCAGGTCGCATGGGTGCTAAGCCTTGCATAGCCTGGGCATTTTTTCAGATCGATAAAGATGACCCAACTCGTGTTATCTGTAACATTTGTCAGCAAAAGCTAAGTAGAGGCCAAAAAATACATAGTTTGAGTACTTCATGCATGAACCGGCACATGGACATGAAGCATAAGTTGCAGTGGGAAGCTCAGTGTGCTACAATGCGGCCTAGCCGGCCGGGCCAACCACCGTCTGCCATATCTTGTGCATCCGCGGCCTCTTCACCCTCTGTGACTGGGGGGACAGCAGTCAGACCTGTTTTGGGGCGCAGACCTGCCACCTCTTTACCCGCAACAGCCAGCGTGATTGGCAGGTCATCATTTTCTTTGGAGGTGGTAACACCAGCTGGTGTTGAGCGCTGTCCGACATCGATAGCACCACCTTTGGATCAAGGCAACCTAACATGTCCGCCTGCATCTTCCTCACAGACCGGCAGTTTGCCAGGGACACCCTTATCAACCCCGTCTAAGCACAATAGCCAGCCCTCGGTCCCTCAGATGTGGACAAGTAAAAGACCATTTCCTCCTAGCCATGAGAAAGCTAAGAGGTTGAATTTCACCATCTGCAAGCTCTTGGCTACAGAAATGCTGCCTTTCCGCCTGGTGGACACAGAGGATTTTCGAGACCTTATGTCCGTCGCAGTGCCCCAGTACCAGATGCCCAGTCGGCACTACTTCTCAAAGAAAGGTGTGCCTGCGCTCCACCAGCATGTCGCACACAACATCACCGCTTCTTTGAGAAACTCTGTGTGTGACAGGGTGCATTTCACCACAGACACTTGGACGAGTAGGCATGGACAGGGGCGTTACATGTCGCTGACTGGGCACTGGGTAACTATGGTGACAGCAGGACAAGGGGCTGCTGTCCAAGTCTTGCCGTCCCCACGAGTTGTGCGTCAATCCTCTTTATGTCAAAGTTCCTCCACTGCTTCTGCCTCCTCAACCTCCTCTCGGTCTTCCACCTGCACCCAAAGCCTGTCTGGTCATGCCACAAGCTTTCTAACTGCGCAGAAGGGATCCTGCACACCTCCTTACTATGCTGGCAGTAGGGCTCAACGTCATCAGGCGGTTTTTACTTTGAAATGTCTGGGAAATGTGAGTCACACAGCTGAGGAGTTGTGGTCAGCTCTGGAGAACCAATTTCATGAATGGTTGTCTCCACTGGACCTGAAACCAGGGAAGGCCGTGTGCGACAATGCTGCAAACCTGGTTGCGGCCCTTCGCCGGGGCAATGTCACACACGTGACTTGTATGGCTCACGTGTTGAACCTGGTTGTCCAGCAATTTTTAGCCCACTATCCCAGACTAGATGGCCTTCTGCAGAGGGCACGGTCGCTGTGTGCTCACTTCCGCCGTTCGCATCCCGCAGCTCAGCGACTTACATCTCTACAGAAGTCGTTGGGCCTGCCACTTCACCGGGTAAAATGCGATGTGCCTACCCGGTGGAATTCAACTCTGCACATGTTGCAGCGACTGTGGCAGCACCGACAAGCCCTGGTGCAATACGTTCTGACGTATAGCCTGGGCCAACGAGATCCAGAGGTGGGGCAAATCACGCTGGAGGAGTAGTCTCAGATCAGGGACCTATGCACCCTTCTGCACAGTTTTGAAATGGCGACGAAGATGTTTAGTGCTGACGATGCCATTATCAGCATGACTATTCGGGTGATTTACATGCTGGAGCACATGTTAAACAGAATTCGGAGTCAGGTGGTGGCACAAGAGGAGGTGGAGGAAGTAGAGGAGGAGGAGTTGTATGCGGAAGGGCTAACATCTGCAAGGTCCAGACGGTCGGCAGCACCAAGGCGGCAGGCATGTGAGGGTGGGGGAGATGGTTTTACCAGGGCGCATGGTAGCAGCCAAACTAGTGAGGAAGGTGCAGGAGCCCAGGAAGAAGTGGAGGACGAACTGATGGAAGACTCATCAGATGAGGGAGAACTTGATCACATTTCTGTTGTGCGAGGTTGGGGGGAGAGGACAGAGGAAGGAAGCATGATTGTTACCTCGCCACCAACACAACAGGGACTTGGTGCTCCTGGATGCGCAACACACATGAGTGCCTTCTTGCTGCACTACCTGCAACATGACCCTCGAATTGTGAGAATTAGAAATAATCCTGACTACTGGGTTGCCACACTGTTAGATCCCCGGTACAAAAGTAAATTTGCAGAAATTATTCCTGCCATAGAAAGGGATGCACGCATGCAGGAGTATCAGCAGAGACTGTTGCAGAATCTTACATGTGCTTTTCCACAAAACACCAGTGGTGCACGTAGTGAATCTCACAGTTCCAACTTGCCAACCGTGGGACCGTCAAGTGTTCAGCACTCAAACCGTAACAGAACCACAGTATCTGCTGGTAACATCAATTTTGCGGAATCATTTCACCACTTTTTTAGCCCATCCTTTGCAAGGCCACAGGAGACAAGAAGTCTGACACATAGTCAACGCCTAGAGACGATGGTACAGGAGTATCTCCAAGTAAACATTGAAGCCATGACTGTGTCACTGGACCCTTGCTCTTTTTGGGCTTCCAATCTGGATAAATGTCCGGAGCTAGCCACTTACGCCTTGGAGATCTTGTCATGCCCCGCAGCCAGAGTTCTGTCTGAACGTGTGTTCAGCGCTGCTGGTGGTGTGCTGACAGATAAGCGCACGCGGCTCTCCACTGATAATGTAGACAGACTCACGTTCATAAAGATGAACAAATCATGGATCCGAAACGACTTTTCTACCCCTGTGTCATCCTGGGGAGAGTAAAAGCTTGATGATTGGTTAAAATCACCCTACCAACCGTTTTAAGCTTTCAAATTACTAATCATGTTTATCTGTATCTTGGCTGGAAAATAATTTGGGCTTTGTAACAGTGTGCAGCACTGATTCTATTAGGCCATCTATAATAAGCTCCACCAGATTTAAAATTAATAATAATTTTTAGCTGCATCTAGCCCGGAAAATAATTTTGGGGCTCCGAGATGCGCAAGACACATAAGTGCCTTCTTGCTGCACTACCTGCAACATGACCCTCATATTGTCAGAATTCGAAGTAATCATGACTACTGGGTTGCCACACTCTTAGATCCCCCAAACTTTTCGATCAACCTTTTCATTTTAATAAAGACCAAAAAAATGGTCATTTTTGAAATTATAAGCATTAGCAGGTTATTAGAAACTGAAATCAAACAGTTTTCAACTCAAAACTTTATTCTAGGTGATGTTACATTTTCACATAGGACCCCTTGTTCGAAAGGAGCTTCTGAACTCTCTCGTCCATTGAATTTGTCAGGTTTTGGATGGTTTCTGCTTCAATTGTTTTGCATGAGGACAGAATACCCTCCCAGAGGTGTTGCTTAGATGTGAACTGCCTCCCGCCATCATAGACACTCCTTTTGATGATGCTCCAGAGGTTCTGAATGGGGTAGAGGTAAGGGGAGCATGGGGGTCACACCATAAGTTTTTCCCCTTTTATGCCTATATCAGCCAGAGATGCAGATGTTTTATGTGCAGCATGAGATGGTGCATTATCATGCAAAAAAATGATCTTGCTGTGAAATACACGGTTCTTCTTCTTGAACCATGGCAGGAAGTGCTGTTTGAGAAAATCCACATACATTATGGAGTTCATCTTTAGCGCCTTCAGGGATCCTAAAGGGGCCGACAATCTCTCTCCCCATGATTCCAGCCCAAAACATTACTCCACCTCCTCCTTGTTGGCGCTGTAGCCGTGTTTGCGTGGTGTGGCCATCAACCAGCCATCCTCCACTCCATCCATCTGGACCATCGAGCGCTGCACGGCACTCATCCGTGAACAAAACAGTTTTGAAATCAGTCTTCATGTAATGTTTAGCCCACTGGAGCCGTTTCTGCTTGTGTGAAGTGGATAGAGGAGGTCGACAGGATGGCGTATGAACAGCTGCAAACCTCTGAAGGACCCTGCATCTTGTTGTTCGGGGGACGTTGGAGGCACCAGCAGCTTCAAAAACTTGTCTGCTGCTATGACAAGTCTTTTTTGCCGCTGCTCTTTTAACCTGACGTAATTGCCTGTAGGAAAGAGTCCTCAATTTGCCCTTATCAGCACGCACACGTGTGTACTGTGAATCAGCTACATACTTCTTGATTGCCAAGACACTTCATCCTGATCATCGCACAATGTTGATTGTAGTCATGCCTTGACCTAAACACTCCACAATTTGTTGCTTCTCAGCAGCCGACACATCCTTTTTCTTTCCCATTTTGGCAGAAAATGTAGGCTGCTTAATAATGTGAGACAGCCTTCTTAAGTAGTCTTGCCTTTCATTGGACACACCTGCCAAACTAATTAGCACAGGTGTCTGCAATTGCTTACAGTGATATAAAGAGCCCTGACACACATCACCATCAATGAGTTTAACTGACAAACAAACAAATTCTTCCCTTATCACTCCTAAACACTTTTTGCATAATAATTTGGAACGCAGTGTACATGTGCTTTTCCACAAAACACCAGTGGTTCACGTAGTGAATCTTACAGTTCTAACTTGCCAACCATGGTCTGTATGGAGTTGTTCAATAAAGGGCCCAAAATTAAGATAACATAGATGGGAGAGGTCTCTATGAATAGGAATTCCTAAGTATTTGATACCCTGTGAGGGCCAGGCAAAGGGAAAGTTGGACTGGATGGAATCCTATATGGATTTGGGGAGGGAGACATCGAGGGCCTCAGACTTCGCTGCATTGATTTTAAAATTTGACCATGTAACAAAGTGATCTATTTCAGCCATAACAGCATGGATGGATATATGTGATTGAGTGATATATACTAGGACATCATCAGCAAATAGAGAGCACTTGTACTCTGTGCCTCCCACCTCAATCCACCTAATATTGGGGTTATGGCGAATTGATGAGAGCAGGTGCTCCGTCACTAGGATGTATAAGAGAGGGGACAGAGGACATCCCTGCCTTGTCCCATTGGTGATTGTGAAAGGTGATGAAAATGTTCTGATGCACCCCCTGGGCCTTGGGACACCCGGAGCTGGACCCTTTCTGGTGGATGCTGGTGGTTGTAGTCTTCGTGGCGGCGACCCTGTTCCGTGGCTCAGGGTGGTCAAACCAGTGGCGGAACTATTTATGTGGTTTTGATGTTTAAATGTCCGACTACGCCACCCGTGGATTGCGGTCAGAGTGAACCGCCGCTGCAGGGCAGACCGCTGAGGCTGGTGTTGTGGGTGCAGCAGAGCGTAGCATAACTTCCCACGGGAGGAGTATAGCCTCAGGGCAGTGTATGCGGAGGATGGGGTTGATGGTGCAGGGCAGCAGCAGTAACAACACGGAGTCAGTGATGCAATCCAGGGCCTTTACTCACAGTTCTTATTATCATGACCACGTCTGCAGGTAACAGCTGCCCACGTCGTACTGTGCTCACCAGGTTAGGGGCTCAGACAACTCCCAGATAACTTTGGAGCGCTTCACAGGACCCCCTTTGTGTGTCCTTTGTCTGGCCTTTCTTACCAACCCTTCTGTCCGGCTGCCTCGGGCCTCCTCTTGGTAAACTTGGCGCCAGTTTCCCTGACCCTATGTGGTGCCTTCCTAGCGGGTGTAGCGAGGGGCTGCGCCACATAAAATGTCAGAGCCTCCGGTTTCTAGCTGAGGGTCGTTTCCTGCCTCCACTAGTTTCGGGGACCGGTCTCCCCCTTTGGCCTGACCCCTCCACGCTGGTGGATTCGGGCGTGCGGTGGCGACTCGCCCGTCCGCACCCCTGGGATCCCTTCATTCCTCGTTCCTGGAGCCTTCTCCGCTCCTCTTCCTTCCTTCTCCCTCTTCCAGGCCTGGGCCTCTGTTACTAGGCCCGCCTCCGGAGCAAAGCTTTTGCAGAGCCCCTGCTCCCTGCCACTTCTGCTCAAACTTCTCTGCACTGAACTAAGATGGTGCCCACCTTTTATACTCCCTTCTCAATGAACCCAGGAACTGCTTCCTCCCTGCTCCTGCACTACAGGGTTCCCCTTCCTCAGTGTTCCCTCCCCCCACTCCAGCCAGGGACAGGGACTGTCGTGCCCATCTCAGAGGCATATTGGTCGCCCTGCCCCACGGCAATGTGGTGTAATGCATGCAGGTGTCGGGTCCTGATCCACACTCCATCCTTACCTGAGAGTGAGATATCACACCTCTGGGTGAGGTGCAATACCTCTGTAGCAACCGAGCCCTCAGGGTGCTACAGTTCCATTTATCTTCAGCCTAGGTGACGTATTGTGATACAGGGCCGTGATTTTGGCTATAAAAGGGTCCCCTAGACCCCTACCCCAAGCTTTTTAAGAGAATCATATATGGCGTGCCAGGAGACTCTATGGAATGCTTTCTCAGCATCCAACGAGAGTATCTAATTACAAATTTTTAACTGCATCTAGCCCAGGAAATACTTTGTGCCTAGTAGCAGTGTCTGCTAGTCAGCGGATTATCCCGGCTGTTAAGCAAGCTACACCACCTGTAGTTTGGACACTTCATTTTTTCAAAGGAAATGCTTCGGGGCCACGGGATACTCAGTGAAGAGCATCAGGAGGCACCCCAAGGCATAGGGGCTGGGACTGGCAGTAGGATGCCTTGCGGTGGACAGCCGAGCTCGATCCTTATAAAAGCTTTTTAACTGCAGCAGCTTTAGTGGACGCTACTGGAGCTGGAATTACGCGGCTGCTGGCATGAGACTTGCCCTCCAATAGATCCTTGTAAAAGGATTTAAAGTGTATTCATTCAAATTAGAGAGACAATTTAAATTAAAAAGCTTAGAGCTGCCTTCACCACAGGGGGGCTCGCTCGACCCACCAGCGGACAGGCACCAGTATTGGGAGAGGGGGGCTGGCCGTCAGGGTTCACCGCGGCTCTGGCACAAACCCGGCGACACGGAGGTGGCACGGGCAGGAGCGGACTGAACGTGTCGGCTTCTCACTTTTTGGATTTTAGAAGGGCATGACATGCCTATATTTGTGTCTCCCCCTCCTTTTACTCCTCCACCTCTTTTCTTTTCACATGACTATATGTACTTGTCACTTTTCCATGTGGTAGTTGTGTCTTCTGAGCAGTTTGTCAGCTTTTGGACACCTTTGAAGGTGTTTTCTATGTGTTTCTATGTGTTTTTGTTTGCCTGCCATTGGTTTTAACGGTGTTCGAAGGTGTTCGACGAACAGTTCGGCGAACACACGGGTGTTCGACGAACCGAACCGAACTCGAACACTACGGGGGTGGCTCAACACTAATAGGTAATTTGGGAAAATCTGAGAAAATATTATTTGCATAATAATTTGGAACACAGTGTATAATCGTTTCCAATATAAAGTTATGCCTTATACTACTACAAATAATAACAACAGCAACAACAACAATAATAATGAGTATTATTATTAGAGGTAAGTGTATTGATTTGGCTAGGATCACCTTCAAGTCGAATTTCCTGAAATGTAGGGTTTCACGAGAATTTGAACATTCGATTTGTGGTTTCCAAAAAAAAAACAACTTTCCTGGCAACATTTCCCTCAATGCAGAAGCATCAGAGAGTGGGCTAACGTAATTGTGCATTGTCTTGCAGACTTCCCCATAACGGCCTGCAGCTATGACATCTTACGGATTATCAAACCTTGTACAGTGGTGGTCAATTTCTAATAAAAATCTATATTGGAAAAAAGTGGTTTAACTGCACTGATGGTGGTGATAACCAATTGAAGATTCCAGGAGACGAAGAGGTTTCTATGGGGTTTATTATCAACGCATTTCAAAGACATCCTACTTTTTCATCAGGACAGACCACAAGTACCTGGGTTCTGGTTTGAAGAAGTCGGATGTCTTCAAAACACGTTTGTAATAAACTGCATAGAAACCTCTTCGGTATCCTGGTATCTTCAATTAGTGATCATCAGCAATGCAGTTAACCAAATTATTTCCAATATGGATTCCACTTATGGGCTAGCAGCAGCAGACATTTTGGGCTACTACAGTCATTGCGTGTCACACAATCTCATCAGGTGAGCACCTCCTCGCACCTTGTTATCTTCCATCACCAGATAAGACACTATTGTGCTTTTATTGTTCTTTCAGCCACCTTCACTGTTTTCCATCTCTAGAGTCACTGAATAAGTCTTTATCTCCTGTAAAGTGTAGGCTCTTATGGACAGTGAGGTCTCTCTCTCGTAGAACGTAAGTGCTTATGGTAAGCAGGGTCCTCTCTTTTTCTCACCTGTAAAGTGCAAGCTCTAAAGATCAGCGGGGTCCTCTATCTCTCTCACCAGTAAAGTGTAAACTCATAAGATAAGCAGGGTCCTCTCTCTCTTCTGTAAAGTGTAAGCTCTTATGGTCAGCAGGATCTGTTCTATCTCTCTTGTCTGTAAAATGTATCGTCAGCGGGGTCCTCTCTATCTCCCCTCACTCTCATTTATTTTATAAGCAATTACAAGCTATCCAGTATTAAGATTTCCGCAAATTTATATCCTGCAATTCAAAACTGGGGGGAAAGTTCGGCAAAGACTACGAATTCGAATTTTAAAAAATCCACTTCTCTATAATTAATATTATTATTGTTGTTGCTTTTGATATTATTACAGTTATTCCTTCATAATTTTTACAAGAGATTTGCTGAATTAAATATTCCTTCTTTGTTTTTCACTTTTTTTTTTAGTAAAGGTAAAGTAACACTACAAAACTTTCAAGATCACAGTGATAAGAGTGCTCATTAATCACAGCATATTTCCATTTGTTACTAAAGTTTTCAGAAAAAAAATTGTCAAGAGAAACTGCCTAATATAATTGAATTCAGCTATTGTGCGACAGTGATGTGATTCATTCAAACAATGCAATAAACCTAGCAGATATTAGCAATTCAAAGCCTAATATTACTTCTCCAAGCAGATTAGAAGCTGATTGCAGAGAAAACAGTTTGATTGTTTTACAAAGGAGATACTGGACACTCAAAAGTAGAAGTTAAATAGCGATTCAAAAGAATAATTAAGAATGATATGCACGCCAAACAAGATGCATTAATTCAGGAAGGAATCTTAATGAGAAAAAATTAGTCATCATATAAAAATTAACATGTCAAAATGTGTATAAGATATATTCATAGATAGATAGATAGATACAAAAAAAGCAGCACTCCAAAAAATTAGTGCACAAAGACAGATTTCATTAGCCCATAGTTGTGGCAACATTTCGGACAAAGAAAGAAGGAGCCTTTCTTAAGAAAATACAGGATGCAGTACTCACATATTTATAGGTACATGCATTAAACTCTTCATGCATATGAACGTAATTGTATGTTCTTCACTGGGGTCATCATGTGTAGACGGGGCTCAGGAGCTGAGCTACCTCCACACATGTATCATGCCAGCGACTATTTAGATGCCACTGTCAATTATTTACAGCGGCATCTAAATTATGCAAACAGGGGCTTACTGAAGAAACCGTAACTGCCATCTTGGTACTACAGTCAAGCTCAGGTACAGATTCATTGGAGAACACGGTTTTTACCATCTACTGGAATATTGTGGTACTACAATATATAGAATAAAAAAGTGGAAAAAAAACTATATAAAACCTAAAAATGGGACTCACACTCTTTTCCCCAATTAATAATAAATGAAATAAAAAAAATAAAAAAATCTGGTTTTGATATGTATGTAAAAGTAGACAATGAGAAAGAAGTGAACAAACAGTGGCCCACCATGTAGATCTTAACGGACCACGGTATCCAGACAAAGTTGTCAAACCCTGGGCCGATGATTGCCTACTCACATATTTAATATATTGAAAAAGGAGAACAAATGAGTAATGTGGCATAAAGAACATGATTTTATTAAATAGAAATTACATCATAGCAAGTAAGAAACAACACATAAAGGAGGATATAAAGTGCATGGTGCCTGATGTTGGGGGGTCACAAGGGTGACAGGGCAAACAAAATGTAAAAACATATAAATATGTAAATAAGGGCAGTTGTACATACATAGAGGAGGTGGATATGGGAAATTTAGTATTATATTGCATACAATATCATTGCACAGTCGCATCAGATTATATGGGTAATCCCAATTAATGCCCAGACCCACCCCCCTATATCAGGATCAGGTATGCAACTCACCCAAAACAGTGTCCATAAGGACCTCCAGTCCCTGGAACCCACAGCAGAGGTAGAGATGATGGCGTCACGCCCCGACGCGTGTTTCGCCGGTCTTTATCAAGAGGCGCATTCTTAGAGCGCCTGCAGGACCTACTTATATACGCCCCTGACCAGTCATGCGATCCAAGGGTCAGGGGAGCTCATTGGAGTATGATGGCGCGTGCGCCCGGAACCACGCCCCCCACCGCACGCACCCAAGCCGTCATGCCCCGGGCGCGCGTCAGGGAGCGTGCCAAAAGACACGCCCCCAAAAACACGCCAGGGGCATCGAGACAGCCGGGCACGGGCACGGGGGAGCAAGGGACCATGGCGCACGTGCACTACTCGTAGAGTGTATATACAAAGAGAAAACTGGCCCATTTACAGCATGTAAAAGAGAAGAGAGGAGACACACTAATCCCTTTAAGGTGATAACTTGTGCTAAAGTGCACCAATTGCCCAATCACTTATATACCATATGAAAATATTACATTGAGGGCATAGGCCTATCGGCTACATCACCCAAAGACAAGAAGACCCCCAAAAAAGACCCCATGTGAAGGGGGCACATGAAAGGTACACATAAAGAACAGAACGACATAATAAACAAAAATATATATGAATTAAATGTGTCAAATCAGTCACAAAAGAAAAAGGGGGGGGAAGGGGGAGGGAAGGGAAAAGGGGGGGGAGGTAAAGGAGGGGAAAGGGAGAAGCGCGTGTCCTAAATCTCCTCCGCGCTGAATGCGTCGTGTCTCATGTTCCAAGTATGGTTCAGAATAAGGCACTCGCAGCTTGTTAATGCGGTAGCACTGAATGTACAAAGTAAGAAAAAGATCAAAAGGGAATTAAAAACCAGATACATAAAAACAACAAGCTAAAACAACATCACTACCAGATGTGAAACCGGAAAAGGGGAGCTGCAGGAGAGCATCAAGAAGCAAAGAACCATAATCACAGAAATGGTGAGAACCCAAGACTTTCGTTTAGGCCGTGCGGAGCCAGGGTGTCCAAAGTGATGATCCATCTGGCCTTTTTTTGTGCTAGACATTGTTTAGCATTTCCACCCTAGGAGCCCAAGTGTACCACATCTATGCCACGCACCTGCAGCATGCGTGGGTCACAGTTATGAACTGCTTTGAAGTGGCGTTGTAACGTTTTGAGCTCCCGGGGGTCCGTCACTGATTTGGCTGCGCCAATGTCCCGCATATGCTCCCGCACTCTAACTCTCATTTCTCTAGTGGTAAGTCCCACATAGATTTTCTGACAGCCACAAGCGGCGTATACACCACATGGGTTGTACTACATGAAATAAATTTTGAAAGTGCGGGAGCCATCGGATGATGTAAAGGATGTGCAGCGAAGGACATTGGCGCAAGCCACGCAGTTGTCACATGGAAAAGAGCCTATCATGGGACCGCGTGACCCAAGGGGGTTGGATGAAGGCGGGACATAATGGCTGGAGGTGAGGAGATCCTCCAAATTATTGGCACGTCTGGCCGTCATTAGTGGGTAATCACCCACAGCGGCCCTTAGGGAGGGCTCCGTGCTGAGAATGTTCCAGTGTCGGGAGAGGACCGGTCTCATAGTCCCCCACTCATGATTGAATGTGGAAATGAAGTGGGTCCTCTCCTGAGGACGCTAACCAGGTTGTGACGTGGCTCAGGTGCATTGATGATGTCTTATTCTTCTAGCAGAGGACGGTGGAGGAGCTCGATGATTTTATGAGGGAGCTTAATACAAATACGTGGGGTATCAAACTCACGAATTCTTATCATCATCAACGTATGGACTTTCTGGACGTCACTCTGGAAGTAGACTCACACTCTTTCATCCAGACTGACGTCTATAGAAAGCCCACAGCGGTCAATTTGCTGCCTCTGCACACATGCTGCCTCTGCACACAACTCATCGATGATTAGGGCCATCCCGGTCGGACAGTTCCTAAGGGTGAGACGTCTATGCTCCACTGATTTCAACTTTGAAAAACAGGCTGCGGATCTGACTGAACGCTTTATACAAAGGGGATACAGCAATAGATGCATCGGCCGTGGCTATGGCAGGGCATGCAGTACCCCCCCGCAGTCTTCTGTACCCCACTCGACAACCCCGACACCGGACTCAGGAGAGGACCCGCTTCATTTCCACATTCAATCATGAGTGGGGGACTATGAGACGGGTCCTCTCCCGACACTGGAACATTCTCAGCATGGAGCCCTCCCTAAGGGACTCTGAGGGTGATTACCCACTAATGATAACCAGACGTGCCAATAATTTGGGGGATCTCCTCACCTCCAGCCATTATGTCCCGCCTTCATCCAACCCCTTTGGGTCATGCGGTCCCATGATAGGCTCTTTTCCATGTGGCCACTGCGTGGCTTACGCCAATGTCCTTCGCTGCACATCCTTTACATCATCCGATGGCTCCCGCACTTTCAAAATTTATTTAATGTAGTACAACCCATGTGGTGTATTACGCCACTTGTGGATGTCAGAAAATCTATGTGGGACTTACCACTAGAGAAATGAGAGTTAGAGTGCGGGAGCATGTGCGAGACATTGGCGCAGTCAAATCAGTGACGGACCCCCGGGAGCTCAAAACGTTACCACGCCACTTCAAAGCAGTTCATAACTGGGACCCACGCACGCTGCAGGTGCGTGGCATAGACGTGGTACACTTGTGCTCCCGGGGTGGAAATGCTAAACAATGTCTAGCACAAAAAGAGGCCAGATAGATCATCACTTTGGACACCCTGGCTCCGCGTGGCCTAAACGAAAGTCTTGGGTTCTCACCATTTCTGTGATTATGGTTCTTTGCTTCTTGATGCTTGCCCGCAGCTCCCCTTTTCCGGTTTCACATGTGGTAGTGATGTTGTTTTAGCTTGTTGTTTTTATGTATCTGGTTTTTAATTCCCTTTTGTTCTTTTTCTTACTTTGTACATTCAGTGCTACTGCTTTAACAAGCTGTGAGTGCCTTATTCTGGACCATACTTGGAACAGGAGACATGACGCATTCAACGCGGAGGAGATTTAGGACACGCGCTTCTCCCTTTCCCCTCCTTTATCTGCCCCCCTTTTCCCTTCCCCCCTTTTTCTTTTGTGACTGATTTGACACATTTAATTCATATATATTTTTGTTTATTATGTCAGTCTGTTCTTTATGTGTACCTCTCATGTGCACCCTTCACATGGGGTCTTTTTAGGGGGGCTTCTTGTTTTTGGGTGATGTAGCCGATAGGCCTATGCCCTCAGTGTAATATTTTCATATGGTATATAAGTGATTGGGCAATTGGTGCACTTCGGCACAAATCAACACCTTAAAGGGATTAGCGTGTCTCCTCTCTTCTCTTTTACATGCTGTAAATGGGCCAGTTGTCTCTTTGTATATACACTCTACGAGTAGTGCGCGTGCGCCACGGTCCCTTCCTCCCCCGTGCCCGGCTGTCTCGATGCCCCTGTCGCGTCTCTGTGGGCGAGTCTTTTGGCGCGCTCTCTGACACGCGCCCGGGGCATGACGGCTTGGGTGCGTGCGGTGGGGGGCGTGGTTCCGGGCGCACGCGCCATCATACTCCAATGAGCTCCCCTGACCCTTGGATCACATGACGGGTCAGGGGCGTATATAAGTAGGTCCTGCAGGCACTCTAAGAATGCGCCTCTTGATAAAGACCGGCAAAACGCGCGTCAGGGCGCGCCACCATCATCTCTACCTCTGCTGGGTGTTCCAGGGACTGGACGGCCTTTTGGACACTGTCGTGTGTGAGTTGCATACCTGATCCTGATATAGGGGGGTGGGTCTGGGCATTAATTGGGATTACCCATATAATCTGATGCGACTGTGCATTGATATTGTATGCAATATAATACTAAATTTCCCATATCCACTCCTCTATGTATGTACAACCACCCTTATTTACATATTTATATGTTTTTACATTTTGTTTGCCCTGTCACCCTTGTGATCCCCCAACATCAGGCAACATGCACTTTATATCCTCCTTTATGTGATGTTTCGTACTTGCTATGATGTAATTTCTATTTAATAAAATCATGCTCTTTATGCCACATTACTCATTTGTTCTGCTTTTTCAATACAAGAGAAAGAAGTGCAGAATACATGGAAACTCAATAAAACATATGATTTTAATTTATGTCTCGTTAAAGGTATTATATATGCAGTACAGACCAAAAGTTTGGACACACCTTCTCATTTAAAGATTTTTCTGTATTTTCATGACTATGAAAATTGTACATTCACGCTGAAGGCATCAAAACTATGAATTAACACATGTGGAATTATATACTTAACAAAAAAGTGTGAAACAACTGAAAATATGTCTTATATTCTAGGTTCTTCAAAGTAGCCACCTTTTGCTTTGATGACTGCTTTGCACACTCTTGGCATTCTCTTGATGAGCTTCAAGAGGTAGTCACCCGAAATGGTCTTCCAACTATCTTGAAGGAGTTGCAGAGATGCTTAGCACTTGTTCGCCCTTTTGCCTTCACTCTGCGGTCCAGCTCACCCCAAACCATCTCGCTTGGGTTCAGGTCTGGTGACTGTGGAGGCCAGGTCGTCTGGCGTAGCACCCCATCACTCTCCTTCTTGGTCAAATAACCCTTACACAGCCTGGAGGTGTGTTTGGGGTCATTGTCCTGTTGAAAAATAAATGATGGTCCAACTAAACGCAAACCGGATGGAATAGCATGCCGCTGCAAGATGCTGTGGTAGCCATGCTGGTTCAGTATGCCTTCAATTTTGAATAAATCCCCAACAGTGTCACCAGCAAAGCACCCCCACACCATCACACCTCCTCCTCCATGCTTCACAGTGGGAACTAGGCATGTAGAGTCCATCCGTTCACCTTTTCTGCTTCGCACAAAGACACGGTGGTTGGAACCAAAGATCTCAGATTTGGACTCATGAGACCAAAGCACAGATTTCCTCTGGTCTAATGTCCATTCCTTGTGTTCTTTAGCCCAAACAAGTCTCTTCTGCTTGTTGCCTATCCTTAGCAGCGGTTTCCTAGCAGCTATTTTACCATGAAGGCCTGCTGCACAAAGTCTCCTCTTAACAGTTGTTGTAGAGATGTGTCTGCTACTAGAACTCTGTGTGGCATTGACCTGGTCTCTAATCTGAGCTGCTGTTAACCTGCAATTTCTGAGGCTGGTGACTCGGATAAACTTATCCTCAAGAGAATGGCAAGAGTATGCAAAGCAGTCATCAAAGCAAAAGGTGGCTACTTTGAAGAACCTAGAAAATAAGACATATTTTCAGTTGTTTCACACTTTTTTGTTAAGTAAATAATTCCACATGTGTTAATTCATAGTTTTGATGCCTTCAGTGTGAATGTACAATTTTCCAAGTCATGAAAATACAGAAAAATCTTTAAATGAGAAGGTGTGTCCAAACTATTGGTCTGTACTGTATATGAATAGATAGGAAGTAAAAAATGCCAAAATACACAGACACATGAAAGAAATGGTGGGTAAGCCAAAAAATTCATGTACAGTGGGTCCGCAAAGTATTCAGACCCCTTTAAATTTTTCACTCTTTGTTTCATTGCAGCCATTTGGTAAATTTTAAAAAGTTAATTTTTTTTTTCTCATTAAAGTACACTCTGCACCCCATCTTGACTGAAAAAAACAGAAATGTAGAAATTTTTGCAAATTTGTTAAAAAGGAAAAACTGCAATATCACATGGTCATAAGTATTCAGACCCTTTGCTCAGACACTCATATTTAAGTCACATGCTGTCCATTTCCTTGTGATCCTCCTTAAATGGTTCTACTCCTCCATTGGAGTCCAGCTGTGTTTAATTATAGGACTTGATTTGGAAAGGCACACACCTGTATATATAAGATCTCACAGATCACAGTGCATTTCAGACCAAATGAGAATCATGAGCTCAAAGGAACTGCCCAAGAAGCTCAGAGACAGAATTGTGGCAAGGCACAGATCTGGCCAAGGTTATAAAAGAATTTCTGCAAGACATATGAAAGCCCGCATAGAGTTTGCTCAAAACACATGAAGGACTCCCAGACTATGAGAAATAAGATTCTCTGGTCTAATGACATTAAGATAGAATTTTTTGGTTATAATTCTAAGCGGTATTTGTGGAGAAAACCAGGTACAGCTCATCACCTGCCCAATACAATCCCAACAGTGAAACATGGTGGTGGCAGCTATGGAGTTATTTTCAGCTGCAGGGACAGGACTACTGGTTGCAATTGAAGGAAACATGAATGCGGCCAAGTACAGAGATATCCTGGATGAAAACCTCTTCCAAAGTGCTCTGGACCTCAGACTTGGCCGAAGATTCACCTTCCAACAAGACAATGACCCTAAGCACACAGCTAAAATAACAAAGGAGTGACTTCAGAACAACTCTGTGACCATTCTTGACTGGCCCAGCCTGTCACGCTGTCTCTGTGTACTGGAGGTAGGGGGCCTAAGCTGACCCTAAGCTGGGGCCCTGACTAATCCCTCTACCTGGAGGTACTGTTAAAGGTACAGAGGTCCAGGCCGCCAGCGTAACCCCTACCTCCTGAGGATCCCTGCACCTAAGTAATCTAGTCCTGAGAAGGACCCCTGATCACAACAAAAGGGGACAGGTAATAATATGCCCACACTCAGTACTTAGATGAACGAGACAGTACAAGGGTAAAACCAAAACCACCTTGCATACAAAAACTACACAACTACAACAGAGGGAACACCAACGGGAAAGGAGATAAATGATAAAGCGAGGAAGGGAAAAAACACTCCAAATACAGTTAGCTCTGAAACTCCAAATACCACGATCCGCTCTGTTAGTCTGCATGAAATGCTTTCACCGACACTTCCCTAACAGACCGGCAGGCATTTGAAGGAGTCCCACTGCAGCAACATTGATTGCAGCTGGGCGAGGCTGGACCTCGTCTAGCACAGAGAGAGAGAGTTAACTCCCTCACTGCCGAAAAACACAAAGCACCAAAAACTCAGCTGCGAGAAGTCAGGCTGTGTAATCGTGACGATCTTCGTGGCGACACATCCGTGACACAGCCAGAGCCCTTACCTACACCCAATTGAGCATCTCTGGAGGGACCTTAAAATGACTGTCCACCAACGTTCACCATCCAACCTGATGGAACTGGACATGATCTGCAAGGAAGAATGGCAGAGGATCCCCAAATCCAGGTGTGAAAAACTTGTTGCATCATTCCCAGGGTGACTTATGGCTGTAGTAGCTCAAAAGGGTGCTTCTACTCAATACTGAGCAAAGGGTCTGAATACTTATGACCATGTGATATTTCAGTTTTTTCTTTTTTAATAAATTTGCAAAAATTTCTACATTTCTGTTTTTTTTTTAGTTAAGATTGGGTGCAGAGTGTACTTTAATGAGAAAAAAAATGAACTTTTTAGAATTTACCAAATGGCTGCAATGAAACAAAGAGAAAAATTTAAAGGGGTCTGAATACTTTCCGTACCCACTGTATACATATAAAAATAAAATACAGAAATTTGAATGATGTAATATAATGATAGGGAACCCCGAAAAAAAGGTGCATAGAGTAAATACTAGTAGTCACTGTGGATAAAGTAAAATCACCCTGATGAATATTTTACCTCACTCACCATTTTTTTTTCATGTGTTTATTTATTTTGGCATTTTTTACTTTCTATCTATCCATCTCTACATACCTTTTAACAAGACCTAAATAAAATGCATGTTTTATTGAGTTTCCATGCATTCTGCACTTCTTTCTTTTGGTTTAATATTAGTATATATGTGCAGTGGGATGAATTAATTTTGCCCTTGGGTCATAATATTTTGGTTTCTCCAAGTATGTAAAAGTCAAAATATAAAATGTATTAACCCGTATAGTAAAAGTTGTAAAAAGAAAAACACTAAATGCCATTTTTGAGTTTTTCCAGTCAACACAACTCTCTAAAAAATATAGTAAAAAAGATATCTAAATGTCATACCATAGATGATATTAAAGAAAGTGCTAGCTCATCATGCAAAAAAATAAGCCCTCACTCCATCAACAGGAAACATAAAAATCGCATCGCATCGCATCTTGTAAAATAATGATGCAAACCAATTTTTTTCTGCAAAAATATGAACTTTTCACCATTTAAATAAAAAAATCTATAAAAGTTTGGTGTTGTGCAATTGTACTGACTTGGAGTTAAAAAAACAATGGTGGAAGTATACTTTTTCACCATTTCATCACGCATTACATTGTTTCAAATTCTTCAGTACATTTTATGAGAAAATGATTGGTGGTATTCAAAATTACAACTCGTCCGGTAAAAAAACACGACCTCATACAGCTATGTCGACAGAAATATAATAAAGTTATGGGTCTTGGAAGAAGAGGAGAATAAAACAAAAGTGCAAAATTGCCAAATCACGAAGGGGTTAACACATCATTATATGAATAATGTCCATAATTGTATATTTTGCCATAAAGTATATATCATTGTTCAAGTATCCACTGCATACATATAATATTCATCTAGTAATGCTGAAACTAAATATACCATATTACAAAGTATTATTGCAATGGTTGATAAAATTCATACCCAGATGCAATATCAGACCTAATTAATATCTCTTCTGCTGATTGCTATTTACATATACCAAAAAACTGATAGCACAACATGCTTGGCATATCTTTATAATTATTGTCCAGAATTAAACTGCTTGTTTATATGCCCATGTACACTATAGGAATGTCCTGAATGGCAGCATCTTATATAAGGGAATAACTGGCGATGTACTGTCAATCAAACTGCACAGGGCATTACATTTGCACTTCCCGCTTAATGCTTAATTTAAACAAGCTGTAATATTATATTTTTTTAATAGAGGACTATGAAAAAGGTCCATTCCAATAGTATCAATCAGTGCCACACTCATTGGTCATCTGCGTGAATCCTATCATATTGGACAACCATAGGCATCTCTATTCATTTGTGGTGCTAATGTCCATAATTTGCTAAAATATGATCTCTTAGGGTATTATTACTTGTATTGAGACATATCCCTAGAAAGAGATATCAATAACAATACCACTATGTCAACATTGAAACATGCCCTGAAAGTTCTACTATGCAAGGCTTCTAGTAGAAAATACTTATAGTACATACAAAATTCTTATGATAAATTAGTAATCTAGTATATCCTTATAACATGGCCATTCAAATTCCTTTTGTCCCCAGAAAAAAAGTATTAAAGAAGAATACATTAAAGGAATAGAATGCCCAATATAGCATGATGTAAATATATGTCAAAGGTCATGAAGGGGTTAATTGACTTTCTAGGATGGTTGTTATCAAAAATAAATATGTTTATTTGTAGCAGTTGGTTTGGTATACAATAGTGATGAGCGAGTACTAAAATGCTCGGATGCTCGTTGCTCGGGTCGAGCAAATCGTAATGCTCGGGTGCTCGACCCGACCAACGAGCCCAATGTAAGTCAATGGGAAACTAGAGCATTTTTCTGGTGGCCCCCCCCAGAGGTCTGTAGGGGGCCTAAAAATTGCCCAAATCGATGACTTCAGCTGCGATGCACACTGTGTGCCTTACTGTTATCTAGGGGAAAACCTCTATTAAGGTTGCTTAAAAGCTCCAACATAAGCGGGTCCCTTTCCAGGGCAGGAAGCATCTGGCAAAATTGACTCTTATAACTTGGATCTAACAGAGTGTGACCCAGTAGTCAGCATTATTTTGAATCCTAACTATATGGGGATCATGTTGCAGATAGTGCATCAAGAAGGCACTCATATGTCGGGCTCTTCAGGGGGTCCAAAGCCAGGCTGTAATGTGGGCTGCGTAACACGGATGCTTGTTTCCTCCGTCCCCTCCTTCCAACTGGATTCAATGACAGGGGATGATTATCCTCTTCATCCTCTGACACCTGCTCACCCATCGCCTCTTCCTCCTCCATTAGTTCCTCGGCTCTTGCACCTTCACTAACAGTTTGCCTGGTATCACCAAACCCCCTCGATTGCTGTAATCCACCATCACTTGGCATCTGCCTGTTTGATGACAGTCTGGAAATTTGAGACATTGGTATCCCTTCTGTATCCTCCTCTTCGTCTGGGGCCACCACCTCCTGCCGCAGGTTATTCAAAGTTTGCCCCAGCATGTATATGACCGGAATAGTGATCCTGATGAAGGCATCGTCAGCGCTAACCAGTTTAGTAGCCATTTCAAAACCATACAGAAGGGTGCAGAGGTCCTTAATCTGTTCCCACTCCGCAAACGTGATATGCCCCAAGTCCGTATTGATTTGCCCCAAGCTATAAGTCATGACATACTGCATCAGAGCTCGTTGCTGCTGGCACAGTCGCTGCTACATGTGCAGAGTGGAATTCCACCGCGTTGGCACATCGCAGATCAACCTGTTAACTGGCATGGACAAAGACCTCTGTATCGATCCAGTAAATGACATGAGGGGTGCGAACGGCGGAAGTGAGCTCACAGCTTCCGTACTTTGTGAAGCAACTCATCTAGGTCAGGATAGTGGCGGACAAATCGCTGTACCACCAGGTTGAGGACGTGAGCCATGCAAGGCATGTGTGCGAGCTTGCCTCGGCCTAGGGCCGCTAATAGGTCTGCACCATTATCGCAGACGGCCTTCCCTGGCTCTAGGTTCAGCGGAGACAGCCATTGCTCAAACTGAGCCTGGAGAGCTGCCCAAAACTCTTAACCTGTTTGACTGTGATCTCCAAGGAATATTAATTTGAAGACTGCCTGATTACGGTGAGCCCTGACTGTGCAGTACGGAGGTAGTGTATATTTGCTCTGCACCCTTGGAACGCGTGTCTCATTAAAGGAGCGGTTGAGTGCGCAGGAGGAGGCCCTAGAGGAGGTGGAGGGCGCAGACGCAGCGGAGGAAGTGGGAAATACAGAGGTTTCTTCTGCAAGCCTTGGGGATTCCAACATTTGTGGAGCAGCTCCTCCTCCACCTGGCCCTACAGCCACCAGAGTCACCCAGTGTCCAGTCAGCGAGATGTAATGCGCTTGGCCATGCTTACTCATCCAGGTGTCTTTGGTGAAATTCACCCTGGCACACGTAGATTTAGACAAGGAATGGGTGATGTTGTCTGCGACATGCTGGTGTAGCACAGGCACAGCTTTCTTAGAGAAGTAATGGCGACTGGGCAACTGGTACTGGGGGACTGCGTTGGCTATCAGTTTTCGGAAACCGTCTGTATCTACTAGGTGGAAAGGCAGCATTTCCGTGGTCAACAGATTGGAGATGGTGGAGTTCAACCTCTTAGCTTTGTCATGCATAGGATGAAACAATCTTTTACATGACCACAACTGCGTGACCGAGGGCTGGCTAAGATGCTGAGAGAGGGCGGAGTATGGTGAACCAGAAAAACTGGTGGAGCGTGAGTGAGGTGCAGATGTTAAGATGGATTGAGAAACATGTGGTGTGCTTGGTGAAACAAACACAGCAGTCGTGTCCGCTTCCGTTACAGCTGATGGGCTGTCACTCAGCCTGACTGGAGTGGGTAAAGAACCGGATTTTCTGCGATGGGAGACCTGTGTGACAATACTTGGCACTGTAACAGAGGAGGAGGAAGAAGCAGCGGATGCGGATGATGGGGCAGCTGATGGTTGTTGAGGTGCGCTGGTCCACATTTCAGCGCAACAAGATTTCCAGCTTAAAGAATGTTGTTTGAACATGTGAAAGTTCAAGCATGTAGTAGTCAAATTATTGCACTTTTTCCCTCTACTGAGATTTTTATCTCAAAGCTCATCCTTTGCAGTGACAAAAAAGGCCCATGCTAGGCAACCCTTGCTGCCTCTGCCAGCTGCAGACCTGTGACTGCTGCAGCTTAGGATGCAGTGCTCCTCGTGCTTGCATCACTCCATGTCTGCACCATATGGCGAAATTTTACCTTCTCGCCTTCCTCCTCCACCTCCTCAGATGAGCTACTCGGCTGCGTGACTCTGGGTTCACATGAAGTAGGATCTTCAACCTCATCATCATCCAATGTGTTATCCCATTCCTCGCCCTCAGAGTGACCCCTCTCCTCTTATTGTCCTGACAGCACAGTACAGTCCGCATGAGCCTCAGGTATCTGAGTCTCATCAGGATCACCTCTCTCCCCTGTGGTTAACGTCTGGTCACGAGGGTCAGGAACCTGCTCGGACCCTACTTTGTCCTGGCCCGAATTCAAGCTAAAAAAATTTTGAGCATCGCTGCAGATGCTTTCCTCTTCTTGACTCTGTGACTGTTTGGAGTACACTTCTGATGCCCAAGGTGTAGAATGGGTGTAGAGTTCTACAGACTTGCCCATCTGTGGTTTGCTACAGTCAGTTGGGCATTTGGCCAATTGTGACATAGAGGGAAGCATGCGTAATTGGGGTGCCACCTCTGTGGACTGTACTGCGTGTGATGTTGAGGTGGAGGAAGAAGAGGAGAGGCCACTGGAAGCAGAGCTTGCCATCCATTGGAGCAACTGCTCTTTCTGGGCCTTATAAACAAGGCGTATCGCTGTGTGACTGCCAAAGGAAGGGAGTGCAGTAGGCCGTCCACTAATATAAGTTGTCAGTTGTTTTTGGATAGGACCTGTTTGTGTTGGTTCACTAACATTACCACGTACCCCACGTACACCTTGAACACCAAGCCTATTCCCCATTACACCACACCCTCTCTTTTTCCCACTCATGTTGGTCAGATTCAGTTGTAGGAACACGCAATTAACTAAAGAAAAATATGTTTTTTACCTGTGCAATAGCTCAGCACACATTTCAGAGACACTAAATGACAAGGTAAGATATGGCCTGCCGTATAATGTTACTAACAGACAAAAGAAATTTGTTAGTGTGCATGAGGCCGATAAAACCTACGAGATATTCTCCAAACAGTTTCAAACTGAGATGTCCCCTGCTGTATTACTTTAGGAATTTTTTTTTGAAAGTGGATGATGCCAGTATGACATAGATTATATGCTCCAAAATTTTTCAAACTCAGATCTCGCCAGCTGTATCACTTTACTCAGAGCAAAAAATATTTTTGGGTTACTCTGCATAAGTTTTGCGTCCAGCTGACTTTGAACACCACTGATGTAGTAGCTGGCTTAAAGCACTGTATGACTTTTGGCACAGGAAAAAATATTTTTTTGACTGTGCCTAGTGAGAGACGTTTTTATTTTTTTACTGTAAAACCAGGACAAGTTCAACTCCACTAAAATAGGATCTGCCTTTTAGCAGACTGGATCAACTTTGCCATAGTAAAAAATGTTTGGTGGACTACCTGCCAACTAAAAATATATATAGGTTTGACTGTGCATACAAGCTGAATTTGACCGCCACTGACGTAGTAGCTGGCTTATAGCACTGTATGACTTTTGGCACAGGAAAAATATTTTTTTGGACTGAGCGTAGCAAGAGAAAAAATTTATTTTTTTACTCTGAAACCACCTGAAGTTCAACTCCACTGAAATAGGATCTGCCTTTTAGCAGACTGGATCAACTTTGCCACAGTAAAAAACCTTTGGTGGACTCTGCTTGCCAACCAAAAATATATATAGGCTTGACTGTGCGTTCAAGCTGAATTTGACCGTCACTGACGTAGTAGCTGGGTTATAGCACTGTATGACTTTTGGAACAGGAAAAAATATTTTTTGGACTGGGCCTAGTAAGAGAAAAAATGTATGAAACCACCTGAAGTTCAACTCCATTAAAATAGTATCTGACACTAAAAAAAAACTTTAGTGCACACAGCTTTCAATATCACAATAGCAACAGAAAAAAAACAGATTCTGTGCTCTTCAATAAGAAGCTCTGCAGACTGTGCAGAGCACAATTTCAACCCCACTAACTGAAAAAGTGCACTGCGCTTAGTTGATTTCATTAGGAAGTACAAAAAAAGATTCAAGTTATACTGAGACATAGAGCTCTATACCAGCGGTGCACAGCACTATTGTATGGTATGGGCCCTTTGTTTCTGTCAGAATCTCAGTACTTGCACAAGAACACCAAAAATGTGCTGCACCAGCAGTTGCAGAGGTACACAGGCCAGAAATTATCTACACTATCTGACTTCCACACAAGCGCCCATCTATCTAGCTAATATCTCTCATTACACAGGAGAACACTGAGCTGCGTCTGTCTCCAGCAGTGACATGGATATAATGGCACTGAGGGAACATGGCCTCTTTTTATATATAGAGGACATGTGATTTCTGCAGCCAATTGCAGAAGCCCTTATGTCTGGACAGTGTAGATGCTTCCTGCGCTATGATTGGCTTTCCTCCGTTAAAGTTGCTGCCCCCAGGAAAACAAAAAAACAGTGCACTGCTGATCTGACCTGTTCTATGCTCTCCACAGCCCCCACACTCACCTGGCACATGTCACCACTCATCAAACACTTGCACTTTGCTGACAAAACTGTTCAAAATGCGTGTTTGCCCTTTATTCAGGGTCCCACGCAAATTCGTCGAACTTTTCAGATTTTAAGAAAATTTACTCGACTTTGCGATCACGAATCCGAATGTGCCATATTCGTGCTGAATTTGAAACTTTCGAACATTCGCTGAACAAATTCACTCAACACTAACCTGGACGAGTAAGCATGGCCAAGGACGTTACATCTCGCTGACTGGACACTGGGTGACTCTGGTGGCTATGGTGGCAGGCAGGTAAGGGGCTGCTCCACAAATCTTGGAATCCACAAGGCTTGCAGAACAAATCTCTGTTTTTCACACTTCCTTCACTGCTTCTGCCTTCTCCACCTCCTTCTGGGCCTCCACCTGCACACTCAACCTCTGCCTTAATGAGACAACAGTGCAGAGCGAATCAATGCCATCTCTGTACTGCAAAGTCAGGGCTCACCGCATTCAGGCAGTCTTCAAATTAATATGTCTTGGAGATCGCAGTCATACAGCTGAAGAGTTGTGGACAGCTCTCCATGCTCAGTTTGAGCAATGGCTGTCTCCGCTGAACCTGGAGCCAGGGAAGGCCATGTGCGTCAACAGTGTGAACCTGTTGGCGGCCCTATGCCGAGGCGAACTCACACACGTACCTTGCATGGCTCATGTCCTCAACCTGGGGATACAGTGATTTGTCCGCCACTATCCCGGCATTGATGGCACAGAAACTGTGTGCTCACTTCTGCCGTTCGCACCCCTCATGTCATCGACTTGCATTCATACAGAGGTCTTTGTCCATGCCAGTTAACAGGTTGATATGCGATGTGCCAACGACTGTGGCAGCAGCAACAAGCCCTGACTCAGTTTGTCATGTCGTACAGCCTGGGCCAACGCAGCACGGACGTGAGGCATACCACGTTTAGGGAGTGGGGACAGATTAAAGACCTCTGCACCCTTCTGCATAGTTTTGAAATGGCTAAAAAAATGGTTAGCTCTGATGATGCCATCATCAGCATCACTATTCCGGTCATATACATGCTGGTGCAAACTTTGAATAACCTGCTGCAGGAGGTGGTGGCCCCAGAAGAAGAGGAGGATACAGAAGGGATACCAATGTCTCAAATTTCCAGACTGTCGTCACACAGGCGGATGCCAATTGATGGTGGATTACTGCGATTGAGGGGGGTTTTGTGATACCAGACAAACTGTTAGTGAAGGTGCAAGAGCCGAGGAACTAATGGAGGAGGAAGAGGTGATGGGCGAGCAACAGTCAGAAGATGAAGAGGATAATCATCCCCTCTCTGTTGAACGTGGTTGGCAGGAGGGAATGGAGGAAACAAGCATCAGTATTATGCAGCCATCAATACAGCCTGTCTTTGAACCTCCTGGAAAAGCCCGACATATGAGTGCCTTCTTGCTGCAACATGATCCCCGTATAGTTAGGACTTGAAATAATGATGACTACTGGGTTGCCATTCTGTTATATCCACGTTATAAGAGTAAATTTTACAGATGCTTCCTGCCCTAGAAAAGGACCCACTTATGCTGGAGTATCGAAGCAAGCTTTTAACCAACCTTAAGAGAGGTTGTCCCCAAGATAGCAGTTAAGCACACAGTGTGAATCGCAGCTGTAGTCATTCAACCTCCGGCACGTCAGTTCATCAATGCCAAAACATTAGCAGCAGCAGCAGAGTAAGTGGCAGAGTCCTTTCACATATTTTTTACACCAGCACGTGCACCAGCACAACAGATTACAAGTCTGACATGTAGTAAATGAGTGGAGAGGATGGTGCAGGGGTATCTAGAGCTCAATATGAATACCATCAGGGAGGATTTTGACCCTTTCACATATTGGTCTTCAAAAATGGATGGATGGACTGAGCTTGCCTGTCACACCTTGGAGGTTTTATCATGCCTGGAAGCCAGCGTTCTCTCAGTACGTGTCTTCAGCACTGCTGGTGGTGTCCTGAAGGATAAGCGCAGCCAGCTGTCCCATGAAACTGTAGGCCACCTAACTTTCATCAAGATGAACAAGTCATGGATCTCCAACGACTTTTGCACCCCAATCGCAGACTGAGCAGACTAGGCAGTGTTATAGAATTTAGTGTGCTGCATTGATCTTGCGGAATTGCAGTCTGTGATATGGCTTCTGTGCCTGTTCTTGCTGCTGCTACAGGTTTTAGGCCCTACTTTTTTTAAATGTGAACACTCCTGATTGTGTCCCCATCTGCTGGGTTGGCTGTAGTGGAAGAGGTTTTGGTCTCCTTTACAATAGTTATACGCTAGTGAAATTGATGCCACTTTGATGGTGTTAGGCCCTAATTTAGGGAAATGTAAACACTCCTGATTAAGTTTCCATCTCTTGGGTTGGCTGTAGTAGAAGATGTGTCGTTCCTATTTCTACTATTTGTACTGTAGTGAAATTGATGCCACTTTGCTGGTGTCTGCCACAAATTTTTGGAAATGTGGATAATCCTGATTGGGTCTCCATCTATTGAGTTGGCTGTAGTGGATGATTTTTTGGTCTCCTTTACAATAGTTATACTCTAGTGAAATTGATGCCCCTTCCGTGTTGTTAGGCCCTAATTTAAAGAAATGTGAACACTCCTAATTGAGTCTCCATCTCTTGGGTTGGCTTTGGTGGAAGAGGTGTCGTTCCTAATTCTCCTATTTGTACTGTAGGGAAATTGATGCCACTTTGCTGGTGTCTGCCATTAATTTTTGGAACTGTGGAGAATCCTGATTGGGTCTCCATCTATTGAGTTGGCTTTAGTGGATGATGTTTTGGTCTCCTTTACAATAGTTATACTCTAGTGAAATTGATGCCACTTCGGTGGTGTTAGGCCCTAATTTAGGGAAATGTGAAGACTCCTGGTTAGGTCTCCATCTCCTGGGTTGGCTGTAGTGATAGAGGTGTCAGTCATAATTACACTATTTCTACTGTAGTGAAATTAATGCCACTTTGCTGGTGTCTGTCACTAATTTTTGGAAATGTGGAGAATCCTGATTGGGTGTCCATCTATTGGGTTGGCTGTAGTGGAAGAGGTTTTGGTCTCCATTAAACTACTTCTACTCTGTTGAAATTTATGCAACTTTGGTGCTGTTAGGCTCCAATTTAGGGAAATGTCAATACTCCTGAGTGAGTCTCCATTTATTGGGTTGGCTGTAGTGGAAGACGTGTCGCTCCTAATTCTACTATTTGTATTGTAGTGAAATTGATGCCACTTTGCTGGTGTCTGCCATTAATTTTTGGAACTGTGGAGAATCCTGATTGGGTCTCCATCTACTGGGTTGGCTGTAGCGGAAGAGGTTTTGGTCTCCTTTACAACAGTTATACTCTAGTGAAATTGATGCTACTTTGGTGGTGTTAGGCCCTAATTTACGGAAATGTGAACATTCCTAATCGAGTCTCCATTTCTTGTGTTGGCTGTAGTGAAAGTGGTGTCGTTCCTAATTCTCCTATTTGTACTGTAGTGAAATTGATGCCACTTTGCTGGTGTCTGCCACTAATGTTTGGAAATGTGGAGAATCCTGATTTGGTCATGTTTAATTGAGTTGGCTGTAGTGGAAGAGGTTTTGTTTTGGTCTCCATTAAACTACTTATGCTCTGGTGAAATTGATGCCACTTTAAAATGTGGAGAATCCTGATTGGGTCCGAGGTGGAGGAGGAGGAGGACAAGGAGGTGATGCAACCACAATGAGCACTACATCCTACAGCCACAACCATTGCAGTGACCAGCACCAGTCGCAGGTCTCGCAGGGCAGCAAGGGTTGTCTAGCCTGGGCCTTTTTCGACACCGTAAAGGCTGAGCCAACTCACGTTATGTGGCAACTTTGCAAGAAAAAACTCAGTAGAAGGAAAAAGGGCAATAATTTGACTACTACATGCATGAACCTTCACATGCGCAATCAACATGCTTTACTCTGGCAATCTCCCTGCGCTAAAATAAGGACCTCAACAACCATCAGCTGCTCCATCAACCGCATCTGCTGCTTCTTCCTTCTCCTGTGTTACTGTGTCAAGTATTGTCACACAGGTCTCCCACCGCAGAACCTCCGGTTATTTACCCGCTCCAGTCAGGCTGAGTGAGAGCCCGTCAGCTGTAACGGAAGCAGACATGCCTTCTATTTTTGACTGATCTCAGAAAACGAGCACACCACAACTTTATCAATCCATCGTAACATCTCCCCCTGCATCTCACTCATGGTCCAGCAGTTTGTCCAGTTCACCATACTCTGCCCTACCATACTTCGCCCTCTCTCAGCAAAGCAGCCAGCCCTCGGTCCCTTAGTTGTGGTCACATAAAAGATTGTTTCCTTCTCCACAAGACAACGCTAAGAGGTTGAACTCCACCATCCCCTATCTGTTGGCCACGGAAATGGTGGTGTCAGGTCCTAATTTTTTGAACAGTGAACACTCCTGGTTGTGTCTCCACCTGCAGAGTTGGCTATAGTGGAAGAGTTGTCAGTCCCCTTTATACTAGTTCTGCTCTAGTGAAATTAATTTCTTGGTGCAGATATTGTTGTCACAGGGGTACACATGATATAATCTAAATTGGTTTTCTTACTACCGTGGTATATAAAGCAGGCCACATTTCATCTTTTAATTCTTTGATGTTGATGTTCTCCACACAGGGGTGCACATTAGTGATGAGCGAGTAATAAATGTGCTCAACTTAGTGGTTCAGCGGTTTATCAAAACCTACCCAGATCTGCCAGAGCTGCTTGTAAAAGTATGCCTTGTGTGTATCCATTTCAGAAAGTCAGCTACAGTTTCCACCACCCTGGCAGTGCTTAAGTAGCGTTTGCAGCTTCCGTCTCACCTACTGGTGTGCAATGTGACCACTAGTGATGAGCGAGCATACTCGCAATTACTCGGTACTCGCCCAAGCATCTCAGCACTCGAGATGCTCGGAGCTAGCCGTGTACTTCCGAGATGCTCGGACGGATGCTCAGGTCCCCTCCCTGCATGTTTTACTCTCTTTAGAGGCCAATAAACATGCAGGGATTGCCTGCCACACACTGTAATGTCGCAGCCATGTTGGTTGTGGCATTACAGTGATTGGCTGGCCGAACAGCATCATCAGGTCTATATCAGACCTGGCGCTGCCGTGCTCGTCACAGTCTACTCCTTAATCAAGCAGTGTAGGGAGAGGTGCTGCTGAGCTAGGGAAAGATTTGGTTGTTTATTAGTTAGTGTAGGTATTCCACAAGATTCTCTACATATCCATCTCAACTAACAGTCCTTCTGAGGACTAATCCAGCTGCAGAGATATCAGTGCTATGCAGGCAGACAGGGTATATAGCAACAGGGTCTATTCCAGTTCTATCTGCTGGTGCTTTTACAGATATTATATTTGTAGAAATAGCCCCTAGGTATCAGGGGCAAGGAATATTTTTTTTTATCTTAATCCAGATAATTTGCTTAACAAGCAATCCAGAGAACACCGTTTTTCTGCGCCATTTGCTTGTTGGCACTGTAGAATACAGCCAGGTAATTCCATATTACAACGCTAAAAATCCAGCTATTTAAAACTGTGGTTTGTCCGTCACACGAATCACATATAATTGCGCTGAAAATTTCTGGCCTCCATTAAAATTTTATTTCAGTGTGTCAGTTAAGTTATTGACACCAGTTTGCTGTTAAAAATAGTTACCTACAGGCCAGCTATTTAAAACTGTGATTTGTCCGTCACACAAATCACATATAAGTTCGCTCCAAATTCAACCATTTGTAGTGAGCGTGGAAGATATTGTCCTCTATTTAAAATGGGCAAGGCGCGTGGCAAGGGACAGGGAACTGGACGTGATGGTGATGGTGATGGTGCATGCAGAAGCCGAGGCCGTGGGCAAGCTGAAATTGTGCAACAACAAACACCCACATCTTCCTGTCCCAATTACTAGGGGACCGCAGCACACCACTATTGAACCCAGAGCAGTGTCAAAAGGTTGTTGGTTGGTTAGCCGATAAAGCTTCCAGTCACTTAGCCACCACCACCACCCTGTCTTCCACACGGTCAAGTCTCAGTAGCCATGAGTCTGGACCGCATATTCATCACCCTGATCCTCCTTCCTCCCACCATGCCGAGTGCCCGGAGACTACTGATCCACACTTGGACACTCCGAAGAGCGCTTCACTTTTCCATTTATAGATTCGGGCCTCTCGTCTGGTCCTCTTGAAGCGGGGCAAGAGGAGATCGCATGTAGCGATGTCCAAATATTTGAGCAGCCATGGTCATACTAAGGTGACGGTGTCACAAGAGGTGGACGATGATGAGACACAATTGCCAGGAAGTCAGGAGGAGGACCAGGGCGCGGAAGTGGAAGACGAGGTGGTGGATGAAATAGTAACTGCCCAAACCTGGCAGGAGGACATGCAGAGCGAGGACAGCAGCACACAGGGGGAGGGAGGCAGAGCACCCCAACAGGCAGGAAGAAGCAGTGTGGTGGCTGCAGACAGAAGGCGGGCAACCGTTCCCCGTAACACCAACATGATGGAAGTTGCCAGTACAACTGTTAGGTCTTCCCAAGTCTGGTTGTTTTTTAAACACTCTGCCAATAACCCCAAAAAGGCCATTTTCACCACCTGCCAGGCCAGCATCAACAGGGGAAACAAAACAACCAGCCTGACCACCACCAGCATGGTCAGGCACATTGCAGCAAAGCACCCGACTTTGTGGACCGAACCCCAGGGTCCAGGAACAGTGTCTGCGGGTGACACCACTGCTTCTTCCACTGTTGTGAGTGCACACCAATCCCCTGGCCATAGTACACGCGAAGGTGCCTCCTTCCATGCACCTGTCGTTGCCCACTCTCAACTAGCACCATCAGCAAGCACATCCTTGTCCCAGCGCTGCGTTCAGTTGTCCATACCCCAGACCTTGGAACGCAAGCGCTAATACGCAGCCAATGCCCACAGGCCACAATATTAAATTCTCACATTTCGCGAATGCTTACGCTCGAAATGTTGCCTTTTAGGCTTGTGGATATGGAAGCTTTCCGCAACCTAATGGCGGTGGCCGTCCCTTGGTACTCAGTCCAAAGACGCCACTATTTCTCCCGGTGTGCCGTCCCCGCATTACACAAGTGCGTGTCCCACAACATTAGCCGTGCCATCAACAATGGAGTTACTGGGAAAGCCCACCTAACCACGGACACGTGGACAAGTGCTTGTGGGCAGGGACAGTGCATCTCACTGACGGCACACTGGGTTAACATAGTGGAAGCCGGGACCCAGTTGGACCTTGGGACGAAACACATCCTTCCGACGCTGAGGATTGCCGGATCTAGGTCAATCAGGGTTGTCCACACAGTCTACATATCCTGCACCTCCTCCTCCTCAGCCTCCTCCTCCTCTTCAGCCTCCATCTCCGAAATGACAGCATCAGTCACAAGCTGGAAGCACTGCAGCACTGCCTCAGCCAAGCGGCTGTGCTGAAGCTAATATGCTTAGGTGACAAACCCCACAATGCTCAAGAGTTGTGGACAGCTCTGAAAGAGCAGGCAGATCTGTGGCTGACACCGCTGAACCTACAGCCAGGCATGGTCATGTGTGACAATGGCCGGAATCTTGTGGCGGCTCTGAAGCGAGGCGGGCTCCCACATGTACCATGCCTGGCCCTTGTGCTTAACCTTGTGGTTCAACAGTTTCTCAAAACCTACCTGGAGCTGCCAACCAGATCTGCTTGTCAAAGTACACCGCCTGCGTGCCCATTTTAGAATGTCAGCTACAGCTTCCGCCGCTCTTGCCGTGCTTCAGTAGCGTTTCCAATTTCCGGCTCACCGACTGGTGTGTGATATCCCCACGCATTGGAACTCTAAACTGCAGATGTTGGGAAGGATTTGTGAGCAGAAGAGGGCAGTTGTTGACTACCTGCATCAACAAGGCCATCTGTATTCAGTTCAGACTCCACACATAAGACCTCAGGAGTGGACATGGATGTCACACATATGTACCATCCTCCAAAACTTTGAGGACTCCACCCAGATGGTGAGTGGCGATGATGCCATAATAAGCATCAGCATCCCGCTTGTCTGTCTTCTGAAACGTTCTCTGCTCACAATCAAAGAGGATGCATTGCAGGTGGAGCATGATGATATGGAACAAGGAACCATACAGGGTGATTACACACAGCCAAGCCTCATCTCATCCCAACATGGATTGGGTGACAATGAGGAAGAGGATGAGGAAGAACAGGAGCCAGTTTCATGTGCTATAGATGGTACTACCTGTACAACTGTCATACCGTCTGTTCAGCGTGGATGGCCTGAGGACAGGGAGAAGGAGGAGAACATGGTCAGTAGTGTTGAGCGAGCACTAAAATGCTCGGGTGCTCGAAGCTCAGGCCGAGCTCGCCGTGATACTCGGGTGCTCGACCCGAGCAACGAGCCCAATGTTAGTCTGTGGGAGACCCGAGCATTTTTGCGGTGGCACCCCCGGCAGTCTTTTAAAAGCCTAACAAGTGCCCAAAACGATAGTGACAGTGCTCAAATGACATGGGGACAGCATGGGGATCGCCCAGGAAGCATTTCTAACCCCCAGGTCACTGCTGTCAACAACGTGGTCAGAGGTATTAAGCCACTTTTACGGGCTCACAATAAAACGTTCAAAAACGAAAGTGAAACTTTTTTCCAGTGAAATATGTTAAGGAACATCCTTTCCAGGGAAAAGACTTGTGTATAAGTTAAAATAAATGACCAAAAACAAAAATACTCCTCCACACCTTCGGCTATGTTCACAAGTAGCATTTTTTATGCGTTTTTGCACTTTTGTATTGCTTTCAACTATGACAAATGCATTCACCGGGAAATGTCATTTTAACATTTTACAACCTTATCTGGCCATGTGCTGTGTGACACATGCATAAAGTGCTGAAAAGACATGGGAACAGCATGGGGAAGACTCCCAGGTCACTGTCTAAAAGTGTGCCCATCAAAAGTGATCCTTGCCGCATCAGAAGATGCAGACTTGCAACTATCCCCATGCAAGTTCTAGTCCCAGGGCAGTGTTCAATTGTACCTCCCCCATTCCTTGCAATACAAGCGCAAGTATGCAGCCTGCCACCCACCCACCCCCAGGCTGCAATACCATACTGCTTGCTTGCTTGAACTTGTCCATACTCGGTCCCCAGCCGCCCCGCGGCCGGGTGTCCACACACAGTCCCCAGCCGCCTGGGGGCAGCCGGGTGTCCATAAACGGTCCCCAGCTGCCCCTATTTCTCCTTGGAACATCCCCCCACACACTTTTCTTAGCCCGGCCTGCTTTAGGCAGCATTGGACGAGCCCACCAGGGAACCAGACTCCTCCGGTGGGCCCTGACTTCTCCATCGGTGGAGTTGAGAGTGCCAAGGTGAGGAGCATGATGATGATGACAGAAGTTAGCATCTGCTATGTTTTCTTTTAATGCAAGTGTAAGTGTGCAGCCTGCCACCCACCCACCCCCAGACTGCAATTCCATACTGCTAGCTTGCACTTGAAATGGGGCCTTTTAGTTTGGAGGAGGCCAAAGCTGGCCACTACCTCATGGCTGCTTCGGCAGCGAGGTATCCATACTCAGTCCCCAGCCGCCCCTAATTGTCCTGGTGTGCCTTATACATAAGATTAAGCGCGTATACCAAAACATTACCTGTGCCCTCCCCAGTGCATTTAGTGGGAAGGAGAGCCTATTCCGCTGTAGTGTGTGCATGCCAAACCCCTGTTCATGGTACATGCGAAGATGCCTCCCACCTTGCACCTCTCATTGCCGACTTGCAACTATCCCCATTCAAGTCCTTGTCCCAGGGCAGTGTTCAATTGTACCTCTCCCATTCCTTGCAATGCAAGCGCAAGTGTGCAGCCTGCCACCCACCCACCCCCCAGGCTGCAATACCACATTGCTTGCTTGCTTGCACTTTAAATTGGGCCTTTTAGGCATGTGGAGGCGGAATCTGGCCACCACGCCATGGCTGTGTCGGCGGCCTGGTATCCATACTCAGTCCCCAGCCGCCTGGTGGCCGGGTGTCTCCGCTTGCTCCCCAGCCTCCAGGGGGTGGCCGGGTGTCCATACTCAGTCCCCAGCCACACCTATTTGTCCCGGTAACCTTTCCCACACTTTTCTTAGCCTGGCCTGCTTAAGGGCAGCATTGGCCGAGCCCACCGGACTATCAGACTCCTCCGGTGGGCCCTGGCTTCTCCATCAGGGGAGTTGAGAGTGCCAAGGTGAGGAGCATGATGAGGATGATAGAAGTTAGCATCTGCTTTGCTTTGTTGTGATGCAAGCGCATGTATGTAGTAGCGGCTAGGCCTGAGGTGGTCAGCGTTTTGGCGCATATCCTACCTCCTCCGAGGATTGCTGGATGTTTTCCTGCTACTTTCCAAGTTCTATGACTCCCGTTAAAACAAAGCTTCAGGTGATAAATGATGGATGAGGTAGTGGCAAAGGAGAAAGAGCAGGAGGAACAGGGGCCATTCACATCAATATCAGGCCAGTCAACCAGATATGTCTTGTAGGATATGTTTCTGTAACAAAAGGAGCGGTTCGGCTACACAGTTATAGGGCATACAGTGAGTGCAATGCCTACCAAAAATTTCGAGGCACTCCAATGCCCCTTGGAAATGACATGGAGGTCAGAGGGCGTTAACTAAACCTTTTTTTCCATTTATAGTAACTGGGTCTCCTATGCACTGTTGGCCTAAGCAGTGAATGGAAGGCTTTCCAAAAATTATGAGGAACTGCAATGCCCCTTACAAGAGCCATGTGTGGCAACCCAGGGGTCTGGTCACCACAGTAATAGAAATATTATGTCGGAGAGCAAGTGGGAGGTTTCCTGGTCAGGATCCCTTAAACATTCAACATCCTCCTGCCCCAGTCCTGGGAGGGGAGAATTCTGCCCTTATAAACTGGATCTGGGGCGGGGTTGAGTGAGTCAGAGAACAGAGAACAGTCAGAGTCAGAGTGAGAGCAAGGGAAAGTAACAGCAAGGAGCTCTGTAGGAGCTAGGAGCTAAAGACCAGGGGCTGGAAGCTGAGCAGAGCTCGCCCTGGCAGAAGACAATAGGAACTGGACACAGGAGTCCGAGGCTGTGGCGCAGTCGGACAATTAACCTCAAAACCTAAGAAAGACTGCCACTGGTTTGACTAGCCTGAGCCACGGGACCGGGTCACCGCCACGGAGACTACAGACCCCAGAGACCAGGCACCGGGTATCCCACACACGTGTACACACGGCCCAGGGGGCGCGTCACATGCAGTACAGCATATTACAAACATAAGTCCCATTATTGGGGAGTGGGTGTCCCATGGTATTTGCTTATGCTTTCCAAGCAAAAGCTGCCAAAAATTAGGACGGAGCAACTTGCAATGCCCCTTACAAGAGCCATGCAGTACAGCATATCACAAACATAAGTCCCATTATTGGGGAGTGGGTCTCCCATAGTATTTGCTTATGCTTTCCAAGCAAAAGCTGCCAAAAATTAGGACGGAGCAACTTGCAATGCCCCTTACAAGAGCCATGCAGTACAGCATATTACAAACATAAGTCCCATTATTGGGGAGTGGGTGTCCCATAGTATTTGCTTATGCTTTCCAAGCAAAAGCTGCCAAAAATTAGGACGGAGCAACTTGCAATGCCCCTTACAAAAGTCATGCAGTCCAGCATATTACAAACATAAGTCCTATTATTGGGGAGTGGGTGTCCCATAGTATTTGCTTATGCCTTGCAAGCAAAAGCTGTCAAAAATAAGGACGGAGGAACTTGCAATGCTGGCACCCTGGTGGTATAGTGGTGGTGGAGGCTGAGGATAAGGAGAAGAAGATAAAACAGCCGAAACGAGGAAGCTTATACCCATGTGTGGGTGTGAAGCGGTGCATGTGAATACACCTCCCGAAATAACACAGTGGATTTGACTTTATGTTACTCTGCTGTCATTTGGTGGTGATTCGAAGTCTGGCCCAATCCAGCCCTTTTTCATTTTGATAAGGGTCAGCTTGTCAGCATTGTCAGTTGACAGGCGAGTGCGCTTATCAGTTATAATTCCCCCAGCGGCACTAAAAACACGCTCCGATAACACGCTAGCGGCAGGGCAGGCCAGGACCTCCAAGGCGTTCAGATCGAGTTCATTCCAAGTGTCCAGCTTGGATACCCAATAATTAAAAGGCACAGAGGAATCACGGAGGATGATGGTACAGTCGGCAAGGTACTCCCTCACCATCTTTTGAAACTTTGCACTCCTTGTGAGAGTACCCCGCGCCTCAGGGCCTGTAAGCTGGGCGGGTGTCAGATAACTGTCCCAGAACGTTGACAGTGTTCCCCTGCCTCTGCTGGATTGAAGTTGCATCTCTCTCGCCTGTACGCCTTGGTTGGGCAACGAACTGTGACCTCTGCCGCTAGCGTGTTCAGATGGGAATTTTTTTAAGAGTTCTGCAGCAAGAGCCTTCTGGTACTGCCCCATTTTTGTAGACCTCTCCACCTCAGGAATAAGAGAGTGAAAGTTCTCCTTGTAGCGGGGGTCTACAAGTGTCACCAACCAGTAATGACTGTCACCCAACATTTTGACAACGCGAGGGTCACGGTTAAGGCAGCGTAACATAAAGTCAGCCATGCGTGCCAGACTGGTAACGGGCAAGATTTCCGTGTCCTCACCAAGATGACGACTGACTATGCTCTCCTCCTCCTCCTCTTCCTCCTCCCCCCTGTCCTCAGGCCACCCACGCTGAACCGACGGTATGACACTTGTACAGGTACTACCTTCTTCAACGCATGATAGCAGCTCCTGTTATTCCTCCTCCTCCTCCTCCTCTCCCTCATTGTTCCCCAATGCACGTTGGGATGAGATGAGGCTGGGCTGTGTGTAATCGCCAGCTACGGCTTCTTGATCCATCTCATCATACTCTGGCTGCAATCCCTCCTCTTTAATTCTCTGCAGAGAGCGTTGCAAAAGACAGACAAGTGGGATGCTGACACTAATGATGGCGTCATCGCCACTCACCATCTTGGTGGCCTCCTCAAAGTTTGTCAGGATGGTACATATGTCAGACATCCAGGTCCACTCCTGAGGTCTTATGTGTGGAGTCTGACCTGAATATCGACGGCCTTGTTGCAGCTGGTACTCCACAACTGCTCTCTTCTGCTCACAAATTCTTTGCAACATGTGGAGGGTAGAGTTCCAACGTGTGGGGACATCACACACCAGTCGGTGTGACGGAAGCTGCAAACGCTGCTGCAACACAGCAAGGGCGGCGGAAGGTGTAGCCGAGTTGCGAAAATGAGCTGACAGGCGGCGTACTTTCACGAGCAGATCTGGCAACTCGGGGTACGATTTAAGAAACCGCTGAACCACGAGGTTAAGCACATGAGCCAGGCATGGTACGTGTGTGATCTCACCTCGCCTCAGAGCCGCCACCAGGTTACGGCCATTGTCACACACGACCATGCCGGGATGTAGGTTCAGCGGTCTCAGCCACAGATCTGCCTGCTCTTTCACAGCTGTCCACAACTCACAAGCAGTGTGAGGTTTATCACCTAAGCTTATGAGTTTCAGCACAGCCTGTTGCCGCTTGGCGGAGGCAGTACTGCAATGCTTCCAGCTTGTAACTGATGTGGTGATATCTGAGATGGAGGCTGAACATGAGGAGGAGGAGGAGGAGAAGGATGTGCAGGAGCTGTACACTGTGGGGGCAACTCTGACTGACATAGGGCCCGCAATCCTCGTTGTGGGGAGGATGTGTTCTGTCCCAAGGTCCGACTGGGTCCCGGCTTCCACTATGTTTACCCAATGTGCCGTTAGAGAGATGTACCGTCCCTGGCCACAAGCACTTGTCCACGTGTCCGTTGTCAGGTGGACTCTCCCAGTAACTGCGTTGTTGAGGACACGGCAGATGCTTTGGGACACGTGCTTGTGTAGTGCGGGGATGGCACACCGGGCAAAATAGTGTCGGCTGGGGACCGAGTACCGAGGAACGGCCACCGCCATAAGATTGCGGAAGGATTCCGTCTCCACCAGCCTAAAAGGCAGCATTTCCAACGCAAGCAGTGGTGAAATGTGCGAATTTAGGACTGTGGCCTGTGGGGCGTTAGCTGCAAATTTCCGCTTTCGTTCAAAGGTCTGGGATATGGACAATTGAACGCTGCGGTGGGACGTGGACGTTGATGCTGTTTCTTGAGAAACTGCCATAACAAGTGAAGACTGAGAGGAGGGGGCATCTTTACATGCAGTAAGGACAGGGGATTGCCTTGCACACACAACAGGGGGTTCTATTGCACGCACAACAGTGGAAGAAGCAGTGGTGACACCCGCTGACACTGGTCGTGGACCCTGAGTTTCGCCCCACAAAGTCGGGTGCTTTGCTGCCATGTGCCTGATCATGCTGGTGGTGGTCAGGCTGGTAGTTTTGTCACCCCTGCTGATGCTGGCATGGCAGGTGGAACATATGGCCTTTTTGGGGTTATCAGCAGAGTCTTTAAAAAAATTCCAGACTCTGGAAGACCTTCCGCTTGTACTGGCAACGTCCCTCGTGTTGGTGTTACGGGGAACGGTTGCCTGCCTTCTGTCTGCGGCCTCCACACTGCTTCTTCCTGCCTGTTGGGGTACTCTGCCTCCCTCCCCCTGTGTGCTGCTGGCCTCACTCTGCATGTCCTCCTTCCACGTTGGGTCAGTTACTAGATCATCCACCACCTCCTCCTCTTCCACTTGCGCACCACGATCCTCCTCCTCACTTCCTGGCAATTGTGTCTCGTCATCGTCCACCTCTTGTGACAGATTGCCAACGTCGACTTCCTCTGGCCGTGGCTGTTCAAATATTTGGGCATCGCAACATGGGATCTCCTCTTCCACCACTTCAAGCGTATCAGGCGAGGGGCCCAAATATGGAAATGGACCAGTGAACAGCTCTTCAGAGTGTCCAAGTGTGGGATCACTTGCTGTCTGACGACACTCGGCATGGTGGGAGGAAGGAGCATCAGGGTGAGGAGGAGTATGCGGTCGAGACTCACGGCTACTAAGAGTTGACCGTGTGGAAGACAGACCGGAGGTGGTGGTGCCCAGGTAACTGCAAGTATTATCTGCTATCCAATTAATAACCTGTTCACACTGATCAGTTCTCAATACTGGTGTTGTTCTGTGCTTCCCTAGTAATTCGGTCAAGAAGTGGGAGCGAGAAGATGTGGCTGTTGGTTGTGACACATTTTCACCTTGGCCACGGCCCCGTCCTCTGCACGAACCATCACCAGAACGTCCACTTCCACTTCCCTTGCCACGTGCCTTGCCCATTGTAAATTAAGTAAAATAGCTTACACTTGCACTATCAATGGAAAAAGGGTAATAAAGAGTAGATTAGAACCGTGGAAGAGGAAAACCACAGTTATTGTTTACTGGGGTATACCGCACTTTTTTAAATAGAGATATTTGCGGCTGAACAGTGAGCGACACACACTCAAACTGCTTTTTTTTTAGATACCAAAGGCCCAAAACTGGATAGTATAGCGATTTGACTCGTGGAACTGCGAAACCACACTGGGATGTCGGGCCTACACAAGACTATTTTCAACAGATATATTTTTGTGTCACAACAGTCAGGAGACACTACTGTTTTTCTTTACGGAAAATATACCAAAACCTGAATAATATAGATTTTTTACCGTGGGATGGCAAAACCACAGTTATTGTTTACTGGGGTAAACCAGACTTTTTTAAATTTATAGATTTGCGGCTGAACAGTGAGCGACACACTTAAACTGTTTTTTTTTTTTAGATACAAACGGCCCAAAATGGCTAATACAGAGGTTTGAACCGTGGAAGTGCAAAACAACACTTCTGTTTCTCTAGCCTACACCAGACTATTTTCAACAGTTATATTTGTGTCTGAAAAATCAGAGACACGCTTTTTTTGGGGGCGGGGGGGACACACCAAAAGGTTAATAAGACGGGTATTTGTACAGTGTGAAGGAGGGAAAAAAAAGGAGGATTTAGATGAAAAAAAAAGGATTTTTCCTGGCCCCCGACACCTGGTGCTAAGTCCAGCAATTTCAGCAACAGGAGCACACAGGACTGTAATGCAGCGTTTGCTGGTATAACCACTGTGTCTCCTATACAGCCTGCCTGCCTGGTATCTGGGATGGATATTAGTCCTGAAAAGGACTGCTTGTTTGTTCTGGCAGCCTTTACAGACCCTACACTAACTATTTCGCAGTTTATATCTCTCCCTAAATCAGCAGCGCTGTCCCTACACTGTCTAATCCGGAGCGACTGTGTCCAAGATGGCGGCGCCCGGTTTTAAATACTCGAGGTGACGCTGTGCGGCCAGCCAATCACTATAATGCCCACAACCAACATGGCTGCAGCTTTACAGTGACTGGCTGGCAATCCCTGCATGTTCATTGGCTCTGTAAAGAGCGCCAAACATGCAGGGCGGAGACCCGAGCTCCCGCCTGAGTAACCCGGAAATGCTCGGTGCTCGCCGAACATCCCGAGTAGCGTGATGCTCGGGCGAGTACCGAGCAGTGTCGAGCATGTTCGCTCAATACTAATGGTCAGTCATCCTCTTGACAGTCTGGCACGCATGGCTGAGTTTATGATATGCTGCCTTTCCCGTGACCCTCGAGTTCTCAAAATATTGGGTGACAGTCATTACTGGTTAATGACACTTCTAGACCCATGCTACAAGGAGAACTTTCTATCTTTTATTCCTGAGGCGGACAGGTCTGCAAAAATGGGGCAGTTCCAGAAGGGCCATGTTGCGGAACTATTAAAAAAATTACCATCTGAAAACGATGGCGGCAGAGGTCACAGTTTGTTGGACAACCAAGGAGTACATGCGAGAGAGACACAACTCCAATCCAGCAGGGGATCACTGTCAAAGTTCTGTGAGAGGTTTCCCAGACGCTCCCATCGCACAGGCCCTGAGGTGCGGGGTACTCTCACAAGGAGTGCAAAGTTTGGGAAAATTAGGAAGATGCTGAGGAAGTACCTTGCCGACCGTACCAATGTCCTCTGTGATTCCTCTGTGTCTTATGATTATTGAGTATCCAAGCTGGACACGTGGAATGAACTGGCTCCCCACGCCTTGGAGGTCCTGGCCTGGCCTGCCGCTAGCATTTTATCAGAGAGGGTTTTTAGTGCCACTGGTGGAATTATAACTGATAAGAGCATCCGCCTGTCAAATGCTGACAGGCTGACTCTTATAAAAACGAAGAAGGGCTGGATTGGGCCAAACTTCTCAACACCACCGAATGATAGCAGCAAAGCATAAACTCAAATCCAGTGTCTTTTTTTGGGAGGTGTATTCCCATGCACCTTTTCCCACCCACACATGGATATACGCTTCCTGATTTTGGCTATTTGCTCTTGTCCTCCTCCTTCTCCTCATCCTTCACCACCATATCACCAGGGTGACCATGGTCCATGATGCAACACCCACATAATTTTTTAAAGGGTGTTTATGTTGCCCTCCAAAAAAATTTTTTATGCAGTATGTTCATGTATACTCCCCAGGGGTAAATGTTTTTCAGCCCATACACTTAGTGCATGGGCAATACAAATATAGGAGACCCACTCCTTTCTAATGGGAACAATTTTTTTATGAGGCCCTCCTCCACGTCTTTTCCAAAGTGCATTGGAGTGCCTCCCAATTTTTTGCAGCCCTTTCATTCACTGCATAGGCCAACATTATGGGAGACCCACTTCCTAATAATGGAAACATTGTTTTCAGGAGGCCCTCTGACCTCCACGTCTCTTCCAAGGGGCATTGGAGTGCATCCAAATTTTGCCAACCCTTGCATTCACTGCATAGATAAATAAAATGGGAGACCAACTTCCTAATATTGGGAGCATTGTTTTCAGGAGGCCCTCTGACTTCCACATCTCTTCCAAGGGGCATTGGAGTGCCTCCAAATTTTTGGCAACCCTTGCATTCACTGCATAGGCAAACACAATGGGAGTCCCTCTTCCTAATAATGGGAACTTTTTTCAGGAGGCCCTCCTCTACATCTCTTCAAAGGGGCACTGGAGTAGGTCCAAATGTTTTACAACCCTTGCATTCACTGCATAGGCAAACAGTATAAGAGACCCACTTCCTAATAATGGGAAAATAGTTTTCAGGAGGCCCTCTTCTAAGTTTCTTCAAAGGGGTATTGGGGTGTGTCCAAACTTTCAAAGGGGTATTGGTGTGCATCCAAATTTTGGGCAGCCCTGCCACTCACTGCATATGCAATAACAGTATAGGAGACACACTTTTTAGTAATGGGAACAACAAAACATAGCCGGCTGATGGCTCTCTAAGAATAGTGAGGGCCGACTGCTGGCCCTTTAATAACAGTAAAGGACACCTGATGGCCCTATAAAAATAGGCTTTGTGACTTTTAGAGTCCCTCCTTCATAAATGAAACAGGATGTGTCTGATCATGTGTCACACCACATGGCCAGATAAGGTTGTAAAATGTTAAAATGACATTTCCCAGTGAATGCATTTGTTACAGTTGAAAGCAATTCAAAAGTGCAAAAACGCATTAAAAACGCTATGTGTGGACATAGTCCAAGGTGTGGAGGAGTATTTTTGTTTTTGGTTATTTATTTTGCCTTATATACAAGTCATTACCCTGGAAAGGATGTTCCTTAACATATTTCCCAGGAAAATCCATTTTGTTTTTGTTTTTGAATGTTTTATTGTCAGTCCGTAAAAGTGGCATAATACTCTGACAACATTGTTCACAGCAGTAACCTGGGGGTCATAAATGCTTCCAGGGGTCTTCCCCATGCTGTTCCCATGTCATTTGAGCAGTGTTCCCATTGATTTTGGCAATTTTTAGGCCCTCTGAAGACCGTCGGGGTTAGCCGCCTGAAAAATGCTCGAGTTTACCATAGACTTACATTGGGTTCGTTGCTCGGGTGGAGCACCAGAGTAATCCAATGTGCTTGACCCGAGCATCGAGCAGTCGAGCATTTTAGTGCTCACCCATCACTAGTGACTACACATTGTAAATCAATGTTGCAGATGTTGGGAAGGATTTCTGAGCAGCACATGGCAGTTGTTGAGTACCAGCTTCAGCACGCCTTTTGGAATTCAGGTCAGCCTCCGCACATAACAGCTTGATGAGTGGGCATGGACGTCTGACATCTGTGCCGTCCTCCAAAACTTTGAGGACCACACCAAGATGGTGAGCAGCAATGACGCCATAATTAGCGTCACCATTCTGCTTCTCTGTCTACTGAAATGCTCGCTGCTCACAACTGAACAAGGAACTATACAGGGTGATGCTACATAGCCCAGATTCATCTCATCGCAATGCGGATTGGGTGATAATCAGGAGTAGGAGAACATGGACAGTCTTCCTCTTGGTGAGGACAGAGAAGTCTTGGCTGTCTTGGAAGTCTTGATATACCTCTGTCACGGGTGTGTCAGAAGTGACAGACAGTCGCCCTGCAGTTGGTTGCATGAGATCTTTTCGTTTGGCATTACAGACACCTTCTTAGAAGCTGTCTCTTTAGGACCCAGCGGCTACCTTCCTCTTGCTAATTAATTCCCTGGCCTGGGTGTATAAACACCTTCTGTTTGCTAGAGGGAGGTGCCGGTGATATTCACATGACCCCTTGTGAAGGCTTGAGCAAGAGCAGTACTTCTTCCTCTCTGGAGCTAAGAGGACTTGTGTTCCTCTCTCTGAAGTCGACTAAAGCTTAGCTATCTTCTCTTGTTTGTTCCCCCTTGTTGTCTTTTATTGTCAGTGGGGATCGACTAGCGCTCATCACCTCCCTTCCCTAGCCAGGGCCAAACGCCAGGGAAAGACAAGGCGAGATTCATGTGTGGGGATTGGTGCGGAACCAATATAGAGACATTAGGGGAGACAGGGTGATTTAAGGTCAGCCTAGGAGGTCTCCACTACCCCCTTTCCCTAGAGTCTGGGCCCCCTTTACCTCCTTCCCTTTGTGTTGCACTTAGTCTTTCCTACACCTTGCGTGACATTATCGCCAGCTATGCACATTTTGAAAAGAAAAAAAAACTGACACTTTTTTTTTTTGTGTGTGTTTCTTGGGCATGGACTTTTTTTTTCTTTTCTCCCTTGGTATGGGCTCAGTTGCACAGCATCAGCGGCTACAGGTTGCTAATATGGGAGTCTCTGCAGGTAGGCATGCCCAGCCTTCACCCAAGCTTGACTTCCCGAACAGATTTTCAGGAGATAGGGACAAGTTTTTTGCATTCAAGGAGGACTGCAAAATGTATTTTAAACTTCGTCCTTACTAGTGTTGAGCGAGCACTAAAATTCTCGGGTGCTCGAAGCTCGGGCCGAGCTCACCGTGATACTCAGCTGCTCGACCCGAGCAACGAGCCCAATGTTAGTCTATGGTAGACCCGAGCATTTTTGCGGCGGCACCACCGGCAGTCTGTAGAAAGCCTAAAAAGTGCCCAAAACGATAGTGACAGTGCTCAAATGACATGGGGACAGCATGGGGATCGCCCCAGGAAGCATTTCTGACCACCATGTCACTGCTGTCAACAACGTGGTCAGAGGTATTAAACCACTTTTACAGGCTCACAATAAAATGTTCAAAAACGAAACTGAAATGGTTTTCCTGTGAAATATGTTAAGGAACATCCTTTCCAGGGTAAAGACTTGTGTATAAGGTAAAATAAATAACCAAAAACAAAAATACTCCTCCACACCTTGGGCTATGTTCACAAGTAGCATTTTTTATGCATTTTTGCACTTTTGTATTGCTTTCAACCGTGACAAATGCATTCACCGGGAAATGTCATTTTAACATTTTACAACCTTATCTGACCATGTGCTGTGTAACACATGCATACAGTGCTGAAAAGACATGGGAACAGCATGGGGAAGACCCCTGGAAGCATCTCTGACACCCAGGTCACTGCCTAAAAGTGTGCCCATCAGAAGTGATGCTTGCCGCATCAGAAGATGCAGACTTGCAACTATCCCCGTGCAAGTCCTTGTCCCAGGGCAGTGTTCAATTGTACCTCCCCCATTCCTTGCAATGCAAGCGCAAGTATGCAGCCTGCCACCCACCCACCCCCAGGCTGCAATACCATACTGCTTGCTTGCTTGCACTTGAAATTGGGCCTTTTAGGCATGTGGAGGCGGAATCTGGCCACCACGTCATGGCTGTGTTGGCGGCCTGGTATCCATACTCAGTCCCCAGCCGCCCGGCGGCCGGGTGTCCTCGCTTGGTCCCCAGCCGCCAGGGGGCGGCCAGGTGTCCATAAACGGTCCCCAGCCGCCACTATTTGAAGGACAGCCTAACCACAAACACGTGGACAAGTGAATGTGGACTGGGATGGTCCATCTGACTGACGCCTTCACACTGGGTTAATATTGTGGAAGCCGGGACACATTTGGACACTGGGATGCAACACGTCCTCCAGACATAGAGGATTGCGGGTCCTGGGTCAATCAGGCTTCAACACAAAGTTCAGAAGGTAGACAGCAGCAGTGGTCGGCCTCCTACACAACAAGTAAATTATTCATGATCATGAGGCCATCCATCTCCTTAGCTTTCTGTTCCTTGGAATGCAAGCGCATGTATGTAGTAGTGGCTAGACCAGAGGTGGTCAGCGTTTTGGCGCATATCCTACCTCCTGCGAAGATTGCTGGATGTTTTCCTGCTACTATCCCAGATCTATGACTCCTGTTAAAACAAAGCTTGAGGTGACGAATGATGGATGAGGTGATGGCAAAGGAGAAAGAGCAGGAGGAACAGGGACCATTCACATCAATATCAGGACAGTCAACCACACATGTCTTGTAGGATATGTTTCTGCACCAAAAGGATAAGTTCGGCTACACAGTTATAAGGCATACAGTGAGTGCAATGCCTACCAAAAATTTCGAGGCACTCCAATGCCCCTTGGAAGTGAACTGGAGGTCAGAGGGCTTAACTAAACCATTTTTTCCTTTTATAGCAACTGGGTCTCCTGTACACTGTTGGCCTAAGCAGTGAATGGAAGGCTTTCCAAAAATTATGAGGAACTGCAATGCCCCTTGAAACAGACGTGGATTACAGCGTACTAAAAACCTTCTACCCATTATTGGGGAGTGGGTCTCCCTTAGTGTTCGCCTATGCATTGAAAAGCAAAAGCTGACTAAAATTAGGAGGAAATGTAATGCCCGTTGGAAGAGTCGTGGAGGTTAGAGTTAATTAAAAACAACATTTCAATGCCCCTTGGAAGAGCTGTGGAGTTCAGAGTGGTTTAACAAGACGGTTTTAATGCCCCTTGGAGTAGTGGTGGAGGTCACAGTAGCTTAACAAGACAGTTTTAATGCCCCTTGGAAGAGACGTGGAGGTCAGAGAGGTTTAACAAGACAGTTTTAATGCCCCTTGGAAGAGATGTGGAGGTCACAGTAGCTTAACAAGACTGTTTTAATGCCCCTTGGAATAGTGGTGGAGGTCACAGAAGCTTAACAAGACAGTTTTAATGCCCCTTGGAAGAGACGTGGAGGTCACAGTAGCTTAACAAGACGGTTTTAATGCCCCTTGGAAGAGTGGTGGAGGTCACAGTAGCTTAACAAGACGGTTTTAATGCCCCTTGGAAGTGTGATGGAGGTCACAGTAGCTTAATAAGACGGTTTTAATGCTTCTTGGAAGAGTGGTGGAGGTCACAGTAGCTTAGCAAGACAGTTTTAATGCCCCTTGGAAGAGACGTGGAGGTCACAGTAGCTTAACAAGACGGTTTTAATGCCCCTTGGAAGAGTGGTGGAGGTCACAGTAGCTTAACAAGACGGTTTTAATGCCCCTTCAAAGAGATGTGGAGGTCAGAGTGGTTTAACAAGACGGTTTTAATGCCCCTTGGAAGAGTGGTGGAGGTCACAGTAGCTTACAAGACGGTTTTAATGCCCCTTGGAAGAGTGGTGGAGGTCACAGTAGCTTAACAAGAAGGTTTTAATGCCCCTTGGAAGAGTGGTGGAGGTCACAGTAGCTTAACAAGACGGTTTTCATGCCCCTTGGATGAGTGGTGGAGGTCACAGTAGCTTAACAAGACAGTTTTAATGCCCCTTGGAAGAAACGTGGAGGTCAGAGTGGTTTAACAAGATGGTTTTAATGTCCCTTGGAAGAGTGGTGGAGGTCACAGTAGCTTAAGAAGACGATTTTAGTGCCTCTTACAAGAGCCATGCAGTACAGCATATTAAAAACATTATTCACATTATTGGGGAGTCGGTCTCCCATAGTCTTTGCCTATGTCTTCCAAGCAAAAGCTGCCAGAAATTAGGACGGAGGAACTTGCAATGCTGGAAACACGGACCACTGTCACCCTGGTGGTATAGTGGTGGTGGAGGCTGAGGATAAGGAGAAGAGCAAAAAACAGCCGAAATGAGGTAGCGTATACCCATGTGTGGGTGTGAAGCGGTGCATGGGAATACACCTCCCGTAATAACACAGTGGATTTGACTTTATGTTACTCTGCTGTCATTTGGTGGTGATGAGAAGTCTGGCCCAATCAAGCCCTTGTTCATTTTGATAAGGGTCAGCTTGTCAGCATTGTGAGTTGACAGGCGAGTGCGCTTATCAGTTATAATTCCCCCCAGCGGCACTAAGAACACGCTCCGATAACACGCTAGCGGCAGGGCAGGTCAGGACCTCCAAGGCGTACAGAGTGAGTACATTCCAAGTGTCCAGCTTGGATACCCAATAATTAAAAGTCACAGAGGAATCACGGAGGATTCTGGTACGGTAGGCAAGGTACTCCCTCACCATCTTTTGAAACTTTCCACTCCTTGTGAGAGTACCCCGCGCCTCAGGGCCTGTAAGCTGTGCGGGTCTCAGATAACTTTCCCAGAACATTGGCAGTGTTCCCCTGCCTCTGCTGGATTGGAGTTGCATCTCTCTCGCCTGTACGCCTTGGTTGGTCAACGAACTGTGACCTCTACCGCTAGCATGTTCAGATGAGAATTTTTTTAATAGTTCTGCAGCAAGGGCCTTCTGGTACTGACACATTTTTGTAGACCTCTCCACCTCAGGATTAAGAGAGTGAAAGTTCTCCTTGTAACGGGGGTCTAAAAGTGTCACTAACCAGTAATGATTGTCACCCAACATTTTGACAACGCTAGGGTCACGGTTAAGGCAGCGTAACATAAAGTCAGCCATGCGTGCCAGACTGGTAACGGGCAAGACTTCTGTGTGCTCACCAAGATGACGACTGACCATGCTCTCCTCCTCCTCCTCCTCCCCCCTGTCCTTAGGCCACCCATGCTGAACCGACGGTATGACAGTTGTACAGGTACTACCATCTACAGCGCATGATACCAGCTCCTGTTCTTACTCCTCCTCCTCTCTCTCATTGTCCCCCAATGCACGTTGGGACGAGATGAGGCTGGGCTGTGTGTAATCGCCCGCTACAGCTTCTTGATCCATCTCATCATACTCTGGCTGCAATGCCTCCTCTTTAATTCTCTGCAGAGAGCATTGGAAAAGACAGACAAGTGGGATGCTGACGCTAATGATGGCGTCATCGCCACTCACCATCTTGGTGGACTCCTCAAAGTTTGTCAAGATGGGACATATGTCAGACATCCAGGTCCACTCCTGTGGTCTTATGTGTGGAGTCTGACCTGAATATCAACGGCCTTGTTGCAGCTGGTACTCCACAACTGCTCTCTTCTGCTCACAAATCCTTTGCAACATGTGGAGGGTAGAGTTCCAACGTGTGGGGACATCACACACCAGTCGGTGTGCCGGAAGCTGCAAAAGCTGCTGCAACACAGCAAGGGCGGCGGAAGCTGTAGCCGACTTCCGAAAATGAGCTGACAGGCGGCGTACTTTGACGAGCAGATCTGGCAACTCGGGGTACGATTTAAGAAACTGCTGAACCACGAGGTTAAGCACATGAGCCAGGTATGGAAGGTGTGTGACTTCGCCTCGCCTCAGAGCCGCCATCAGGTTACGGCCATTGTCACACACAACCATGCCTGCATGTAGGTTCGGCGGTCTCAGGCTCAGATCTGCCTGCTCGTTCACAGCTGTCCACAACTCACAAGCAGTGTGAGGCAGTACTGCAGTGCTTCCAGCTTGTAACTGATGTGGTGATATCTGAGATGGAGGCTGAACATTAGGAGGAGGAGGATGCGCAGGAGCTGTATACTGTGGGGGCAACTCTGACTGACATAGGGTCCGCAATCCTCGGTGTGGGGAGGATATGTTCTGTCCCAAGGTCCGACTGGGTCCCGGCTTCCACTATGTTTACCCAGTGTGCTGTCAATGAGATGTACCGTTCCTGGCCACAAGCACTTGTCCACTTGTCCGTTGTCAGGTGGACTCTCCCAGTAACTGCGTTGTTGAGGGCACGGCAGATGTTTTGGGACACGTGCTTGTGTAGTGCGGTGATGGCACACCGGGCAAAATAGTGTCGGCTGGCGACCGAGTACCGAGGGACAGCCAACGCCATAAGGTTGCGGAATCCATCTCCACCAGCCTAAAAGGCAGCATTTCCAACGCAAGCAGTGGTGAAATGTGCGAATTTAGGACTGTGGCCTGTGGGGCATTGGCTGCGAATTTGCGCTTTCATTCAAAGCTCTGGGATATGGACAATTGAACGCTGCGGTGGGACGTGGACGTTGATGCTGTTTCTTGAGAACTGCCATAACAAGTGAAGACTGAGAGGAGGGGGTATCTTTGCATGCAGTATGGACAGGGGCTTGCCTTGCATGAACAACAGGGGGTTCTATTACACGCACGACAGCGGAAGAAGCAGTGGTGACACCCGCTGACACTGGTCGTGGACCCTGGGGTTCGCCCCACAAAGTCGAGTGCTTTGCTGCCATGTGCCTGATCATGCTGCTAGTGGTCAGGCTGGTAGTTTTGTCACCCCTGCTGATGCTGGCATGGCAGGTGGTATGAATGGCCTTTTTGGGGTTATCAGCAGAGTCTTTAAAAAAATTCCAGACTCTGGAAGACCTACCTGTTGTACTGGCAACGTCCCTTGTGTTGGTGTTATGGGGAACTGTTGCCCACCTTCTGTGTGCGTCCACCACACTGATTCTTCCTGCCTGTTGGGGTACTCTGCCTCCCTCCCCCTGTGTGCTGCTGGCCTCTCTCTGCGTGTCCTCCTGCCACGTTGGGTCAGTTACTAGATCATCCACCACCTCCTCCTCTTCCACTTGCACACCACGATCCTCCTCCTCACTTCGTGGCAATTGTGTCTCATCATCGTCCACCTCTTGTGACAAATTGCCAGCGTCGACTTCCTCTGGCCGTGGCTGTTAAAATATTTGGGCATCGCTACAAGGGATTTCCTCTTCCACCACTTCAAGCGGAGCAGGCGAGGGGCACAAATATGGAAATGGACCAGTGAACAGTAGAGATGAGCGTTGTTCTACTCGAACTGTTCGCCAATCTCAAATTCGAGCTGTTTTGGGCGGTGTTCGAGCCGGTCGGCGAACACGAACAATTTGAGAAAAATTCGGCTGTTCGAGGTTATGTTCGATAACTGTTCGTGCACCAAAATCATAACTGGATTTTTTCTCAGTAATGATGAAAATTAATGTTAATACGCAGTTTGAGTGTACAGCGGGGCGGGGGGAGGGGCAGGGGATGGATCTCTGCAGGAACAATGAAGATCTCCATTTTTTTTTCTCTTTCCCGCATTTGCAGTGGGGAGGTGCAATCTGTCAGCCTATCAGCAGCGCACACACGGAGCGAAGTGCTTTTTTTCACACAAGCAAGGGCATGTGTGATTGGCAGTGTATGTCACATGTCCTTGCCCTATAAGACCAAGCCATTTTCCCCGTCGCCACCATTTTCTCACTGCTGCAGCTGCGTGTTAGACGGCACCGCTGTTGCTGTGTGCGCTATACCTTGTTAATTTCAAGCCAATTTTCGCACAAATATACAGATAGCTTGGGAGTAGGGAATAGTTGTGATTGCAGTCCTTTTAAGGACTAGGTTACAGCATTTCCTACGACTTTTATCAGGCAGGTCTGTGCTCTTAAATAGATAGATTGTGGGAGTAAAGACTAATTGTAATTGGAGTCCTTTTCAGGACTAGGTTACATCAGTTCCTATCAGTTTTTGCCAGGCAGGTCTGTGCCAGTGCTGTGCAAGTTTTTTTCACAGCATTTGGCTGAATCTAGCAAAGCTAATCCTTTTTGGCCTATTGCAGAGTGTGTTAGTCAGTGGAGTAGCCTATCTGTGTTGCAAGATATACCACCTGTGTATAGAATACCAATTTTTTTACTGCACCTAGTGAAGTAAAATATTTTGGGCATAGCATCATTCTATTAGTCCATCTATACTGACCTCCATCAGGTTGCAAATTAAAAATAATTTTTTTCTTCATTTAGCTCTGAAAAAATATTTGGGCTTCTAGCAGTGTGTGGGACTTGTTCTATTAGTCCTTCTATACTGACCTCCAGCAGGTTGCAAATTGAATATAATTTTTTTCTGCATCTAGCTCTGAAAAAATATTTGGGCTTCTAGCGGTGTGTGGGACTTGGTCTATTAGTCCATCTATACTGACCTCCATCAGGTTGCAAATTAAAAATAATTTTTTTCTGCATCTAGCTCTGAAAAAATATTTGGGCTTCTAGCAGTGTGTGGGACTTGGTCTATTAGTCCATCTATACTGACCTCCATCAGGTTGCAAATTAAAAATAATTTTTATCTGCATCTACAGTACCTCTGAAAAAATATTTGGGCTTCTAGCTGTGTGTGGGACTTGTTGTATTAGTCCATCTATACTGACCTCCATCAGGTTGCAAACTGAATATATTTTTTTCTGCATCTACCTCTGAAAAAATATTGGGCTTCTAGCTGTGTGTGGGACTTGTTGTATTAGTCCATCTATACTGACCTCCATCAGGTTGCAAACTGAATATATTTTTTTCTGCATCTACCTCTGAAAAAATATTGGGCTTCTAGCTGTGTGTGGGTCTTGTTCTATTAATCCATCTATACTGACCTCCATCAGGTTGTAAACTGAATATATTTTTTTCTGCATCTACCTCTGAAAAAATATTGGGCTTCTAGCTGTATGTGGGTCTTGTTCTATTAATCCATCTATACTGACCTCCATCAGGTTGCAAACTGAATATAATTTTTTTCTGCATCTAGCTCTGAAAAAATATTTGGCCTTCTAGCAGTGTGTGGGACTTGTTCTATTAGTCCACCTATACTGACCTCCATCAGGTTGCAAACTGAATATATTTTTTTCTGCATCTACCTCTGAAAAAATATTGGGCTTCTAGCTGTGTGTGGGACTTGTTGTATTAGTCCATCTATACTGACCTCCATCAGGTTGCAAACTGAATATATTTTTTTCTGCATCTACCTCTGAAAAAATATTGGGCTTCTAGCTGTGTGTGGGTCTTGTTCTATTAATCCATCTATACAGACCTCCATCAGGTTGCAAACTGAATATAATTTTTTTCTGCATCTAGCTCTGAAAAAATATTTGGCCTTCTAGTAGTGTGTCGGACTTTCTCTATTAGTCCATCTATACTGACCTCCATCAGGTTGCAAATTAAAAATAATTTTTATCTGCATCTACAGTACCTCTGAAAAAATATTTGGGCTTCTAGCTGTGTGTGGGACTTGTTGTATTAGTCCATCTATACTGACCTCCATCAGGTTGCAAACTGAATATATTTTTTTCTGCATCTACCTCTGAAAAAATATTGGGCTTCTAGCTGTGTGTGGGTCTAGTTCTATTAATCCATCTATACTGACCTCCATCAGGTTGCAAACTGAATATAATTTTTTTCTGCATCTACCTCTGAAAAAATATTGGGCTTCTAGCTGTGTGTGGGTCTTGTTCTATTAATCCATCTATACTGACCTCCATCAGGTTGCAAACTGAATATAATTTTTTTCTGCATCTAGCTCTGAAAAAATATTTGGCCTTCTAGCAGTGTGTGGGACTTGTTCTATTAGTCCACCTATACTGACCTCCATCAGGTTGCAAACTAAATATATTTTTTTCTGCATCTACCTCTGAAAAAATATTGGGCTTCTAGCTGTGTGTGGGACTTGTTGTATTAGTCCATCTATACTGACCTCCATCAGGTTGCAAATTGAATATAATTTTTTTCTGCATCTAACCCAGCCAATAGTTTTGGCCTAATACCACAGTTTGGCCACTCAGCTCTGCTCGGTTACCATCCATTGTTTTTTTGTGCAAACAACTCCAGAGTTGTGAATTAGTTAACCACCAAAATGAGTGGAAAAAGGCCTGCTGCTGGTGGAAAGGGGAATAGGCGTGTTGGGAAGGGGAAAAAAGGTTGTGTCCGTGGGGTAGGTGTTAAAGCAACAGTAACATCTGCAGAAGAAAGACCATCTTCCAGCCAAACTAAAATGTCTACTTCTTTTAGCGGACAATGTGATAAGATCCCTTTCTTACGGCCACGCCAAATCGCTACAAATTCCAGATGAGGCACAAAAACAGCAGGTGCTTCAACGGATATCAAGTGCTCCTTTAAGTGGGCTCTCCTCCACATCAACTTCAACATCACAAATACTCCAGTCCTCAAAGGTGTCACCCAAATCGCACTTGCTTCCTCACAGCTCCCAAATCTCCAGCTGCCCGTCTGAGTATGAGGTAGAACAGATGGTTGAGTCTGCAGAGCTGTTTACTCATACTATAGCCTGGGAATCAGAGGTCGACTCCAGCGCTTCTGTGAATCCAGACGAGGAAATGATCTGCACTGATGCCCAGAATCTTTATGAGTCGGATCCAGGACCAGACGCAGAAGGTTCTGACCATAATGTAGACCCTCATTCCCAAACTGTAACTCCTGTTGGTGGAGACAATGAGGAAGACGATGATAAGACTCAAATACCTGATTGGAGCGACAACTTTAGTTTTTTGTCAGGGCAGGAACAGGTTGGCTCTGAGGACGACGGGTGTGATAACACACAGGGTGATGATGATGAGGTTGGAGATCCCACTTGCTGTCAACCCACAGTCAGCCAAGAGATGAGGTCAGCAGAGGAGGTGGAGGAAGATGCTAGTGACGACGAGGTCAGGTTGCGCCTTCCTGGACAGAGACGTAGTACTGGAAGCACGTCAACAACTGCATCCTCAAACACAACTCTGCCTCTCACCACAAGTCGTGGTGGCTCTTCAGGTCGCATGGGTGCTAAGCCTTGCATAGCCTGGGCATTTTTTCAGATCGATAAAGATGACCCAACTCGTGTTATCTGTAACATTTGTCAGCAAAAGCTAAGTAGAGGCCAAAAAATACATAGTTTGAGTACTTCATGCATGAACCGGCACATGGACATGAAGCATAAGTTGCAGTGGGAAGCTCAGTGTGCTACAATGCGGCCTAGCCGGCCGGGCCAACCACCGTCTGCCATATCTTGTGCATCCGCGGCCTCTTCATCCTCTGTGACTGGGGGGACAGCAGTCACACCTGTTTTGGGGCGCAGACCTGCCACCTCTTTACCCGCAACAGCCAGCGTGATTGGCAGGTCATCATTTTCTTTGGAGGTGGGAACACCAGCTGGTGTTGAGCGCTGTCCGACATCGATAGCACCACCTTTGGATCAAGGCAACCTAACATGTCCGCCTGCATCTTCCTCACAGACCGGCAGTTTGCCGGGGACACCCTTATCAACCCCGTCTAAGCACAATAGCCAGCCCTCGGTCCCTCAGATGTGGACAAGTAAAAGACCATTTCCTCCTAGCCATGAGAAAGCTAAGAGGTTGAATTTCACCATCTGCAAGCTCTTGGCTACAGAAATGCTGCCTTTCCGCCTGGTGGACACAGAGGATTTTCGAGACCTTATGTCCGTCGCAGTGCCCAGTACCAGATGCCCAGTCGGCACTACTTCTCAAAGAAAGGTGTGCCTGCGCTCCAACAGCATGTCGCACACAACATCACCGCTTCTTTGAGAAACTCTGTGTGTGACAGGGTGCATTTCACCACAGACACTTGGACGAGTAGGCATGGACAGGGGCGTTACATGTCGCTGACTGGGCACTGGGTAACTATGGTGACAGCAGGACAAGGGGCTGCTGTCCAAGTCTTGCCGTCCCCATGAGTTGTGCGTCAATCCTCTTTATGTCAAAGTTCCTCCGCTGCTTCTGCCTCCTCAACCTCCTCTCGGTCTTCCACCTGCACCCAAAGCCTGTCTGGTCATGCCACAAGCTTTCTAACTGCACAGAAGGGATCCTGCACACCTCCTTACTATGCTGGCAGTAGGGCTCAACGTCATCAGGCGGTTTTTACATTGAAATGTCTGGGAAATGTGAGTCACACAGCTGAGGAGTTGTGGTCAGCTCTGGAGAACCAATTTCATGAATGGTTGTCTCCACTGGACCTGAAACCAGGGAAGGCCGTGTGCGACAATGCTGCAAACCTGGGTGCGGCCCTTCGCCGGGGCAATGTCACACACGTGCCTTGTATGGCTCATGTGTTGAACCTGGTTGTCCAGCAATTTTTAGCCCACTATCCCAGACTAGATGGCCTTCTGCAGAGGGCACGGTCGCTGTGTGCTCACTTCCGCCATTCGCATCCCGCAGCTCAGCGACTTACATCTCTACAGAAGTCGTTGGGCCTGCCACTTCACCGGCTAAAATGCGATGTGCCTACCCGGTGGAATTCAACTCTGCACATGTTGTAGCGACTGTGGCAGCACCGACAAGCCCTGGTGCAATACGTTCTGACGTATAGCCTGGGCCAACGAGATTCAGAGGTGGGGCAAATCACGCTGGAGGAGTGGTCTCAGATCAGGGACCTATGCACCCTTCTGCACAGTTTTGAAATGGCGACGAAGATGTTTAGTGCTGACGATGCCATTATCAGCATGACTATTCCGGTGATTTACATGCTGGAGCACATGTTAAACAGAATTCGGAGTCAGGTGGTGGCACAAGAGGAGGTGGAGGAAGTAGAGGAGGAGGAGTTGTATGCGGAAGGGCTAACATCTGCAAGGTCCAGACGGTCGGCAGCACCAAGGCGGCAGGCATGTGAGGGTGGGGGAGATGGTTTTACCAGGGTGCCTGGTAGCAGCCAAACTAGTGAGGAAGGTGCAGGAGCCCAGGAAGAAGTGGAGGACGAACTGATGGAAGACTCATCAGATGAGGGAGACCTTGATCACATTTCTGTTGTGCGAGGTTGGGGGGAGAGGACAGAGGAAGGAAGCATGATTGTTACCTCGCCACCAACACAACAGGGACTTGGTGCTCCTGGATGCGCAACACACATGAGTGCCTTCTTGCTGCACTACCTGCAACATGACCCTCGAATTGTGAGAATTAGAAATAATCCTGACTACTGGGTTGCCACACTGTTAGATCCCCGGTACAAAAGTAAATTTGCAGAAATTATTCCTGCCATAGAAAGGGATGCATGCATGCAGGAGTATCAGCAGAGACTGTTGCAGAATCTTACATGTGCTTTTCCACAAAATACCAGTGGTGCACGTAGTGAATCTCACAGTTCCAACTTGCCAACCGTGGGACCGTCAAGTGTTCAGCACTCAAACCGTAACAGAACCACAGTATCTGCTGGTAACATCAATTTTGCGGAATCATTTCACCACTTTTTTAGCCCATCCTTTGCAAGGCCACAGGAGACAAGAAGTCTGACACATAGTCAACGCCTAGAGACGATGGTACAGGAGTATCTCCAAGTAAACATTGAAGCCACGACTGTGTCACTGGACCCTTGCTCTTTTTGGGCTTCCAATCTGGATAAATGGCCGGAGCTAGCCACTTACGCCTTGAAGATCTTGTCATGCCCCGCAGCCAGAGTTCTGTCTGAACGTGTGTTCAGCGCTGCTGGTGGTGTGCTGACAGATAAGCGCACGCGGCTCTCCACTGATAATGTAGACAGACTCACGTTCATAAAGATGAACAAATCATGGATCCGAAACGACTTTTCTACCCCTGTGTCATCCTGGGGAGAGTAAAAGCTTGATGATTGGTTAAAATCACCCTACCAACCGTTTTAAGCTTTCAAATTACTAATCATGTTTATCTGTATCTTGACTGGAAAATAATTTGGGCTTTGTAGCAGTGTGCAGCACTGATCCTATTAGGCCATCTATACTAAAGCTTCACCAGATTTAAAATTAAAAATAATTTTTAGCTGCATCTAGCCCGGAAAATAATTTTGGGGCTCCGAGATGCGCAAGACACATAAGTGCCTTCTTGCTGCACTACCTGCAGCATGACCCTCATATTGTCAGAATTCGAAGTAATCATGACTACTGGGTTGCCACACTCTTAGATCCCCCAAACTTTTCGATCAACCTTTTCATTTTAATAAAGACCAAAAAAATGGTCATTTTTGAAATTATAAGCATTAGCAGGTTGTTAGAAACTGAAATCAAACAGTTTTCAACTCAAAACTTTATTCTAGGTGATGTTACATTTTCACATAGGACCCCTTGTTCGAAAGGAGCTTCTGAACTCTCTCGTCCATTGAATTTGTCAGGTTTTGGATGGTTTCTGCTTCAATTGTTTTGCATGAGGACAGAATACCCTCCCAGAGCTGTTGCTTAGATGTGAACTGCCTCCCGCCATCATAGACACTCCTTTTAATGATGCTCCAAAGGTTCTGAATGGGGTAGAGGTCAGGGGAGCATGGGGGTCACACCATAAGTTTGTCCCCTTTTATGCCCATATCAGCCAGAGATGCAGATGTTTTATGTGCAGCATGAGATGGTGCATTATCATGCAGAAAAATGATCTTGCTGTGAAATACACGGTTCTTCTTCTTGAACCATGGCAGGAAGTGCTGTTTGAGAAAATCCACATACATTATGGAGTTCATCTTTAGCGCCTTCAGGGATCCTAAAGGGGCCGACAATCTCTCTCCCCATGATTCCAGCCCAAAACATTACTCCACCTCCTCCTTGTTGGCGCTGTAGCCGTGTTTGCGTGGGGTGTCCATCAACCAGCCATCCTCCACTCCATCCATCTGGACCATCGAGCGCTGCACGGCACTCATCCGTGAACAAAACTGTTTTGAAATCAGTCTTCATTTAATGTTTGGCCCACTGGAGCCGTTTCTGCTTGTGTGAAGTGGATAGAGGAGGTCGACAGGATGGCGTATGCACAGCTGCAAACCTCTGAAGGACCCTGCATCTTGTTGTTCGGGGGACGTTGGAGACACAAGCAGCTTCAAAAACTTGTCTGCTGCTATGACAAGGCTTTTTTGCCGCTGCTCTTTCAACCTGACGTAATTGCCTGTAGGAAAGAGTCCTCAATTTGCCCTTATCAGCACGCACACGTGTGTACTGTGAATCAGCTACATACTTCTTGATTGCCAAGACACTTCATCCTGATCATCGCACAATGTTGATTGTAGTCATGCCTTGACCTAAACACTCCACAATTTGTTGCTTCTCAGCAGCCGACACATCCTTTTTCTTTCCCATTTTGGCAGAAAATGTAGGCTGCTTAATAATGTGAGAGAGCCTTCTTAAGTAGTCTTGCCTTTCATTGGACACACCTGCCAAACTAATTAGCACAGGTGTCTGCAATTGCTTACAGTGATATAAAGAGCCCTGACACACATCACCATCAATGAGTTTAACTGACAAACAAACAAATTCTTCCCTTATCACTCCTAAACACTTTTTGCATAATAATTTGGAACGCAGTGTACATGTGCTTTTCCACAAAACACCAGCGGTTCACGTAGTGAATCTTACAGTTCTAACTTGCCAACCGTGGTCTGTATGGAGTTGTTCAATAAAGGGCCCAAAATTAAGATAACATAGATGGGAGAGGTCTCTATGAATAGGAATTCCTAAGTATTTGATACCCTGTGAGGGACAGGCAAAGGGAAAGTTGGACTGGATGGAATCCTATATGGATTTGGGGAGGGAGACATCGAGGGCCTCAGACTTCGCTGCATTGATTTTAAAATTTGACCATGTAACAAAGTGATCTATTTCAGCCATAACAGCAGGGATGGATATATGTGATTGAGTGATATATACTAGGACATCATCAGCAAATAGAGAGCACTTGTACTCGGTGCCTCCCACCTCAATCCACCTAATATTGGGGTTATGGCGAATTGATGAGAGCAGGTGCTCCGTCACTAGGATGTATAAGAGAGGGGACAGAGGACATCCCTGCCTTGTCCCATTGGTGATTGTGAAAGGTGATGAAAATGTTCTGACGCACCCCCTGGGCCTTGGGACACCCGGAGCCGGACCCTTTTTGGTGGATGCTGGTGGTTGTAGTCTTCGTGGCGGCGACCCAGTTCCGTGGCTCAGGGCGGTCAAACCAGTGGCGGAACTATTTATGTGGTTTTGATGTTTAAATGTCCGACTACGCCACCCGTGGATTGCGGTCAGAGTGAACCGCTGCTACAGGGCAGACCGCTGAGGCTGGTGTTGTGGGTGCAGCAGAGCGTAGCATAACTCCCCACGGGAGGAGTATAGCCTCAGGGCAGTGTATGCGGAGGATGGGGGTGATGGTGCAGGGCAGCAGCAGTAACGACACGGAGTCAGTGATGCAGTCCAGGGCCTTTACTCACAGTTCTTATTATCCAGACCACGTCTGCAGGTAACGGCTGCCCACGTCGTACTGTGCTCACCAGGTGAGGGGCTCAGACAACTCCCAGATAACTTTGGAGCACTTCACAGGACCCCCTTTGTGTGTCCTTTGTCTGGCCTTTCTTACCAACACTTCTGTCCGGCTGCCTCGGGCCTCCTCTTGGTAAACTTGGCGCCAGTTTCCCTGACCCTATGTGGTGCCTTCCTAGCGGGTGTAGCGAGGGGCTGCGCCACATAAAATGTCAGAGCCTCCGGTTTCTAGCTGAGGGTCGTTTCCTGCCTCCACTAGTTCGGGGACCGGTCTCCCCCTTTGGCCTGACCCCTCCACGCAGGTGGATTCGGGCGTTCAGTGGCGACTCGCCCTTCCGCACCCCTGGGATCCCTTCATTCCTCGTTCCTGGAGCCTTCTCCGCTCCTCTTCCTTCCTTCTCCCTCTTCCAGGCCTGGGCCTCTGTTACTAGGCCCGCCTCCGGGGCAGAGCTCATGCAGAGCCCCTGCTCCCTGCCACTTCTGCTCAGACTTCTCTGCACTGAACTAAGATGGTGCCCACCTTTTATACTCCCTTCTCAATGCACCCAGGAACTGCTTCCTCCCTGCTCCTGCACTACAGGGTTCCCCTTCCTCAGTGTTCCCTCCCCCCACTCCAGCCAGGGACAGGGACTGTCGTGCCCATCTCAGGGGCATATTGGTCGCCCTGCCCCACGGCAATGTGGTGTAATGCATGCAGGTGTCGGGTCCTGATCCACACTCCATCCTTACCTGAGAGTGAGATATCACACCTCTGGGTGAGGTGCAATACGTCTGTAGCAACCGAGCCCTCAGGGTGCTACAGTTCCATTTATCTTCAGCCTAGGTGACGTATTGCGATACAGGGCCGTGATTTTGGCTATAAAAGGGTCCCTAGACCCCTACCCCAAGCTTTTTAAGAGAATCATATATGGCGTGCCAGGAGACTCTATGGAATGCTTTCTCAGCATCCAACGAGAGTATCTAATTTCAAATTTTTAACTGCATCTAGCCCAGGAAATACTTTGTGCCTAGTAGCAGTGTCTGCTAGTCAGCGGATTATCCCGGCTGTTAAGCAAGCTACACCACCTGTAGTTTAGACACTTAATTTTTTCAAAGGAAATGATTCGGGACCATGGGATACTTAGTGAAGAGCATCAGGAGGCACCCCAAGGCATAGGGGCTGGGACTGGCAGTAGGATGCCTTGCGGTGGACAGCCGAGCTCGATCCTTATAAAAGCTTTTTAACTGCAGCAGCTTTAGTGGACGCTACTGGAGCTGGAATTACGCGGCTGCTGGCATGAGACTTGCCCTCCAATAGATCCTTGTAAATGGATTTAAAGTGTATTCATTCAAATTAGAGAGACAATTTAAATTAAAAAGCTTAGAGCTGCCTCCACCACAGGGGGGCTCGCTCGACCCACCAGCGGACAGGCACCAGTATTGGGAGAGGGGGGCTGGCCGTCAGGGTTCACCGCGGCTCTGGCACAAACCCGGCGACACGGAGGTGGCACGGGCAGGAGCGGACTGGCCGTGTCGGCTTCTCACTTTTTGGATTTTAGAAGGGCATGACATGCCTATATCTGTGTCTCCCCCTCCTTTTACTCCTCCACCTCTTTTATTTTCGCATGACTATATGTACCTGTCACTTTTCCATGTGTTAGTTATGTCTTCTGAGCAGTTTGTCAGCTTTTGGACACCTTTGAAGGTGTTTTCTATGTGTTTCTATGTGTTTTTGTTTGCCTGCCATTGGTTTTAACGGTGTTCGAAGGTGTTCGACGAACAGTTCGACGAACAGTTCGGCGAACACACGGGTGTTCGACGAACCGAACCGAACTCGAACACTACGGGGGTGGCTCAACACTAGTCCTTACGCCTCCGGAAATGTGGAGCAACGGATTGGAATTATGATTTCCATACTGCAGGGAGATCCTCAATCGTGGGCGTTTTCTTTACCCCAAGATTCAGGTTGGTTTCAGTCTGTGGAGGGGTTTTTCGGGGCTCTAGCCCTCATCTATGATGACTCTGAATGAGTCGCTTTGGCTGAGTCTAGGCTACGTCGCCTTCAGTAGGGTAATCGGTCAGTGGAGACATACAGTTCTGAATTCCGTAGGTTGACAACAGATTCTAAATGGAGTGACTCAGCCCTTAGAAGCCAATTTTGTGAGGGTCTTTCTGAAAAGTTAAAAGATGCCTTGGCAGTATATGAAACTCCTCTGTCCTTGGAGGCTGCCATGTCGTTGGCCATACGTTTTGATAGATGTCTTCGGGATAGACGGATGAGACCACCTTCTCTGGGGCCTTCTTGATGGGGTTGTGTACCTCTGCTGGGGGAGCGGTCTGGTGGTAAACCAGTACAGGGGGAAGTGGAGGAACGCATGCAGTTAGGGGGGCCTTTACATGATACATATCCCCGGAGATTCGCAAGAAAAAAGGTAAATGTTTTTTCTGTGGGAAAAAGGGACATTTTGTTGGGACCTGTCCTTCAATTCCTAAACAAAAGGAGAATCGATTAACTCTTGGTAGTTTAGAGTTGGATAAGCAAGGGGTGCATTTGTTGCTAACCTGAAGTTCCCGGTTTGCCCTGACAGTAAAGGTGGTGCTAGAGTGCAAAACCGAGAACATTTCTGTGTTTGCTGACAGTGGAGATGGAGTCAGCATGGTTGATGCTGAGTTTGTGAAAACTCATGGTCTTGCTTGCTGTACTTTAGCTAAACCTATTTCCATCTTCGCCATTGACTCGGCCCCACTTGCACAGAAAGCATTTACTCAGATTGTACATAATGTAAAACTGAGGGTGGGTTCGGTTCAATGTGAAATAATCCCTTGCTGTGTCCTGGACAGTCTTCCCACCCCAATCATTTTGTGTCTCCCCTGGCTAGTGAAACATAATCCGTTGGTGGATTGGCAAGCAATGGAGATCATTGAATGGGGAGATTACTGCCATGTGAACTGTTTAGACATTTCCCTTGCTACTGTCTCTACAGAAATATTACCTGCTTTTCTGTCTGGATTTGAGGACGTTTTTTTCTGAGAGGGGGTATCAGTCATCGTGCATATGACTGTCCTATTAACCTGACCCCCGGAGCTAAATTACTGAAGTCCAGATTGTATAATCTTTCTGGCCCTGATAGACAAGCCATGAAGGATTTCATTGCAGAAAGTATGGCGAAGGGACACATTAGGCCATCATCTTCGCCTGTATTGGCAGGGTTCTTCTTTGTGAAGAAAAAAAGATTGCAGTCTAAGTTCCTGTTTAGATTTCCGGTAATTAAATCAAATTACCATCCGAAATCCATACCCTCTTCCTCTTATTTCTGATTTGTTCAGCCAGATTGTAGGAGCTAAGGTATTCTCCAAGTTGGATTTAAGGGGAGCCTAAAATCTGGTTAGAATCAGAGAAGGGGATTAATGGAAAACAGCGTTCAATACCCCTGAAGGGCATTTCAAGAGTCTGGTTATGCCTTTCGGCTTGACCAACGCACCCTCGGTATTCCAGCATTTCATAAATTATATTTTCCTTCATTTGGTGGGGAGGTTTGTGGTGGTCTATCTGGACGATATTTTGGTTTACTCACCTGATTTTGAGACACATCGGGGGCGTGTTAAACAGGTGCTCCAGCTATTAAGGGATAACAAACTCTATGCTGAACTGGAAAAATGTATTTTCGCCATTCAGGAGGTGCAATTTTTAGGATACATGTTGTCATCTTCGGGTTTTCGGATGGATCCGGAGAAGATCCGTGCAGTCATTGATTGGGACCGTCCTGAGAACCTGAAGGCTCTACAACGTTTTCTGGGCTTTACTAATTAGTACCGGAAATTCATCCAAAATTACTCAGTAATTGTGAAACCACTTACTGACATAACTAAGAAGACTCGCTTCAAGATTTTCCTTACTTAAAGAATTATTTTGCCACTGCACCTATACTCAGTCAACCCGGTGTTTCCCAGCCCTTTATTGTGGAAGTTGATACGTCGGATGTAGGGGTTGGGGCTGTGTTGTCTCAGGGTCCGTCCCCTTGTAAATGGTGTCCATGTGCCTTCTTTTCTAAAAAATTGTTTTCGGCTGAGAGAAATTATGACGGAGGTATTAGGGAATTCTTGGCCATAAAATTGGCGTAGAAGAATGACGACATTGGTTGGAGGGGGCTGTCCATCCTATTACTGTTATTACTGACCATAAGAACCTGTCATATCACCAGTCAGCTAAATGTCTAAACCCTAGGCAAGCCAGATGGTTTCTGTTTTTTATTCGGTTCAATTTTGTTGTCACTTTTCGTCCAGGGATCAAAAATGTCAAAGCTGATGCTTTGTCCTGGAGCTTCCCTGGTAGCGGTGACCATGAGTACCCTGCCCTGATATTACAGAAGGGGATAGTCATTTCAACATTATATCCTGAACTGGAGGGTGAGGTGTTGGAGGCTCAGGGGGACGCCCCTGCCTCCTTCCCTCCAGAAAGGTTATTTGTACCATTGAATCTTCGCCGTAAGGTTATTAAAGAACATCATAACTCTGTGCTTGCTGGTTATCCAGGTGGTAAAGCAACTGTGGACCTCCTCTCGTTGTTTTTGGTTGGCGGGGTTGCATCGGGATGTGATTGAACACTTATCTGTATAGTATTTGTGCATGTTCTAAGGTTTTGCATACCCGTCTTTCTGGTACTCTTCTTCTGCTACCTATCCCTAGTAGGCCATGGACACACTTGTCTATGGATTTTTTTACTGACTTACCGGTTTCTGCAGGCAAAACGGTGGTTTTGGTGGATGTAGATAGTTTCAGTAAAATGAGAAAGCAAGCAAAGATGTCTCCAGCAGGACCAGGGTTGTATATATCTTGTTAAAACTTTACTTTTAATTTCAAATTGTAAAAGCCAAGGATGAGTTACAAAATGAGCAATATAGCGGCTCTTAGGTACAGCACATTCCAACACGTTTCGGCTAAACCTTATTCATGGAATAATGTGAGAACTAAGCCTACTAGCTGAAGTTAAATAAAACACACTTCTTGGTGATTGCTTCAGGTGTTTTACTGCTCCACGGCATAAAAGATCTTTTTGTTTTTGTTTCTGCATGTATCTCTCACTCATTTTGTATTTCCACTAATTTTGTATTCCATTCTATCTCATGTCCAATTTTATGTAGTTTTTGTGCTTTTTTGCTGTAGTTAATTTTAGCTGCCAATAATGGGTTAATTCTCCTCTGGGCTGTGGTCCAACACCTGAAGCAATCACCAAGAAGTGTGTTTTATTTAACTTCAGCTAGTAGGCTTAGTTCTCACATTATTCCATGAATAAGGTTTAGCCGAAACGCGTTGGAATGTGCTGTACCTAAGAGCCGCTATATTGCTCATTTTGTAACTCATCCTTGGCTTTTACAATTTGAAATTAAAAGTGAAGTTTTAACAATATATATACAACCCTGGTCCTGCTGGAGACATCTTAGCTTGCTTTCTCATTACTTGAACCTTGGTAGCCCATGACCTGGGCGTCTCCGCTGCAAGACTTCGTTGGGACTGGATGAGTCTGACTATTACATGGTGAGCTGACATACATTTTCCCTTTCCCTTTCCCCTTGTTTTTTCATAGTTTCAGTAAAATGGTTCACTTCATCGCATTACCTGCACTTTCAAATGCCAAGACACTTGCTCAGGTGTTCATAAATGAGATCCTGAAGCTTCACGGGGTTCCCTCCGATGTGGTGTCAGATGAAGGGACCCAATTTGTTTCCTAGTTCTGGAAGGCATTCTGTTCTCAACTGGTGGTGCAGCTGTCCTTTTCCTCTCCCTTCCTTCCTCAGTCAAATGGACAGACCGAGCTTGTCAATCAGAATTTGGAGACCTACCTCAGGTGTTTCATCTCCGAAAATGAGGAGGATTGGGCATCTTACCTACCGCTGGCAGAATTTGGCATTAATAATTATCTAAAAGAATTCACTGGAAGGTCACTATTCTTCGGTGCATACGGTTACCACCCACAGTTTGGTACCTTTAGTGGGGGAGGAGCTTCGGGAGTTCCTGAGGAGGAACGGTTTTCTTCGTTGCTCTCCTCGGTATAGCGGGGTGTTCTGAGTGATTTAAAGATCATGGGAGACAGGTATAAACATATGGCTGGCAGAAAACGCTTACCAGGTCCGGATCTGAATGTGAATGACTTTGTGTGGTTGTCTACCAAGAATATAAGTTTGAAAGTTCCTTCTTGGAAGCTGGGTCCTAGGTTTATTGATCCCTATAAAATAACTGCCGTCATTAACCCAGCAGCATTCCGTCTTGAACTTCCTCAGGCCCTTAAGGTCCAAAACGTGTTCCACAGGTCCTTACTCAAGAAGTATGTGGAACCTCTTGAGCCCTTACCTCTACCACCGCCCCCAGTAATAGTTGATGGTAATCTGGAGTTCTAGATTTCGAGGATTGTACATTCTCTTCTCCAACGTCGTTCTCTAAAATACTTGGGGCACTGGAAGGGTTATGGTCCAGAGGAGAGGATGTTGGTTTCAGCATCAGAGGTGAACGCTCCCAGGTTGGCTCGTTCATTCCACACCTCTTATCCTGAGAAAGTCGGTCCTGAGTGTACGAAGGCCACTCTTAGAGGGGGGGTACTGTCACTGGTGTGTCAGAAGTTACAGACAATCACCCAGCAGTTGATAGCAGGAGATCTCTTCATTTGGCATTACAGACACTTTCTTAGAAGCGGTCTCTCTAGGACCCAGCGGCTACCTTTCTCTTGCTAATTAACACCCTGGCCTGAGTGTATGAATACCTTCTGTTTGCTAGAGGGAGGTGTCAACGATATTCACATGACCCCTTGTGAAGGCTTGAGCAAGAGCAGTACTTCTTCCTTTCTGGACCTAAGCGGACGTGTGTTCATCTCTCTGAAGTCTACTAAAGCTAAGCTATCTTCCATTGTATGTTCTCCCTTGTTGTCTTTTGTTGTCACTGGGGATTGACTAGCACTCATTCCCTCCCTTCCCTAGCCATTGCCAAATGCCAGGGAAAGACAGGGCGAGGTTCCTGTGCCGCGATTGGTGCGGAAGCAGTATAGGCACATTAGGGAAGACAGGGTGATATAAGGTAAGCCTAGGAGGTCTCCACTATCCCCTTTCCCTAGAGCTCCCTTTTCCCCCTTCCCTTCGTGTTGCACTTAGTCTTTCCTACACATTGCGTAACATCCTCTTTCAGCTTGTGGGAAAGTTGTATGAATTTCGCTTGATGATGACCTTCAGTAGCCTAAACCTTGGCTTTGCTACAGCCGGAGAAGATACAGTTTCCCTCTATGCCAGTCCTTTCACCGAGCTAAAGAATATGGCTGAGGTGAAATACAACTGTCACCGAGAAGCAGTGTCAGACTGAAGAACATTGGGCCCACCAGAGGATTTGATTCTGAAGGCCCCCCTTTCTCACTTGCTCAAGAGCCCCATAGCAGCTGCAAGGTTTACACTATAAACTCTCCTGAAGGAGAAGCCAGGGCCCATTGGAGGATTCTCCAGTTCTCTGTTGGGTCCATGCAACCCTGCTGAGAAGTATCCCTCGCTAAGAAAAGTCTGTGTGAAGGTTCCCAGACACTGTATGGCAGCTTTTTTACTTAGGAGGAAACCAGAGAACCCGGGGGAAACACACGCAAACACGAGGAGAACATATAAACTACTTGCAGATGTTGTCCTTGGTGGGATTTGAACCCAGGCCAGGACCCCAGCGCTGCAAGGCTGCAGTGCTAACCACTGAGACATTGTGCTGCTCTCTCTGTTCTCCCTCAGTTTTTTAATGCTGGAAAAACTTGCACCTGCTGCCACTCAGTATCTTCAGCTCCTTTGTGAGAAACTAATATTTGGGCAGCCACTCAGTCTACCAAATAACACTCAGTCTACCAAATAAAATTCCTGAGAAAGAAATTGTGGATGGCTTCGCTTCTGGTACTGGGTGCACTGCTATTACCATGGAATGCCATAATTCACTGGAAATATTCCAGGCTGGTTGGAGACAAGCTCATTCTCACAGAAAAGTACCAACAGCAAGCTAAGGAGATGGTTGCCTCTATCATCATAAAGGAGTTAGCTCGTTGTCTAGGAGACTGACCACCACTGCTGTCTACCTTGTGAACATTGTGTTGAAGCTTGAAAGGTGTCACAGGTTTACCATGACAGAGAGGAGCCAGAAGACTGCAGCGTCTGATTCCTCCCACTCCTGCAGTCATTAGAAGCCTGTTGCCTTTATATTAATCGGTGCAGGATTTAACCTGATCAGTTGGAAGCTGGAAGCTTACTTTCATTTAGGCTCTCAGCAGATTTGTCCCGTACATCTCCCCTACTGGGTAACTCTGTACCCCAACACATCACACTGTCGTCTAGTGTGGAAACCTTGAAAAGGAAGCTGAAGACTTACTTCTTCTGACAAGCGTACAATCTGCGTTATCCCTCGCTCCAGCATACTGCTGCACAACTAGCTGTACCCTGACCTACCGTATCCTCACCCATCCTTTGTAGATTGTTTGTGCGCCCTCGCGGGCAGGGTCCTCTCTCCTCTTGTACCAGTCGGTGAGTCACCGACAATGACCCCTTTTCACATGTAAAGCGCCACAAAATAAATGTCGCTGTAATAATAATAATAATTATAGTACTTGTACACTGGGTCAATTGATGGCACTTTCCAGGTGTCTACCCCTAATTTGATGTGTTTTGTCAGCTTTTGGGCACATTTGAAGGTGTTTTATATGCGTTTTATTTTGCCCCCCATTGAATCCTATGGCGTTCAGCTATGTTCGGCGAATATTCTACAAATAAATCAGTGAATATTGCAGATTTGACTATCGTAATCCGAATCGAGTATTGAAACATTTGCTCATCTCTTCTCTATACGCCAGTTAAAAACAAATATACTTTTAATAAATTCTATATAAAAAAGACAACTTTTTAATTCAATTTAATTTAGCCATGTACATATATTTTCCCCTAACCCATGCAGTTGCGGCTTCACATTAAACTGTTATAAGGTAGTGTATCAAATGTTTTGCAAAAATATATTTAATAGACTTGTGTAAGTTTTTCTCTTTAGAAAAATGGTTTACATGTACAGAGAGATGGAGTTAGAGAAATGTGTTTTATGGGCTTAGTGAGTTGTGCTCAACCACAATAAAATTGGTGAACCATGCACCATTTTCTTTGCCTCTTCATCCATTTAAAGGCCAGAGATTCAGTGATGTGTTAAATAACCAAGGGACCTGTACTTACCCTCCCTTGGTCCAACACTCTATGTCCTCTGCTACCCCAGTCTCTGTTGAACGGCTGGAGTGATATCATATCGACAGGGCTGTAGCCAATCATTGAACTCAGCAGCTCAGTAGCTCGGTGACTGGACACAGAGCTGTCGACCTAACATCACTGCTAGAGCCAATCAACAGAGATGGGGCTGAAAAACACTGTGTGTGACTGTGGAAGAGTAAGTAGTGCTCAATTCGTAAATTTACACATCACTATCCCTCTGGCTTAAAAAGTGACAACCCCTTTAAATGTTTATATCTTAGAACATTCATGATGGATCTCTCATTATCAGTTTTAACTCCTTAAGGTCCAAGCCACTTTGTAGGTTAATGACCTGGCCTCATTTTATACTGTAAATCTTACTAGTGTCACTTTATGAGGTAATACCCAAAAGTGACACCATTCTAAAAAGTGCACCCCACAAAGTCCTCAGGTGCTTCACAGAAATGAATGCAAAATGGAAGGAAAAAATAAACATTTTACTATTTTTCATAAAAATTTAACTTTAGCATCAAATGACTACTCCCATCAGTGGCGCCTGCTCTCGCTGTTATCAGTGACAGCAAGCATAGGTCGATGGGAGTAGTAGTACTCTCATCAGCTGATGGCTGTGACGTGCGGTAAGCTTTTTAAAGCGGGTCACAGTCACAGCTGCGGGATCACTTTGACATCTGGCAGCGTGATTCCGCAGCTCTCTGACCGGCGGTAATGATTTTACTGCTGATCAGAGACCCTGTTTCCCGTGCTGTCAGACAGATGACAGCACGGGAAATACCCAATGTTCATGGTGTCGAACAGTAACATGGACTTCTTGTGTAAGTCCGTGTTCGGGGTCCGTACCCGAACACTAGATGTTTGGTACGGACCACGAACTTTACTGTTTCAGTTTGCCTATATCTAGGGTTCAGCACCTTGAATCCCCAGGTGATTCACAGAAGTTTATAAAATAGAGTCGTGAAAATAAAAAAAAATACGTTTTCCCCACAAAATTGTTTTTTTAGCCCCATTTATTTTATTTTCACAAGGGTAACTGGAGAAAATGCCCCCCCAACATTTGTTGTAAAATTTCTCCTGAGTGTGACAATACCCCTTGTGTGGTTGAAAACTACTTTTGTGGCACAGTGCAAAGCTCAGAAGGGAAGGAGCGCCATATTATAGTGCAGTTACTGTTATGGCTTGCTAATGCCATGACCCACTGGAAGCGCCCCTGAGGTGCCAGAACAGCAGAGCCTCCTATAAGTGACCCCTTTTTAAAACTGCACCTTTCAATGAATTCATCTAAGGGTGCAGTGATCATATTAACACCAAGGGTGTGTCACAGATTTTTATACCATTGGGCAGTGAAGAAAAAATAATTACTTTTTTACCACCAAGATTTTGTTTTAGCCCCATATTTTACATTTTCTCAAGGGGTAATGTTTAAAAAGGGCACCAAAATTTGTTACACAATTTCTGCTGAACATGGAAATACCATGCTGTACAGTACTGCTTAGTCACATGGCAAAACTTGGAACAGAAGCAGCGCTATTTGCCTCCTGGTGCGCAGATTTTCATAAAATAGTTTGCGGACTCCATATACAGAGCCACTAAGTGTTAGAAGAGCAGAACCCCCCTCAAGTGACCCCATTTTGGAAATTATACCCCTGCCAAACATGTTCATGCTAAATGTGGCTAGGCACACTGTGGGTCTCTGAAGGGAGAGGGACATTTGAATATGGGAGAGCAGAATTTGCTGAATTTCTATTATGGGGGTGAGGAGCCATTGCGCTTTTCCAGAGCCTTTGTGCTACCAATAACATGGAAGCCCTCTATATTTCCACTGACAGAAAACGTACTTGAGTGGGGACTTGCTTTTTTTTTGGATTGAGCTGAAGCTTTTATTGGAACATTTTACATAATTTTATCACATTTATCTGGTGTTCTACGCTGAGCACTTACATCAGGGTTTCCATCTAAATCTATGAATGAAGTAATTTAGATGAAAACCCCCGAGGGATCTATTCACTATAATGAGGCAAAGTTACTCTGGACTGCGTCTGGCCTCTGTTCAGCGTTGTAATTCTTTTCAGAATTGCACAAAACTTTGGCGGACTGCGCTTTTATGAGAGCCTAAAAAGACGGCCACCTCAGGATCATAGGCCAGACAGCATCCACAGTGTCCCCATCTGCCTCCTTATAGGGAATCTCCCACTTGGGGTTCCATGTGAAATATGTATTTCAGAGATTTACACGGAAACCTCTGTGAAAGCGCTCAGCGTAGAGCGCAAGATAAATGTGAGACGAGCCTATCTGCAATCTTTGGGAGACAGAATGAACAAATAAGTAATAGGTCGAGAATTGGTTTTATTTATTTATTATGCCATTCCTTGTGCAGTATAAGTGATTAGATGGCTTTATTCTTTGGGTCAGTGCGATTATAGCAATATCAGATTTGTATAGTTTTTTGTTTACTGCTGCTATCACACACTAAAAAACATTTTTTTTGGAAAAAGTAGCTTTTGCTTCGCCATATTTTGAGGTCTTTAATTTTTCTATATTTCTGCTGACAGAGTCCTTCTGAGGGCTTGTCTTTTGTGGGACAAGTTGACGTTTTTATTTGTACCATTTTTGGACACAACATTTTTTGATCGCTTTCTATTCCGATTTCTGAGAGGCAGAAAGAACAAAAACCAGCAGTACAGGAATTTCATTTTTGAGGGGTTATTTTTTTATGTCGTTCTCTGTGTGGAAAAGTTGATAAGCCAGCTTTATTCCTTGGGTCAGTATAATTACAGCGATACCACATAGAATAAAGCAATGCAAAACTAAATCTGTTTTCTATAAAAGCTTTTATTGAGAGCTGTAACTTTTTAATTTTTCCGCTGATGGAACCATATGGTGGCTTGATTTTTGTGGAAGAAGAAGATATTTTCAGCGATACCATTTTTATTTGCATTTGTCTTTTTGATCACGTATTATTCCACTTTTTCCAGCGGTATGATGAAAAAACCATAGTTTGCCAAGTTTTTTTTTACACTCACTGAATTGGTTAATTAGTCTGACAGTTTTATAGATCGGGTCGTTCTGGATGAGGTGATACCAAATATGTGTACTTTTTTTTTTTTTTTTTTTATATGTATAAAAAGGTGTATTTATTGGTGTAATAAGTTTTCATTTATTGTTATTATTTTGTAATGTTTTTAAAAAACATTTACAATTTTTTTTAAAACATTTTTTACTTTGATCGCAGTTATAATGCATTATAGCTGTAGAGAAATTTCTTAGATCAATGCTCTGGGCATGGTCTAAGGAGCTTTCCATAGTTTGGTGACGCTGGGGTTGTCATGACCATGGCAATGATCAGGCACCCGCGATGACATTGTGGGGATGCCGATCTGATCCCTCTCCCTGCCTCCTAAATGTTGCGATCACGCTCGATCGCAGCATTTAGGGGGTTAAAAATATTTCAGCATCTCCTGCACGTTCATGCTGTGATTGGTCAGTCCGATTGATCACAGCGCCCTGAGTGTGGGGACTGCAGCTCTTCCCGTGCCACTCAGCTGTCAGTGACACCTGTTGGCATGGAACTGTCACTGCGTTTTTACACGCAGTGACAGTCTAAAGTCATGATGGACATAGCACGCCATGCTGTGGAAACTGACACGCCCTCATGATGTGCTATGTCCGTCATTGGGCATAAGGGGGTTAATAAGAGGTTAATTTTAATATCAATGCATTTATAAAAATTATTAATCTAAATGTTCATGTCCAGATCTTTTCCATTGCTATAGAATAAAAAAAAATGTAATCGAACCTGTTTCTTATTTGTGACTAATTTTCATACATTCTGGTATAACCAATATGATGAATCCGTATTTTCCCGATGTTACCTCAAGTCATTAAAAATCAAATGGATGGGAATATACCCTGGCCACAGTTTGCATTAGCAAAGAGGTTATATTCATAATACATGTGTATATGTCATATTTCGCTAATCAGGTTCAAGATGCAAAGCTTGTTGTGGCCAAACGTGATGAATAAAACAATATGAATATTACTTTACTCATGAATAGCTCACATGAATACATAAAGAAAACCTTTCCAGAAAAGCACAGGTAGCAAAATGCACTTCAATGTGTTTTAAGTTTAAAAAACTAATTTAAAATAATGTCAGCATCTTTTCATGGTAGAATATAAGGATCAGCATCTTTAAATTATTTAAGAGGTCCTCTGAGAGTCGGTTGTGCTTATAACGTCAGATTTACTCAAAGACATGGAAAGAGCAAAAGCAAAGTGTTGAATAAGGACTTCCTGTGCAATCTTCACAGTCATATTTTTACAGTGCATAATTGCAACAGGCTGTGAAATTCACATATTTTTGTTAAGGGGGTAAAGATGCTTATACATTTAGCTTTGTTTTGGCAAGCAACTGCTTCTCACGTCACTTAAAATGTGAAAACATCTACATTATAACTACAGGCATGTGTAAGTGTCTGCAACTTACCAGGATCACAAAAAGCAAAGCTGCCTTTGAGGTTTTGTATATATTACATACAGATTTTTCTCTGTATTTTTGGCAATTGTGAGCAACTGGTCAATATGTTGTTATCCATCTCTTTTCTTAACATCTGAATTTCTGTCCAAACTATTTATTACAATGCATACTCAGGGTTTTTTTTAAACGGATCTTCTCCAAATTGCTCCTCAAAAACTGATTGAAAAACTCTTGGAAAACTCTTCAATTTCACTTCTGTGGGAAATGCACTTTGAAGTTAATATAAGGAGATTTTATTGACTTTTTTCCTCATGAGGTTTTGAAAACTTTCTCACTGGAAAAAGACAGTACATGTAATATCTTTTAAGAATATTTTTATGGAAACTTCTGCAAACTAGGCACTATCCAATCAAAAGCCTGCAAAGAACGTTTGAGGTAAAAAAAAAACCTCTTTCAAAGCTCAATAAAACCACAAAACCACTTCAGGAAAAGAAAAAGCGTTCTAAAACCTCTCCCAAAAGGGTTTGTTCGCACAACATTTTTGTCAGGTGGGTTTTGAGTAGATCCTACCGAGCTTACACTCTATAGGAGATAGAGAGAGCATTGTGCTTATCATAAGAGCTTACACACTACAGAAGAGAGAGGACAACATTGATCATAAGAGCTTTCATGCTACAGGAGAGAGAGACAGGACTTGTCTCATCATAATAGTGTACACCGTACAAGAGAGAGAGAGAAAGAGAGGACTCTACTGATCATAATAGACTACACTTTTTAGGAAAGAGAGAGAGAACTTCATTGCCCATAAAAAGCTTATACACAACAGACGAGAAACACTTAGTGACTCTGGAGAAAATAACTGCCGTACAAACTGTGCCTCACTGGGAAACGCTGATCTGTGATGGTCCAGACACTGACCATCACTTTACAACGTATGATACTCCGCTTGATGTCATAACTGCAGGTAGAGACTAAAAAAACTCTTGAAATTAGATTTCGCCGGTTTCATCAAATTGTCCCCTCAAATTTGATTTGTTGCTAATAAACCTGCCTGAATCTTATGGAAAATATGTGTATCATACTGTAAGTTCCCCTTGGAGTCAAGTAAAAATGTTTTGAACTCTGTAATGCAAAAATAGCGTTTTCAATGTCCAAACTTCAAGCTATCTCCTAGGAAAAAGCGGATGGTAACCAGCAACATATTTAACAACACACTGTGATATCATACTTTTTAGGCTACTTAAATTGTATAACAGGAGTAAAAATTATTCCTTTTTAGAGGGTCAGATTCATGCATTTCTGTACATTTCTAGATGCAAATGAAAGAAGTTGTAACATTTTTACACATTTGGGTGCAAGAATTATCCCTGTTTAGGGAGTATAAAGAGCTTTGCACTTTGCTAAACGAAGAAGCAATAGTCATCCAAAAATTGTACTTTTAATTAGGGAGCCAAACAGGTGTACTCTACTGTTTTGAATTTGAGGAATTAATGGCCTCTAAGCTAGAAGTGAACAAAAATTATCCCATTTTTGGTTTATGGATACACAACTAGTTTGCTAATCAAAAAATGATTAGGCATTTACAAAGGCTTTTTCTCAAGCCGTCAAATAATACATAGTAACATAGTAACGTAGGTTGAATAAAGACCTACTGTATTTTTCGGACCATAAGACGCACTTTTTTTCCTCCAAATTTGGGAGGAAAATGGGGGGGTGCGTCTTATGGTCCGAAAGTAACTTACCAGTGGCGGTGGAGTGGGATCGGCAGTGGCGGCGACAGAGGCAACAGGTGGCGGCGGTGGCAGCAGGTGGCGGCAGTGGCAGCGGCGAGAGCAGCAGGCGGCAGAAGAGTTATCTGCCTGGGAGCCAGGGCTGGTTTCTTGCTGTGAGCCGCCTTTCTGAAGCTGATCTACAGGAAAATGGCCACCGGAGCAGGCACATGTGCTTTGCTACGCCGGCGGCCATTTTCCTGTAGATCTCGGCTTCAGAGAGATGGCCGCGTGCACCGGAAGCCGCTCACGCCGCTCTGCAACGCTACTCACAGCAAGACACCTGCCCTGGTACCAGGCCCCTTCCACCACTCACCCAGGCCCCAAGCCCCCAGAGCCAGCCACCACTCACCCAGGCCCCAAGCCCCCAGAGCCAGCCACCACTCACCCAGGCCCCAAGCCCCCAGAGCCAGCCACCACTCAGCCAGGCCCCAAGCCCCCAGAGTCAGCCACCACTCACCCAGGCACCCAAGCCCCCCAGCCCACCAGCACCAGGCACCCAGGCTACCAGGCACCCAGTGCAGGCCATCAGCACCAGGCGGCCAGGCCACCAGGCGCCCAGCCCCAGGCGCCCAGCCCCAGGCCACCAGCGCCAGGCACCCAGGCGACCAGCGCAAGCCACCAGCGTCAGGCCGGCTTCCTGAAGGATCTTGCCTCCTGTGTCCCCCTCTACACGGCCCTTCCAGGTAAGATAACTATTCAGACTATAAGTGTCACGGGTGTGTCGCCACGAAGATCGTCACGAGTACACAGCCTGACTTCTCGCAGCTGACTTGTTGGTGCTTTGTGTTTTTCGGCAGTGAGGGAGTTAATTCTCTCTCTCTCTGTGCTAGACGAGGTCCAGCCTCGCCCAGCTGCAATCAATACTGCTGTAGTGAGACTCCTTCAAATGCCTGCTGGTCTGTTTGGGAAGTGTCGGTGAAAGCATTTCATTCAGACTAACAGAGCGGATCGTGGTGTTTGGAGTTTCTGAGATAAGTGTATTTGGAGTGTTTTTTCCCTTCCTCGCTTTATCATTTATCTCCTTTCCCGTTGGTGTTCCCTCTGTTGTAGTTGTGTAGTTGTTGTATGCAAGGTGGTTTTGGTTTTTCCCTTGTACTGTCTCGTTCGTCTAAGTACTGTGTGTGGGCATATTATTACTTGTCCCCTTTTGTTGTGATCGGGGTCCTTCTCAGGACTAGATTACTTAGGTGCAGGGATCCTCAGGAGGTAGGGGTTACGCTGGCGGCCTGGACCTCTGTACCTTTAACAGTACCTCCAGGTTGAGGGACTAGTCAGGGCCCCAGCTTAGGGTCAGCTTAGGCCCCCTACCTCCAGTATACAGAGACAGCGTGACATTTTCACCGACCCACTTAGTTTTTCTCCAGCTACCATGGATCCAGTAGCCGGTCTAGCTCGGCAGTTGCAGAGTTTGTCCATGGAGCTGGCGGACGTTAGGTCCAAGTTTTTGCATCCTCAGGAGCAAGCCGGACCAGAACCTAAAGTAGCTCTCCCTGACAGGTTCACTGGGGGGCGGGACAAGTTTTTTGTTTTCCGGGAGGCATGCAAGTTGTACTTTCGGCTGCGGCCTCGGTCATCGGGGAGTGAAGAACAAAGGGTGGGAATTGTCATCTCGCTCCTACAAGGGGACCCACAATCTTGGGCGTTCTCTCTTCCCCCGGGCTCCCCGGCTCTCCAGTCAGTGGATAGGTTTTTCGCTGCTCTGGGACTCGTATATGATGACCCAGATCGGATCTCCCTTGCTGAGTCTAAGTTACGTAGGATCCAGCAGGGAGATCGTCCGGCGGAGGAATTCTGTTCGGAGTTCCGTAGGTGGGCCACGGACACCCAGTGGAATGACCCGGCTCTTAGGAGCCAGTTTTGTCATGGTTTATCCGACAAATTACAGGATGTGTTGGCACAGTATGACTCTCCCGCGTCACTGGAAGCCGCTATGGCCCTTGCTATTCGCGTTGACAGACGGCTTCGGGAGAGGTGCGGGATAACTCTACCCCCTGTGATGACTCCACCTCCTACAAGGTCCCCTCATATGGTGGTTCCCCTGGTCAGTCCAGAGGAGCCTATGCAATTAGGAGGGACATCATTTCGGGGGAGGGGACCGGTGGTGCGCCATAAGACAGGAAGGTGTTTCTTCTGCGGGAGAAAGGGACATTTTATTGGGGGGTGTCCATCCCGTCCCTTGCAGAGTGAAGAGTCGTCGGAAAACTGTTGATCCCAGGTTGTGTGGTGGACGGCAATCTGGGAGTAGGTATTTCGTCCCTAGGTTCGTCTCAGTTTCTCGTACCGGCGGAGGTGGTGGTGGGTACGAGAACTGAGAGGATATCTGTTCTTCTGGATAGTGGGGCCGGGGCTAATCTGGTTGATGCTCGGTTTGCCCGGGTTCAAGGTATGCGATTGAGTGAGTTGGCTAAACCCATCCCCATATTCTCGATCGATGCCAGGCCTCTCGGTCAGGGAAGTTTTTTGCAAGCTGTGCATGACGTAAAACTTCAAGTGGGGGCGATACATAAAGAACTGTTGTCTTGCTCCGTGTTGGAGGGTCTTCCCACTCCTATAGTGTTGGGCCTTCCTTGGTTAGCTAAGCATAACCCGGTTATTAATTGGCAAACCAGAGAGATAAGCCAATGGAGTAAATTCTGTAATAAAAACTGCATGAACACGGTCATCGGTGCGGTTACTCCTTGGGTCTTACCTCCATTTCTGGCGGACTTTGAGGATGTATTCTCGGAGAAAGGGTGTCAGGAACTACCTCCTCATCGCGAGTATGACTGTTCTGTAAAACTGCTCCCTGAGGCCAAGTTACCTAAAGCTAGGTTGTATAACCTTTCTGGTCCTGAGAGGCAGGCCATGAAGGATTATATTTCAGAAAGTCTGGCTAAGGGGCATATTAGACCTTCATCTTCACCGGTGGCTGCGGGGTTCTTCTTTGTTAAGAAGAAAGATGGAGGCCTACGCCCTTGCCTGGATTTCCGTGAACTTAATCGGATTACGGTCTGAGATCCGTATCCGCTCCCACTTATTCCCGATCTCTTTAATCAGATCGTGGGCGCCAAATGGTTCTCTAAGTTGGATCTCAGGGGGGCGTACAATCTGATTAGGATGAAGGAGGGGGATGAGTGGAAGACGGCGTTTAACACTCCGGAGGGGCATTATGAGAACCTTGTCATGCCATTCGGTCTGACTAATGCCCCGGCGGTGTTCCAACACTTTGTTAATGACATTTTTCGCCGCCTGGTGGGACAGTTTGTTGTCATATATCTGGATGATATCTTAATTTACTCGCCGGATCTGGTGTCTCATCAGGAGCACGTTAGGCAGGTGTTACAGATCTTGCGGGATAATAAACTGTATGCCAAATGGGAAAAGTGTGTGTTCGCCGTACAGGAACTCCAGTTTTTAGGCTTCCTGGTTTCAGCGTCTGGTTTTCGTATGGACCCTGGGAAAGTGCGGGCAGTTCTTGAGTGGGATCGGCCAGAGAATCTTAAGGCACTACAACGTTTCCTGGGGTTTGCTAATTATTACCGGAAGTTCATTCGTAATTTCTCGTCCATGGTTAAGCCTCTCACAGACATGACTAAAAAGGGGACGGATTTTTCTAGGTGGTCTGACAAGGCTTGTCAAGCATTCTCCTCCTTGAAAAAATGTTTTGCCTCGGCACCCATACTCATTCAACCTGATGCGTCACAGCCATTCATTGTAGAGGTAGACGCTTCCGAGGTAGGGGTGGGAGCAGTATTGTCACAGGGTTCGTCCCCTGGTAAGTGGCATCCGTGCGCCTTTTTCTCTAAAAAATTGTCGTCCGCTGAGAGGAATTACGATGTCGGCAATAGGGAACTCTTGGCCATTAAGTTAGCTTTTGAGGAGTGGCGCCATTTTTTGGAGGGGGCAGTCCATCCGGTCACCGTCATCACCGATCACAAGAACCTGCTATATCTGGAGTCCGCGAAACGTCTGAATCCCAGACAAGCTAGGTGGTCATTGTTTTTTACCAGGTTTAATTTTGTCGTTACATATCGTCCTGGGTCAAAAAATGTAAAGGCGGATGCCTTATCTCGTAGTTTCCCTGGGGCCGGGAATACGGACGACCCGATTCCTATCCTTCAGGAGGGGGTGGTGGTTTCGGCAGTATGCTCTGAGCTGGAGGAGGAGGTATTGGAGGCTCAGGGGGACGCCCCTGTTGGACCTCCGGGGAGACTGTTTGTTCCAGATCAGTTGCGACAAAAGATGATCGAGGCACACCATAACTCAGTTTTTGCAGGACACCCGGGGAGTAAAGCAACTGTGGATCTCCTCTCGCGTCGGTTTTGGTGGCCTAACTTACATAAGGAGGTGGTAACTTTTGTCGCGTCCTGTGGGGTTTGTGCGCGCTCTAAGACCTCACATACCCGTCTGTCTGGGGCCCTCTTACCTTTGAAGATCCCGGAGCGTCCTTGGACTCATCTGTCTATGGACTTTATTACGGACCTCCCTCCGTCTTCGGGTAAAACGGTCATACTCGTTGTAGTGGACAGGTTCAGCAAGATGGCACATTTTATCGCTCTTCCGGCTCTCCCTAATGCTAAAACTCTTGCGCAGGTGTTCATTGGGGAGATTGTGAGGCTTCACGGGGTACCCTCCGAGGTGGTGTCTGATCGGGGGTCTCAGTTTGTGTCCAAGTTCTGGAAGGCGTTTTGTGCACGGCGGGGGATGCATTTGTCATTCTCATCGGCTTTTCATCCTCAGACCAATGGTCAGACGGAACGTATGAACCAGAGCTTGGAGACATATCTCCGGTGTTTTGTGTCAGAGAACCAGGAGGACTGGGATTCTTTCTTACCTCTGGCAGAGTTTGCTCTTAATAATAGGCGGAGCGAGTCCACTGGTAAGTCCCCGTTTTTTGGGGCATATGGTTTTCACCCCCAGTTTTGTACTTTCAGTAGGGGGGGCTCTTTGGGGGTTCCTGAGGAGGAACGATTTTCCTCATCACTCGCTTCAGTATGGAGAGGGGTGCTGAAGAATCTGAATACTATGGGGAACCGATACAAACGTATGGCTGATAGGAGGAGAGTGTCTGGTCCGGACCTAAGTGTGAACGATCGGGTATGGTTGTTTACCAGGAATATTAAACTTAAGGTTCCCTCCTGGAAACTGGGTCCCAGGTTCATCGGGCCGTACAGAATAAGTTCTATTATTAATCCGGTGGCATTCCGTCTTGACCTCCCCCCTACGTTTAAAATTCACAACGTGTTCCACAGATCGTTGCTTAAGAGGTATGTGGCGCCGGTGGTACCGTCACCTTTACCTCCCCCTCCAGTGGTGGTCAATGGTAACTTGGAGTTCCAGGTATCGAGGGTCATCGATTCACGCTTTAATCGCCGGTCCCTTCAGTACCTGGTTCATTGGAAAGGGTATGGTCCTGAGGAGAGGATGTGGGTTCCTGCGTCGGATATTAACGCAGACCGATTAGTTCGGGCCTTCCACACGACTCACCCGGATAAACCTGGCCCTGAGGGTCCGGAGGCCCCTCGTAGAAGGGGGGGTACTGTCACGGGTGTGTCGCCACGAAGATCGTCACGAGTACACAGCCTGACTTCTCGCAGCTGACTTGTTGGTGCTTTGTGTTTTTCGGCAGTGAGGGAGTTAATTCTCTCTCTCTCTGTGCTAGACGAGGTCCAGCCTCGCCCAGCTGCAATCAATACTGCTGTAGTGAGACTCCTTCAAATGCCTGCTGGTCTGTTTGGGAAGTGTCGGTGAAAGCATTTCATTCAGACTAACAGAGCGGATCGTGGTGTTTGGAGTTTCTGAGATAAGTGTATTTGGAGTGTTTTTTCCCTTCCTCGCTTTATCATTTATCTCCTTTCCCGTTGGTGTTCCCTCTGTTGTAGTTGTGTAGTTGTTGTATGCAAGGTGGTTTTGGTTTTTCCCTTGTACTGTCTCGTTCGTCTAAGTACTGTGTGTGGGCATATTATTACTTGTCCCCTTTTGTTGTGATCGGGGTCCTTCTCAGGACTAGATTACTTAGGTGCAGGGATCCTCAGGAGGTAGGGGTTACACTGGCGGCCTGGACCTCTGTACCTTTAACAGTACCTCCAGGTTGAGGGACTAGTCAGGGCCCCAGCTTAGGGTCAGCTTAGGCCCCCTACCTCCAGTATACAGAGACAGCGTGACAATAAGACGGACCCCCATCTTATTAAAAAAAATGTTTTCCTATTTTCCACCCCAAAATTTGGGGTGCGTCTTATGGTCCGGTGCATCTTAAAGTCTGAAAAATATGGTAAGTCCATCCAGTTCAGCCTTTCTCCCCCAATTGTACTCCCTACACAAACACACTAACTTACTGAGACTAGGCCTCACAAATGTATTATTACCATTTTTATTATTTCTGCACTATTACAATTAAAAATGAACCCGTTTATAATTTTTTAATTTGTTTTATATTTTGTATTACTCTTGTGGTTCTAATAATGGTATTACTAAAATCCCTATCCCTAAATCTATTGATCCAGAAGAAGGCAAAACCCCAGGACACATTCAGTCAATTTGCATCACGGGGAAAAATTCCTTCTTGACCCCGAGAAAAGGCAATCAGCCCTAGAATACAGGATCAAACTGTAATGCACATGCCCGGACTGACTGGCGTGTGCGTGTTTAGTGGTTCCACTGTGCCATGTACCGGAGAGTGCCTGGAGGGGCGTAACTAAGTATCTGCCCGATCCGACCAAGGTCGCACGACGGCATACGACGCCAGTGCACCAGGGAAGAAGCGAGCAGAGGGACCAGGGTCTACTCCAGGTCAGACTCCGGACATGGCTGTTGACCCACACCGGGGAATACAGGAACAGGCAGGCTGGGTAGGGTCCAGTACAGACTGGGAGACAAAATTCAGAGCCGCAGATGCGGTCAACAAACAGAGCAAAGCGAAACCGCAGGTGCAGTAGACAAGGCAGAGCAGAGCAGAACCGCAGGTGCGGTAGACAAGGCAGAGCAAAGCGAAACCGCAGACACGGTAGACAAGGCTGAGCAGAGCAAAACCGCAGACGCGTTAGACAAGGCTGAGCAGAGCAAAACCGCAGACGCGGTAGACAAGGCTAAGCAGAGTGAAACCGCAGAAGCGGTAGACAGGGCTGAGCAAAGAGAAACCGCAGATTCAGTGGACAGGGCTGAGCAAAGCGAAACCGCAGACACGGTGGACAAGGCTGAGCAGAGCAAAACCGCAGACGCGGTGGACAGGGCTGAGCAAAGCGAAACCGCAGACGCGGTGGACAGGGCTGAGCAAAGCAAAACCACAGACGCGGTGGACAGGGCTGAGCAAAGCGAAACCGCAGACGCGGTGGACAGGGCTGAGCAGAGCGAAACCGCAGACGCGGTGGACAGGGCTGAGCAAAGCGAAACCGCAGACGCGGTGGACAGGGCTGAGCAAAGCGAAACCGCAGACGCGGTGGACAGGGCTGAGCAAAGCGAAACCGCAGAAGCGGTGGACAGGGCTGAGCAAAGCGAAACCGCAGACGCGATGGACAGGGCTGGGCAAAGCGAAACCACAGACGCGGTGGACAGGGCTGAGCAAAGCGAAACCGCAGACGCGGTGGACAGGGCTGAGCAAAGCAAAACCGCAGACGCGGTGGACAGGGCTGAGCAAAGCGAAACCGCAGACACGGTGGACAGGGCTGAGCAAGCGAAACCGCAGGTGCGGTAGACAAGGCTGAGCAGAGCTGACAGGGCTCTGTACACACGGAACAGACTGGAATGGAAAGGCAGAACCAGATACCCACAGGGTACTTGCAGTGAAGTAGCGAGTGGACCACAAACTCACAAACGGAAGTACAGTGACAACGAGCAGGAGTTAGGTACGAGTTCAGACTCTGCAGAAAAAGGAAAGGTACGGACATAGAGAAAAACAGGAAACATACTAGAAGAGTATTCAGACAAGAACAGACACAGTAGCAAGATACAGGAGCGGGTCTAGGTATGCAGCCCCTAGAAGGCGAAAGGAACAGGCAAGGAGCGAGTTCAGACAGGCCTGGAAATACAGCCTCCAGGAAAGGTAGGCAAGCAAACACAGAAAGGGACCTGGCACATTCAGAGTGAAAGAGCACACTGAATGAAACACAATGCTCAGGCAGGGATTCATTGGAGCAGCTGGGTTAAATACCAGGTGACAGACAGCAATAGGCTGAGGACGCACAAGGGGTGTGCCCGCAGCAGCTTACAAGAAGCAGGAAGTGATCGGGCGCTGCCCTTAAGCAGCAGAAACAGAGGCAAGCAGACAGCATGGAGGGAAGCCAGGCTAGCAGACCGGACTGGAGATCAAGTGCGCGCCCTTGCACAGTGGGAGATGGACCACCATGCAAGGACGCCGCCAGGTATGTTACAGTACCCCCCCTTACGCCCCTTCTTCTTCAGGCCTGCCAGAATGTTCCGCAGGGAATTCGAGGGCCAATCCTTCACTTCAAGGGGATCACTTCCACTGTCCACAGGAAAAACTGGTCTCATCTGATTAGTTAGGATGCTACCTCCTATCCAGCCATCCTCAGCAACAGACGAAACGGGTGGAGTACCAGGAACAGCACAAAAGGAAGTCTCTCTCCACTTATTATCAGGTAGCACCCCAGAGGGTTCAAGAGACAACTGGAAGTCCTCCGCCGGGTTGGAGGGGTGCAGAGACTCGGAGGTAACCTCTGCTTCGAGATACATCTTGTCAAGCTCACAGGATGAAATGAGCGAGGTATCAGGTACAAGGTGTAGAAAAGTCACTGTCTCTTTGTTATCAGGTGGTACCCCGGAGGATTCAGGAAACAACTGGGGGTCCTCCGTCGGGTCGCAAGAGTGAAGAGACTCGGGGGTAACCTCTGCTTCGGAGTATACTAGGTCGGACTCGCTGGAAGAAGCGGACGAGGTATCAGGTACCAAGTATAGGAGAGTCTCTGTCCATTCGCTATCAGGTAGCACCCCGAAGGGTTCAGGAGACAACTGGAAGTCCTCCGCCTGGTCGGAGGGGTGTAGAGACTTGGGGATAACCTCTGCTTTGGAGTTCACTAGGTCGGACTCACTGGACAAAGCGGGCGAGGCATCAGGCACCGAGTACAGGAGAGTCTCTGTCCATTTGCTATCAGGTAGCACCCCGAAGGCTTCAGGAAACAACTGGAGGTCCTCCGCCTGGTCGGAGGGGTGTAGAGACTTGGGGATAACCTCTACTTCGGAGTACACTAGATCGAACTCACTGGAAGAAGCGGGCGAGGTATCAGGTACCGAGTATAGGAGAGTCTCTGTCCATTCGCTATCAGGTAGCACCCCGAAGGGTTCAGGAGACAACTGGAGGTCCTCCGCCTGGTCGGAGGGGTGTAGAGACTCGGGGATAACCTCTGCTTCGGAGTACACTAGGTCGGACTCACTGGACGAAGCGGGCGAGGTATCAGGTACAGAGTATAGGGAAGACTCTGTCCATTCGCTACCAGGTAGCACCCCGAAGGGTTCTGGAGACAACAGGAGGTCCTCCGCCTGGTCGGAGGGGTGTAGAGACTCGGGGTTAACTACCGCTTTGAGGTACCCATTGTCAGGCTCACAGGACGGAGCGGACGAAGTATCGGGTACCGAGTGTAGGGAAGTCTCTCTCCATTTGTCATCAGGTGGTATCCCGGAGGATTCTAGGTGGGCAGAAGTCTCTTCGGGCAGGAGAACTGGTGCGCTACCCACGCATATTACCCGTCGGGGCTGCTCCGGGATACAGGGAAATGAAGCTTCAGCAGGGACTTCAAGGTTGGGATCAGGAGGTCTTTGGGAGGACAGACCCAGGCGTGACGGCTTGCCTCTACGCCTAGCACGTCTGGACTGCCTCTTGAGGTTGGGAGAAGTATTCCAGAGAGCGTAGTCCTCCTGTGTGGATTCTGGATGGGCAGTAGTCTCTTCGGGCAGGAGGACTAGTGCACATTACCCATCGGGGCTGCTCCGGGATATTGAGAAGTGAAGCTTCAGCAGGAGCCTCCGGGTTAGGGTCATCGAAGACCATTAGAAAGGCCACCAGGAAGGCCTGAAGGTCCAGGAGGATAGGATCCTGTGTTTCCCATAGGGGGTTGATCCATTCCAAGGCATCACCCGCTAGGTCAGACATCATGAATCCCACCTTAACCCGATCGGTGGGAAAACAAAGAGGGTAGAACTTGAAGTGTAGCAAGCATTGCTCCACAAAAGCATGACCCTGTCTTGGATCCCCATAGTACCGTGGCGGATCCGCAGGAACGAGTACAGAAAGATCCATCTGGACAGGTGTGTAATTCGCCTGGAACTCAGCTAAAGAAAAAAAATATATATATATATTTTTTTTTGTTTTGTTTTTATTTATTTTTAATGCACGTATTCGCTGGAAAACGTCTCAGAGAGCGAAGGCGGTGGGGCTCAATGGGAACCAAGGCCTGAGCATGCTGTAATGCACACGCCCAGACTGACTGGCGTGTGCGTGTTTAGTGGTTCCACTGTGCCATGTACCGGAGAGTGCCTGGAGGGGCGTAACTAAGTATCTGCCCGATCCGACCAAGGTCGCACGACGGCATACGACGCCAGTGCACCAGGGAGGAACCGAGCAGAGGGACCAGGGTCTACTCCAGGTCAGACTCCGGACACGGCTGTTGACCCACACTGGGGAATACAGGAACAGGCAGGCTGGGTAGGGTCCAGTACAGACTGGGAGACAAAATTCAGAGCCGCAGATGCGGTCAACAAACAGAGCAAAGTGAAACCGCAGGTGCGGTAGACAAGGCTGAGCAGAGCAGAACCGCAGGTGCGGTAGACAAGGCAGAGCAAAGCGAAAACGCAGACACGGTAGACAAGGCTGAGCAGAGCAAAACCGCAGACGCGGTAGACAAGGCTGAGCAAAGCAAAACCGCAGACGCGGTAGACAAGGCTGAGCAGAGCGAAACCGCAGATGCGGTAGACAGAGCTGAGCAAAGCGAAACAGCAGACGCGATGGACAGGGCTGAGCAGAGCGAAACAGCAGACGCGGTGGACAGGGCTGAGCAGAGCGAAACCGCAGACGCGGTGGACAGGGCTGAGCAAAACGAAACCGCAGACGCGGTGGACAGGGCTGAGCAAAACGAAACCGCAGACGCGGTGGACAGGGCTGAGCAAAACGAAACCGCAGACGCGGTGGACAGGGCTGAGCAAAGCAAAACCGCAGACGCGGTGGACAGGGCTGAGCAAAGCGAAACCGCAGACGCGGTGGACAGGGCTGAGCAAAGTGAAACCGCAGACGCGGTGGACAGGGCTGAGCAAGCTAGACCGTAGGTGCGGTACACAAGGCTGAGCAGAGCGGACAGGGCTCTGTACACACGGAACAGACTGGAAGGGAAAGGCAGAACCAGATACTCACAGGGTACTTGCAGTGAAGTAGCGAGTGGACCACAAACTCACAAACGGAAGTACAGTGACAACAAACAGGAGTTAGGTATGAGTTCAGACTCTGCAGGAAACATGCTAGAAGAGTATTCAGACAAGAACAGACACAGTAGCAAGATACAGGAGCGGGTCTAGGTATGCAGCCCCTAGAAGGCGAAAGGAACAGGCAAGGAGCGAGTTCAGACAGGCCTGGAAATACAGCCTCCAGGAAAGGTAGGCAAGCAAACACAGAAAGGGACCTGGCACATTCAGAGTGAAAGAGCACACTGAATGAAACACAATGCTCAGGCAGGGATTCATTGGAGCAGCTGAGTTAAATACCAGGTGACAGACAGCAATAGGCTGAGGACGCACAAGGGGTGTGCCCGCAGCAGCTTACAAGAAGCAGGAAGTGATCGGGCGCCGCCCTTAAGCAGCAGAAACAGAGGCAAGCAGACAGCATGGAGGGAAGCCAGGCTAGCAGACCGGACTGGAGATCAAGTGCGCGCCCTTGCACAGTGGGAGATGGACCACCATGCAAGGACGCCGCCAGGTATGTTACACAAACCTAACTATGATACTTGTTATGTAATTACTATTATTGTATTAAATGTACTACTATAGGTGTAATATTTTGTCTAATTTAACTATAGCCCACAATGGTATGTGTATCGAGGAAATCGTCCAGCCCTTTATTGAAAGCTGTTATAGTGCCTGCCATTACTACCTCTTGTGGTAGGGAATTCCACAGTCCAGCTGTTCTTACTGTAAAGAAACTTTTCCCGTTTAGGTGCCAGAATCGCCTTTTTTCCACCGGTAATGAGTGCCCCCTGGTCCTTAGTATGGTCTTTGGAAAGAATAAGTCATGTGCTAGTCCTTTGTACTAACCACACATATTTATACATGTAAATGAGATCCCCGCTGAGGCGTCATTTTTCTAAACGAAAAGACTCAACTTTTTCAACCTCTCATCATATGAGAGGCCTTCCATCCCTTGTAATAATCTAGTTGCCTGCCTTTGCACTGACTCTAATAAGTAGATAACTAGCGTGCACACTGTCTAAATTAGATGAGGTGCAGATGCAATGGACTGGTAATGTCCGTTTAAAGGCATAAAAATTAATTAATCACACACTCTTTGAGTTGCTATTTGGTGTAAATTTATTTACAGGCAAGAAAAAAATCAAGAAACAATACAGTGGTGGAGACGACAGTAGACGTTTCGGCCGCACAGGCCTTATTCATTACGTCGCTACTGCAAGAGAGACAACATCATAATGAGAACATAAAATTGATAAATCAAACCAAATATGGAAAATAATGAAATAAACAATGTTTCCAAATCGTGGGAAAATGGAAGGTGGTTTCAGAAGGGGTAGTATAGGTGAAAGGGGAGAGGAGGGGTGGGGGGGGTGGGAAGAAGAGGGAAGGAGTTGCAGGGGAACAGAGTTCCAGATACATATACACATAGTAAATACATTAATAAGCAGTCATGGAGTGTACCATAAGGAGCCCAGATGGTATATATAGAGATAGGGAGTTTCCTTACTTGTATCTGATTTAGAATATAAGTCAAAGGAAAAGACCAAAGTATATGGATAGATGATCCACTAAAAAGCTGTAATGATGAAGGGATACGCATCAGTGTCATAGAGCACTTGGTAGGGCACACAAGTTGATGAGTATGAATACCTTCACAGTGGTACCAATATTTGTCAGCTTGTGGAGAACTGGAATAAAGGTGGTACCTGTTATATAGATTGCCAATAATGTGGAAAAAATAAAAGCACCGGCTGATGAGGGTATATACTTGTAAATCCTGCGTCATTGACATCTCTCAGGTGGAACTCCCACGTTTGGTAGCTGTGGAGGGTGAAGGAGCGGCTTACCCACGCTGTGCTGTAGGCAGTGTGTGGTCAGGTCTGCCTTCTGTATGCGGCGCTGCGCGAGCCAGAAGTGCGTCACAAACGCGGCCGGTCATGTGCTGTGGCAGAGGCCGTCATGGGTAGCCATGGTGATTGTAAACAGAACGCTGTCTAACGACGGCACAAGCGTGGGCCATCCTATGAATGGAGTAATGGGATAATGTGGAATGAGATAGCGCTGCGCACTACAGGTGTAGGGACCAGCAGTAGTGCAGTAGGAGAAAGGCAGTTAAACAGGGATAATGGGGTTCTAACATGGGAGATAGAATGCAAATAGAGACTAACCCAGTTGTGGATGAGATCTAATATTGCGCATAAGAACAGATAGTCCCCTGGGAGATTAAGGGGTGGTTTAGGGAAATGTAGTTTGGAGGTTCTCTCTAGTTATACCGAGAGAGGTGGGGGAAGAAAATTATGAATAATTTATTAATGTAGGGGGTAGAGCAAAAACAGTAGTAGTGAGGTCACTATATGCTGTGTGGGACCAAGTTAGGGTAGTGGTAACTCACCTATGGAGTCAAGGTGATTCAGTGGGTCTGTAAAGGAAGGAATAGGTTAGTAAATCCAATCTATTTCTCTATTGAGCCCTTTAAGGGAGAGGATCTGCAAAGTATAGATCCAATAAGATTCACGTTGTTTCAACAGTCTGATGTGGTTACCCCCCGTCTAGGTCTGGCCACATGCTCGATGACCTGGAAGCGAAGTTGGGCCACGGTATGTTTTGGTTTTGAGAAATGGTCAGGTAATGGGAGCCAGTTTTTGCTGCAGCGGATAGTTGATTTATGGCTTGCAATTCGGTCTCGTATATGTTGTGTAGTTTCCCCTACATAGAGGAATCCACAAGGGCACTTGATCACAAACTACGAAATTTGAATCACATGTGAAGAATCCCTTGATGGGATACCTTTTTCCTGTCCTGGGGTGTGTGACAGTATCAGATTTAATGATATTAGAGCAAGCTGCACAGTTCAGACATGGAAACGTCCCGTTACGGCGGGTGCCTAGTAAACATTGTGAGGGAGATGTCCGTGTGCTACCGAGATCTGCTCTGACAATTTTGTCCTTAATGTTGGGTGGTCTCCTAGTGCTCACGAGGGCAGGGGTTGTGAAGGCCGGGATCTCCGGATAAGCCTTAGACAGAAGAGGCCAGTGTTTTTTGATGGTAGCGTGTATTTTTGGCATGAAGGGATGATATGTGTGGACGAATGGTATCCGTTCGGTTTTCGTGGTGGATAGATGTGGAGATTTAGGGTCTAAGGCCCTAATTCTTTCTTGTTGGAGGAGTTTAATGGGATAGTGGCATTCCAGAAACTTTTGTGACATGTCTTGCAGTCGCTGGGGAAGAACATTGTGGTCTGAAACAATACGGGTAACTCTATGGAACTGGGAGCGTGGGAGACTGTTTTTAGTGGTCTTGGCGTGGCAGCTGGAATAGTGTAACAGAATGCTACAATCGGTGGGTTTGGTGAATAGGTGAGTTGTAATTCTGCCGTGGCTGTCCTGAATGACTAGTGTATCTAGGAAACAGATCTTTTTCATGTCATGGTTAAGGATAAATTGTAACTCAGGTCTAATGGAGTTGAGGTAGGTAAAGAAAGTTGTGAGAGTCTTGACTGGTCCCTGCCAGATAAGAAAGACGTCATCGATATAACGGTGGTAGGTGGTGCAATGTTGCTTTACCCCTGTTTAACTGCCTTTCTCCTACTGCACTACTACTGGTCCGTACACCTGCAGTGTGCAGCGCTATCTCATTCCACATTATCCCATTACTCCACTCATAGGAGGGCCCGCACTTACGCCGTCGTTAGACAGCGTTCTGTTTACAATCACCATGGCTACCCATGATGGCCTCTCCCACAGCACATGACCGGCCGCGGCGCTTCACTTCCAGGTACACGCCCCCGTTTGTGACGCACTTCTGGCAGCGCGCAGCGCCACATACAGAAGGCAGACCTGACCACACACTGCCTACAGCACAGCATGGGTAAGCCGCTCCTTCACCCTCCACAGCTACCAAACGTGGGAGTTCCACCTGAGAGATGTCAATGACGCAGGATTTACAAGTATATACCCTCATCAGCCGGTGCTCTTATTGTTCCACATTATTGGCAATCTATATAACAGGTACCACCTTTATTCCAGTTCTCCACAAGCTGACAAATATTAGTACCACTGTGAAGGTATTCATACTCATCAACTTGTGTGCCCTACCAAGTGCTCTATGACACTGATGCGTATCCCTTCATCATTACAGCTTTTTAGTGGATCATCTATCCATATACTTTGGTCTTTTCCTTTGACTTATATTCTAAATCAGATACAAGTAAGGAAACTCCCTATCTCTATATATACCATCTGGGCTCCTTATGGTACACTCCATGACTGCTTATTAATGTATTTACTATGTGTATATGTATCTGGAACTCTGTTCCCCTGCAACTCCTTCCCTCTTCTTTCCCCTTCCCGCCCCCCACCCCTCCTCTCCCTTTTCACCTATACTACCCCTTCTGAAACCACCTTCCACTTTCCCACGATTTGGAAACATTGTTTATTTCATTATTTTCCATATTTGGTTATCAATTTTATGTTCATATTATGATGCAGTCTCTCTTGCAGTAGTGACGTAATGAATAAGCCCTGTGCAGCGGAAACGTCTACTGTCGCCTCCACCACTGTATTGTTTCTTGATTTTTTCTTGCCTGTAAATAAATTTACACCAAATAGCAACTCAAAGAGTGTGCGATTAATTATTTTTTATGCATTTGAACTGACTCTAACTTCTGAATATCCTTTTTAAAATGTAGAGCCCAAACTGGATGCCATATTCTAGATGTGGTCTCACCAGTGATTTATAAAGGAGTAACAATACATTGGATCGCAAGATTTTATTTCTCTTTTTATACATCCTAAAATCTTGTTTGCTTTTGCGGCTGCAGCTTGACATTGAGTACTGCTGCTCAGTTTACTTGTAACCAGAATACCCAAGTCCTTCTCCTGTTCTGTAGTCCCGAGTGTACTTTCATTTAATGTGTATGCAGCATTAGGATTACTCCGTCCTAGGTGCATTACTCTACATTTATCTACATTAAATCTCATCTGCCAAGTGTTTGCCCATTCAGTCATCTTATCCAGATCGTTCTGCAATATTGTAGTGTCAAGATCAGATTTTAATATCCTACATAGTTTGGTGTTGTCAGCAAAAACGGACACTTTACTCTCAATCCCATTCCCAAGGTAATTTATAAAGAGGTTAAAAAGAATCGGTCCTAGCACAGATCCCTGCGGCACCCCACTGCTGACTATATCCCATTTAGAGAACGTACCATTTATGACGACTCTTTGTTTCCTATCATTTAGCCAATTCCTTACCCATCTGCATATAGTTCCCCCAAGTCCTTGCTTCTGTAGCTTCAGTATAAGGCTGCTATGTGGTACAGTATCAACTGCCTTTGTAAAGTCCAGATAAATCACATCAGCCGCATTACCTACATCCAGATTTGCACTTACCTCCTCATAGAACCCCAACGTGTTGGTTAGACACGACCTATTTTTCATGAATCCAAACTGATTATCATTTATTATATTATTCTCTGCGATAAAACTCTGCAGGTCATCTCTTATGATGCCCTCAAAAACTTTACAGACTGCTGATGTCAGACTTACTGTATGGTAGTTACCTGGATCCACCTTTTTACCTTTCTTAAATATCGGTTCAACATCGGCTATCCTCCAATCCTGTAGCACTATCCCTGTTACCAGAGAGTCTAAGAATATGAGAAACAGCGGTTTGTCAATTACTGAGCATAATTCCCTCAGTATCCATGGATGAATGCCATCTGGGCCAGGAGATTTGTCAATGTTTAATTTGCTCAGACGCAGGCGTATTTCTTTTTGTGTTAAACTAGTTATATTAGGTGGTGAACTTTGATTTTTGCCCTGTTGAAAGATCCCTGGAACGGACGGTTTGTTAGTGAACATGGATGAAAAGTGCCTGTTTAATATCTTAACCTTGTATTTGTTCTCTATAATTTTCTTGTTGTTATCATTTTTTAAGGGGTCGATACCATATGATTTTTTCTTTTTTGGCATTGATGTATGTATACATTTTTTGGGGATTTATTTTAATGTCGCTGATGATTTGTTGCTCTGTAGATAATTCTGCTAGCTTGATTTCTTTTTTACATTTCTTATTTAGGTCTTTATACTCCTGATATGCTATTTCTGTATTCTCAGCCTTCAAGATTTTGAATGCCCTTTGTTTTATTCTTATTAAACTTTGTATTGTCTGTGGTAAGACAACTCGCTCGGCCGCTTCCGGATGTATACTCAGGAACCGGGTTTTCTCTGCAGGCTTTATTATATGGCATAAAGCCCTGCAACTGCAGCAAAAATAAACACGGCCTTACTGGCAAAACGACAAAACAAAAGAATAAACGATAGCACAGTCCATATGTATGGGGAATACGCCCACACAGGGTGTAATCCCAGCCTTCAGCTCTGTCCTGAGCAGAAGCTTTCCCTGACTGGAGACCTTGCCTGTCCAGACCACAAAACAGAAAAAAAAACAGGATTGAACATTTAAGCCATGCTCAGCCACACCCTGAGGGGAGGTATGATGAATGACATCCCTCCCATCTCTATGTCATTCACATAAACCACACCCTTTAAAAGAGTTAACCCCCAGCATATAACATGCTGGCAGAAATTCAGTAGGTCTCAGTTCACACAGGAGAGCAACCTGAGTGACACATACCTCCCCTCCTATATCACACCAGTGACTCTGTCACATGTCTTATTTATCCATAATGGTTTCTTTTTATTCCTGGACATTTTATTACCAGAGGGTATACATTTTCTACAGGATTCTAGTAGTATTTCCTTAAACATGCCCCATTTACGTTCGGTATCCCCAGTTACCATGACATGGTTCCAGCCTACACGATTAAGCTCTTCCCGTAATTTGTTGAAATCAGCTTTCCTAAAGTTCCAGGTTTTTGCATTACCTTTTTAAAATGTTTTATTGAATATTACATTGAAACTTACCATATTATGGTCGCTGTTTCCCAAATGCTCCCTGACCTGTAGATCTGAAACAGTATTTGGTCTATTTGAGAGAACCAGATCCAACAGATGACCTCCCCTGGTTGGTTCATCTACCAGCTGAGAGAGGTAATTGCCCTGAACTGTGGATAAGAACTTGCAGCTTTTAGCACAAATGGACGATTCTATGTCCCATTGAATATCTGGATAGTTAAAATCCCCCATAATAAGGACCCTATTAGGATTTGCTACCTTTTTAATTTGTTCCAGCATTTCATCCTCTACCTGTTCAGCTATATTAGGAGGCTTGTAACAAACTCCAATTAAAAGCTTTCCATTATGGCCATCCCCATGTACATTTACCCAGACTCACTCTACATTGTCGCAGCTCCCCTCAATGTTGTCATTGAGCACAGGTTTTAAATTGGATCTTATGAAAATACACACCCCTCCACCTTTTTTGTCTTTCCTGTCCTTTCTAAATGTAGTGTATCCCTCTATGTTTGTCACCCAGTCATGGCTTTCATCCAGTCAGGTTTCCATATTACCCACCACATCATATTCCGTGACAGACATAAGAGTCTCCAGTTCAGCCATTTTATTTGCGAGACTTCTTGCATTTGCCAGCATACATTTAATACCATTAGCGCATTTGTTACTCCTACTCAGATCCCTACTTTCCTTGCGTATCCCAGCCCCCCCGTAGATCCTCTATAACTTCTGCTGTCCCACTCTTTCTGTCTACTCTATCTATCCCCTTATTAGCATGAATACCCTCCCTCCCCCCAGATCCTAGTTTAAAAGCTCCTCCATCCATCTGACCATTTTTTCTCCCAGCATGGCTGCACCATCCCCATTGATATGCAGCCCGTCCCTACCGCAAAGCCTGCAGCCGACAGCGAAGTTAAAACAGAGCCCTAGCAAAGCTATGGGCAGAGTGTGCCATGACTCAGCTTTGTAAGGCCATCAGTGGTTAGGGTATGGGGGTCAAAATTTTAAGGGGAGGTCTAAAAAGGTATGGTTTTAGGTCATCATGTAGGGACTTATAAATAGGGTGGGTGGGGCTGTGGGGGCATTCAGGGCATGGTGACACAACAGGAGAAGGTGTCCCCTTTGTTTTACCTGTTCTCCTACAGCCTTCAAATGACCTGAGGATGTCAGATATGGACTGGATTATGGACCAGCTCCGGGCAATGATGGCCCAGTGTGCTTTCACGGGTTCAGGAGATCCTCGGTGGGCCATCGGGTGGTGGTGAGTCTACTCAGACGCGGTGGGCATGCAGAGCCAAGCAGCCAGAGCGCCCCTCTCCTGACATGGCCTCTAGGTCTTGGTGGCACCGCAGGAGCCCTAACAGCGACCCTCCTTACCTGGACCAGCAGCACTCATCCTTGGGCCGCAGGTCCAAGCTGGGGAGGAATCGTGCCAGGCAGCCGAGGCTGACAGGGGCGGAGCCTTGGCCTTCAGCAGATCAGGTGACCAGGCTCTCGGCCTCTACTGATTCAAACTCCAGCAGTATGGTGGTGGGGCCTTCTGGTGGGGTGTCCACTGATATGCCTGCTTGCTTCCTGCAACAGTTTAACCCTGCGGGACCTGGCGCAGGAGGGTTGGGTTCTTTGTGAATCGTGGAGGGATCGCTCCAGTGTGCCGGATCCGCTGGCAAAGAGGCACAGCAGTCAGTTCCTTCATTCGTGGTTGTGCCTGCTGGATGAAATCTGCCTGCACTGTAGACTTACAGTTAGGCGGTGGTTGGTGCTATGCCAAGTCAGAGGGATCATGAGCAGCAGGATTCAGGAACTGCGGCTGGTTAGTTTCATGTTCCAACACAGCCTGGTGAGTATGCGTTCATGCTTTGTGCATCTTTTCCCAGCAAGCCTTGTCAGGGGCAGGGAGTAGTATTTTGTCAGATCCAGCACATTTGCATAGTGGTTTTAGGAGGGCATAGTAGATACAGGAAATCAGGGGTCTGACTACGTGGGGCACGTGTTAGGTGATTTGTTGAGTTGTCTTGAAGGAACAAACAGTGCTGTGGGTACAGTCTCTCTTACAGGCAAAGTTCACAGTATATTGTGCATACGGAAGTAATGGTTTCTCCTCATGAGACAAGCATTGTTATTGTCCAGAGCGGCTGGAGCAGAGTTCTTTTCACTTGCTTGTACAGGAAATGCTATGCACAGTCCAGGAAATATTAAACTGATGGAGGGACCTTCACAGATTGGCTCTCTGTGGAAAACACACTAAAATGTGGATGTACTCACAGTTTTTATCCCACCATTCCCTCTTGCCGGGGGTAGGTTTAAACAAAGTCGGTGGCGTGGCAGCCACGTGGATCTGGTCCTGGCTAGAAGCGATCAGGATAACCAGAGAGCAGGAGAGTCAATGTGTCTCTCCTGACTAGAAGACACTTTACTCTTTTTGTGAAGGAGATTATATGTGGAAAAATGTCCCCTCAGTGTAGACAGGCATTGAAAACACTTGAGGGAGCAGGAACCGCCCACAACTGGTCTGTACCAGAGTTCTAGTCAGAGTAAGAGCCCTGAGCTGGGAGACTCCTCTCAGCCATTGCTATGGCCACCACTTGTTGTGAGGAGAATAATCATTACTTCATATACACACATTGGCCAGCATATGGCAGGAAAGTACAATTTACAATGCAAGGAAGTACAATATACAATGCAATGTATTATATCCTCTAATTCAGTGCACAAAATGGAACAAAGCTAGTACCACACTACAACTGTCTCATTTAGCAGTAGTAGAACGGGTACCAGGATGCCAGAATAGGTTGTTCTAAGCAGCTGCATAGCACTATGAAAATGAAAATGGTGGAGGCCCAGAAAAGCAGGAGAAAGCTATAAGAAGATAGCAAAGCGTTTTCAAGTTGCCCTTTCCTCAGTTTGAAATGTATTTAAGAAATGGCAGTTAACAAGAACAGTGGAGGTCAAGACAAGGTCTGGAAGACCAAGCAAAATTTCAGTGAGAGCTGCTTGCAGGATTGCTAGAGAGGCATATCAGAACCCCTGCTTGACTGCAAAAGACGTTCAGAAAGATTTAGCAGACTCCAAAGTTGTGATACATTGTTCTACAGTTCAGAGACAGCTGCACAAATATGGCCTTCATGGAAGAGTCATCAGAAGAAAACCTCCTCTGCATCCTCACCATAAAATTTAAGGATGCCCGAAATCCCGAAAAGTAGGAAGAATGGGAAGCATTTAAGGAAACCAGGATGGATGGACACAGAACTTAAACACATGCTAAAAAGAAAGAAAGAAATGTTTATTAAATGGAAAGAGGGAGGCATATCTAAAGAAGATTATAATGCAGTCTGCAGATCCTGTAGGGCACGTATCAGGTTAGCTAAAGCTGACAATGAATTAAGGCTTGCAAGAGATGTCAAAAGCAACAAAAAAGGATTTTGGGGGTATGTCAAAAGTAAAAGAAAAGTCAAAGATGCTATAGGATTTTTACAGGATGAAAATGGAGAAATGGTAAGAGAGGATGTTGAGAAGGCCGAACTTTTTAATTCCTATTTTGCATCTGTTTTCTCTCAGAAAGAAAATGTATCATCAACTGATCTTCACTGTCGTTTTAAAGGAATAGAAGAATCCAAGTTATCTGTAAACAAAGATTGTGAGGGAATATTTAGCTAACATAAATGAGTTCAAGTCTCCAGGTCCAGATGAATTACACCCCAGAGTACTGAAGGAGATCGTAGAAGAAATTTTAGAACCACTCTCCATAATCTTTGAAAATTCTTGGAGAACAGGAGAAGTCCCAGAAGACTGGAGAAGAGCAAATGTTGTTCCTATCTTCAAAAAGGGGAAGAAGGTGGACCCAGGGAACTATGGCCGGTGAGTCTGACTTCTATACCAGGAAAGATCTTTGAACAAATTATTAAACAACATGTAGGTAAGTACATGGATAAGAATGAAGTGATTAACCATAGTCAGCATGGGTTTGTAACTAACAAGTCATGTCAGACTAACTTAATTTCCTTCTATGACAGAATCACTGACTGGGTGGATCAGGGAAATGCTGTGGATATAGTATATCTTGACTTCAGCAAAGCATTTGACAAAGTATCTCACACCATCCTTATTGAAAAAATGACCAAGTATGCAATGGACCAGGCAACTGTTAGGTGGATTCATAACTGGCTTAGTGATCGGACTCAAAGGGTGGTTGTAAATGGCTTCACATCCAGCTGGATGAATGTCTCAAGTGGGGTACCACAGGGCTCCGTCCTGGGACCTGTATTGTTCAACATCTTTATCAATGATTTAGATGAAGGAATTGAGGGTAAACTGATTAAATTTGCTGATGACACAAAGCTAGGAGGGATAGCTAATACTAGAGAAGAGAGAGAGAGGATTCAAAAAGACCTAAATAAACTGGAGCAGTGGACAGCAACCAACAGAATGGTTTTTAACAGGGAAAAATGCAAAGTACTACATCTGGGCAATAAAAATGAAAAAAGCATATACAGAATGGGAGGAATAGAGCTAAGCAACAGTACATGTGAAAAAGACTTAGGTATACTAATAGATCATAGACTGAACATGAGTCAACAGTGTGATGCAGCAGCAAAAAAGGCAAATACAATTCTGGGATGTATTAACAGAAGCATACAGTCTAGATCACGTGAAGTCATTATCGGACTTTACTCCTCTTTGGTCAGACCTCATCTGGAATACTGTGTACAGTTTTGGGCACCACATTTTAAAAAAGACATAGACAAACTGGAGCAAGTTCAGAGAAGAGCGACCAGAATGGTGACTGGTCTGCAAACCATGTCCTATGAGGAACGGTTGCAGGATTTGGGAATGTTTAGCTTGCAAAAAAGAAGACTGAGAGGAGATTTAATAGCTGTCTACAAATATGTCAAGGGCTGTCACATTGTAGAAGGATCATCTTTATTCTCATTTGCACAAGGAAAGACTAGAAGCAATGGGATGAAACTAAATGGGAGGAGACACAGATTAGATATTAGAAAAAACTTTTTGACAGTTAGGGTGATTAATGAGTGGAACAGACTGCCACGAGAGGTGGTGAGTTCCCCTTCAATGGACGTCTTCAAACAGAGGCTGGACAGACATCTGTCTGAGATGATCTAGTGAATCCTGCTTTGAGCAGGGGGTTGGACCAGATGACCCAGGAGGTCCCTTCCAACTCTACATTCTATGATTCTATGATTTAGCCTCAGAAGTATGCAAAAGAACTTCTAAACAAGTCTGATGCATTTTGGAAACAATTCCTGTGGACCGATGAGGTTAAAATAGAACTCTTTGTGCACAATGATCAAAGGTATGTGTGGAGAAAAAAAGGGCACAGAATTTCAGGAAAACAACATCTTGCCTTTAAGCATGGGGGTGGATCAATCATGGTTTGGGGTTGTGTTGCAGCCAATGGCATGGGAAACATTTCACGGGTAGAGGGAAGAATGGATTCAATGAAATTTCAACTAATTCTTGATGCAAACATAACACCGTCTGTAAAAAAAAAGTTGAAGGTTAAAAGAGGAAGGCTTCCACAAATAGATAATGATCCTAAACACACGTCAAAAGCCACAATAGACTACCTCAAAAGGTGAAACCTGAAGGTTTTACAATGGCCCTCACAATCCCCTGATCTGAGCATCATTTAAAAACTGAGGCTAGACCTCAAATTAGCAGTGCGTGCAAGATGACCCAGAAATCTCAAAGAACTGGAAACATTTTCCAAGGAAGAATGGATGAAATTCCCCAAAGCAAGAACTGAAAGACTCTTGGCTAGCTACAAAAAGCATTTACAAGCTGTGATACTTTCAAAAGGGGGTGCTACTAGGTACTAACCATGCAGGATGGCCAAACTTTTGGATCAGCCCATTTTCCTTTTTTTCGAATGTAAAGGAGAAAAAAAATATAGATACGCACACACACATACATACATACATACATACATACATACATACATACATACATACATACACACACACACACACTACTCAAAACAATAAAGGGAACACTCAAATAACACATCCTAGATCTGAATGAATGAAATTTTCTCATTGAATACTTTGTTCTGTACAAAGTTGAATGTGCTGACAACAAAATCACACAAAAATCATCAATGGAAATCAAATTTATTAACCAATGGAGGCCTGGATTTGGAGTCACCCCCAAAATTAAAGTGGAAAAACACACTATAGGCTGATCCAACTTTGATGTAATGTCCTTAAAACAAGTCAAAATTAGGCTCAGTATTGTGTGTGGCCTCCACGTGCCTGTATGACCTCCCTACAACACCTGGGCATGCTCCTGATGAGGTTGCGGATGGTCTCCTGTGGGATCTCCTCCCAGACCTGGACTAAAGCATCCGCCAACTCCTGGACAGTCTGTGGTGCAACGTGATGTTGGTGGATGGAGCGAGACATGATGTCCCAGATGTGCTCAATCGGATTCAGATCTGGGGAACGGGCGGGCCAGTCCAGAGCTTCAATGCCTTCATCTTGCAGGAACTGCTGACACACTCCAGCCACATATCTAGCATTGTCCTGCATTAGGAGGAACCCAGGGCCAACCACACCAGCATATGGTCTCACAAGGGGTCTGAGGATCTCGTCTCGGTACCTAATGGCAGTCAGGCTACCTCTGGCGAGCACATGGAGGGCTGTGTGGCCCTCCAAAGAAATGCCACCCCACATCATTACTGACCCACTGCCAAACCTGTCATGCTGAAGGATGTTGCAGGCAGCAGATCGCTCTCCACGGCGTCTCCAGACTCTGTCACGTCTGTCACATGTGCTCAATGTGAAACTGCTTTCATCTTTGAACAGCACATGGCGCCAGTGGCAACTTTGCCAATCCTGGTGTTCTGTGGCAAATGCCAAGCATCCTGCATGGTGTTGGGCTGTGAGCACAACCCCCATCTGTGGATGTCGGGCCCTCATACCACCCTCATGGAGTCGGTTTCTAACCGTTTGTGCAGACACATGCACATTTGGGCCTGCTTGAGGTCATTTGGCAGTGATCCTCCAGTTCCTTCTTGCACAGAGGCGGAGGTAGCGGTCCTGCTGCTGGGTTGTTGCCCTCCTATGGCCCCCTCCACATCTCCTGGTGTACTGGCATGTCTCCTGGTAGTGCCTCCAGTTTCTGGACACTACGCTGACTGACACAGCAAACCTTCTTGCCACAGCTCGCTTTGATGTGCCATCCTGGATGAGCTGCCCTACCTGAGCAACTTCTGTGGGTTGTAGAGTCCGTCTCTTGCTACCACGAGTGTGAAAGCACAACCAACATTCAAAAGTGACCAAAACATCAGCCAGAAAGCATTGATACTGAGATGTGGTCTGTGGTCCCCACCTGCAGAACCACTCCTTTATTGAGGGTGTCTTGATAATTGCCAATAATTTCCATGTTTTGTCTATTCCATTTGCACAAGAGCATGTGAAATTGATTGTCAATCAGTGTTGCTTCCTAAGTGGACAGTTTGATTTCACAGAAGTTTGATTTACTTGGAGTTATATTTTGCTGTTTAAGTGTTCCCTTTATTTTTTTGAGCAATATATATATATATATATATATATATATATATATATATACACATACATACATACATACATACATACATACATACATACACACACACACACACACATGTACACAGGGTGGGCCATTTATATGGATACACCTAAATAAAATGGGAGTGGTTGGTGATATCAACTTCCTTTTTGTGGCATATTAGTATATGAAGACAATTGTCTATGCTGTGAAGATACGAGATGTGCAGTATGTGAAACAATGGATACTGGAAGCCTGTGCTAGCACTTCTGCGGTGTTGCTATCAGTGTGTCAAGAGTGGGAGAAGAGGGTTTCAGTGACAATCCAACACAATGGGCAGCACTTTGAACACATTTTATATGTGGTCATAAACTTGTAAAAAACTCATGAAAGAATAAAGTTACGTTAAAACCAAGCACACCATTGTTTTTCTTATGAAATTCTCAATAAGTTTGATGTTGTCACATGTCCCTCTTCCCCTTGAAAAAAATAAAGTTGGATCCAAAATGGCCGACTTCAAAGTGGCCGCCGTGGTCACCACCCATCTGGAAGAGTTTTCCCGCTCCCATATACTAATGTGCCACAAACAGGAAGTTGATATCACCAACCATTCCTATTTTATTTAGGTGTGTCCATATAAATGGCCCACCCTGTATATGTAGCCTAAAATACAAAGGAAATGTGTAATTTTTAACTTTAGGCTTTTTATAGATAATTTCATCTTAACTGTTGCTTAACTGTTCACAATGACAGAAATTTTGACCAAGGGTGCACAAACTTTTACAACTTTTTTAACAGAACTAGAACAATGAACCAATGCTATTTCCATAAAAACAAGAAAATTACTTCTCTATATCTAGAGGACAAGACATCTGTAGTTCTTTCAGCTTCATTTTATTTGTCATGGGGATAATTTTTCCATTTACATCATATAAGATAATTTGAGTTCTATACTTATAATAAATGTATAGGGAAATTAGAAAGTGTACGTTATGATATCAGACATCAAAACAGACTAAATTACATTCTGTGATGTAAGAACAGTTTTTTATTTTGCTTGTAGATTAAAAAATCTATTTATTTTATCAAAATCTACCGTTTGCTTCAAAATAATCTGTAATGTTTAGTTAAGAAAGGTGTTTTTTTTTCCTAATTATTTAAGAAGAGTTGACACTGAGAATTTATGTCCCTCTTGGCAACTATGTAAATAAAACAATATTACAGAACTACACTCGTGGGGGCATTAATCTTACCATGCACAGATCTAATAAGGAACTCTAAATATCATAACTATTATAGCAATGTGTGATGATATTTTCGACATTTATCATATATGAGTAACATGACCTTGGGCAGACAAGGGATTAGATGTCCAATTTGTATTGGAAAAAAAGTCTATATACTGTACATAATAATTTAGAGAAAAGTTGCAATGTAAATCATGTTCATGAAAAATGTTCATATATTGAAGTACTATGTAATAATTGATACTTGAATCAAGTGATATAAAAATACTTTGATTGTGATTGACTAGGTATATGTTATTGGCATAATGCATTGTTTTTGTTTAACAAAAGTAATAAAAACTTATTTTTTTAAGTTATCAAAACAGAAAGAAAAAAACAAAGCTTCAGGCTGAGTTCACACGATGCGTATTTAATGCGTTTCCGCGGCGGTTTTGCAGTTGCGTAAACGCCGCGGAAACGCATTAAAAACGCATGGTAGAAGGGCAGCAATGTTCCCCAATTGAAATCCGCATGTGCTGTGCCCATGATGCGGATTTTTCCGCAGCGTAAACGCTGCGCTCAAAAATCCGCAGCATGTCAATTAATTTTGCGTAAACGCGGCGTTTTCGCCGCCATTGACTTGCATTAGAACGCGCCAATTCCGCAAGACTGCATCTGTACTTGCGTTAGTGGCGCGTTCTAATGTGCGGATGGTACCCGGGTGTGGAGGAGAGGAGACTCTCATCCACACCCAGGTACCATTAAAAAAGCTGTAAAACAAGAATAAAATAAAAAAATATATATATACCTACCATCTGTCGGCCCGCACTCCGCTCCTGCTTGGTTCCCGGCACTTGCAGTGAGTTGAAGGACCTGCGCTGACGTCAGAGTCATGTGACGGGTCACGTGCCGCTGACGTCGGCAGGTCTTTCAATTCAAAGTTGCCGGCAGCCGGGAGAACAGAGTGGAAAGCAGGACAGCGCGGGCCATCCGAGGTAAGTATATACACTCTCTCGGGTCACACTATATAAATCCATGCCGTTTGCATGGATTTATATAGTGTGACCTAGTTGTCAAGCACTTTCCAGGTGATGCTAAAATCGCCTGGAAAGCGCTTGTCAATCCACATGCGGAAACGCATGTGAATCCGCATGTATTCCGCAGGAAAAACGCATGCACAATCTGCATGCGTTTTTTCTGCCAGGGAGATGCAGAAATGATGCAGAAATTTTCTGCTTCATTTCTGCATCGTGTGCACATACCCTCAAAATCCTTCTGACAATCAGAGAGTAAAACTTTAAAATTCCTTTGCCCTGCAGCCATCATCAGAGAATGATTGGAAGCCCAATTCTTACAGCGGGCTCCCACAGTCAGACTTTGCACTGGCCACTCTAGAGTTTCTATAGCTCCCTGAATTTCACCCTTTAACCTCTATACAAAGATCTTGTCTTTACTCCATGTTGCACCTGATGAAGACTAGTTTGTGACTTGTGGATTTACTAATTAAACTGAGTATTTCCAAATGGCATCAATAAGGATCTCCTATTTACTGGATTTTATAAAATATAAAGAGATGTATTTATCCCTTAGGCCACGGCCCCACTATCAGTATTTGGTCAGTATTCGGTAGAAAAAAAATACTGACTGAATACTGTTAGTGGTGCCATGGCCTTAAACTGATTAACTCCATACAGATTTACACCACACTTTCAAATATTTTCTCTTATCATTTCTCTACTTTTTTATTTTCTTTCTCACATTATTTGTATCACCTTTGTCACAATTTAATCACTTTCTCTCTCTTATTTGTCACTTTTTAGTATATATATTTGTATGAACTGTAGGGTTTTCTACTCACTTCAGCCGTATTAGAGGCAGGCACCGGACACTGTCTCTTTAAAATGTCCAAGGCAGGTTTATTATGCTGCATAAACCTCACTTTCTGAAGTAAACAAAAGAAAGCCTTGTCCGGCACAGTGTAACAAAAACAGAAAATAAACAGTCCATACAATATGGAGGTTTCACCAGCTCACGGTCACGGTCAGTGTCCTTTTGGCAAAAACACTCTGGAGGTCTCCACACCTCCAGCCACAGACACTGAATGAGACAGTTGGTCTCCATTTTATACACACGTCCTGGGGGTGAGGATATGTGAGCAGCCAATTCCCCCATCTCTTATGACTGCTCGAAAAAAACAGCCCTGATACACCTAATTAACCCTCTTAGCACTACTTATGCTGGAGCATGCTTTTCAGTACTGTTGAGCAAGCATACTGGACACTGCTTGGTACTCGCCCGAGCATCACGCTACTCGGGATGTTCGGCGAGCACCGAGCATTTCCGGGTTACTCGGGCGGGAGCTCGGGTCTCCGCCCTGCATGTTTGGCACTCTTTACAGAGCCAATGAACATGCAGGGATTGCCAGCCAGTCACTGTAATGCTGCAGCCATGTTGTTTGTGGGCATTACAGTGATTGGCTTGCCGTTCACCTCGAGTATTTAAAACCGGACACCGCCATCTTGGACACAGTTGCTCCGGATCAGACAGTGTAGGGACAGCGCTGCTGATTTAGGGAGAGATATATCCTGCAAAATAGTTAGTGTAGGGTCTGTAAAGGCTGCCAGATCAAACAAACAGTCCTTCTCAGGACTAATATCCATCCCAGATATCAGGCAGGCAGGCTGTATAGGAGACGCAGTGGTTATACCAGCAAACGCTGCATTACAGTCCTGTGTGCTCCTGTTGCTGAACTTAGCTCCAGGTCTCGGGGGCCAGGAAAAATCCTTTTTTTTTCATCTAAATCCTCTTTTTTTTTTCCTCCTTGACACTATACAAATACCCGTCTTATTAACCTTTTGTTGCCCCCACCCACAAAAAAAAAAGTGTGTCTCTGATTTTTCAGACACAAATATATCTGTTGAAAATAGTCTTGTGTAGGCTAGAGAAATAGAAGTGTGGTTTTGCAGTTCCACGGTTCAAACCTCTGTATTATCCTGTTTTCGGCCATTTGTATCTAAAAAAAAACAGTTTGAGTGTGTCGCTCACTGTTCAGCCGCAAATATATATATTTAAAAAAGTCTGGTATACACCAGTAAATTATAACTGTGGTTTTGCTGTTCCATGGTAAAAAATCTCTATTATCCTGCTTTTGGCATTTTTTGCCGTAAAAAAAAAACTAATAGTGTCTCCCTGATTTTTCAGACACAAATATATCTGTTGAAAATAGTCTGTTGTACGCCCGAGAAATAGAAGTGTGGTTTTGCAGTTCCACGGGTCAAATCTCTGTATTATCCTGCTTTTGGCATGCCGTAAAGAAAAACAGTAGTAGTGTCTCCTGGTTGTTCAGACACAAATATATCTGTTGAAAATAGTCTGGTATACACCAGTAAATTATAACTGTGGTTTTGCTGTTCCACGGTAAAAAATCTCTATTATCCTGCTTTTTTGCATTTTTTGCTGTAAAGAAAAACAGTAGTGTCTCCTGATTGTTCAGACACAAATATCTGTTGAAAATAGTCTGGTGTAGGCCCGAGAAATACAAGTGTGGTTTTGGAGTTCCATGGGTCAAATCTCTGGATTATCCACTTTTGGGCCATTTTTACCTAAAACAAAATAGTTTGAGTGTGTCGTTCACTGTTCAGCCGCAAATATATCTATTTAAAATGTTCTGGTATACCCCAGTAAACAATAACTGTGGTTTTGCCATTCCACGGTAAAAAATCTCTATTATTCAGCTTTTGGTATTTTTTCCGTAAAGAAAAACAGTAATAGTTTCTCCCTGATTGTTCAGATTGTTTAAAAGAGTCGGGTGTAGGCCAGAGAAATAGAACTGTGGTTTTCCTCTTCCACGGTTCTAATCTACTTTTTATTACCCTTTTTCCATTGATAGTGCGAGTGTAAGCTATTTTAGTTTCTTTACAATGGGCAAGGCGCGTGGCAAGGGATGTGGAACTGGACGTTCTGGTGATGGTGCGTGCAGAGGACGGGGCCGTGGCCAAGGTGAAAATGTGCCACAACCAACAGCCACATCTTCTCGCTCCCACTTCTTGACCGAATTACTAGGGAAGCACAGAACAACACCAGTATTGCGAACTGATCAGTGTGAACAGGTTATTAATTGGAAAGCAGATAATACTTCCAGTTACCTGGGCACCACCACCTCCGGTCTGTCTTCCACACGGTCAACTCTTAGCAGCCGTGAGTCTCGACTGCATTCTCCTCCTCACCATGATGCTCCTTCCTCCCACCATGCTGAGTGTCGTCAAACAGCAACTGATCCCACACTTGGACACTCAGAAGAGCTGTTCACAGGTCCATTTCCAGATTTGTGCCCCTGGCCTGCTCCGCTTGAAGCGGTGGAAGGGGAGATCCCATGTAGCGATGCCTAAATATTTGAACAGCCAAGGCCAGAGGAAGTCGATGTTGGAAATCTGTCACAAGAGGTGGACGATGACGAGACACAATTGCCAGGAAGTGAGGAGGAGGATCGTGGTGCGCAAGTGGAAGAGGAGGAGGTGGTGGATGATCTAGTAACTGACCCAACGTGGCAGGAGGACATGCAGAGCGAGGCCAGCAGCACACAGGGTGAGGGAGGCAGAGAGCCCCAACAGGCAGGAAGAAGCAGTGTGGTGACCGCACACAGAAGGCGGGCAACAGTTCCCCATAACACCAACACGAGGTCCGTTGCCAGTACAACCTGTAGGTCTTCCAGAGACTGGAATTTTTTTAAACACTGCTGATAACCTCAAAAAGGCCATTTGTACCACCTGCCATGCCAGCATCAGCAGAGGTGACAAAACTACCTGCCTGACCACAACCAGCATGATCAGGCACATGGCAGCAAAGCACCCGACTTTGTGGGGCAAACTCCAGGGTCCATGACCCGTGTCAGCGGGTGTCACCACTGCTTCTTCCGCTGTTGTGCGTGCAATGGAACCCCCTGTTGTGTGTGCAAGGCAATCCCCTGTCCATACTGCATGCAAAGATGCCCCCTCCTCTCAGTCTTCACTTGTTATGGCAGTTTCTCAAGAAACAGCATCAACGTCCACGTCCCACCGCAGCGTTCAATTGTCCATATCCCAGACCTTTGAACGAAAGCGGAAATTCGCAGCTAATGCCCCACAGGCCACAGTCCTAAATTCGCACATTTCACGACTGCTTGCATTGGAAATGCTGCCTTTTAGGCTGGTGGAGACGGAATCCTTCCGCAACCTTATGGCGGTGGCCGTCCCTCGGTACTCGGTCCCCAGCCGACACTATTTTGCCCGGTGTGCCATCCCCGCACTACACAAGCACGTGTCCCAAAACATCTGCCGTGCCCTTAACTACGCAGTTACTGGGAGAGTCCACCTGACAACAGACACGTGGACAAGTGCTTGTGGCCAGGGACGCTACATCTCCCTGACGGCACACTGGGTAAACATAGTGGAAGCCGGGACCCAGTCGGACCTTGGGACCGAACACATCATCCCCACACAGAGGATTGCGGGCCCTATGTCAGTCAGAGTTGCCCCCACAGTGTACAGCTCCTGCGCATCATCCTCCTCCTCCTCATGTTCAGCCTCCATCTCAGATATCACCACATCAGTTACAAGCTGGAAGCACTGCAGTACTGCCTCCGCCAAGCGGCAACAGGCTGTGCTGAAACTCATAAGCTTAGGTGAGAAACCTCACACTGCTTATGAGTTGTGGACAGCTGTGAAAGAGCAGGCAGATCTGTGGCTGAGACCGCTGAACCTACATCCACGCATGGTTGTGTGTGACAATGGCCGTAATCTGGTGGCGGCTCTGAGGCGAGGCGAGGCGAGGCGAGATCACACACGTACCATGCCTGGCTCATGTGCTTAACCTCGAGGTTCAATGGTTTCTTAAATCGTACCCAGAGTTGCCAGATCTGCTCGTCAAAGTATGCCGCCTGTCAGCTCATTTTCGCAAGTCGGCTATAGCTTCCACCGCCCTTGCTATGTTGCAGCAGCATTTGCAGCTTCCGTCACACCGACTGGTGTGTGATGTCCCCACACGTTGTAACTCTACCCTCCACATGTTGCAAAGGATTTGTGAGCATAAGAGAGCAGTTGTGGAGTACCAGCAAGGCCGTCGATATTCAGGTCAGACTCCACACATAAGACCTCCGGAGTGGACCTGGATGTCTGACATATGTACCATCTTGACAAACTTTGAGGAGGCCACCAAGATGGTGAGTGGCGATGACGCCATCATTAGCGTCAGCATTCCACTTGTCTGTCTTTTGCAACGCTCTCTGCAGAGAATTAAAGAGGAGGCATTGCAGCCAGAGTATGATGAGATGGATCAAGAAGCCATAGCGGTCGATTACACACAGCCCAGCCTCATCTCATCCCAACATGCATTGGGGGACAATGAGGGAGAGGAGAAGGAGCAGGAGGAGGAGGAAGAACAGGAGCTTGTATCATGCGCTGTAGACGGTAGTACCTGTACAACTGTCATACCGTCGGTTCAGCGTGGGTGGCCTGAGGACAGGGGGGAGGAGGAGGAGGAGGAGAGCATGGTCAGTCATCATCTTGGTGAGGACACGGAAGTTTTGCCCGTTACCAGTCTGGCACACATGGCTGACTTTATGTTACGCTGCCTTAACCGTGACCCTCGCGTTGTCAAAATGTTGGGTGACAGTCATTACTGGTTGGTGACACTTTTAGACCCCCACTACAAGGAGAACTTTCACTCTCTTATTCCTGAGTAGAGATGAGCGTTGTTCTACTCGAACTGTTCGCCAATCTCAAATTCGAGCTGTTTTGGGCGGTGTTCGAGCCGTTCGGCGAACACGAACAATTTGAGAAAAATTCGGCTGTTCGAGGTTATGTTCGATAACTGTTCGTGCACCAAAATCATAACTGGAATTTTTCTCAGTAATGATGAAAATTAATGTTAATACGCAGTTTGAGTGTACAGCGGGGTGGGGGGAGGGGCAGGGGATGGATCTCTGCAGGAACAATGAAGATCTCCATTTTTTTTTCTCTTTCCCGCATTTACAGTGGGGAAGTGCAATCTGTCAGCCTATCAGCAGCGCACACACGGAGCGAAGTGCTTTTTTTCACACAAGCAAGGGCATGTGTCATTGGCAGTGTATGTCACATGTCCTTGCCCTATAAGACCAAGCCATTTTCCCCGTCGCCACCATTTTCTCACTGCTGCAGCTGCGTGTTAGACGGCACCGCTGTTGCTGTGTGCGCTATACCTTGTTAATTTCAAGCCAATTTTCGCACAAATATACAGATAGCTTGGGAGTAGGGAATAGTTGTGATTGCAGTCCTTTTAAGGACTAGGTTACAGCATTTCCTACGACTTTTATCAGGGAGGTCTGTGCTCTTAAATAGATCGGTTGTGGGAGTAAAGACTAATTGTAATTGCAGTACTTTTCAGGACTAGGTTACATGAGTTCCTATCAGTTTTTGCCAGGCAGGTCTGTGCCAGTGCTGTGCAAGTTTTTTTCACAGCATTTGGCTGAATCTAGCAAAGCTAATCCTTTTTGGCCTATTGCAGAGTGTGTTAGTCAGTGGAGTAGCCTATCTGTGTTGCAAGATATACCACCTGTGTATAGAATACCAATTTTTTTACTGCACCTAGTGAAGTAAAATCTTTTGGGCATAGCATCATTCTATTAGTCCATCTATACTGACCTCCATCAGGTTGCAAACTGAATATATTTTTTTCTGCATCTACCTCTGAAAAAATATTGGGCTTCTAGCTGTGTGTGGGTCTTGTTCTATTAATCCATCTATACTGACCTCCATCAGGTTGCAAACTGAATATATTTTTTTCTGCATCTACCTCTGAAAAAATATTTGGCCCTCTAGTAGTGTGTCGGACTTTCTCTATTAGTCCATCTATACTGACCTCCATCAGGTTGCAAATTCAAAATAATTTTTTTCTGCATCTAACCCAGCCAATAGTTTTGGCCTAATACCACAGTTTGGCCACTCAGCTCTGCTCGGTTACCATCCATTGTTTTTTTGTGCAAACAACTCCAGAGTTGTGAATTAGTTAACCACCAAAATGAGTGGAAAAAGGCCTGCTGCTGGTGGAAAGGGGAATAGGTGTGTTGGGAAGGGGAAAAAAGGTTGTGTCCGTGGGGTAGGTGTTAAAGCAACAGTAACATCTGCAGAAGAAAGACCATCTTCCAGCCAAACTAAAATGTCTACTTCTTTTAGCGGACAATGTGATAAGATCCCTTTCTTACGGCCACGCCAATCGCTACAAATTCCAGATGAGGCACAAAAACAGCAGGTGCTTCAACGGATATCAAGTGCTCCTTTAAGTGGGCTCTCCTCCACATCAACTTCAACATCACAAATACTCCAGTCCTCAAAGGTGTCACCCAAATCGCACTTGCTTCCTCACAGCTCCCAAATCTCCAGCTGCCCGTCTGAGTATGAGGTAGAACAGATGGTTGAGTCTGCAGAGCTGTTTACTCATACTATAGCCTGGGAATCAGAGGTCGACTCCAGCGCTTCTGTGAATCCAGACGAGGAAATGATCTGCACTGATGCCCAGAATCTTTATGAGTCGGATCCAGGACCAGACGCAGAAGGTTCTGACCATAATGTAGACCCTCATTCCCAAACTGTAACTCCTGTTGGTGGAGACAATGAGGAAGACGATGATAAGACTCAAATACCCGATTGGAGCGACAACTTTAGTTTTTTGTCAGGGCAGGAACAGGTTGGCTCTGAGGACGACGGGTGTGATAACACACAGGGTGATGATGATGAGGTTGGAGATCCCACTTACTGTCAACCCACAGTCAGCCAAGAGATGAGGTCAGCAGAGGAGGTGGAGGAAGATGCTAGTGACGACGAGGTCAGGTTGCGCCTTCCTGGACAGAGACGAAGTACTGGATGCACGTCAACAACTGCATCCTCAAACACAACTCTGCCTCTCACCACAAGTCGTGGTGGCTCTTCAGGTCGCATGGGTGCTAAGCCTTGCATAGCCTGGGCATTTTTTCAGATCGATAAAGATGACCCAACTCGTGTTATCTGTAACATTTGTCAGCAAAAGCTAAGTAGAGGCCAAAAAATACATAGTTTGAGTACTTCATGCATGAACCGGCACATGGACATGAAGCATAAGTTGCAGTGGGAAGCTCAGTGTGCTACAATGCGGCCTAGCCGGCCGGGCCAACCACCGTCTGCCATATCTTGTGCATCCGCGGCCTCTTCATCCTCTGTGACTGGGGGGACAGCAGTCACACCTGTTTTGGGGCGCAGACCTGCCACCTCTTTACCCGCAACAGCCAGCGTGATTGGCAGGTCATCATTTTCTTTGGAGGTGGTAACACCAGCTGGTCTTGAGCGCTGTCCGACATCGATAGCACCACCTTTGGATCAAGGCAACCTAACATGTCCGCCTGCATCTTCCTCACAGACCGGCAGTTTGCCGGGGACACCCTTATCAACCCCGTCTAAGCACAATAGCCAGCCCTCGGTCCCTCAGATGTGGACAAGTAAAAGACCATTTCCTCCTAGCCATGAGAAAGCTAAGAGGTTGAATTTCACCATCTGCAAGCTCTTGGCTACAGAAATGCTGCCTTTCCGCCTGGTGGACACAGAGGATTTTCGAGACCTTATGTCCGTCGCAGTGCCCCAGTACCAGATGCCCAGTCGGCACTACTTCTCAAAGAAATTTGTGCCTGCGCTCCACCAGCATGTCGCACACAACATCACCGCTTCTTTGAGAAACTCTGTGTGTGACAGGGTGCATTTCACCACAGACACTTGGACGAGTAGGCATGGACAGGGGCGTTACATGTCGCTGACTGGGCACTGGGTAACTATGGTGACAGCAGGACAAGGGGCTGCTGTCCAAGTCTTGCCGTCCCCACGAGTTGTGCGTCAATCTTCTTTATGTCAAAGTTCCTCCACTGCTTCTGCCTCCTCAACCTCCTCTCGGTCTTCCACCTGCACCCAAAGCCTGTCTGGTCATGCCACAAGCTTTCTAACTGCGCAGAAGGGATCCTGCACACCTCCTTACTATGCTGGCAGTAGGGCTCAACGTCATCAGGCGGTTTTTACATTGAAATGTCTGGGAAATGTGAGTCACACAGCTGAGTAGTTGTGGTCAGCTCTGGAGAACCAATTTCATGAATGGTTGTCTCCACTGGACCTGAAACCAGGGAAGGCCGTGTGCGACAATGCTGCAAACCTGGGTGCGGCCCTTCGCCGGGGCAATGTCACACACGTGCCTTGTATGGCTCACGTGTTGAACCTGGTTGTCCAGCAATTTTTAGCCCACTATCCCAGACTAGATGGCCTTCTGCAGAGGGCACGGTCGCTGTGTGCTCACTTCCGCCGTTCGCATCCCGCAGCTCAGCGACTTACATCTCTACATAAGTCGTTGGGCCTGCCACTTCACCGGCTAAAATGCGATGTGCCTACCCGGTGGAATTCAACTCTGCACATGTTGCAGCGACTGTGGCAGCACCGACAAGCCCTGGTGCAATACGTTCTGACGTATAGCCTGGGCCAACGAGATTCAGAGGTGGGGCAAATCACGCTGGAGGAGTGGTCTCAGATCAGGGACCTATGCACCCTTCTGCACAGTTTTGAAATGGCGACGAAGATGCTTAGTGCTGACGATGCCATTATCAGCATGACTATTCCGGTGATTTACATGCTGGAGCACATGTTAAACAGAATTCGGAGTCAGGTGGTGGCACAAGAGGAGGTGGAGGAAGTAGAGGAGGAGGAGTTGTATGCGGAAGGGCTAACATCTGAAAGGTCCAGAAGGTCGGCAGCACCAAGGCGGCAGGCATGTGAGGGTGGGGGAGATGGTTTTACCAGGGCGCATGGTAGCAGCCAAACTAGTGAGGAAGGTGCAGGAGCCCAGGAAGAAGTGGAGGACGAACTGATGGAAGACTCATCAGATGAGGGAGACCTTGATCACATTTCTGTTGTGCGAGGTTGGGGGGAGAGGACAGAGGAAGGAAGCATGATTGTTACCTCGCCACCAACACAACAGGGACTTGGTGCTCCTGGATGCGCAACACACATGAGTGCCTTCTTGCTGCACTACCTGCAACATGACCCTCGAATTGTGAGAATTAGAAATAATCCTGACTACTGGGTTGCCACACTGTTAGATCCCCGGTACAAAAGTAAATTTGCAGAAATTATTCCTGCCATAGAAAGGGATGCACGCATGCAGGAGTATCAGCAGAGACTGTTGCAGAATCTTACATGTGCTTTTCCACAAAATACCAGTGGTGCACGTAGTGAATCTCACAGTTCCAACTTGCCAACCGTGGGACCGTCAAGTGTTCAGCACTCAAACCGTAACAGAACCACAGTATCTGCTGGTAACATCAATTTTGCGGAATCATTTCACCACTTTTTTAGCCCATCCTTTGCAAGGCCACAGGAGACAAGAAGTCTGACACATAGTCAACGCCTAGAGACGATGGTACAGGAGTATCTCCAAGTAAACATTGAAGCCACGACTGTGTCACTGGACCCTTGCTCTTTTTGGGCTTCCAATCTGGATAAATGGCCGGAGCTAGCCACTTACGCCTTGGAGATCTTGTCATGCCCCGCAGCCAGCGTTCTGTCTGAACGTGTGTTCAGCGCTGCTGGTGGTGTGCTGACAGATAAGCGCACGCGGCTCTCCACTGATAATGTAGACAGACTCACGTTCATAAAGATGAACAAATCATGGATCCGAAACGACTTTTCTACCCCTGTGTCATCCTGGGGAGAGTAAAAGCTTGATGATTGGTTAAAATCACCCTACCAACCGTTTTAAGCTTTCAAATTACTAATCATGTTTATCTGTATCTTGACTGGAAAATAATTTGGGCTTTGTAGCAGTGTGCAGCACTGATCCTATTAGGCCATCTATACTAAAGCTTCACCAGATTTAAAATTAAAAATAATTTTTAGCTGCATCTAGCCCGGAAAATAATTTTGGGGCTCCGAGATGCGCAAGACACATAAGTGCCTTCTTGCTGCACTACCTGCAGCATGACCCTCATATTGTCAGAATTCGAAGTAATCATGACTACTGGGTTGCCACACTCTTAGATCCCCCAAACTTTTCGATCAACCTTTTCATTTTAATAAAGACCAAAAAAATGGTCATTTTTGAAATTAGAAGCATTAGCAGGTTGTTAGAAACTGAAATCAAACAGTTTTCAACTCAAAACTTTATTCTAGGTGATGTTACATTTTCACATAGGACCCCTTGTTCGAAAGGAGCTTCTGAACTCTCTCGTCCATTGAATTTGTCAGGTTTTGGATGGTTTCTGCTTCAATTGTTTTGCATGAGGACAGAATACCCTCCCAGAGCTGTTGCTTAGATGTGAACTGCCTCCCGCCATCATAGACACTCCTTTTAATGATGCTCCAAAGGTTCTGAATGGGGTAGAGGTCAGGGGAGCATGGGGGTCACACCATAAGTTTGTCCCCTTTTATGCCCATATCAGCCAGAGATGCAGATGTTTTATGTGCAGCATGAGATGGTGCATTATCATGCAGAAAAATGATCTTGCTGTGAAATACACGGTTCTTCTTCTTGAACCATGGCAGGAAGTGCTGTTTGAGAAAATCCACATACATTATGGAATTCATCTTTAGCGCCTTCAGGGATCCTAAAGGGGCCGACAATCTCTCTCCCCATGATTCCAGCCCAAAACATTACTCCACCTCCTCCTTGTTGGCGCTGTAGCAGTGTTTGCGTGGGGTGTCCATGAACCAGCCATCCTCCACTCCATCCATCTGGACCATCGAGCGCTGCACGGCACTCATCCGTGAACAAAACAGTTTTGAAATCAGTCTTCATGTAATGTTTGGCCCACTGGAGCCGTTTCTGCTTGTGTGAAGTGGATAGAGGAGGTCGACAGGATGGCGTATGCACAGCTGCAAACCTCTGAAGGACCCTGCATCTTGTTGTTCGGGGGACGTTGGAGGCACAAGCAGCTTCAAAAACTTGTCTGCTGCTATGACAAGGCTTTTTTGCCGCTGCTCTTTCAACCTGACGTAATTGCCTGTAGGAAAGAGTCCTCAATTTGCCCTTATCAGCACGCACACGTGCTTCTTGATTGCCAAGACACTTCATCCTGATCATCGCACAATGTTGATTGTAGTCATGCCTTGACCTAAACACTCCACAATTTGTTGCTTCTCAGCAGCCGACACATCCTTTTTCTTTCCCATTTTGGCAGAAAATGTAGGCTGCTTAATAATGTGAGAGAGCCTTCTTAAGTAGTCTTGCCTTTCATTGGACACACCTGCCAAACTAATTAGCACAGGTGTCTGCAATTGCTTACAGTGATATAAAGAGCCCTGACACACATCACCATCAATGAGTTTAACTGACAAACAAACAAATTCTTCCCTTATCACTCCTAAACACTTTTTGCATAATAATTTGGAACGCGGTGTACATGTGCTTTTCCACAAAACACCAGCGGTTCACGTAGTGAATCTTACAGTTCTAACTTGCCAACCGTGGTCTGTATGGAATTGTTCAATAAAGGGCCCAAAATTAAGATAACATAGATGGGAGAGGTCTCTATGAATAGGAATTCCTAAGTATTTGATACCCTGTGAGGGCCGGGCAAAGGGAAAGTTGGACTGGATGGAATCCTATATGGATTTGGGGAGGGAGACATCGAGGGCCTCAGACTTCGCTGCATTGATTTTAAAATTTTACCATGTAACAAAGTGATCTATTTCAGCCATAACAGCATGGATGGATATATGTGATTGAGTGATATATACTAGGACATCATCAGCAAATAGAGAGCACTTCTACTCGGTGCCTCCCACCTCAATCCACCTAATATTGGGGTTATGGCGAATTGATGAGAGCAGGTGCTCCGTCACTAGGATGTATAAGAGAGGGGACAGAGGACATCCCTGCCTTGTCCCATTGGTGATTGTGAAAGGTGATGAAAATGTTCTGACCCACCCCCTGGGCCTTGGGACACCCGGAGCCGGACCCTTTTTGGTGGATGCTGGTGGTTGTAGTCTTCGTGGCGGCGACCCGGTTCCGTGGCTCAGGGCGGTCAAACCAGTGGCGGAACTATTTATGTGGTTTTGATGTTTAAATGTCCGACTACGCCACCCGTGGATTGCGGTCAGAGTGAACCGCGGCTACAGGGCAGACCGCTGAGGCTGGTGTTGTGGGTGCAGCAGAGCGTAGCATAACTCCCCACGGGAGGAGTATAGCCTCAGGGCAGTGTATGCGGAGGATGGGGGTGATGGTGCAGGGCAGCAGCAGTAACGACACGGAGTCAGTGATGCAGTCCAGGGCCTTTACTCACAGTTCTTATTATCCAGACCACGTCTGCAGGTAACGGCTGCCCACGTCGTACTGTGCTCACCAGGTGAGGGGCTCAGACAACTCCCAGATAACTTTGGAGCACTTCATAGGACCCCCTTTGTGTGTCCTTTGTCTGGCCTTTCTTACCAACACTTCTGTCCGGCTGCCTCGGGCCTCCTCTTGGTAAACTTGGCGCCAGTTTCCCTGACCCTATGTGGTGCCTTCCTAGCAGGTGTAGCGAGGGGCTGCGCCACATAAAATGTCAGAGCCTCCGGTTTCTAGCTGAGGGTCGTTTCCTGCCTCCACTAGTTCGGGGACCGGTCTCCCCCTTTGGCCTGACCCCTCCACGCAGGTGGATTCGGGCGTGCGGTGGCGACTCGCCCGTCCGCACCCCTGGGATCCCTTCATTCCTCGTTCCTGGAGCCTTCTCCGCTCCTCTTCCTTCCTTCTCCCTCTTCCAGGCCTGGGCCTCTGTTACTAGGCCCGCCTCCGGAGCAGAGCTCATGCAGAGCCCCTGCTCCATGCCACTTCTGCTCAGACTTCTCTGCACTGAACTAAGATGGTGCCCACCTTTTATACTCCCTTCTCAATGCACCCAGGAACTGCTTCCTCCCTGCTCCTGCACTACAGGGTTCCCCTTCCTCAGTGTTCCCTCCCCCCACTCCAGCCAGGGACAGGGACTGTCGTGCCCATCTCAGGGGCATATTGGTCGCCCTGCCCCACGGCAATGTGGTGTAATGCATGCAGGTGTCGGGTCCTGATCCACACTCCATCCTTACCTGAGAGTGAGATATCACACCTCTGGGTGAGGTGCAATACGTCTGTAGCAACCGAGCCCTCAGGGTGCTACAGTTCCATTTATCTTCAGCCTAGGTGACGTATTGCGATACAGGGCCGTGATTTTGGCTATAAAAGGGTCCCCTAGACCCCTACCCCAAGCTTTTTAAGAGAATCATATATGGCGTGCCAGGAGACTCTATGGAATGCTTTCTCAGCATCCAACGAGAGTATCTAATTACAAATTTTTAACTGCATCTAGCCCAGGAAATACTTTGTGCCTAGTAGCAGTGTCTGCTAGTCAGCGGATTATCCCGGCTGTTAAGCAAGCTACACCACCTGTAGTTTAGACACTTAATTTTTTCAAAGGAAATGCTTCGGGACCATGGGATACTCAGTGAAGAGCATCAGGAGGCACCCCAAGGCATAGGGGCTGGGACTGGCAGTAGGATGCCTTGCGGTGGACAGCCGAGCTCGATCCTTATAAAAGCTTTTTAACTGCAGCAGCTTTAGTGGACGCTACTGGAGCTGGAATTACGCGGCTGCTGGCATGAGACTTGCCCTCCAATAGATCCTTGTAAATGGATTTAAAGTGTATTCATTCAAATTAGAGAGACAATTTAAATTAAAAAGCTTAGAGCTGCCTCCACCACAGGGGTGCTCGCTCGACCCACCAGCGGACAGGCACCAGTATTGGGAGAGGGGGGCTGGCCATCAGGGTTCACCGCGGCTCTGGCACAAACCCGGCGACACGGAGGTGGCACGGGCAGGAGCGGACTGGCCGTGTCGGCTTCTCACTTTTTGGATTTTAGAAGGGCATGACATGCCTATATCTGTGTCTCCCCCTCCTTTTACTCCTCCACCTCTTTTCTTTTCGCATGACTATATGTACTTGTCACTTTTCCATGTGTTAGTTGTGTCTTCTGAGCAGTTTGTCAGCTTTTGGACACCTTTGAAGGTGTTTTCTATGTGTTTCTATGTGTTTTTGTTTGCCTGCCATTGGTTTTAACGGTGTTCGAAGGTGTTCGACGAACAGTTCGGCGAACACACGGGTGTTCAACGAACCGAACCGAACTCGAACACTACGGGGGTGGCTCAACACTATTCCTGAGGTGGAGAGGTCTACAAAAATGGGGCAGTACCAGAAGGCCCGTGCTGCAGAACTGTTAAAAAATTCCCATCTGAACACGCTAGCTGCAGAGGTCACAGTTCGTTGACCAACCAAGGCGTACAAGCGATAGAGAGGCAACTCTAATCCAGCAGAGGCAGGGGAACACTGTCAATGTTCTGGGACAGTTTTCTCAGACCCTACCTTCGGACAGACCCTGAGGCGCGCGGTACTCTCACAAGGAGTGGAAAGTTTCAAAAGATGGTGAGGGAGTACCTTGCCGACTGTACCAGCGGTCCTCTGTGATTTCTCTGTGCCTTTTAATTATTGGGTATCCAAGCTGGACACTTGGAATGGACTCGCTCTGTACGCCTTGGAGGTCCTGGCCTGCCCTGCCGCTAGCGTGTTATCGGAGCGTGGTTTTAGTGCCACTGGGGGAATTATAACTGATAAGCGCACTCGCCTGTCAACTGACAATGCTGCCAAGCTGACCCTTATCAAAATGAGCAAGGGCTGGATTGGGCCAGACTTCTCATCAACACCAAATGACAGCAGAGTAACATAAAGTTCACACCCACACATGGGTATAGGCTTCCTTATTTCGGCTGTTTTATGTTCTTCTCCTTATCCTCAGCCTCCACCACCACTATACCACCAGGGTGACCGTGGTCCGTGTTGCCATTATTGACAGTTCCTCCGTCCTTATTTTTGTCAGCTTTTGCTTGGAAGGCATAAGCAAAGACTGTGGGAGACCCACTTCCCAATAATGGGAATAATATTTTTAAGATGCTGTACTGTATGGCTCTTGGAAGGGGCATTAAAACCATCTTGTTAAGCTACTGCGACCTCCACCACTTTTCCGAGGGGCATTCAAACTGTCTTGTTAAGCTACTGCGACCTCCACCACTTTTCCAAGGGGCATTAAAAGCGTCTTGTTAAACTACTCTGAACTCCACAGCTCTTCCAAGGGGCATTGAAATGTTGTTTTTAATTAACTCTAACCTACACGACTCTTCGAACGGGCATTGCATTTCCTCCTAATTTTTGGCAGCTTTTGCTTGGAAGGCATAAGCAAAGACTATGGGTGACCCACTCCCCAATAATGGGAATAATGTTTGTAATATGCTGTATTGCATGGCTCTTGTAAGGGGCATTGCAAGTTCCTCCGTCCTAATTTTTGGCAGCTTTTGCTTGGAAGGCATAAGCAAAGACTATGGGAGACCCACTTCCCAATAATGGGAATAATGTTTGTAATATGCTGTACTGTATGGCTCTTGGAAGGGGCATTAAAACCATCTTGTTAAGCTACTGCGACCTCCACCACTTTTCCGAGGGGCATTAAAACTGTCTTGTTAAGCTACTGGGACCTCCACGTCTCTTCCAACGGGCATTCAAACCGTCTTGTTAAGCTACTGCAACCTCCACCACTTTTCCGAGGGGCATTAAAACCGTCTTGTTAAGCTACTGGGACCTCCACGTCTCTTCCAAGGGGCATTCAAACCGTCTTGTTAAGCTACTGGGACCTCCACGTCTCTTCTGAGGGGCATTAAAAAAGTGTCTTGTTAAGCTACTGTGACCTCCACCACTTTTCCGAGGGCCATTAAAGCAGTCTTGTTAAACTACTGCAACCGCCACCACTTTTCCAAGGGGCATTAAGAGCGTCTTGATAAACCACTCTGAACTCCACAGCTCTTCCAAGGGGCATTGAAATGTTGTTTTTAATTAACTCTAACCTCCACGACTCTTCGAACGGGCATTGCATTTCCTACTAATTTTTGGCAGCTTTTGCTTGGAAGGCATAAACAAAGACTATCGGGAACACACTCCCCAGTAATGGGAATAAAGTTTTTAAGATGCTGTACTGTATGGCTCTTGTAAGGGGCATTAAAACCATCTTGTTAAGCTACTGGGACCGCCACGTCTCTTCCAAGGGGCATTCAAACCGTCTTGTTAAGCTACTGGGACCTCCACGTCTTTTCCGAGGGGCATTAAAACCGTCTTGTTAAGCTACTGTGACCTGCACGTCTCTTCCAAGGGGCATTCAAACCGTCTTGTTAAGCTACTGGGACCTCCACGTCTTTTCCGAGGGGCATTCAAACCGTCTTGTTAAGCTGCTGTGACCTCCACGTCTCTTCAAAGTGGCATTAAAAGCTTCTTCTTAAGCCACTCTGAACTCCACAGCTCTTGCAAGGGGCATTGAAATGTGGTTTTTAATTACCTCTAACCTCCACGACTCTTCCAACGGGCATTGAATTTCCTCCTTATTTTAGTAAGCTTTTGCTTTTCAATGCAAAGGCGAAAACTAAGGGAGACCCACTCCCCAATAATGGGTAGAATGTTTTTAGTACACTGTAATACACGTCTGTTTCAAGGGGCATTGCAGTTCCTCATAATTTTTGGAAAGCCTTCCATTCACTGCTTAGGCCAACAGTGTACAGGAGACCCAGTTGCTATAAAAGGAAAAAATGGTTTAGTTAAGCCCTCTGACTCCATGTCATTTCCAAGGGGCATTGGAGGGTCTCAATTTTTGGTAGGCATTGCACTCACTGTATGCCCTATAACTGTGTAGCTGAACCACTCCTTTTGTTACAGAAACATATCCTACAAGACATATGTGGAGGACTGGCCTGATATTGATGTGAATGGTCCCTGTTCCTCCTGCTCTCTCCTTTGCCACTACCTCATCCATCATTTATCACCTGAAGCTTTGTTTTAACGGGAGTCATAGAACTGGGATAGTAGCAGGAAAACATCCAGCAATCCTCGGAGGAGGTAGGATATGTGCCAAAACGCTGACCACCTCAGGCCTAGCCGCTACTACATACATGCGCTTGCATTCCAAGAAAACAAAGCAGATGCTAACTTCTATCATCATCATCATGCTCCTCACCTTGGCACTCTCAACTCCCCTGATGGAGAAGCCAGGGCCCACCAGAGGAGTCTGGTTCTCTGGTGGGCTCGTCCAATGCTGCCCTAAAGCAGGCCAGGCTAAGGAAAGTGTGTGGGGGGATGTTCCAAGGAGAAATAGGGGAGGCTGGAGACCGATTATGGACACCTGGCCGCCGGGCGGCTTGGGACTGAGTATGGATACCAGGCCGCCAACGCAGCCATGACGTGGTGGCCAGATTCTGCCTCCACATGCCTAAATGGCCCAATTTCAAGTGCAAGCAAGCAAGCAGTATGGTATTGCAGCCTGGGGGTGGGTGGCGGCTGCATACTTGCGCTTGCATTGCAAGGAATGGGAGAGGTACAATTGAACATTGCCCTGGGACAAGGACTTGAACGGGGATAATTGCAAGTCTGCAACGACAGGTGCAGGGTGGGAGGCATCTTCGCATGTACCATGAACAGGGGTTTGGCATGCACACACTACAGCGGAATAGGCTGTCCTTCCCACTAAATGCACTGGGGAGGGCACAGGTAATGTTTTGGTATGCATGCTTAATCTTATGTATAAGGCACACCGGGACAAATAGGGGCGGCTGGGGACTGAGTATGGATACCTTGCTGCCGAAGCAGCCATGAGGTAGTGGCCAGCTTCGGCCTCCTCCAAACTAAAAGGCCCCATTTCAAGTGCAAGCTAGCAGTATGGCAATGCAGCCGGGGGGTGGGTGGTTGGCAGGCTGCATACTTACACTTGCATTCCAAGAAAACAAAGCAGATGCTAACTTGTATCATCATCATCATGGTCCTCACCTTGGCACTCTCAACTCCCCTGATGGAGAAGCCAGGGCCCACCGGAGGAGTCTGGTTCTCTGGTGGGCTCGTCCAATGCTGCCCTAGAGCAGGCCGGGATAAGAAAAGTGTGTGGGGGGAAGTTGACAGGAGAAATAGGGGCGGCTGGGGACCATTTATGGACACCCGGCTGCCCCCAGGCGGCTGGGGACCGTGTGTGGACACCCGGCCGCGGTGCGGCTGGGGACCGAGTATGGACACCCGGCCGCCCCCTGGTGGCTGGGGACTGAGTGTGGACACCCGGCTGCCGGGCGGCTGGGGACTGAGTATGGATTCCAGGCCGCCAACGCAGCCATGACGTGGTGGCCAGATTCCGCCTCCACATGCCTAAAAGGCCCAATTTCAAGTGCAAGCAAGCAAGCAGTATGGTATTGTAGCCTGGGGGTGGGTGGGTGGTTGGCAGGCTGCACACTTACGCTTGCATTCCAAGAAAACAAAGCAGATGTTAACTTGTATCATCATCATCATGGTCCTCAACTTGGCACTCTCAACTCCCCTGATGAAGAAGCCAGGGCCCACCGGAGGAGTCTGGTTCTCTGGTGGGCTCGTCCAATGCTGCCCTAAAGCAGGCCGGGCTAAGAAAAGTGTGTGGGGGGAAGTTGACAGGAGAAATAGGGGCGGCTCGGCACCATTTATGGACACCCGGCTGCCGCCAAGCGACTAGGGACCGTGTGTCCCCACTGGGGACTGAGTATGGATACCAAGCCGCCAACGCAGCCATGATGTGGTGGCCAGATTCTGCCTCCACATGCCTAAAAGGCCCAATTTCAAGTGCAAGCAAGCAGTATGGTATTGCAGCCTGGGGGTGGGTGGGTGGTTGGCTGCATATTTGCGCTTGCATTGCAAGGAATGGGGGAGGTACAATTGAACACTGCCCTGGGACAAGAACTTGCACTGGGATAGTTGCAAGTCTGTATCTTCTGATGCGGCAAGGATGACTTCTGATGGGCACACTTTTAGGCAGTGACCTAGGTGTCAGAGATGCTTCCAGGGGTCTTCCCCATGCAGTTCCCATGTCTTTTCAGCACTGTATGCATGTGTCACACAGCACATGGCCAGATAAGGTTGTAAAATGTTAAAATAACATTTCCCGGTGAATGCATTGTCACGGTTGAAAGCAATACAAAAGTGCAAAAACGCATAAAAAATGCTATTTGTGAACATAGCCCAAGGTGTGGAGGAGTATTTTTTTTTGGTTATTTATTTTACCTTATACACAAGTCTTTACCCTGGAAAGGAACTTCCTTAACATATTTCACAGGAAAGCAGTTTCAGTTTTGCTTTTGAACGTTTTATTGTGAGCCCTTAAAAGTGTCTTAATACCTCTAACCACGTTGCTGACAGCAGTGACCTGGGGGTCAGAAACGCTTCCTGGGGCGATCCCCATGCTGTCCCCATGTAATTTGAGCAGTCACTATTGTTTTGGGCACTTGTTAGGCTTTTAAAAGACTGCCGGGGGTGCCACCGCAAAAATGCTCGGGTCTCCCATAGACTAACATTGGGCTCATTGCTTGGGTCGAGCACCCGAGTATCACGGCGAGCTCGGCCCAAGTTTCGAGCACCCGAGCATTTTAGTGCTCGCTCAACACTACTTTTCAGGTTTTACATCAGTGAAGTTGCCAACCTCAGCGATACATATCTCCCCTCAAGGACATGTCCGGTGGCCATCTTACAGAACTTATATATCCCCAGTGGGATATCATAACCACTTAGTCTTTAATTTATCACACAATCCTCTATTTTTTTTATTTTTTTTTTAGATTATAATTGTGCCCCTCATCTGGACCTCAGGACCTCCTTAGCCCCATTTACGTATAAATTCCAAGATTCTATTCTATTCAAGCAGATACCAATTGGATCTCCTTTTTTATTTTATGTCTACACATGTAGTGTATATTTCTATCACTTAATATACTTTTGCTTATTTGTCATGTTTATTCACATACAGTACAGACCAAAAGTTTGGACACACCTTCTCATTTAAAAAAATTTCTGTATTTTCATGACTTTGAAAATTGTACATTCACACTGAAGGCATCAAAACTATGAATTAACACATGTGGAATTATATACTTAGCAAAAAAGTGTGAAACAACTGAAAATATGTCTTATATTCTAGGTTCTTCAAAGTAGCCACCTTTTGCTTTGATGACTGCTTTGCACACTCTTGGCATTCTCTTGATGAGCTTCAAGAGGTAGTCATAGGAAATGGTTTTCCAACAATCTTGAAGGAGTTCCCAGAGATGCTTAGCACTTGTTGGCCCTTTTGCCTTCACTCTGCGGTCCAGCTCACCCCAAACCATCTCCATTGGGTTCAGGTCTGGAGACTGTGGAGGCCAGGTCATCTGGCGTAGCACCCCATCACTCTCCTTCTTGGTCAAATAGCCCTTACACAGCCTGGAGGTGTGTTTGGGGTCATTGTCCTGTTGAAAAATAAATGATGGTCCAACTAAACGCAAACCGGATGGAATAGCATGCTGCTGCAAGATGCTGTGGTAGCCATGCTGGTTCAGTATGCCTTCAATTTTGAATAAATCCCCAACAGTGTCACCAGCAAAGCATCCCCACACCATTACACCTCCTCCTCCATGCTTCACGGTGGGAACCAGGCATGTAGAGTCCATCCGTTCACCTTTTCTGGGTCGCACAAAGACATGGTGGTTGGAACCGAAGATCTCAAATTTGGACTCATCAGACCAAAGCACAGATTTCCACTGGTCTAATGTCCATTCCTTGTGTTCTTTAGCCCAAACAAGTCTCTTCTGCTTGTTGCCTGTCCTTAGCAGTGGTTTCCTTGCAGCTATTTTACCATGAAGACCTGCTGCACAAAGTCTCCTCTTAACAGTTGTTGAAGAGATGTGTCTGCTGCTAGAACTCTGTGTGGCATTGACCTGGTCTCTAATCTGAGCTGCTGTTAACCTGCGATTTCTGAAGCTGGTGACTCGGATAAACTTATCCTCAGAAGCAGAGGTGACTCTTGGTCTTCCTTTCCTGGGGCGGTCCTCATGTGAGCCAGTTTCTTTGCAGCGCTTGATGGTTTTTGCAACTGCACTTGGGGACACTTTCAAAGTTTTCCCAATTTTTCGCACTGACTGACCTTCATTTCTTAAAGAAATGATGGCCACTCATTTTTCTTTACTTAGCTGCTTTTTTCTTGCGATAATACAAATTCTAACAGTCTATTCAGTAGGACTATCAGCTGTGTATCCACCAGAGTTCTGCACAACACAACTGATGTTCCCAACCCCATTTATAAGGCAAGAAATCCCACTTATTAAACCTGACAGGGCACACCTGTGAAGTGAAAACCATTTCCGGTGACTACCTCTTGAAGCTCATCAAGAGAATGCCAAGAGTGTGCAAAGCAGTCATGAAAGAAAAAGGTGGCTACTTTGAAGAACCTAGAATATAAGACATATTTTCAGTTGTTTCATACTTTTTTGTTAAGTATATAATTCCACATGTGTTAATTCATAGTTTTGATGCCTTCAGTGTGAATGTACAATTTTCATAGTCATGAAAATACAGAAAAATCTTAAAGTGAGAAGGTGTGTCCAAACTTTTGGTCTGTACTGTATATGTATATCCATTATATGTCTGTATAGCCATATTTCTATACATGCATTTGTCTATGGCACAATTTTCACTACAGCACTTTATTTATTTTTAGATTTATTGTTATTTTTTGCCAAGATCCCCAATATACAATATATTATATTTCTCACTTAAGATTTAAATTCACTTATTTTTTCCTATAACTTATAATTTTTATTTAGACAAATATGCTCTAATGGATCCCTTGATTATTTCTATATTTTTTTCTTTCTTTTTTGGGCAGCCCATTTTCCTTTTTCTATTCTTGAGTATTTATACTTACCTTTTTATCTATTGTACCTCTGGGTTTAACGACTGAATTACCTTACTTGATAATGAGTTCCATGTTGGAACACATATGTATATTGTATTTAATCACCTATTTGGATGTCCTCTTGGGCATTTCGTTCCACTTTGGAACGCATGCCTTCAACTAAAGGTGCTTCAGTATTCCGTTCCATTGTGGAACGCATGCAGCTCAATTTAGGCACTTCGTTCTTGCGCCATTATTGCTGGCAGTGTGGTACAGCATGACACGCATGCTGCAGTTTCATTTCATGCTATGTCTTGCCTTTTCTGGCACTACTTCGTCATTTCCGGCTATGCATTCCGCTCTGACACACACTGCACAGTAGTGCAGTTTATTATAACTCAGACACTGCTCTCATTAATTATATGAGTATCAGGTACTTAATCTATTCCCTCTGCCTTTTATCATGGAGCATGCAACAATCTACACACGTGCAGATAAAACCTAAGATAAATACAAAATAAGCAAATAGCCTGCAGTAAGAAAATAAATAGCAATAGTGCATGAAAATATCTTAGGGTACTTGGTTAACATAATTTTGATCAAAAATGTAAAAGCCATCCCAGCACGTCACGGTGACCATATTCAGGACGATCTTAATCTCTAGTATTAAAACCTTACTATTAGTGATGAGCGAACACTAAAATGCTCGGGTCGAGCAAATTGGAATGCTCGAGTGGTCGGTCCGAGTAACAAGCCCAATGTAAGTTTCTGGGAAACTCGAGCATTTTTCCAGCGGTCTGCAGAGGGCCTAAAAATAGCCCAAATCGATGGGAACAGTGCTCAAATTACATGGGAACAGCATGGGGAAGAACCCTGGAAGCATCTCTGACTCCCAGGTCACTGCTGTCAACAACGTTGTCAGAGGTATTACCACTTTTACGGACTCACAATAAAACATACAAAAACTAAACAAAATGGATTTTCCTGGGAACATCCTTTCCAGGGTAATGACTTGTATATAAGGCAAAATAAATAACCAAAAATAAAAATGCTCCTCAACACCTTTGGCTATGTTCACGCGTACCGTTTTTGATGTGTTTTTGTACTTTTGCATTGCTTTCAACTATGAAAAATACATTCACCAGGAAATGTCATTTTAACATTTTACTACCTTATCTGGCTATGTGGTGTGTGAGACATCATCAGACACATCCTGTTTCATTTATGAAGGAGGGACTCTGAAAGTCACAAACACTATTTTTACTATTCTTAAAGGGCAAGCAGTTGGCTATGCTTTGTTGCTCCCACTATTAAATAGTGTGTCTCCTATACTGTTATTTGGTATGCAGTGACTGCAAGGGCTGCCAAAAATTTGGACGCAACCCAATACCAATTTGAAGAGACATAGAGGAGGGTCTCAGTAAAAAAAAATCTCCCATTATAAAGGAGCAGGTCTCGTGTAGTGGTAATGCCCATGCTGTAACTGCAAGGGCTGCCAAAATTTAGAAAAAAACCACTAACAATTTAAAGACACAGAGCTGGGCCACAGTAATGACATGTTCCCATTAGAAAGGAGAGGGTCTGCTTTCCAGTTATAGGGTATGCAGTGAGTAAAACAGCTGCCAAAACTTAGGAAAAAATCCTACTAACAATTTAAAGACACATGGTGCTGGGCGGCAGTAACGAGTATGACATGTTCCCATTAAAAAGGAGTGGGTCCCCCATACTGTTTGCCTATGGAGTGAATGCAATGGCTGCCAAAAGTGTGGAATAACTCCAGTGTCCCTTGCAAGAGACGTAGAGTTTGGAGGGCCTCCTGAAAACAATGTTCCCATTATTAGGAAGTGGGTCTCCCATACTGTTTGCCTATGCAGTGAATGCAATGGCTGCCAAAAAATTGGAAGCACTCCAATGCCCCTTGCAAGAGACGTAGAGGTCGCAGGGCCTCCTGAAAACAATGTTCCCATTATTAGGAAGTGGGTCTCCCATACAGTTTGTCTATGCAGTGAATGCAATGGCTGCCAAAAGTTTGGAGGAACTCCAATGCCCCTTGCAAGAGACATAGATATCGTGATATGGTAGATATGGTGGTGATATGGAGGAAAATGTGGAGGATGAGGATGAAGAGAAGGAGGAGGACAAGAGCAAATAGACAAAATAAGGAAACATAAACCCATGTCTGGGTGTGAAGACAGAGGTGCAAGGGAATAGAGTTAGACCTCCCAAAAAAAACCACTGTATTTGAGTTTATATTACGCTGCTATCATTTGGTGGTGTTGAGAAGTCTGGCCCAATCCAGCCCTTGATCATTTTTATAAGAGTCAGCCTGTCAGCATTTTCAGTTGACAGGCGGGTGCACCTATCGGTTATAATTCCACCAGTGGCACTAAAAACCCGCTCTGACAAAATGCTAGCGCCAGGGCAGGCCAGGACCTCCAAGGCGTAGAGCCAGTTCATGCCATGTGTCCAGCTTCGGTATCCAATAAGGCACAGAAGAATCACGGAGGACGTTGGTATGGTAGGCATGGTACTCCCTCACCATCTTCTGAAACTTTTCCTTCATTTGGAGAGTACCCCACGCCTCAGGGCCTGTGCGATGGGAGGGTCTGAGAAAACTGTCCCAGAACTTTAACAGGGTTTCCCTTTCTCCGGATTGCATTTGTGTCTCTCTCGCCAGTACTCCTTGGTTGTCCAACGAACTGTGACCTCTTCCGCCAGCATTTTCAGATGGGAATTTTTTTAATAATTCCGCAACAAGAGCCTTCTCGTACTGCACCATTTTATTAGGCCTATCCTGCAAGGGAATAAGAGAAAGAAAGTTCTCCTTGTAGCATGGGTCTAGAAATGTCACCAACCAGTAATGACTGTCACCCAAAATTTGGACAACGCGAGGATCACGGGAAAGGCAGCGGAACATAAACTCAGCCATGTGTCCCAGGCTGCTAACAGGCAAGACTTCCGTGTTCTCACCAAGAGGACGACTGACCATGCTCTCCTCCTCATCCTCCTCCTCCTCTTCCTCCTCCCTGTCCTCAGGCCATCCATGCTGAACAGATGACTTGACAGTTGTGCAGGTAGTACCGTCTATAGCACAGGAAACTTACTCCTGTTCTTCCTCCTCCTCCTCTTCTTCATTGTCACCCAATCCACGTTGATATGAGCTGTATGGAATTACCCTGTCTAGTTCCTTGTTCCATCTTATCGTGCTCCGCCTGCAAGGCATCCTCTTTAATTGTGAGCAAAGAGTGTTTCAGGAGACAGAGAAGCGGGATGATGATGCTAATTATGGAGTCATCGTGTACTCATCATCTTGGTGGAGTCCTCAAAGTTTTGGAGGATGGTACATATGTCTGACATCCATGTCCAATCCTGAGGTCTTATGTGTGGAGTCTGACCTGAATACCGATGGCCTTGTTGATGCTGGTAGTCAACTGCCTTCTTCTGCTCACAAATCCTTCCCAACATCTGAAATGTAGAGTTCCAACACGTGGGGACATCGCAGACCAGTCTGTGAGCTGGAAGCTGCAAACGCTGCTGAAGCACGGCAAGCTTTAGCTGACTTTCTAAAAGGGGCACACACGCGGCGTACTTAGACAAGCAGATTCGGCAGACCCGCGTAGGTTTTGGAGAAACCGCTGAACCACAAGGTTCAGCACATGGGCCAGGCATGGTACATTTGTGAGCTTGCCTCGCCTCAGAGCTGCCACCAGGTTCTGGCCATTGTCACACACGACCATGCCTGGCTGTAGGGTCAGCAGTGTCAGCTACAGATCTGCCTGCTCTTTCAGAGCTGTCCACAACTCTTCAGCGTTGTGCGGTTTGTCACCTAAGCATATTAGCTTCAGCACAGCCTGTTGCCGCTTGGCCGAGTCAGTGTTGCAGTGCTTCCAGCTTGCGACTGATGTGGTCATTTCAGAGATGGAGGCTGAGGAGGAGGTGTAGGAATTGTAGAATGTGGGGGCAACCCTGATTGACCCAGGGCCCGCAATCCTCGGCGTCGGGAGGACGTGTTACGTCCCTAGATACGACTGGGCCCCGGCTTCCACTATATTAACCCAGTGTGCCGTCAGCTAGATGTACCATCCCTGCCCATAAGCACTTCTCCACGTGTCCGTGGTTAGGTTGAATTTCCCAGCAACTGCGTTGTTGATGGCATGGCTAATATTATGGGACACGTGCTTGTGTAATGCGGGGACAGCACACTGGGAAAAATAGTAGCGGTAGGGGACCGAGGGACAGCTGCCGCCATCAGGTTGCGGAAAGCTTACATCTCTACAAGCCTAAAAGGCAACATTTCGAGCGCATTTCCGAGTGCCGTGGGGCACTCGGATCCGGGCAATAGGGAAACGGTGGGAGTAGTAGTGGCAACCCGGTTCCGTGGCTCAGGGTGGTCAGGCCAGTGGTAGTCCGTTATGTGCTGATGATTATGTCCGACTACGCCACCTGTGTGTAACGGGTCCGGGAGGCAGAACCTCTGAGCTACTATACAAGGGGGCGGCCCTTGTAAGGGAGCGGGTGGCAGTCTCTGGATGAACGGACAGGGAGATACGGCAAGTGATCAGGGCAGTCTCTGGGTGAACGGACAGGGAGATACGGCAAGTGATCAGGGCAGTCTCTGGGTGAACGGACAGGGAGATACGGCAAGTGATCAGGGCAGTCTCTGGGTAAGGGGTAGGTACGACCTGTGATGGCAGAGCCTCCGGGTAGGCTAGCAGGCAGATGGTAGATGGGTGCTCCCAGGTGAGCAGGCAAGAGTCTCTGGAATAGCAGGTGGTCACGGCACGTGACGGCGGAGCCTCCGGGCTGGCAGGCAGGCAGGTAACGGAGAAGCGCTCCCAGGTGAGCGGGCAAGAGTCTCTGGAATAGCTGGTGGTCACCGCACGTGACAACGGGACCTCCGGGCTGGCAAGCAGGCAGGTAACGGAGATGCGCTCCCAGGTGAGCGGGCAAGCTGGTCCATAGACAGACTGACCGGAGTAGTAAGGCAGACCGTCGGACCTCAGGCAAGCAGGCAGGTAACTGATATGCGCTCCCAGGTGAGCGGGCAGGCTGGTCCTTAGACAGACTGACAGGAGTAGTAAGGCAGACCGTCGGACCTCAGACTGGCAGACAGGTAACAAGTATTCAGGCAGGAATCAGGCAGGTAACTGGCACGTAACTGGCAGGTAACTGGCAACGGGACCTGAGGGCTGAAGCACAGGTGAGACACAGGTGCAAACAACATTGCTCGGGCACCTCCATTTTGGAGGAGGTGCCTTTTATATGATGAAGTCCTCCGGCCATTGGCCGGGGACTCTTTAGGGCGGCGCGCGCGGCCCCTTTAAGAGGAGGGGAGCGCGCGCGCGCGCGCCCTAAGCACAGGGGCCGGGAAGGAGCGCGCGCCGAGAGCAGAGCAGGAGGAGGACGCCGGGACGGAGCGCGCGCTGACAGCAGAGCGGGGAGAGGACGCCGGGCAGGAGCGCGCGCTGACAGCAGAGCGGGGAGAGGACGCCGGGCACGGAGCAGAGCGGTGAGGGGAGCAGCGTCCCTGCCTAGCAGAGGGCAGGGACGCCAGCGCTACAGTACCCCCCCCTTTAGGCCCTCCCCTTTTTTAGGCCAGACAGAAATTTAGCTAGGATGAGAGGGGCATGGATGTTCTCCCGGGGCTCCCACGTTCTCTCCTCAGGACCAAACCCCCTCCAATCTACCAGAAAAAAGGTCTTTCCTCTTACCCTTTTGCTGGCAAGAATGTTCTCTACCTCAAACTTGTCCTCAGCAGAAACCAGAGCAGGAGGCGTACCTGTAGACTTAGAAAAAGAGTTAAGTACCACAGGTTTGAGGAGAGATACATGGAAGGAGTTAGGGATCCGTAAGTTGGCCGGGAGTTTCAATTTATAGGCTACCGGGTTGATCTGACCGATGACCACCAGTGGGCCGATGAACCGAGACCCTAACTTATAGGAAGGGATCTTGAGTCGGACATATTTGGACGAGAGCCAGACTTTATCCCCAGGACGGAATTGAGGAGGGTCCATCGCTAAATGCTGCCAGGGGGCAGCAGGTACTGGCAGAGGAAGAAGGCGGCCGGCCGACAGGTGTCTCGGAACTTTGTTGCGGGCGCAGGTCACACAGGCAGAAACAAAGTCCATAACATCCTTGTGCAGGTTAGGCCACCAGTAGTGTCGGGTAATAAGCTGGAGGGTCTTTTTCCGACCGGCGTGGTCAGCTAGTTTAGACGAATGACCCCAGTGTAGGATTCTCTCCCGATCAGGTACCGATACGAACGTCTTACCAGGAGGGAGACAATTTAGACTCACGGGAGCCACCTGCATTACTCTGGCAGGATCGATGGGGCAGTCACATGGTCTATGAGGTGGTGATGTCTCTGCCTCCTCCTTAACAAAGACATCAGCACTAGACCAATAAGGAATCGGAAGTCCAGGTAGATTAGCTGGGATAGGAGAGGGACGGACGGAATGGACGGGAACCAGGCAGGTTTTATGACAGGCCTGTCCCCAGTGAAGGACTTCTCCGGTTTGCCAGTCAAGCACGGGTGCATGTCTCTGGAGCCAAGGCAGACCTAGCAAGAGGGCGTGAGGGAGACCAGGCAGAACGTGAAAGGAGATACTCTCTGAATGCAGCATTCCCACCTGCAGAGTAATGGATTCGGTGATGTATTGGATGGGGCGAGGTAAGAGGCCCCCATCCACGGCAACAACAGACAAGGGTACAGCCAGAGGTTTGGTGGGGATGCGGAATTTCTCCACCAGGGACTGTGAAATAAGATTTCCGGCTGCTCCAGAGTCAAGTTGGGCTAGTTCGGAATAACGATTCTCCCCGCAGATGATTGAGACTGACAACAGCAGGGATGGAGAGGATTTATTTTTGTCTAGATCGACCCCTCTGAGTGAACCTAGATACAGGCGTTCTCCCGACCTCTCCGGGCAGGCACGGATCAGATGCTCCTTACTGCCACAGTAGAAGCAGCTCCCCTCGGCACGGCGGAAATCCTGACGGGATTTGACCATCTTGGTCTGGTCGACCTGCATAGGCTCAGGAGAGTGTACCTGTGGAGAAACGGAAGGAATGACGGGTTCCTGGAAAGTAGGAGCTAGACGTGGAATCCTTCTCTCACGGGTGACCTCTTTGGCACGCTCCTGGAACCGTAGGTCAATCCGGGTGGCAAGGGTTATTAGATCATCGAGAGTGGTAGGAATGTCCCGACCAGCAAGTTCATCTTTAATACGGCCGGACAGACCCTCCCAGAAGACGGATACCAGGGCTTCGTTATCCCAGGCCAGCTCCGAGGCAAGGGTACGGAACCGTATGGCATATTGGCCCACGGTGAGGCTTCCCTGACGGAGGCGAAGCAGAGAAGATGCGGATGAGGTCCTCCGTCCGGGTTCGTCGAAGGCTTTCCGGAAAGCCGTGAGAAAGGCAGGCAAGTCGGACACCAGGGGGTCTCCTCTCTCCCACAGAGGATTTAGCCAGGCCAGAGCCTCCCCGGTGAGATGGGACATGATGAATGCAATTTTGGCTCGGTCGGAGTTAAACTGGTGGGACAATAGTTCAAAATGCAGGGTGCACTGATTTATGAAGCCCCGAGCCAGGACGGAGTCGCCTCCGAAGCGAGGAGGTGCAGAGAGCCGGGGTCCGGAAAAGGATACCATGGTACTGGCCGTAGTTGCAGGATCAGACAGGGTGTTCAGGCGAGTATTAACATTCCGCAGATGACCCAGGATGGCCTCCTGTTGGGACTTCAGACGGGACAGTTCAAGACAGAGGTCCGAGAGCGAGGGAGCTTGGGTGCCACCGGGTTCCATGGCCCGAGCAAACTGTAACGGGTCCGGGAGGCAGAACCTCTGAGCTACTATACAAGGGGGCGGCCCTTGTAAGGGAGCGGGTGGCAGTCTCTGGATGAACGGACAGGGAGATACGGCAAGTGATCAGGGCAGTCTCTGGGTGAACGGACAGGGAGATACGGCAAGTGATCAGGGCAGTCTCTGGGTGAACGGACAGGGAGATACGGCAAGTGATCAGGGCAGTCTCTGGGTAAGGGGTAGGTACGACCTGTGATGGCAGAGCCTCCGGGTAGGCTAGCAGGCAGATGGTAGATGGGTGCTCCCAGGTGAGCAGGCGAGAGTCTCTGGAATAGCAGGTGGTCACGGCACGTGACGGCGGAGCCTCCGGGCTGGCAGGCAGGCAGGTAACGGAGAAGCGCTCCCAGGTGAGCGGGCAAGAGTCTCTGGAATAGCTGGTGGTCACCGCACGTGACAACGGGACCTCCGGGCTGGCAAGCAGGCAGGTAACGGAGATGCGCTCCCAGGTGAGCGGGCAAGCTGGTCCATAGACAGACTGACCGGAGTAGTAAGGCAGACCGTCGGACCTCAGGCAAGCAGGCAGGTAACTGATATGCGCTCCCAGGTGAGCGGGCAGGCTGGTCCTTAGACAGACTGACAGGAGTAGTAAGGCAGACCGTCGGACCTCAGACTGGCAGACAGGTAACAAGTATTCAGGCAGGAATCAGGCAGGTAACTGGCAGGTAACTGGCAGGTAACTGGCAACGGGACCTGAGGGCTGAAGCACAGGTGAGACACAGGTGCAAACAACATTGCTCGGGCACCTCCATTTTGGAGGAGGTGCCTTTTATATGATGAAGTCCTCCGGCCATTGGCCGGGGACTCTTTAGGGCGGCGCGCGCGGCCCCTTTAAGAGGAGGGGAGCGCGCGCGCCCTAAGCACAGGGGCCGGGAAGGAGCGCGCGCCGAGAGCAGAGCAGGAGGAGGACGCCGGGACGGAGCGCGCGCTGACAGCAGAGCGGGGAGAGGACGCCGGGCAGGAGCGCGCGCTGACAGCAGAGCGGGGAGAGGACGCCGGGCACGGAGCAGAGCGGTGAGGGGAGCAGCGTCCCTGCCTAGCAGAGGGCAGGGACGCCAGCGCTACACTGTGGATTGTGGCTATTAGGAACCGCCGCTGCATGCAGACCACTGGGTCTGATGAGGTGTGCAGCTAGGGTAGTGTGACTCCCCACAGGAAGAGTGCGGCCCCAGGGCTGTATAATGGGTGGTGGGAATGATGGTGGCGAGAGTCCCAGCACCAGTAGCGCTGGAGGCGCGAAGGAGCACACAGACAACAGGTTGCAGTCCAGGGTCTTTACTAAAACAGGTAAACTGACCCATAAACAGTCCCGGCTAGGAGGGGACCTGGATGTCTGAGAGCAATGGGGAAATTGGCCCTGGTCAGGGTGAGGGTGTAGGCCTACCGTGCTTTCTGCGCTTCATCTGGCTATTAGAGATGAGCGTTGTTCTACTCGAACTGTTCGCCAATCTCAAATTCGAGCTGTTTTGGGCGGTGTTCGAGCCGTTCGGCGAACACGAACAATTTGAGAAAAATTCGGCTGTTCGAGGTTATGTTCGATAACTGTTCGTGCACCAAAATCATAACTGGATTTTTTCTCAGTAATGATGAAAATTAATGTTAATATGCAGTTTGAGTGTACAGCGGGGTGGGGGGATCTCTGCAGGAACAATGAAGATCTCCATTTTTTTTTCTCTTTCCCGCATTTACAGTGGGGAGGTGCAATCTGTCAGCCTATCAGCAGCGCACACACGGAGCGAAGTGCTTTTTTTCACACAAGCAAGGGCATGTGTCATTGGCAGTGTATGTCACATGTCCTTGCCCTATAAGACCAAGCCATTTTCCCCGTCGCCACCATTTTCTCACTGCTGCAGCTGCGTGTTAGACGGCACCGCTGTTGCTGTGTGCGCTATACCTTGTTAATTTCAAGCCAATTTTCGCACAAATATACAGATAGCTTGGGAGTAGGGAATAGTTGTGATTGCAGTCCTTTTAAGGACTAGGTTACAGCATTTCTTACGACTTTTATCAGGCAGGTCTGTGCTCTTAAATAGATAGATTGTGGGAGTAAAGACTAATTGTAATTGGAGTCCTTTTCAGGACTAGGTTACATCAGTTCCTATCAGTTTTTGCCAGGCAGGTCTGTGCCAGTGCTGTGCAAGTTTTTTTCACAGCATTTGGCTGAATCTAGCAAAGCTAATCCTTTTTGGCCTATTGCAGAGTGTGTTAGTCAGTGGAGTAGCCTATCTGTTGCAAGATATACCACCTGTGTATAGAATACCAATTTTTTTACTGCACCTAGTGAAGTAAAATCTTTTGGGCATAGCATCATTCTATTAGTCCATCTATACTGACCTCCATCAGGTTGCAAACTGAATCTAATTTTTTTCTGCATCTAGCTCTGAAAAAATATTGGGCTTCTAGCTGTGTGTGGGTCTTGTTCTATTAATCCATCTATACTGACCTCCATCAGGTTGCAAACTGAATATATTTTTTTCTGCATCTACCTCTGAAAAAATATTGGGCTTCTAGCTGTGTGTGGGACTTGTTGTATTAGTCCATCTATACTGACCTCCATCAGGTTGCAAACTGAATATATTTTTTTCTGCATCTACCTCTGAAAAAATATTGGGCTTCTAGCTGTGTGTGGGTCTTGTTCTATTAATCCATCTATACTGACCTCCATCAGGTTGCAAACTGAATATAATTTTTTTCTGCATCTAACCCAGCCAATAATTTTGGCCTAATACCACAGTTTGGCCACTCAGCTCTGCTCGGTTACCATCCATTGTTTTTTTGTGCAAACAACTCCAGAGTTGTGAATTAGTTAACCACCAAAATGAGTGGAAAAAGGCCTGCTGCTGGTGGAAAGGGGAATAGGTGTGTTGGGAAGGGGAAAAAAGGTTGTGTCCGTGGGGTAGGTGTTAAAGCAACAGTAACATCTGCAGAAGAAAGACCATCTTCCAGCCAAACTAAAATGTCTACTTCTTTTAGCGGACAATGTGATAAGATCCCTTTCTTACGGCCACGCCAATCGCTACAAATTCCAGATGAGGCACAAAAACAGCAGGTGCTTCAACGGATATCAAGTGCTCCTTTAAGTGGGCTCTCCTCCACATCAACTTCAACATCACAAATACTCCAGTCCTCAAAGGTGTCACCCAAATCGCACTTGCTTCCTCACAGCTCCCAAATCTCCAGCTGCCCGTCTGAGTATGAGGTAGAACAGATGGTTGAGTCTGCAGAGCTGTTTACTCATACTATAGCCTGGGAATCAGAGGTCGACCCCAGTGCTTCTGTGAATCCAGACGAGGAAATGATCTGCACTGATGCCCAGAATCTTTATGAGTCGGATCCAGGACCAGACGCAGAAGGTTCTGACCATAATGTAGACCCTCATTCCCAAACTGTAACTCCTGTTGGTGGAGACAATGAGGAAGACGATGATAAGACTCAAATACCTGATTGGAGCGACAACTTTAGTTTTTTGTCAGGGCAGGAACAGGTTGGCTCTGAGGACGACGGGTGTGGTAACACACAGGGTGATGATGAGGTTGGAGATCCCACTTACTGTCAACCCACAGTCAGCCAAGAGATGAGGTCAGCAGAGGAGGTGGAGGAAGATGCTAGTGACGACGAGGTCAGGTTGCGCCTTCCTGGACAGAGACGTAGTACTGGAAGCACGTCAACAACTGCATCCTCAAACACAACTCTGCCTCTCACCACAAGTCGTGGTGGCTCGCATGGGTGCTAAGCCTTGCATAGCCTGGGCATTTTTTCAGATCGATAAAGATGACCCAACTCGTGTTATCTGTAACATTTGTCAGCAAAAGCTAAGTAGAGGCCAAAAAATACATAGTTTGAGTACTTCATGCATGAACCGGCACATGGACATGAAGCATAAGTTGCAGTGGGAAGCTCAGTGTGCTACAATGCGGCCTAGCCGGCCGGGCCAACCACCGTCTGCCATATCTTGTGCATCCGCGGCCTCTTCATCCTCTGTGACTGGGGGGACAGCAGTCACACCTGTTTTGGGGCGCAGACCTGCCACCTCTTTACCCGCAACAGCCAGCGTGATTGGCAGGTCATCATTTTCTTTGGAGGTGGTAACACCAGCTGGTGTTGAGCGCTGTCCGACATCGATAGCACCACCTTTGGATGAAGGCAACCTAACATGTCCGCCTGCATCTTCCTCACAGACCGGCTGTTTGCCGGGGACACCCTTATCAACCCCGTCTAAGCACAATAGCCAGCCCTCGGTCCCTCAGATGTGGACAAGTAAAAGACCATTTCCTCCTAGCCATGAGAAAGCTAAGAGGTTGAATTTCACCATCTGCAAGCTCTTGGCTACAGAAATGCTGCCTTTCCGCCTGGTGGACACAGAGGATTTTCGAGACCTTATGTCCGTCGCAGTGCCCCAGTACCAGATGCCCAGTCGGCACTACTTCTCAAAGAAAGGTGTGCCTGCGCTCCACCAGCATGTCGCACACAACATCACTGCTTCTTTGAGAAACTCTGTGTGTGACAGGGTGCATTTCACCACAGACACTTGGACGAGTAGGCATGGACAGGGGCGTTACATGTCGCTGACTGGGCACTGGGTAACTATGGTGACAGCAGGACAAGGGGCTGCTGTCCAAGTCTTGCCGTCCCCACGAGTTGTGCGTCAATCCTCTTTATGTCAAAGTTCCTCCACTGCTTCTGCCTCCTCAACCTCCTCTCGGTCTTCCACCTGCACCCAAAGCCTGTCTGGTCATGCCACAAGCTTTCTAACTGCGCAGAAGGGATCCTGCACACCTCCTTACTATGCTGGCAGTAGGGCTCAACGTCATCAGGCGGTTTTTACATTGAAATGTCTGGGAAATGTGAGTCACACAGCTGAGGAGTTGTGGTCAGCTCTGGAGAACCAATTTCATGAATGGTTGTCTCCCCTGGACCTGAAACCAGGGAAGGCCGTGTGCGACAATACTGCAAACCTGGGTGCGGCCCTTCGCCGGGGCAATGTCACACACGTGCCTTGTATGGCTCACGTGTTGAACCTGGTTGTCCAGCAATTTTTAGCCCACTATCCCAGACTAGATGGCCTTCTGCAGAGGGCACGGTCGCTGTGTGCTCACTTCCGCCGTTCGCATCCCGCAGCTCAGCGACTTACATCTCTACAGAAGTCGTTGGGCCTGCCACTTCACCGGCTAAAATGCGATGTGCCTACCCGGTGGAATTCAACTCTGCACATGTTGCAGCGACTGTGGCAGCACAGACAAGCCCTGGTGCAATACGTTCTGACGTATAGCCTGGGCCAACGAGATTCAGAGGTGGGGCAAATCACGCTGGAGGAGTGGTCTCAGATCAGGGACCTATGCACCCTTCTGCACAGTTTTGAAATGGCGACGAAGATGTTTAGTGCTGACGATGCCATTATCAGCATGACTATTCCGGTGATTTACATGCTGGAGCACATGTTAAACAGAATTCGGAGTCAGGTGGTGGCACAAGAGGAGGTGGAGGAAGTAGAGGAGGAGGAGTTGTATGCGGAAGGGCTAACATCTGCAAGGTCCAGACGGTCGGCAGCACCAAGGCGGCAGGCATGTGAGGGTGGGGAAGATGGTTTTACCAGGGCGCATGGTAGCAGCCAAACTAGTGAGGAAGGTGCAGGAGCCCAGGAAGAAGTGGAGGACGAACTGATGGAAGACTCATCAGATGAGGGAGACCTTGATCACATTTCTGTTGTGCGAGGTTGGGGGGAGAGGACAGAGGAAGGAAGCATGATTGTTACCTCGCCACCAACACAACAGGGACTTGGTGCTCCTGGATGCGCAACACACATGAGTGCCTTCTTGCTGCACTACCTGCAACATGACCCTCGAATTGTGAGAATTAGAAATAATCCTGACTACTGGGTTGCCACACTGTTAGATCCCCGGTACAAAAGTAAATTTGCAGAAATTATTCCTGCCATAGAAAGGGATGCACGCATGCAGGAGTATCAGCAGAGACTGTTGCAGAATCTTACATGTGCTTTTCCACAAAATACCAGTGGTGCACGTAGTGAATCTCACAGTTCCAACTTGCCAACCGTGGGACCGTCAAGTGTTCAGCACTCAAACCGTAACAGAACCACAGTATCTGCTGGTAACATCAATTTTGCGGAATCATTTCACCACTTTTTTAGCCCATCCTTTGCAAGGCCACAGGAGACAAGAAGTCTGACACATAGTCAACGCCTAGAGACGATGGTACAGGAGTATCTCCAAGTAAACATTGAAGCCACGACTGTGTCACTGGACCCTTGCTCTTTTTGGGCTTCCAATCTGGATATATGGCCGGAGCTAGCCACTTACGCCTTGGAGATCTTGTCATGCCCCGCAGCCAGCGTTCTGTCTGAACGTGTGTTCAGCGCTGCTGGTGGTGTGCTGACAGATAAGCGCACGCGGCTCTCCACTGATAATGTAGACAGACTCACGTTCATAAAGATGAACAAATCATGGATCCGAAACGACTTTTCTACCCCTGTGTCATCCTGGGGAGAGTAAAAGCTTGATGATTGGTTAAAATCACCCTACCAAACGTTTTAAGCTTTCAAATTACTAATCATGTTTATCTGTATCTTGACTGGAAAATAATTTGGGCTTTGTAGCAGTGTGCAGCACTGATCCTATTAGGCCATCTATACTAAAGCTTCACCAGATTTAAAATTAAAAATAATTTTTAGCTGCATCTAGCCCGGAAAATAATTTTGGGGCTCCGAGATGCTCAAGACACATAAGTGCCTTCTTGCAGCACTACCTGCAGCATGACCCTCATATTGTCAGAATTCGAAGTAATCATGACTACTGGGTTGCCACACTCTTAGATCCCCCAAACTTTTCGATCAACCTTTTCATTTTAATAAAGACCAAAAAAATGGTCATTTTTGAAATTATAAGCATTAGCAGGTTGTTAGAAACTGAAATCAAACAGTTTTCAACTCAAAACTTTATTCTAGGTGATGTTACATTTTCACATAGGACCCCTTGTTCGAAAGGAGCTTCTGAACTCTCTCGTCCATTGAATTTGTCAGGTTTTGGATGGTTTCTGCTTCAATTGTTTTGCATGAGGACAGAATACCCTCCCAGAGCTGTTGCTTAGATGTGAACTGCCTCCCGCCATCATAGACACTCCTTTTAATGATGCTCCAAAGGTTCTGAATGGGGTAGAGGTCAGGGGAGCATGGGGGTCACACCATAAGTTTGTCCCCTTTTATGCCCATATCAGCCAGAGATGCAGATGTTTTATGTGCAGCATGAGATGGTGCATTATCATGCAGAAAAATGATCTTGCTGTGAAATACACGGTTCTTCTTCTTGAACCATGGCAGGAAGTGCTGTTTGAGAAAATCCACATACATTATGGAGTTCATCTTTAGCGCCGTCAGGGATCCTAAAGGGGCCGACAATCTCTCTCCACATGATTCCAGCCCAAAACATTACTCCACCTCCTCCTTGTTGGCGCTGTAGCCGTGTTTGCGTGGGGTGTCCATCAACCAGCCATCCTCCACTCCATCCATCTGGACCATCGAGCGCTGCACGGCACTCATCCGTGAACAAAACTGCTTTGAAATCAGTCTTCATGTAATGTTTGGCCCACTGGAGCCGTTTCTGCTTGTGTGAAGTGGATAGAGGAGGTCGACAGGATGGCGTATGCACAGCTGCAAACCTCTGAAGGACCCTGCATCTTGTTGTTCGGGGGACGTTGGAGGCACAAGCAGCTTCAAAAACTTGTCTGCTGCTATGACAAGGCTTTTTTGCCGCTGCTGTTTCAACCTGACGTAATTGCCTGTAGGAAAGAGTCCTCAATTTGCCCTTATCAGCACGCACAGGTGTGTACTGTGAATCAGCTACATACTTCTTGATTGCCAAGACACTTCATCCTGATCATCGCACAATGTTGATTGTAGTCATGCCTTGACCTAAACACTCCACAATTTGTTGCTTCTCAGCAGCCGACACATCCTTTTTCTTTCCCATTTTGGCAGAAAATGTAGGCTGCTTAATAATGTGAGAGAGCCTTCTTAAGTAGTCTTGCCTTTCATTGGACACACCTGCCAAACTAATTAGCACAGGTGTCTGCAATTGCTTACAGTGATATAAAGAGCCCTGACACACATCACCATCAATGAGTTTAACTGACAAACAAACAAATTCTTCCCTTATCACTCCTAAACACTTTTTGCATAATAATTTGGAACGCAGTGTACATGTGATTTTCCACAAAACACCAGCGGTTCACGTAGTGAATCTTACAGTTCTAACTTGCCAACCGTGGTCTGTATGGAGTTGTTCAATAAAGGGCCCAAAATTAAGATAACATAGATGGGAGAGGTCTCTATGAATAGGAATTCCTAAGTATTTGATACCCTGTGAGGGACAGGCAAAGGGAAAGTTGGACTGGATGGAATCCTATATGGATTTGGGGAGGGAGACATCGAGGGCCTCAGACTTCGCTGCATTGATTTTAAAATTTGACCATGTAACAAAGTGATCTATTTCAGCCATAACAGCAGGGATGGATATATGTGATTGAGTGATATATACTAGGACATCATCAGCAAATAGAGAGCACTTGTACTCGGTGCCTCCCACCTCAATCCACCTAATATAGGGGTTATGGCGAATTGATGAGAGCAGGTGCTCCGTCACTAGGATGTATAAGAGAGGGGACAGAGGACATCCCTGCCTTGTCCCATTGGTGATTGTGAAAGGTGATGAAAATGTTCTGACGCACCCCCTGGGCCTTGGGACACCCGGAGCCGGACCCTTTTTGGTGGATGCTGGTGGTTGTAGTCTTCGTGGCGGCGACCCGGTTCCGTGGCTCAGGGCGGTCAAACCAGTGGCGGAACTATTTATGTGGTTTTGATGTTTAAATGTCCGACTACGCCACCCGTAGATTGCGGTCAGAGTGAACCGCTGCTACAGGGCAGACCGCTGAGGCTGGTGTTGTGGGTGCAGCAGAGCGTAGCATAACTCCCCACGGGAGGAGTATAGCCTCAGGGCAGTGTATGCGGAGGATGGGGGTGATGGTGCAGGGCAGCAGCAGTAACGACACGGAGTCAGTGATGCAGTCCAGGGCCTTTACTCACAGTTATTATCCAGACCACGTCTGCAGGTAACGGCTGCCCACGTCGTACTGTGCTCACCAGGTGAGGGGCTCAGACAACTCCCAGATAACTTTGGAGCACTTCACAGGACCCCCTTTGTGTGTCCTTTGTCTGGCCTTTCTTACCAACACTTCTGTCCGGCTGCCTCGGGCCTCCTCTTGGTAAACTTGGCGCCAGTTTCCCTGACCCTATGTGGTGCCTTCCTAGCGGGTGTAGCGAGGGGCTGCGCCACATAAAATGTCAGAGCCTCCGGTTTCTAGCTGAGGGTCGTTTCCTGCCTCCACTAGTTCGAGGACCGGTCTCCCCCTTTGGCCTGACCCCTCCACGCAGGTGGATTCGGGCGTGCGGTGGCGACTCGCCCGTCCGCACCCCTGGGATCCCTTCATTCCTCGTTCCTGGAGCCTTCTCCGCTCCTCTTCCTTCCTTCTCCCTCTTCCAGGCCTGGGCCTCTGTTACTAGGCCCGCCTCCGGAGCAGAGCTCATGCAGAGCCCCTGCTCCCTGCCACTTCTGCTCAGACTTCTCTGCACTGAACTAAGATGGTGCCCACCTTTTATACTCCCTTCTCAATGCACCCAGGAACTGCTTCCTCCCTGCTCCTGCACTACAGGGTTCCCCTTCCTCAGTGTTCCCTCCCCCCACTCCAGCCAGGGACAGGGACTGTCGTGCCCATCTCAGGGGCATATTGGTCGCCCTGCCCCACGGCAATGTGGTGTAATGCATGCAGGTGTCGGGTCCTGATCCACACTCCATCCTTACCTGAGAGTGAGATATCACACCTCTGGGTGAGGTGCAATACGTCTGTAGCAACCGAGCCCTCAGGGTGCTACAGATCCATTTATCTTCAGCCTAGGTGACGTATTGTGATACAGGGCCGTGATTTTGGCTATAAAAGGGTCCCCTAGACCCCTACCCCAAGCTTTTTAAGAGAATCATATATGGCGTGCCAGGAGACTCTATGGAATGCTTTCTCAGCATCCAACGAGAGTATCTAATTACAAATTTTTAACTGCATCTAGCCCAGGAAATACTTTGTGCCTAGTAGCAGTGTCTGCTAGTCAGCGGATTATCCCGGCTGTTAAGCAAGCTACACCACCTGTAGTTTAGACACTTAATTTTTTCAAAGGAAATGCTTCGGGACCATGGGATACTCAGTGAAGAGCATCAGGAGGCACCCCAAGGCATAGGGGCTGGGACTGGCAGTAGGATGCCTTGCGGTGGACAGCCGAGCTCGATCCTTATAAAAGCTTTATAACTGCAGCAGCTTTAGTGGACGCTACTGGAGCTGGAATTACGCGGCTGCTGGCATGAGACTTGCCCTCCAATAGATCCTTGTAAATGGATTTAAAGTGTATTCATTCAAATTAGAGAGACAATTTAAATTAAAAAGCTTAGAGCTGCCTCCACCACAGGGGGGCTCGCTCGACCCACCAGCGGACAGGCACCAGTATTGGGAGAGGGGGGCTGGCCGTCAGGGTTCACCGCGGCTCTGGCACAAACCCGGCGACACGGAGGTGGCACGGGCAGGAGCGGACTGGCCGTGTCGGCTTCTCACTTTTTGGATTTTAGAAGGGCATGACATGCCTATATCTGTGTCTCCCCCTCCTTTTACTCCTCCACCTCTTTTATTTTCGCATGACTATATGTACCTGTCACTTTTCCATGTGTTAGTTATGTCTTCTGAGCAGTTTGTCAGCTTTTGGACACCTTTGAAGGTGTTTTCTATGTGTTTCTATGTGTTTTTGTTTGCCTGCCATTGGTTTTAACGGTGTTCGAAGGTGTTCGACGAACAGTTCGGCGAACACACGGGTGTTTGACGAACCGAACCGAACTCGAACACTACGGGGGTGGTTCAACACTACTGGCTATCTCCTCCTTATAGGGTAACAGCCCACGTTTCCGAGCTTTCCGTGTACTCTCGCCTGTATGGCCTGCGACGTGGGTTCCTTTCTGCTCCCGGCCTGGTACGGCTGTGCTGGTCCCTTCTGTTGTGGCAGAGCCTCCAGGCTTCTTAGGCCAAGGAATATACAGTCCCCTGCGGACTGGTTATCTGCTGTAGGATGTGTAATCCTCCCAGCCTCAGACACCAAAGTCTGGTAAATTAAGTCCTCTATTTGCCAAGACAGGCTCACTTCGCCTCTTGTCTCTGGCTTGTGGCTCTCCTCCTGCCACACTTCCTCTTAGGTGCAATACAACTTTCTGTCCCTGCTCTGCTCCGGGACACGTCTCAATACTGAGACAGGTCATCCAGTTCTCTCTAACCCTGCCCCCAGCACCAGCTTTTATAGGGGCAGCCTGCTCCCTCTACTAGCCTGAGACAGGAGGTACTGCATGCTAATGTTCCCCTGACTAGAGAACATCCCCCTTGCTCTCAGACACAGCTTTATTACATTTTGTGGCATCCAGGCCAGGGTGACACACATTCTCCTCTTGACTCGCTTTGGGCTGGCTGGGCGAGAGGCCCGAATCTACAAATGGAATAGTGAACAGCTCTTCGGAGTGTCCAAGTGTGGGATCAGTTGTCTCCGGACACTCGGCATCGGGGGGGAGGAAGAAGGATCAGGGTGAGGAATATGCGGTCCACATTCACGGCTACTGAGACTTGACCGTGTGGAAGACAGAGTGGTGGTGGTGGTGGCGGCAAAGTGACTGGAAGCATTATCTGCTATCCAACCAGCAACCTTTTGACACCGCTCTGGGTTCAATAGTGGTGTACTGCGATCCCCTTGTAATTGGGACAGGAAGGTCAACAAGATGTGGGTGCTAGTTGTGGCACAATTTCAGATTGCCCACTGCCACGTCCTCGGCCTCTGCATGCACCATCACGTCCACTTCCCCGTCCCTTGCCTTGCACCTTGCCCATTTTAAATGGAGGACAATATTTTCCATGTTCACGAGAAATGGCTGATTTTGGAACGCAGTTATATGTGATACGTCTGACAGAGAACGACTGTTTTAAATAGCAGACCTGTAATTTACTAATATTATTCTACACAAAGATCTAGCGTGAATAGCTTTACTGACACACTGCAACAAAATGAAAATGGAAGAAATGGCTGATTTTGGAACACTCTTATAGCTTGACCAACACACTGCAATGAAATGGAAAGCAGAAATGCCTTATTTTTGATGACATGTCTGACAGAGAACCAAGGTTTTAAATTTCAGGCATGTAATATACTAATATTATTCTACACAGAGACCTAGTGTGAATAGCTTGACCAACACACTGCAACGAAATGAAAATGGAAGAAATGGCTGATTTTGGAACACTGTCATAGGTGATATGTCTGACAGAGAACCATGGTTTGTAATAGCAGGCATGTAATTTATTAATATTATTTTACACAGAGACCTCTTGTGAGTAGCTTGACCAACACTCTGCAACGAAATGGAAGGCAGAAATGGCTGATTTTGGAACACTGTTAGAGGTGATATGTCTGACAGAACCACGGTTTTAAATAGCAGGCCTGTAATTTACTAATAATATTCTTCACAGACACCTAGTGTGTATAGCTTGACCGACACACTGCAAGGGGGCCAATATTCTCCACGTTCAGCTCAAATTTCTGGATTTTTATCGCTGAAATATGGAACAGATCTGGCTGTATTCTGCAGTGCTAACAAGAAAATGGAATAGAAAAATGATGTACTCTGGACTGCTTTTTAAGCAAATAACCAGGATTAACATAAAAAAAAAAATTGCCCTGGCCCCTGATATCTTGGGCCATGTCTACAAATATCTGTGATTATTACAGCAGCAGCAGCCAGGACATTCCATGAACCCTCTTGCGCTATATGCACTGCAGTCTGCCACATACAATGCCTGCCTGACTAACTCCTGCCTAGCACTGGTTATATGCAGCTGGATTAGTCCTCAGAAGTACCGTTAGTTCAGATGGATATAATATATATATATATATATATATATATATATATATATATATATAAACAGTACAGACCAAAAGTTTGGACACACCTTCTCATTTAAAGATTTTTCTGTATTTTCATGACTTTGAAAATTGTAAATTCACACTGAAGGCTTCAAAACTATGAATTAACACATGTGGAATTATATACTTAACAAAAAAGTGTGAAACAACTGAAAATATGTCTTATATTCTAGGTTCTTCAAAGTAGCCACCTTTTGCTTTGATGACTGCTTTGCATACTCTTGCCATTTGTAATGCACACGCCCGGGCTGAGCGGCGTGTGCGTGTGATTGCAGTGATTCCACTGGACCGTGCCGGAGAGTGAATGCCTGGAGGGGCGTAACTAGGTATTCACCCGATCCGACCAGGGACGCACGACGGCATACGACGCCAGTGCTCCAAGGAGGAACCGAGCAGAGGGACCAGGTGCTACTCCAGGACAGACCCCGGACACGGCTGTTGACCCACACAGGGGAATACAGGAACAGACTGGTAGACTGGCACACAGACTGGTGGGTATAGGCAGGCACGACTGGTATGCAGGCAGGCGGGTATGCAGGCAGGGGGGTACAGGCAAGCACAGCTAGAGTGCAGACAGGGAGGCACTAGCAGGTAGGAACACAGGCGGGATAGGACCCAGTACACACTGGGACTCAGGAACAGAACCACAGATGTGGCGGACAAACAGCAGAGTGAGGCCGCCCAGAGAGGTGAGCGAGAACAGGGCAGGACAAAGCCGCCTGGAGCGGTGAGCAAGAGTAGAGCAGGACAAGGCCGCCAGGAGCGGTGAGCAAAGGGTCAGAGCTGAGCAAGACTGCCGGAGCAGTGAGCAAGAGTAAAGCAGGACGAGACCGCCTGGAGCGGTGAGGAAGAGTGGAGCAAGACTGCCGGAGCAGTGAGCAAAAGGATAAGAGCAGAGCGAGACTGCCGGAGCAGTGAGCAAAAGGATAAGAGCGGAGCAAGGCTGCCGGAGCAGCGAGCAAAGGAGTCAGAGCAGGCTAGAACCGCCGGAGCGGTGAGCAAAGGAGTCAGAGCAGGCTAGAACCGCCGGAGCGGTGCGCAAAGGAGTCAGAGCAGGCTAGAACCGCCGGAGCGGTGAGCAAAGGAGTCAGAGCAGGCAAGGCTGAGCAGGGGGGACAGGGCTCTGTTCACACGGAACAGACAGGAAGGGAAAGGCAGAGCCAGATACCCACAGGGTACTTGCAGTGAAGTAGCGAGTGGACCACAAACTCACAAACGGGAGTACAGAGACAACAAGCAGGAGTTAGGTACGAGTTCAGACTCTGCAGAAAAAAGGAAGGGAACGGACATAGAGGCAAAACAGGTAAAGGATAGGAGAGAGTTCAGACTGGAACTGAGTGTACGGAGGAGACCGACACTGCAGCGGAATACAGGAGCGGGTCTGGGAATACGGCCCCCAGAGAGGCAGGATGAACAGGCAAGGAGCGTGTTCAAACAGGACAGACAAGATACAGGAACGGATCTAGGTAATCAGCCCCTAGAAGGCGGAAGGAACAGGCTAGGAGCGTGTTCAGACAGGCCTGGAAATACAGCCTCCAGGATAGGCAGACAAGAGAACACAGACAGGACTCAGTTCAGACACGGGAACTGATACCACAAGGCAGGAGACAGACAGGACTCAGCTCAGACACGGGAACTGATACCGCAAGGCAGGAGACATAGACAGGACTCAGTTCAGACACAGGAACTGATACCACAAGGCAGGAGACATAGAACGGGACCTGGCACCTTCAGAGTGAAAGCACACACTGAATGAAACACTATGCTCAGGCAGGGATAGATGGGAGCAGCTGAGCTATATACCAGGTGACAGACAGCAATAGGCTGAGGACGCACAAGGGGTGTGACCCACAGCAGGTACAAAAAGCAGGAAGTGATCGGGCGCCGCCCTTAAGCAGCAGAAACAGACACAAACAGGCAGCATGGAGGGAAGCCAGAGAGACATTCTGGACTGGAGATAAAGTGCGCGCTCTTGCACAGTGGGAGATGGACCACCATGCAAGGACGCCGCCAGGTATGTTACACCATTCTCTTGATGAGCTTCAAGAGGTAGTCACTGGAAATGGTTTTCACTTCACAGGTGTGCCCTGTCAGGTTAAATAAGTGGGATTTCTTGCCTTATAAATGGGGTTGGGACCATCAGTTGTGCTGTGCAGAAGTCTGGTGGATACACAGCTGATAGTCCTACTGAATAGACTGTTAGAATTTGTATTATGGCAAGAAAAAAGCAGCTAAGTAAAGAAAAACGAGTGGCCATCATTACTTTAAGAAATGAAGGTCAGTCAGTGCGAAGAATTGGGAAAACTTTGAAAGTGTCCCAAGTGCAGTTGCAAAAACCATCAAGCGCTACAAAGAAACTGGCTCACATGAGGACCGCCCAAGCAAAGGAAGACCAAGAGTCACCTCTGCTTCTGAGGATAAGTTTATCCGAGTCACCAACCTCAGAAATCACAGGTTAACAGCAGCTCAGATTAGAGACCAGGTCAATGCCCCACAGAGTTCTAGCAGCAGACACATCTCTACAACAACTGTTAAGAGGAGACTTTGTGCAGCAGGTCTCCATGGTAAAATAGCTGCTAGGAAACCACTGCTAAGGACAGGCAACAAGCAGAAGAGACTTGTTTGGGCTAAAGAACACAAGGAATGGACATTAGACCAGTGGAAATCTGTGCTTTGGTCTGATGAGTCCAAATTTGAGATCTTTGGTTCCAACCACCGTGTCTTTGTGCGACGCAGAAAAGTTGAACGGATGGACTCTACATGCCTGGTTCCCACCGTGAAGCATGGAGGAGGAGGTGTGATGGTGTGGGGGTGCTTTGCTGGTGACACTGTTGGGGGATTTATTCAAAATTGAAGGCATACTGAACCAGCATGGCTACCACAGCATCTTGCAGCGGCATGCTATTCCATCCGGTTTGCGTTTAGTTGGACCATCATTTATTTTTCAACAGGACAATGACCCCAAACACACGTCCAGGCTGTGAAAGGGCTATTTGACCAAGAAGGAGAGTGATGGGGTGCTACGCCAGATGACCTGGCCTCCACAGTCACCAGACCTGAACCCAATCGAGATGGTTTGGAGTGAGCTGGACCGCAGAGTGAAGGCAAAAGGGCCAACAAGTGCTAAGCATCTCTGGGAACTCCTTCAAGATTGTTGGAAGACCATTTCCGGTGACTACCTCTTGAAGGTCATCAAGAGAATGCCAAGAGTGTGCAAAGCAGTCAAAGCAAAAGGTGGCTACTTTGAAGAACCTAGAATATAAGACATATCTTCAATTGTTTCACACTTTTTTGTTAAGTATATAATTCCACATGTGTTAATTCATAGTTTTGATGCCTTCAGTGTGAATGTACAATTTTCATAATCATGAAAATACAGAAAAATCTTTAAATGAGAAGGTGTGTCCAAACTTTTGGTCTGTACTGTATGTTGTGGAATACCTATACTAACAGGACGTTCAATGGACCCTCTTGCACTATATGCACTGTAGTCTGCCACATACCCTGCTTGCCTGCCTTACTCTTGCTATCACCACTGAATATATGCAGCTGGATTAGTCCTCAGAAGAACTGTTAGTTCAGATGGATAGATATATATATATATATATATATATATATATATATATATATATATATATATATATATATATATATATATATATATATATATATATATATATATATATATATATATATATATATATGTTGTGGAATTCCTATACTAACTATAAACAAGCAAATCTCTCCCTGAATCAGCAGCAACTCTCCCTACTCTGCCTGATTCCGGGGTAGACTGTGACGAGCATAGTGGCGCCAGGTCTTATATAGACCTGATGATGATGTGCGGCCAGTCAATCGCTGTAATGCCACAACCAACATGGCTACGGCATTACAGTGCGTGGCAGGCAATCCTTGCATGTTCATTGGCTCTCTAAACAGTGCCAAACATGCAAGGAGGGGACCCGAGTTCCTGCCCGAGCAACCTGGAAATACTTGCCGAGCGCCAAGCCTGTCGAGCACCGTGACGCTTGGGCGAGTACCGAGCAGTGGCGAGCATGTTCGCTCATCACTACTTACCATTTGTCAAATGACGTAAATGTGAATAAGAGCCGAGCAGGACTGAGACCCTGAATAATGGACACCCAGTAATGGGGAGCTATATAAATGCTATATAAATGTAATATCCAGCTTAAGTAAAAGGGAGGCCACACCCTTATTTGCACAAAGTGCAAAAACCTGAAACAAAAACCGAAAGAAATGAACTGGAATATAAGTTGGTTTACATGCAATGTGTAGGTGCATGTTCACAGCGGCCACTAAACAGGTAAAACCTAAGATTAAAAAAAAAAGAGCAAATACCTTGCATTAAGTAAATAAATAGCAATAGTGCATGAAAATAACATAGGGTACTTGGTTAACATAATTTTGATCAAAAAAACATAAAAGTCATCCACCTAATCACGGTTCCCCTATTTGGGACGGTCCCAACCTCTAGTATTAAAACCTTACCATATGTCAAATAATGTAAATATGAATAAGGGCAGAATGCATTTTTAAAAAAGAGCTGGATCCTACCTGCCCTTAAAATTAGAACCAACATAAAGGAGCTATATATTGTAAGTAATTATCCTCTGAAAACCCCAATAAAAATAATACCAACAACCTAAAACACATGGTGTACAAGGTCTCATAAAACTAGATTTTTATTACATAAATTAAAAATGAAGAAAATATTAACAAGCAGAGTTACCCAATAGGGGCCAACATGAGAATATATAGTACATAAATTGTTTGAAAAATGTACACAACAGACAAAATAACTAGTATCCAATAAATATGTCTAGCAAATGCCTGTCAGTGCATATTAGGTTAGGGTCCCAACAAAGGGGTAGGTCTTGTCGCTGGCTATTGGGCTCTCACAAATTGGCCAATTTGTGAGCTAAGTACCTTTATTTTTAACATATTTTCTATAGCAATAATGCAGTTCCAATATCATATATTCAATGTTTGCATATTATAGTGTTTCAGAATGCATGTTTTTTCTTAGCTTTATAAAATTATCATCACAGAATTTTGGTCCCTGTAAGGGCGCATAATAAACATTCTTCTTCAACTTCTTGAAGCTCTTCTTCTCTTGGCTTAAATCTATGACAAGCTTTCTGTTTCACTCATTTTAGTTTAAACCACATTTTATATAGGACTATAGATTTCAGTTGTGGTTCAATAGACATCTCTCAAAATTCTGTAATTCTGTGGTCTAATTACATCTTGTGTATTATTAGCTTTTATTAGTCTGAGCTTGTAATGATATGCCCTTGATTTCACTCAACTGACTCTTCAGCTTCTGAAACAAAACATATATTTTGTTGAATTACAGGATATACTGAATAACTGTTATGCTTTTTAGTTGAAGTTCTAATTTATGTTCCCATTTATCTAAATTTAACAATTTTCTTGGAAAATTTAAATAAAGTCTTGAGAAAAAGCTAGGGGTAAGTAATATTTCTATTGAAGTAGGAATTAAAAAGAAATGTTTGATATGGTAAATAACAAGCACATAATGGGTTTCAATGGGATATGTTAATAGGAAGCAAAAGAAAGGCAGCCATACTATGAAGAAAAAATGAACAGAAAATTATGTGAACCTGAACTAGAGACATAAAATAATACAGTACAATACGGGCATATTTATTCTTCATTAGATCTTAAAAGATTATGTTTTGAACAATAGAACAATAAAATGGAAAAAAAGTATTACAGGGAAACTTATACATGTTTGAGAGTAAGTGGAGGTTAAAAATGCCCTTTTAACTTGACTTGTGAACAGCAGTATTAATACTGAGTCTCACGTAAATCAGAAAAATATCTAACTATAAATGTCACGATTGCTGCCTTCTGTGTGGGATTGCTATGCTGTCCTATTGAACTGGTTCTTGCTGTGTTTTGATGGACTGCTTGGCTGTCCAATCCTGTGAGTGGCAAGTCGGGCTCTCAGTGCTTTGATTGACAGCTCGGCTGTCCAATCTTTGACTGGGATTTGCAGGGCAGTCTCCAGGTGTTCAGTGTTCTGGAGATTGCCCAAGCTATTTAACTGAGCTGACTGCCCCTATTCCCTGCCAGACGTAGTCTTCCGGGTGAGTGTTTGCCTCATTCTGTTGTTCTGTGTTCTGATCTTCTGCTGCCTGACCCTTTGGACCATATTCTGACTACCTCCTTGTCTTGCCCTTTGGCTTTATTCTGCTCTCTTGATATTGACCCTGGACTGTGACCTGACTTACGCATCTGTCTTTTCCCTTTATATCTACGGGCTCTCTTGGTATTAATCTCGGAACGTCTGACTATCCGCCTCACGGTCGCTCCGTGAGTTAGTGACTAGTGTGACTTTACATCTGGACATACTTTTTTTTTTCCTCTCACCAATGGATCCAGTTCGTGCACTGTGTGATCAGGTGACGAGTCTGACCTAGATGGTTCTGAATCTGGCCAGGAATCTCCAGAGCCTAGAGTCCTCACAGTCCCAGCTGCAGGGTCAGTTTAGTACTCTGGGTGTGTCCCAAAGCTCTCCGCCAGCAAATGTAGTTATGTTTTCTAGACCTACTGACGTACAGTTGACCACCCCCGCACCAGTTGTGGCACTTCCAAATTCTTGGCGGGGAGGGATCAATTTAGGGTGTTCAAGGAGAGCTGTAAATTATCTTTTACTCTGCGACCCCAGTCTTCTGGGGATGAGTCCCAGCGGGTGGATATAATCATGTCCCTTTTGCGTGGGGGTCCTCAGACTTGGGTATTTTCTTTGTCCACACTAGCCCCAGAACGGTCTTCTGTCGATGCCTTTTTTGATGCTTTATGGATGACTTATGACCAATCTGACAGGGTCCAGGTCGCAGAAGCCAAGATCGCGAACCTGACGCAGGGTGGCCACACTGCTGAGGATTATAGTTCGAAGTTCTGGCAATTGTCCTCTGAGGTTTTTTGGAACGATGCTGCTCTCAGGTGGCAGTTTCGCTGTGGCCTTACGGATACTCTTAAGGACGCTCAGGCCTTGCATCCTCCATCCATGTCTTTGTGGGAGGTTATGACTCAGGCCATTCGTATGGACCGAAACACTCAAGGACACAGTAAAACAAACGTATAAAAATACTCTGCTGTAAAAAATTAACAGTAAACAGCAAGTGCTAGTAAAAAGGTGATAAAAAACAAGGTATTTAGTTGACACGTTTTTTGCAAAAAATGTATACTAAGCCGCTCTACCAACGTCAAGGTAACCCAGATCAGAGCAGTCCCTATCTGATGTATTTAAAAACTGATCATGTGTATGGTACCTATATGAGAAGATCTAACAGGTGATGTCCATGTGGACCCGCTGCAGAGGACGGCATTTTATGTGCATGGCCCACAAGGGAGGGGTGGAGACCTCCCTAATCTTGCAAAAGCAAGAAACAAATTGAATTGAATACAAACACATGGGCCATGCACACAGTGAACAAGTCTGTAGGACAGTGTGTTATGTTCTGCAACATGTACTAAGGAAAGAAAGGGGAAGGCTGTCCCTACAGTAAGACTAAGCTGAATCCCTACGATGTAGAGGGCTGCCAGTTCCTTGCGAACAGACCCGCCTTAGTCCTCGGCTAGTCTGAACGAAGACCTATAGCATAAGGGGAGGGGTCCCTAAAAGAACTAAGGACTGAAACAAAAATGGGACACCTCCTAAACAGAGAAGTTGTTGCAGAACACAATAGGATAAACTGACAAAAAGGTACTAAAGGTCCCAGAAGGACCAAGCGAACTGACAGAGATAGGCACCGAAGCACCTGGCTAGCAAAACAGTCAAACGACACTGAAGTCCAGCACAGCCAGAAGGGCGGAGCTGGAATGTAAAGGCAGATGGTCACGTGACCGCAAACACAAGATGGAAAAAACAAACAGGAGGGTTCTGACAGTACCCCCTCATTTATGAGGATCCTCTGGATCCTTCAGGCCCAGGCCTATCCGGAAACCTCTTGTGGAAAGCTTTAACAAGCCTAGGAGCAGAGACATCATCCGCCCTTACCCAGGAGTTATCTTTGGGACCGAAACCCTTCCAGGAGACAAGATACTGTAGTCTCCCTCTATGCCATCTAGAAATCAAGATGCGAGAAATTTTATTCGCCGTCTTCCACCACAGGAGGAACTGACAGTGGCATCCCTATCTGATACATCAGCCTTTTTCAACAAGGAAACATGAAACACAGGATTAATCTTCCAGGAAGTAGGGACAGCCAACCTAACCGCAGATGGGTTAACAACGTGAAGCACTTTAAATGGACCCACAAACTTAGGACCCAGTTTTTTTAGAGAGAATCCTCAACCGCAGGATCTTTGAGGACAACCAAACCATCATCCACAGTAAACAAAACTTCCTTACGTTTCCTGTCAAAATACTTCTTGGACTTCTTGAAGGTTGCAACGTATATTAGTCCAAACTCTCTCCAAATCAACGGAAAAATTCTCCTCCTCCGGCACCGCCGACCCCAATTTGGAGAACAAACCAAAAGACGAATGTCTCCCAATACAACAAAAAAAAGGAGAACACCCAGCAGAGGAGGATGTATGATTGTTAAGAGCAAATTCTGTGAGAGGCAGAAACTCAGACCACACGTCTTGATTGTCCGCCACAAAACAACGCAAAAACTGTTCTACATCCTGGTTCTTTCTTTCAGTCTGTCCATTAGACGCAGGATGATACCCAGACGAAAATGACAAATGGACTCCCAACCTGTCACAAAAAGCACGCCAAAAGTGAGACACAAACTGAGGTCCTCTATCAGAAACAATATCGGTGGGAATGCCATGAAGCTTGACAATCTCCTTAACAAACGTCTTAGCGAGTGTCTTGACGCAGGGCAACTTAATGAATGGAACCAAATGACACATCTTACTAAAACGGTCCACGACCACCCAGATGACAGTAAAACCCTCGGACACAGGAAGATCAGTAATAAAATCCATTGTGAGATGCGTCCAAGGTGCACTAGGAACCTCCAGAGGGCAAAGCAACCCCGCAGCAGGAGTATGTGAAGCCTTTGACCTAGCACACACCATACATTGATGCACCCAGATGATGACTTATTTCTGCCATCCAGGCCACCAAAAACTGCGACTGATAAGTCTCTTAGTCTCCGAAATTCCTGGATGACCTGCCAAACCGAGACTCATGACACTCCACAAACAAATCTCTCCTAAAGTTTCTAGGCACAAACAACCTCCCATGGGGAGTGTTAGATGAAGTATCATATTGAGCTTTCAGAATTCCATTCTCCACAACGGAGTCCAATGCCGCCACCACAACTCCTTTCTGTAAAGTGCTCTCCTCCTCCTCGGCACCGACCGTAGGAGAGAATCTGCGAGATAAAGCATCGGCTTTAACATTCTTAGTACCAGGGATATAGGTAACAGAAAAATGAAACTGAGAAAAAAAAAAAGTGCCCACCTAGCTTAACGGGCATTCAAACGCTTGGCAGCATCCAGATAGATCAAATTCTTATGATCTGTGAAAACCTGAATAGGAAATCTAGTGCCTTCCAAAAAATGATGCCAATGTTCAAACGCGAGTGTAATAGCCAGCAACTCCCGATTTCCAACATCATAATTCAGTTCGGTTTCTGAAATTTTTTTCAAAAAGAAGGCACAAGGATGTACTCCATCCCTGTTCTCCTGAGACAAAACTGCTCCAACCCCCACCGATGAAGCATCGACCTCGACCAAAAAAGGCTTGGTCTCATCAGGCTGCATAAGGATAGGGACAGAACTGAACCTCTCTTTGAGATACTTAAATGCTTCAATGGCCTCAGTAGTCCACTGGACCGTATTCGCACCTTTCCTGGTGAGATCGGTTAGAAGCTTAACAATTACAGAAAAATTCTTAATGAATTTCCTGTAATTGGCAAAACCCAAAAATCTCTGTATAGATTTCAAACCAATAGGCCTAGGCCATTCCTGCACAGCCTGAACCTTCACCGGGTCCATCTCAAAGCCCTCGTTGGAGACAATGTAGCCCAAAAAAACAAATTTTCTGCACAGCGAATTCACATTTCTCCAGCTTAGCAAAGAGTGAATTATCACTCAATAACTGCAAAGCTTCACATACATTCTGCCAATGGGACTCCAGATCTGGCGAATAAATCAAAATGTCATCTAAATACACAACCACATTCTTACCAATCAAAGGTCTCAGGATGTCATTAATAAGGTTCTGAAAAAATTCAGGTGCATTGGTAAGACCAAAAGGCATCAACAGATTCTCAAAATGACCTGCCGGAGTGTTAAAAGCAGTTTTCCATTCATCACCCTCCTTAACTCGTAACAAATTGTATGCCCCCCGGAGATCAATTTTAGAGAACCACTTGGCCCCCACCAACTGGTTAAACAAGTCAGGAATTAACGGCAATGGGTAGGAATTGCGTACGGTAATCTTATTAATTTCACAAAAATCCAGACATGGACGTAAACCCCCGTCCTTTTTTAACAAAAAAAAATCCAACTGCCACAGGCGACTTAGAAGGTCTAATATGACCAGCAGCCAGGCTTGTCTGTATGTACTCCTCCATGGCCTTTCAGGGATAGTCAGATTAAACAAGCGACTCTTGGGAAGAGTAGCTCCCCGAACAAACTCAATGGCGCAATCATAATCCCTATGAGGAGGTAAAACTTGCGACTCCTCCGAAAAAACCCTCCAAAAATCTTGAATAGGTACAGGTAATTCCCCTTTTTCCACAGCCGCAATGCGAACATTACAACATTTATCATAGCACTTCGGACTCCAACACTTAATCACATTAGTAGACCAGTCCAGCAAAGGATTGTGTAGTTTTAACCAAGGCAAACCTAAAATGACCGGAGAGGGTAAATTATCCAATGCAACAAAATCCCAAATTTTTGGTGAACTCCATTGATAGTGAGGGGAAATGCAGCAACCTTGTGAGTAATACATTTCAAGGGAGTGTTATCAATTGCAATCACAGAAATAGATGATGACAAAGGTTTAGATTTCAATTTAAGGTTTTCCAAAAACCCTTTATCAATCACATTAAGTGTTGAACCACAATCCACAAATACCTGAAATTCAATCAAATTTTCCTGCAAAGTAGTACTCCCTGAAAGAAATACTCCTGCAGAGCGTAAACAAGCTATACGGGCGTAACTGACTTTTTTTTTCCCTTTACTTAAATGAAGATCACAATACTTAATCAAATGGTCAGCTTTACCACAATAAAGACAGTCCCTCGGTGAACCTCCGGTCTCTTTACTGAGAGCGGAGTGACATCGCCCCAACCTCCATCGATTCTCCGCCATCAGAGCAGATTTTCTGGGGACTAGGACCTGACATTACAGGAGTCTTTACCTCATTCACCCTGGACCTCAGTCTCCTGTCCACAGGAACAGCTAATTGCATGGCATCCTGCAGAGTCTCAGGTGCGGGGAATGCAATTAGCAGATCCTTAACCCTTTCACTCAGACCAGCAAGAAATAAACATTTCTGTGCAGGATCATTCCATTTAACTTCTGAAGCCCATTTCCTGAAGTGTGTGCAATAATTTTCAACATCACCTGACCGCTGATTCAAACGCCTGAGTTCTGCCTCAGCAGATGAGATTCTATCAGGATCATCATATAATAGCCCCATAGCAGAAAAAAATTCTTCTGCAGACCTTAAACACGGATCATTAGGTTGGAGAGAAAAGACCCACCCCTGTGGTTCTTTGTGCAAAAGTGACATAATAAAACCAATGCGCTGTGATTCATTCCCAGAGAACCTTGGTCTCAAACGAAAATATAACAAACAAGCATTTTTAAAGAAAAAACAATCTTGCTGTTTACCATAAAAAACTTCAGGCAGTCCTACCTTGGGTTCCACAAAATGCGCTCCAGAACAGCTACTCACGTGTTGCTGTAGCTCGGCCACCTCCAGAGACAATCCCTGCAAGCGTTGAGCCAAATCCTGGACGGAAACCATACTGATCCCCGAATTTCTTTCCTTTTAGTGTTTTGGGCTGGACTTACTGTTATGATCTGCAACAAGTACTAAGGAAAGATGGGGGAAAGCTGTCCCTACAGTAAGACTAAGCTGAATCCCTACAATGTAGCGGGCTGACTGTTCCAAGCGAACAGACCCGCCTTTGTCCTCGGCTAGTCTGAACGAAGACCTATAGCATAAGGGGAGGGGTCCCTAAAAGAACTAAGGACTGGGACAAAAAATGTGACACCTCCTAAACAGAAGTTGTTGCAGAACACAAAAAGACAAACTGACAAAGAGGTACAATAGGTCCCAGAAAGACCAAGCGAACTGACAGAGAGGCACCGAAGCACCTGGCTAGAGAAACAGTAAAACACTGAAGTCCAGCACAGCCAAAAGGGTGGAGCTGGAATATAAAGGCAGATGGTCACGTGACCGCAAAACACAAGATGGAAAAAACAAACAGGAGGGTTCTAACAGCTGCTGCTTGAACTGCTACTGCTGCTGCCACTGCGTGAGGACCAATTGCCTTAACAGCTTCTCCATTTTGTCCTCAGGGTTGGGCTGAAAGGTGGCCTGCCGGATTGTGGTCATGCAGCTGCCGGTGGGGTATGCCTCAGTGACAATGCCTGCATTCTCCACCAAGCTGTAAGGCGGCGGTGTTCACACCGTGCAGTAACTGAGGCAGTGACCCAAGCAAGTCCAACATTAGCAGCTTTTATTCAGCACTCACGGGTAAACAGAAAGTCCTCCGGTTCACAGCCGATTAACATAAGTCCATAAACAACGGTTGCCGTGGGCAACGGCCGGGCCGCGCAGAGCCTGACGGGTGCAGAGCCTTCCCAGGTATGTGTTCAGCTACACCCAGGCCCGCCAAGCTTTCCTGCTATGTTCCTAGCAGGTTCCAACACTGGACCTGTGGCAAGAACCACTGGAAAACCCGGGTTGGAGGGAGGAGGCCTTCCCACTGCCTTCCTGTAGCCTCCTCCAAGAAATGAAGGCCCTGCCAGGTTTTACTAGTCTTCCTTAGCCAGATAGCCTGACCAGGTCAATGCTCACCTTCATTCCTGCATTGCAGCCGCAGCTGTGTTTGTGACTGCAATTCACTTCAATGGGTTTAATACGTCTCTGTACATATTCTGGGGGATATATACCGTCCCTCGTATACGATCCCCGTCACTGCCTCACAACATGCATATTACCCCTATATCTGAAAGGAAATAGCATTTCTGGAAGTTACAGGTTCCCTTTAAAGTAGAAAGACTGAGTTGTTAATATTTTTTTGCAATAGAAAACCCATTAAAATTGGCCTGAATATATGTATCTAAATAATGGAAGTATTAAAATTTTATCCTTGCAGCATCTGTAACTAAATTGATTACCTTACTCAAAACTGTATTTCTGAAGCTTCTAAGAACATGCTAGTTCTGGGATTCTCTTTAGTAATAGTCTCAAAAAGCAATGCCTAATGGGGAATGTAATGCTTACAAGCTGGAGCTCCAGGCAACATGGTGAATATCTGTATACATGCCAATGGGGAATTTTTAGAGTGTTGCCAATTCTTAGTGACCAGATGGCTCCAGATGGACAATTTCAATCACTCTTGCAGCTCAGTTCATAAAATATTTCCAAGGGAATTTAAAGAAAAAAAAACAACAAATAAAACAAAAACTGTAAATATAAGATGGCACGTTTTACCATACAGCAAACCTAATTGCAAAAAATTGTGAAGTTCAGGATTAGATATTTTTTGTCTTTTCTTTCAAATGTGCTTGAAGAATAGAAGTTGATTTTGTAAATATGATCTATATCATATCTAAATCACGTATAATATACCATATAGCTAATGCAAAATGTTTACGTTTATTATTTCCTAGTTTTGAAATCAATTTATAGGTTGGCACATGATTACAGAGATATAGCCTAGATGTAGTTTGTAAGTGTTACCTGGTTTTCCATTGCAGTAAACACAGTATATTGTACCTAAGTAATGGAACTTTCATTACCCCTCTATTTTGAGATTACAGCTTTTGAAGGCTGAAAGCCACTCTTGTGCGCACATCATTGCTAGGATTCAATAGTTCAATGGATAACGTGAAAGGGGACCACAACAATGGCTGGGCTTTGGCCAAAATTCTTAGTGTTGCAAAACTTCAAAGAGATAAAATGAAAATTGCAGGGAACTCACCAGTGCCGAAAATCTGGGCAGTGCACATGTTCAAGTCTTCTAACTAGGTGCCATGGATCTCTGTGTAGGCGCCAATTTGAACTGTCAACATAACAATATAGTTTGATCCTATGGTCCAGTAGCGGTCATAGGCTCCCTGCCCCACCACACCCCGTCCTGTAGACTACAAGGTGACTTAAGACCTACAAGATGTCAGTTTCCCAATACAGATGGCACAATGGTGTTACAGCGTTGCACTGCCTGTGCTGATCCAGTGTTTCTGCAGGAAACAAGAATATATTCTTTATCTTTTTGGGGTGGGTGACACAAAAATGGCATCATTCATTTTGAAAGGGGCACTTAAGGATCATAATTACTTTTTAAAGGAGCACAAAGGGGACACTAATTATGTACAAATGGGCATATTGTTCTAAGTGGATACTCAGAGGGGTTATTACTAGGTTAGGGGACACGATTCTTACGTTGCTCCGACCAATAGCCGCCTATGCTGGGCTACTGGTTCAGTTAGCAAAAAAAATATCCAAATGTATAGTATTCCTTGAAATAACCTTTGATCTCATTAGATTTAATGTATGCCATAAGAGTTTAAAATAAAAGTTAATGGCTTACATATGCATCTGTTTCTGCATACAGCTTCATAATGTGTTTGCATATAGTTGATCATTTATTTTTTAGATAAAAAAATAACATTGAATTCTGTAGACTTTTTAATAAAAGGATTACATTTAGAAGGGAATTTTACTACCAAAAGGGTGTTAAGCTCAATAATGAAATAATACATAGTTGGCAATAGGGCTTGGAAAGTCTGATTTATTAAGACTTAATAAAGTGGTATTGAGTCCTAACGATGGTGAGGTAAAATGCAGCAAATTCATAAAGAATCTTCTTATTGGCATGTGCCTCTGTGTGCTTCAACAGAAATGAAGTCAGGAACTGGAGCAACATGTCTGGTGTCAGATATGCCACCAAAGTAGCATAACTTTTGATGAATTCATAGTGAGCTGCCACGCACTGTCCCGGCCATGCTCCCCCCATTTTGCGGAGCTGGCAGAGAATCTGTGAAAACGCTAATAGTTGCACTTTTTTTGCTCAACTTTGCATTGGACAAAAATGTTGCAATTTTTTAAGCATGCTTTGGCATTTTGATAGACAGTTTGCTCTGGACATACACGATACAGCGAGAGCTGTCAATCAAAGTGCCGGCACACGCTTACAGCCGCGGCTCATAGTTTAGTGAGTGATGACTGTAACCACTCTGTACACATCTCCATGGCTGAAAGCCAGCAGCTCCCAGGAGGAAATAAGTTCATATTCTCCCGGTAGCTGCACTACCAGTAAGACAGCCGGGCAGCATTGTAATGCTATTTATCTGCAGGTTAAGCTATGCCTGCATGTAAATATCTTTTTCTGGGTTAACAGGTTTCCTTTAGGGCTCAGTCAGATGGCTGTATAAATCGGACTGAGAGTGCACAGACTGGCCAGTGGGTCTCCCGACCTGAGCGCGATAGCTTCATATATTTTTATGCAGCTGTCACATTTTGGTTGGGAGACCCGCCGGCCAGTCTGTGCACTGCATTCCTATCTCGGTCCAATTTATACAGCCATCTGACTGAGCCCTAAAAGAATCCTGTCTACTCAGAAAAATCTACAAGTATTTACATGCCTGAGGACAATATGATGCATTTTTTTCCCCATCAGCCTTTTTGCAACAAAAAGCAGAAGAAAATTACTTTTTGGATGATTAGGACCGAACCTACTCCATCTTCCATACATATCTACTGCGGATAAATATGGAAAGCTAGATCAGAGATTTATTTGATACATTGGGCATTTTTTTTAGCACATGTTCTCGTTACCTATTGCTTTTTATACACATGGAAATAATGACAGGACAATTTGGCAGGTTTTTTTTTTTTCCCCAACATTAAAGTTTATACCAAGCTAATGAAAGGCTTTATCTAACACCTCAAATGATGCAGAATTCCCTGTAATAATTAAGTTATTGCCAATAACAAAATCACTGAGTGTGTTTATAGATAAAACAGCAAATAAACCTTCTGCTGTGCTGTTTTGTACTATTAGTGCTCCACTGAAGCCAAATCCCTATTTTGCCGAGTGTTGCCAAGGAGATCATATTGAAACAAAATGAAGAAAGAACGGTAATGACACATGGTCATTGTGGTTTCAGGCTAGCTACCAGTTTGACAAAATCATCAAAAGTTAAGATTCTCTTTTTCATTATCGGAGCCTGTTCACAAAAGAGCAGGAAATCCATCAAGCTGCATCTGAATTCTATTTAGCTGCTGAACGAAGCCACATATTTACATTATGCTCTATTCGGTGACGCTTTGCAGTAACAGAGCTGTATTTTAATTTTTGAACCTGGTTTATGATTGCATTTTAAAAATCCAAACAGATGTGCAGCCCTCAGTGAGACATGTAAATGCGGGATGCTCAAGAGAAAAATATGCCTGTAGGCACGACACAATGAAGACCTAACAGTTATATTCTGAAAATAAAGCTGTAGTACATAGAAAATAATACATCTGTGTTTTTATAACATGTTATGATCATTTTGATTTTTTCTTTAATATGTAGGGGCGTAACTACAATAGGTGCAGGGATTGCAATCACACACAGGCCATGGAACCAAAAGTCTCTTTAGCCTATATGAAAAGACCAATACTATTAAAGGCTTGCAATAAATTGTGGCCCTGTTAGAGCTTTTGCATTGGGGCCCGTGAGCTTCCAGTTATGCATACCTAATGTAATAACGGAAAAAGCTTCAACACCTTCCTGTCACGACAATTTTTGTTTTTGCACTTTTGTCTTTTTCCTTCCTTTTTTCCAAGAGCCACAACTTTTTTTTTTATTTTTCTGTTGCATAGTCATATAATGGCTTTTTTTGTGGTATGAGTAGTAGTTTTAAATGACAGAATTGATTTTTACCATATAATATACTGAAAGCCAAGGGGAAAATTCCAAGTGCAATGAAATGCTGAAAAAATACGACTCTGACATTATCTTTTTACCTTTGCTTTAGTGTTCTTTGTACAATGAACTGGCCAACATGATTATCCAGGTAAGGCCACAGCCCCACTATCAGTATTCGATCAGTACTTTTTCTCAGGAGTGGGAGCCAAAACCAGGTGAGGAACAATCAGAGAAAAGGTATAATAGAAACAAGTCACCAATTCTGCATTGATCACCCACTCCTGGATTTGGCTCCCACTCCTGAGAAACAATACTGACCAAATACTGATAGTGGGGCCGTGGCCTTAGTATAATAACAGCAACAGCTTGTATAGCTTTTTTTTATTGCATAAGCTGAAGTTTTTATATATTCCTGTCTAGATTATATAAGATGCTTTGATTCCTTTTATTGCATTTTTTAGGGAACTTTAGCAACTGAAAAAATGCAATTGTGCCAGTTCAGCTTTTTCTTTTTATAGCATTTAGCATTTGGTTTAATTCATATTATTTTTTGATGGATCAGATTTCTATGGATGCGGTAATATCAAATATGCATAGGAGAGTGATTCAAATGTTTATATTTTTAATTTTTAAAAAACTTTTTATTTTATTTTATAGTCCTTTAAAGGACTTGAGCCTGTAATCTTTTGATCAATACAATAAATGTATTGCAGTATATAGACAGAATGTCTTAATACGCAGGTTGAGCTTCATAGAAAGACAAAAATGGAAGCTGTGGGTGCCTTCAGCAGGCCCCCTGCCTGCTATGTGAACCCATGTGACTCTTGCAATTGTGGTGCGATGGCCTATGGGAGCTGTTTACAGAAGAACACCTTAAATCGTGGCATTTAAATTCCACTCTCAGCAGCAATTGGAGTTCTGGTTGCTGTTGTTACAGGCAGATGTATCATCTGGCAGGTAGGGGTCGGGCTCAGCTCCTGAGTCCGCTTCATACATGCACAGGAACCTGTATAGGACATATTACATTTTGCGTTGGGAAGGGGTTAAAATTATTTTTTTTTACAAAAAGATGTCTGCAGATCTAAAGGTCCTAACAGACTAGCTTTGCACACTAGTAAACAACAATCAGTATCTTATTTTTTCATCTCTTACCTTATTTCAACCCACAGTGACTACATATTTAATGCATAAGCAAATCTTACCCTTTCTGTTATTTGTATTATCTTTACTAGACTGTACCCGTATAAATAACCATCACAGTCATAGCTTTTATTCTGCCATGTCTCGGTTCTCCCCACTGTAGTATTTCTCTTTCAACATTATTATTTCTAATTCCTCCATATTTTTAGTGAGGCTTTGGTCACTAGTATACATGCACTTTATATAATTTTATGTACCTTTAGGCTATGTGCCCACGATGCAGAAATGCTCCGGATTTTTCCTGAGTGTTTCTGCATCTCCCTGGCAGAAAAAACGCATGTGGATTGTACATGTGGATTGTACATGCGGATTGTACATGCGGATTGTACATGCATTTTTCCTGCCAGGGACATGCGGATGTGAAGCGTTCTTCACATGCATTTCTGCATGCGGGTTGTCAAGCGCTTTCCAAGCGATTTTAGCATCACTTGGAAAGTGCTTGTCAACTTGGTCACACTATATAAATCCATGCAACCGGCATGGATTTATATAGTGTGACCGTAAAAGAATGGTAAAAAATAAAAAAATAAATATATATTTACCTTCTGATGGCCCCCAGAGTCTTTATGCGATGCGTTTCGGCTTGCCAGCAGCTCGCGGTAGATTAAAGGACCTGCCGACGTCACATGACTAAATGACGTCACGGCAGGTCCTTTTCAGACCATCGTGAGCTGCTGGCAAGCCGAGACGCATCGCTAAGGAGACCGTGGGCCATCAAAAAGGTGAATATAATGTATATTTTTTATTTTATTGTTTTTTTTACAGGTACTATGATAACCGAGTCCGGTGGAGAGTCTCCTCTTCTCCAGACCCGGGTACCATCCGCACATTGAAACGCATGGATCCAGTAATGCGGATTCCATGCGTTCCAATGCAAGTCAATGGTGGCGAAAACGCCGCGTTTACGCAAAATAATTGGTAGTGCTGCAGATTTTTCCGCAATGATAATCCGCAGTGGAAATTTCCGCAGCATGTGCATAGCACATGCGGATTATCATTGGGGAACATGGCAAACTTTCTACCAAGTGTTTAAGCATTTCTGCAGCAGAATTGCCGCTGCCGAAACGTTTAAAAAACGCATAGTGGGCACACAGCCTTATTCCTCCTCTCTCTATTAGCTGTTCTAACCATTTCCCCCATTTCTAACCATTTCCCCCATTCACCTCCAATTTTTTTTTCTTTTTACTGATTCTCAAGTGACTATCTACACAGTATACCCTTCTATTATGTAATTCACTCAGATTCCTAATTTAAATTGTTCTCCAACCTTCTGAAAAAAAACAAAGACATGAGCTGGAGCACATTTCAGTTTGACTGCAACGTGTTGGTACACATTAACACTGTAGCCATTAAATCCTCACGATTGGGTGCACATTGTCTCATTGGGATGATTTTTACGATTTTTTGATCAGAATGGTGTCACCTGGGTACCCCATGTCATTTACATGTACTATTACTATTCATTTACTTACTGCAGGGTGTTTGCTTATTTTGTTTTTATCCTAGGTTCTGTCTGTTAATGGCCTCAATGTGAATGTGCACGAACACATTGCCCTTACACTTATACTTGCTTCAGCTCATGTCTTTGGTTTTTGTTCAGTTTTTGTACTTTGTACATACAGGGGTGTAGCTTCCCCTTTCTGGGTTGTGTATAACTTTCTATAGCTTTCCACAGGCCGGTGTTTGAACAGTCAGGCTTGTGTCCTGCTCTGCTCCATCTATTGAGGCCTCCTGGCACTTAGAGAGGTGAATCACTAGAGATAGGACCGTTTCGATTGGGTACACCTCGTCACGATGAGAAGGCTTTTACGCTTTTTTGATCAGAATGGTGTCAACTGGATACTGGATGTTATTTACATGTACTATTACTAATTAGGGCAGCATGGTGGATAAGTGGTTAGTACTGCAGCCTTAAAGCGCTGGGGTCCTGGGTTCAAATCCCACCAAGGACAACATCTGCAAGGAGTTTGTATGTTCTCCCCATGTTTGCGTGGGTTTCCCCTGTGTTCTCTGGTTTCCTCCCACACTCCAAAGACATACTGATAGGGAATGTAGATTGTGAGCCCCAATGGGGACAGTGCCAAAATTGTCTGAATTGTAAAGCACTGCAGAATATGTTAGTGCTATATAAATAAAAATATTGTTATTATTTTTTATTTTGCTTTTTACCTATTTTGTTACATTATAACTGTGAGGCAGTGACTGGGATCGTATATGAGGGACGTTCTATATACCCCAGAATGTGTACAGAGACCTATTAAACCCTTTGGAGTGCATTGCAGTCACAGACACAGCTGCGGCTGCAATGCAGGAATGAAGGTGAGCATTGACCTGGTCAGGCTATCTGGCTAAGGCAGATTAAGTAAAACCCGGCCGGACCTGCATTTCTTGGAGGAGGCTACAGGAAGGCAGTGGGGCGGCCTCCTCCCTCCAACCCGGGTTTTCCAGTGGCTCTTGCCACAGGTCCTTTAAAAACCCTGAATTAAGGGTTAGTGTTCAGTGTTGGGACCTGCTAGGAGCATAGCAGGAAAGCTCGGCGGGCCGGGGTGTAGCTGAACCCATGCCTGGGAAGGCTCTGCACCCGTCAGGCTCTGCGCGGCCAGGCACAGTTGTTGCCCATGGCAACCCTTGTTATGGACTTATGTTAACCCAGCTGCGAACCGGAGGACTTTCAGTTTTACCCGTGAGTTGCTGAATAATAGCTGCTTATGTTGGACTTGCTTGGGTCACTGCCTCTGTTACTGCACGGTGTGAACACCGCCGCCTTACATAACTTATTTTTAAATATGTTTGTAATCCAATTTGTGTGTAATGTATCAACACTAAATAGTTTAAGTTATTGAAGGAAAGTGAGAAAAATATAGGCAAAATATAAATTTAAGGGATCAAATACAGAGAAGGAAATTATTATTTGATCCCTTGCTGTTTTTGTAAGATTGCCCACTAACAAAGACATGAACAGTCTATAATTTTAAGGATAGGTTTATTTTAACATTGAGAGATAGAATATCCCCAAAAAATCAAGAAAAGCACATTGTATAAATTAGATAAATTTATTTGCATTTTGCAGTGAGAAATAAGTATTTGATCCCCTAAATACCATTATGAGTTCTGGCTCCTACAGAACAGTTAGACGCTCCTAATCAACTCTTTAGCTGCATTAAAGATGGCTGTCTTACATAGTCACCTGTATAAAAGACTCCTGTCCACAGACTCAATTAATCAGTCTGACTCTAACTTCTACAACATGGGCTAGACCAAAGAGCTTTCTAAGAATGTCAGGGACAAGATCATAGACCTGCACAAAACTGGAATGGGCTACAAAACAATAAGTAAGACGCTGGGTGAGAAGGAGACAACTGTTGGTGCAATAGTAAGAAAATGGAAGAAATATAAAATGACTGTCAATCGACATCGATCTGGGGCACCATGCAAAATCTCACCTCGTCGGGTATCCTAGATCATGAGGAAGGTGAGAGATCAGCCTAAAACTACACGGGGGGAACTTGTTAATGATCTCAAGGCAGCTGGAACCACAGTCACCAAGAAAACCATTGGTAACAGATTATGTGACACCCCAGGGGTCTGGTTGCCACAGTAATAGAGATATTATGTCTGAGAGCAAGTGGGAGGTTTCTCTGGTCAGGAGCCCTAAGCATGCAACACTGCCCGCCCAGACCTGGGAGGGGAGGAATCTGCCCTTATAAACTGAGTCTGGGGCGGGATTAAGTCAGTCAGAGCCTGGAGAGGGAAAGTGACAACAGGAGCTCTGTAGGAGCAGGAGCGAGTGCCAGAGGCTGGAAGCTAGAGAGCTCGCCTTGGCTGAAGACACTAATTCCGGACACGGAGTCCGAGGCTGTGGGGACATCCAGGTCCAGCAGCAAAATCCAACCGGCAGGGGATTCCATGTCCTCTGGCTTTAGAAACCCGAAGGCATGGTCACAAGCAAGGGACCAGCACCGCCATCGTGAAGCGGAGGCTAACGGAAGGCCCCAAGTCACCGGCCATACGGGTGAGCACCACACGGTATACTCAGGGACGTGGGCTACTTCTACCCGCATAGAGCAAGGTAGCCAGGAAAGAGTGCAGATAGTCGGGGAGGCCTACAACTCCACCTGGCCAGGGGAGATCCTGCTTGCTCACAGACTGACCAGGCCCCTACTGCTAACCAGTACTCCCGGGAGGGTCTGCTTTATACCATCAGTAAAGACCCTGAACTGCACCACATGTCTGTGATTCCTTGCCGCACCAGCACCATTACTACTGGGACGCTCACACCATCACTCCCATCATCCACATTAGCTGCCCTGAGGCAATACTTCTCCCGTGGGGAGCTATCCCATACTCAGCTGCGCAAACAACATCAGCCTCAGCGGTCTGCAGCGCAGCGGCGGTCCCCACTGACCGCAATCCACGGGTGGCGTAGTCGGACATTTGCTATTACATTAAGACTGCCACTGGTTTGACCGCCCTGGGCACGGACCGGGTCACCGCCATGGACAACTACAACCCCCAGCGATCCGGCTCCGGGTATCCCCCTGCACAGCACAGGCCCAGGGGGCGCGTCAATTACGCCTTAAAGATTTAAAATCCTGCAGTGCCCGCAAGGTCCCCCTGCTCAAGAAGGCACATGTGCAGTTCCATCTGAAGTTTGCCAATGAACACCTGGATGATTCTGTGAGTTATTGGGAGAAGGTGCTGTCGTCAGATGAGACAAAAATTGAGCTCTTTGGCATTAACTCAACTCACCGTGATTGGAGGAAGAGAAATGCTGCCTATGACACAAAGAACACTGTCCCCACTGTCAAGCATGGATGTGGAAACATTATGTTTTGGGGGTGTTTCTCTGCTAAGGGCACAGGACTACTTCACCGCATCAATAGGAGAATGGATGGAGCCATGTACCGTAAAATCCTGAGTGACAACCTCCTTCCCTCCGGCAGGACATTAAAAATAGGTTGTGGCTGGGTCTTCCAGAAAGACAATGACCCCAAAACCTATAGCCAAAGCAACAAAGGAGTGGCTCAAAAAAAAGCACATTAAGGTCATGGAGTGGCTTAGCCAGTCTCCAGACCTTAATCCCATAGAAAACTTATGGAGGGAAATGAAGATCTGAGTTGCCAAGAGACAGCCTCAAAATCTTAATGATTTAGAGATGATGCAAAGAAGAGTGGACCAAAATTCCTCTTGACATGTGCGCAACCCTCATCGTCAACTACAAAAAATGTCTGACTGCTGTGCTTGCCAACAAGGGTTTTGCCACCAAGTATTAAGTGTTGTTTGGCAAAGGGATCGAATACTTATTTCTCACTGAAACTGAAAATAAATATATCTAATTTATTCAACGTGATTTTCTTGACTTATTTTGGGATATTCTATCTCTGTGTTAAAATTAACCTACCCTTAAAATTATAGACTGTTCATGTCTTTGTCAGTGGGCAAACTTACAAAAACAGCAAGGGATGAAATAATTATTTCCTTCACTGTAACTAAAAATTGGCATGTGCATATGTATTCGCTCCTTTTGAGATGAAGCCCCTAAAAATTTCTGGTGCAAGCATTTACCTTGATAAGTCACATGCTTAGTGAAAAGAAGTCCACCTGTGTGCAATCTAAGTGTCATATGGTCTGTAAGTATATACACACCTTTTCTGAAAGGCCACAGAGGGTGCAACACCATTAAGCAAGACCCACCACTAACTAACACCATGAAGACCAAGAGGATTTTCAGAAAAGTCAGGGACAAAGTTGTTGAGTTGGGCTATAAAAAAATATCCCAAATCTCTGATGATCCCCAGAGCACCATCAAATCCATTATCATCAAATGGAAAGAACTTGGTACCACAACAAACCTGCCAAGAGAAGACCACTCACCAAAACTCTCAGCCTGGGCAAGGAGGGCATTAATCGGAGAGACAGCACAGAGACCAAAGGTAACCCTGAAGGAACTGCAAAGTTCCCAAGCAGAGACTTGAGTATCTATCCATAAGACTACAATAAGCCGTACACTCCATAGAGGTGGCCTTTATGGAAGAGTGGTGTCACGCTACTGGCGATACTGGACTGGAGGTCAGTGGCCGGAGCAGATGTTTACAGGTGACCTGACCATGGGAAGACTTCTGGGGATGCAGTATATGGCGGTAGTAGTTCACCTTGTCAGAAGATGCAGTATATGGCAGTAGTAGTTCACCTTGTCAGAAGATGTAGTATATGGCAGTAGTAGTTCACCTTGTCAGAAGATGTAGTATATGGCGGTAGTAGTTCACCTTGTCAGCAGATGCAGGGGCCCGCCCGAGCAAGGGCCGGCCGGGATCACACACAAGCACCAGGTTCGTTTAGGCAATAGGAGTTCGAGGTAGGAACAGCAGAGTCTTCACAAGAAGCAGGAAAGCACCAGCAGAACACCTTCCAAGTCAGGAGCTCAGATAATGCTTCACTCAGTTAGACTGAGCACCACAATACTCAGCAACAGGAAGCTGCACAGGGCCAGGTATATATAGCAGGTCCAATCAATCTCAATCAGGGCGGGAACAATCAGCAGGGCAGGTGATGATCTCTATCCCAGACGAAGTTCATATGGTTTCAGGCAGGAGTTAAACAAGTTCCGAATAGCTCCACAGCAAAGGAACAGACTAGCAAGCAATGGGTCACAGGTTCAAATCCTAACAATACTCCCCTCTTAATGGCGGCCTCTGAACGCAATTTGCCCAGGCTTTGCAGGATACCGCTGATGAAATTGTCTAATCAAACGGGGAGCATTGACGTTGCTTACTGGTTCCCATGAATTTTCTTCCGTGTCGTAGCCCTGCCATTTGATTAAGTATTGTAAACAATTTCTGTGTATTCGGGAATCCAAGATCTTTTCCACCACAAACTGCTCCTGTCCGTCCACTTCAATTGCATCGGGAGGCAGAGGGGAACGTTCTGGAAATGGATTGGCTGTGGCGGCTTTCAACAAAGACACGTGAAACACGGGATGAATTCTCATTGATGTTGGTAGCTGTAGACGTACGGCCAATGGACTCACAATCTTACTGATTTTGTATGGTCCCACAAACTTTTGTCCTAATTTAGGAGAAGGAATCTTCAATTTCAAATTCTTAGTGGATAACCACACTCGATCTCCAATCCTAAACGTGGGAGTGGGTCTACGATACCTGTCGGCAGCTTTTTTATATTTCTCCTGAGCTTCCCTTAATGTGTCTTTCAGAAGATTCAGATTTTGCTGTAGAAGAGAGATTCTTTCTGCGACTGCTGGTATTAATGGTGCCACAGGATTCTTGGGAAGGATGTTTGGGTGATATCCAAGATTTGAAAAAAATGGCGTCTGTTTCGTAGAGGCATTCTGTGAATTGTTATATGAAAATTCCGCAAATGGCAACAGATCTACCCAGTCGTCTTGCAGATGGCAAATATAACAACGAAGATACTGCTCCAGCGTCTGATTCGTACGTTCTCTCTGACCGTTAGATTGGGGATGATAAGCGGTTGACAATCGTACCTTGATGTCTAGCGCTGAGCATAGACTGAGCCAAAATTTAGATGTAAATTGCACACCTCGATCTGAGACGACTTCATCCGGCACTCCGTGGAGGCGGAAAACATTGCAAATTATCAGATCAGCTGTATCTTTTGCTGAAGGCAGACCTGAACACGGGATAAAATGCGCTGCTTTCATAAGTCGGTCCACTACTACCAGAATGGATGTTTTTCCCTTGGAGTCTGGTAGGTCTACTATAAAGTCCATTGAAATCGATCCCCATGGTCGAGTTGGGATGGCGAGAGGCTGCAATAGTCCCATAGGAGATGCACGTGGAGTCTTATATCTGGCACAGATGTCACAGGAATTAACGTACTTCTTCACGTCTTCTTGAAAGTTAGGCCACCAAAAGAAACGTGACAAAAATTCCTGAGTTTTTTGTACCCCTTTGTGCCCTGCAACTTTAGAATTGTGCACTAGTTGTAGAACTTTTAACCGAGCTGCTTCTGGCACATATAGTCGTCGACCATCGGTCCACACTTGATTTTTAAAAAACAGATGCACGTCCCCTGATGGACGTGATAGAAACGAGTCTGTTTCGTATGCTGCTTTCAAATCTTCCAGCAAATCTCCATCATGTATTACTCCCAAGATCTTAGTATCTGCCACAATGGGTTTGGGTGTTGTCATGAGGTTAGCCTCACTTGAAAACATTCGGGATAATGCGTCTGCTTTCTTGTTACGGGAGCCTGGTCGGTATGAAATTACAAAATTGAATTGATTCAAAAACAGACTCCAACGGGTCTGCCGAGGAGAGAGGCATTTTGCAGACCTGATAAACTCTAGATTGCGATGATCGGTCAACACTAGAATTTGTTGTGCAGCCCCCTGGAGATGATGTCTCCACTCTTTGAATGCAGATATGATGGCGAGCAATTCTTTATTTCCCACGTCATAATTTTTTTCGGCTAAAGACATACAGTACAGACCAAAAGTTTGGACACACCTTCTCATTTAAAGATTTTTCTGTATTTTCATGTCTATGAAAACTGTACATTCACACTGAAGGCATCAAAACTATGAATTAACACATATGGAATTATATACTTAACAAAAAGTGTGAAACAACTGAAAAGATGTCTTATATTCTAGGTTCTTCAAAGTAGCCACCTTTTGCTTTGATGACTGCTTTGCACACTCTTGGCATTCTCTTGATGAGCTTCAAGAGGTAGTCACCGGAAATGGTCTTCCAACAATCTTGAAGGAGTTCCCAGAGATGCTTAGCATTTGTTGGCTTTTTTGCCTTCACTCTGCGGTCCAACTCACCCCAAACCATCTCGATTGGGTTCAGGTCTGGTGGCTGGTGAGGCCAGGTCATCTGGCGTAGCACCCCATCACTTTCCTTCTTGGTCAAATAGCCCTTACACAGCCTGGAGGTGTATTTGGGGTCATTGTCCTGTTGAAAAATAAATGATGGTCCAACTAAATGCAAACTGGATGGATTAGCATGCCGCTGCAAGATGCTGTGGTAGCCATGCTGGTTCAGTATGCCTTCAATTTTGAATAAATCCCCAACAGTCTCACCAGCAAAGCACCCCCACACCATCACACCCCCTCCTCCATGCTTCACGGTGGCAACCAGGCATGTAGAGTCCATCCGTTTACCTTTTCTGCGTCGCACAAAGACACGGTGGTTGGAACCAAAGATCTCAAATTTGGACTCATCAGACCAAAGCACAGATTTCCACTGGTCTAATGTCGATTCCTTGTGTTCTTTAGCCCAAACAAGTCTCTTCTGCTTGTTGCCTGTCCTTAGCAGTGGTTTCCTAGCAGCTATTTTACCATGAAGGCCTGCTGCACAAAGTCTCCTCTTAACAGTTGTTGTAGAGATGTGTCTGCTGCTAGAACTCTGTGTGGAATTGACCTGATCTCTAATCTGAGCTGCTGTTAACCTGCGATTTCTGAGGCTGGTGACTCGGATAAACTTATCCTCAGAAGCAGAGGTGACTCTTGGTCTTCCTTTCCTGGGGCGGTCTTCATGTGATCCAGTTTCTTGTAGCGCTTGATGGTTTTTGCAACTGCACTTGGGGACACTTTCAAAGTTTTCCCAATTTTTCGGACTGACTGACCATAATTTCATAAAGTAATGATGGCCACTCGTTTTTCTTTACTTAGCTGCTTTTTTCTTGCCATAATACAAATTCTAACAGTCTATTCAGTAGGACTATCAGCTGTGTATCCACCAGACTTCTGCACAACACAACTGATGGTCCCAACCCCATTTATAAGGCAAGAAATCCCACTTATTACACCTGACAGGGCACACCTGTGAAGTAAAAACCATTTCCGGTGACTACCTCTTGAAGCTCATCAAGAGAATGCCAAGAGAGTGCAAAGCAGTCATAAAAGCAAAAGGTGGCTACTTTGAAGAACCTAGAATATAAGACATGTTTTCAGTTGTTTCACACTTTTTTGTTAAGTATATAATTCCACATGTGTTAATTCATAGTTTTGATGCCGTCAGTGTGAATGTACAATTTTCATAGTCATGAAAATACAGAAAAATCTTTAAATGTGAAGGTGTGTCCAAACTTTTGGTCTGTACTGTACGTTGTGAGAAAAATGCGCAGGGATGCAGCAACTTCTTTTCCCCTGTCCTCTGAGAGAGGATAGCACCGACCGCACAGTCTGAAGCATCCACCTCGACGATAAAAGCCAATTCAGGGTCAGGATGGCGTAGTATGGGAGCCGTCGTGAATTTCATTTTTAAACGAGAGAATGCTTCTTGCGCTTGGGGGGGTCCAGATGAATTTTGCTCCTTTTTTTGTTAGTTGCGTGATGGGTGCCACGTATTCTGAAAAATTCTTGATAAAACGTCTGTAAAAGTTGGCGAACCCCACAAAACGCTGAACTTCTTTCACATTTTTAGGGATAGGCCACTCGGTGATAGCTTGCGTTTTCTTAGCATCCATCCGTAATCCTTGAGGTGAAATGATGTATCCCAAGAACTGGATCTCTTCTTGATGGAATTCACATTTTTCTAATTTAATATATAACGAATTCTCCCTTAACCGTTGTAGCACTCGTCTTACGTGCGTCTGATGTTCCTCCACAGAGTTTGAAAAGATCAGGATGTCATCTAGATAAACGACCATGAACTGGTCCAACAGGTCTCGGAAAATATCATTTGCCAGGTGCTGGAAAGTAGCTGGAGCATTGCAAAGTCCGAAGGGCATCACTAGACTCTCAAAGTGTCCATATCGGGTACGAAAAGCCGTCTTCCATTCATCCCCAGGTTTTATACGTACTAAATTATATGCCCCACGTAAATCTAACTTAGTGAAGATTTTCGCACTTTGTACTTTTTCTAGGAGTTCCGGGATCAACGGTAGGGGATAACGATTTTTGACCGTGACTTTATTAAGCTCCCTGTAGTCCACTACTGGCCGTAGTGCTCCATCCTTCTTTTTAACGAAGAATATAGGGGCTCCAGCGGGCAAGGATGATGGACGGATGAATTTTTTGCTTAGATTTTCATCAATAAATTCTTTGAGAGCCTTCAGTTCAGGACCCGCTAGAGGGTAGATAGTTCCAAACGGTATAGCCGCCCCCGGGAGTAGCTCTATTGGGCAATCGTACGGTCGATGTGGGGGAAGTGTATCCGCTCCCCTCAGACATCTAAGAAATCTTCATACACCGCTGGCAGCTGAGGCAGTTCTGGATTCTGAGCTTCTTCTAATGAGGACTCACTTGGAACCTCCGTCTGAACTTCGTTTTCGGGGAAACTAATCTTTTTCATCTCCCAATCGATGATAGGGTTTTGCTTCTGCAACCACGGCAGACCTAAAATGATGGGAAAATGTGGAGAAGAAATAATTAGGAATGTCAACATCTCGCGATGCTGCGGCTCAATATAGATCTCCAAAAGTCCTGTCTCATGATCCACTGGCCCTGAATTCAGTGGAGATCCATCTACTGTCTCCATCACAATAGGTGAACGTCTTTTCTGCACATCTATGCCATGTTTTTGAGCAAATGCAGAATCCATGAAAGTCCCACTGGCCCCAGAGTCAATCATGGCTGATGCGGTGATCCACTGGGAGTTAACCTTCAGTTTGATAGTTACAAAATAATGGGATTCTCGGCTCTCCTTCCTGGTATGTGGAGCTATGGATGATATGGACTGGATCTCATCTTTAGCATAATCAGTCTCTGAGATGAAAGACTCCTCGTCGGAAGAATCAGGATCCATTATGGCCGCCACCATTTTCCTTGAACGGTTTGTGGGACGACTTGGACAGTTAATGAGAAAATGTCCTGCTTCCCCGCAGTACAAACATAGATTCTCTTTAAATCTCTGTTCTCTTCGTTCTGCACTCGCTCGTCTCTGGATCGCATCCACTTGCATTGGCTCTAATTCTGTATCTCGGAAATTTCGGCTAGGCACTTCTTTAGTGACCGATGGCAGGGAGGAGTTATACGAGTTAGTTGAACGATTCATGGAGGTCCACTTCTCTTGTCGTCGTTCAGACAGACGGGTGTCAACCCGGATGCAATGCTTGATAAAATCATCCAGATCCAAAGGGGTCTCTCCACGGGCAAGTTCGTCCTTTACTGCACTAGAAAGTCCTCTTTTAAAGAAAGTTACCTTTGCTGCATTATTCCATTCGGTGTCGACGGCCCACCTCCTATACTCCATAGCATACTCTGCAACGGGACGTTTGCCTTGTCGTAATGCCAGCAACGTTGATTCAGCTGTAGCTGCACGATTTGGGTCATCAAACATCTGCTGCATCGCTCGAATAAACTCATTCAAATTGTCTAAACGTGCGTCCCGAGTCTCAATCAGAGGATTAGCCCAAGCGATCGCTTTGTGGGTTAACAGCATAATGATGCATAACACCTTTGACCTATCGGTCGGGAACTGATTAGCATGTGTATCAAAGAACAGGTAGCATTGATTCAAAAATCCACGAAATTTGTCTCGATCACCGCCAAAACGAAAAGGTGGTAGCTTGGGGGGCATGGCAAACGCCGAGACGGGAGCTTGTCCTTCTGTAGCACCCTGAGGATTCGGCTGCTACAGGGGTATTACACCTCAAGCCAGAGGTGTGGTATTCCACTCCCGGGTAAGGATGGTGTGTGGAACTGAGCTCAGTAGGCTGCATGCACTACACACATCCCATTTCCGGGGGACAGACCAATGGTACTCCCACTAGAGAAATGTGCAGGTACGACAGTGTCTGTCCCTGGCTGGAGTGGGAGGGGGGGTGGAACATCCCAGTAGTGTAGGGGCAGATAGGGGGAGCAGTCTGGGTAATGCTAGGAGCTCATTGGGTGCTGGTCACCTGAGCTCACACATAGAGGGAGTATATAAGGTGGGAACCATCTTAGAACAGGGTCTTTTGTAGAGGTTTGGTCAGACAAGCAGAGCAGCTCAGCCAGCTCCAAGGCCAAGAGAGTGAGAGAGAGGAGAAAAGAAGGACCCAGAGGGGGAGAAGAGGGAACTCCAAGAACCCAAAATTAGACCAGAGGGTGAAGAGTTGGCACAAGGGTACCGGATCCCAAGCTGGTGGAGGGCACTAATCCTTAGCCAGAGACCGGAGGTCGTGGGCAGGATCTGCCATGACCACCCACTAAATCCACCCGGAAGGCAAACCAAGAATAGGGTCAGGGAACCCAGAGACAAGGGTTTTACCAACAAGAGGCCCGAGGGAGCCGGACTTAGGTGGATCCCTGGTGGGGAAGGCCAGAGAGAAGGACAAGTCAGAAAGGGAGCTCAGGAACACGCTCCAGAATCACCTGGGGGTTGGCCGAGTTCAGGACCTGGTGGACGCAGCACGGCTCGGGTGGTCACTCAAGGCCGGAGTGACCAACACAAAAGCAGTAAGTAAAAACCCTGAACTGCACAGCCCGACTCTGAGTTTCATTACCATCCTCACTGCACCTCCACAACCACCATCCTCTGCAACTGACCCCCTGAGGCTATACCCCTCCCGTTGGGGGTTATACTACCTGAGCTGCACACACACCACCAGCCTCAGCGGATCCTGCTGCAGCGGCGGCCGTAGTGACCGCAAATCAACGGGTGGCGTAGTCGACACTAAAGAACATCCAGTAACATCTGTAGGACTGCCACACACTGAGCTTGACACCCTGGGCACGGACCGGGTCACCGCCACTCGGAGACTACAACCCCCATCTGATCCGGCTCCGGGTATCCCCCAAACAACACTGGCCCAGGGGGCGTGTCAACTTTGGCGTAGTCGGCAGGATAACGTGCCCGCAACAACCGGGTACTGCGTGCCTGAAGAAAAGTTCACCGTTACCTCAAAAAGAAGTCTCGCGCCGGTTCCAGAGGGTCCCCGCCAACGGACTCCATCACAGGTCGTTTCCCGCCGGTTGTCCGCCATTTGCAGCTTTTTCCCGCCATTTCCAAAGATTTCCCGCCTTGGAAGAGCAGACGCCATTATGGGCGTGCCAGAGGGTGGCAAGAGGCCACCTCCCATCGTGGGCCAGGTCGAAGAATGGCGCCAAAAGCGGAAACCGCGCCCACCAACAGAGACTGTGATGCTGGAAGTGTCCATCAGCGTGAGAGAACTGCCCCTGGAACTGACAATCACAAAGTTGCCCCGGGACCACCTTCAATGTGGGCGGAGACAGAACAAGAGAGCAAAGATGGGTGTCGCCTGGAGCAGTCTGGAGAGAGCGCACCCGGAGACAAGAAGTCTGGAGAGGAGTCCAGAGAAAGCCTACCCGGAGATGGAGGGAGAGTCAGGCAGCACCGACCCAGTGGTCAGGAGCCTGCTACAAGCCACAACCCCACTAGGCCTAGTGGAGGTCCTGGCACAGCTCCCCCGAGACCGGGAGTGTGCACAGACTGCGCTGGAGGGCCTCGCACGGAGGATGGCCCGGGTGCAGCGAGAGACGTTGGCGGAGTGGAGCCGAGAGATGGCCCAGCGGACCGAAACCCGTCAGCGGAGCATGCCACCCGAGACGAGGAGACAGACCGCCTCTGAGGATGGTGCAGGAGGACTCAAGGCCGGAGACAGCGCCGAGAAGGGAGCTGAACGAATGGAGGCAGGTAAAGGGGACGTCTCTACCCCGAGCCGGGAAACCGCGTGCCTGCCCCAGCTCCCCGTCGCAGAGCCCGAAATTCCCCCTGCCGTGCCCGTCGCTGCATCGTCACCGCCGCAGACTAGGCCTCAACCGGAAACCGCGGCCGCGACCCCTGTGACGTCACGCGCTTCGACCCTGAGCGCAGCAAAGCAGGAAATACCATCGGCCTGGTCGCAAGGCCTAGTACACCCGGGCGCCGCCATTCCAACAGCGCCCCCTACCTCCGCGGAGCCACCAGCCTGGTCGCAGGGCCGAGTAACCACGGGCGCCGCCGTTCTTACGGTGCCCTTTTCCTTTAGCGTGCCCCAAGCCTGGTCGCAAGGCCTGGTCAACCCGGGCGCCGCTACCACCACAGCGCCCATAACACCTAAAGTACCGCACCTGGGTGAAGACCTGTTCGCCCAGCATACGTGCCCGGATGGGCAGCCCTTCATATGGCCCCAGGAGTACTACCAACTGGAACTCCAAAGGGTGAGGCCCCTGTGTGAGCCCCTAATTCCGGCTCCGAAGCCCGTCAGGAGGACCCAGCCACCGCTAGAGGAGGCACAGTTTGAGTGGGACCCCACCGGAGGAGACCTCATGGGGTTCACTCAGGAGACTCGGGCGGCCGCAGCGGAGCATGCAGAGTGCTGCCGCCAGCAGCTCGAGGTCTTCGAGAAGGAGCGGAGAGAGAGGCGGGTCCGGGAACAGCAAGCACAGATAAGGAGCGCGGAGCAGAAGAGCCGGACCAGGAGAGATCCCCGTGCAGCTCATGGTCCCCGTACCACCGGGACTGTGATTAAATTCAACCTGCAGCATGGGTGGGGCTTCATAAGAGACCATCATACCCCCGGCGACGTCTTTGTCACCCGCAGAGACGTAGAAAGCCATCTGCCGGAGGGACACAGAGGTCGTGACCTGTATGTAGGGGACGAGGTCACCTTCACCCGGCACAAGTGTGCCAAAGGACCCTACGCCCTCCATGTACATCGCCTGACGGAGGAGGAGCTGCGGTGTGAGGAGGAGCAGGAGGACCCGGACGGGTCTGAATCCAAAGAAGGAGCAGGAGGACGCCGTCGTTAAAGTACGGTAAAGAGACTGTAAATAGTTACCCATCGGGGTACAGTGAACTGTTGCTGCTTTAAATATGTCCCCGTTGGGACAAGAGTGAACTGTTAACCCGTGTGTCCCTATTCCCATTACCTGGCCGAGGACTGAGAGCGGCCATATTCCCCCTGTATATAGTTGCGCTTTCTAAGGCGCCCTCTACTGGTTTTATAGGAAAATCGTGTTTCTAAAGGAGACTGTCGCACTTTTCCCGGTCACAAGTTGCACCGTGGCCGGAGGAGCAAGAGTGTTTACAAGGATGTTATTTATGAAAAGTTTTATATGAAAAGTTTTATTGCTGATAATATATGTGATGTTTTATATGTTTATGTTTATGAAAAAAATTGTATGTTTTGGATGTTTTTTATATCTTACAGCCCGAGGACGTGCTGTGATTTACCAGGGGGGAATGTAGCACCCTGAGGATTCGGCTGCTACAGGGGTATTACACCTCAAGCCAGAGGTGTGGTATTCCACTCCCGGGTAAGGATGGAGTGTGGAACTGAGCTCAGTAGGCTGCATGCACTACACACATCCCATTTCCGGGGGACAGACCAATGGTACTCCCACTAGAGAAATGTGCAGGTACGACAGTGTCTGTCCCTGGCTGGAGTGGGAGGGGGGGTGGAACATCCCAGTAGTGTAGGGGCAGATAGAGGGAGCAGTCTGGGTAATGCTAGGAGCTCATTGGGTGCTGGTCACCTGAGCTCACACATAGAGGGAGTATATAAGGTGGGAACCATCTTAGAACAGGGTCTTTTGTAGAGGTTTGGTCAGACAAGCAGAGCAGCTCAGCCAGCTCCAAGGCCAAGAGAGTGAGAGAGAGGAGAAAAGAAGGACCCAGAGGGGGAGAAGAGGGAACTCCAAGAACCCAAAATTAGACCAGAGGGTGAAGAGTTGGCACAAGGGTACCGGATCCCAAGCTGGTGGAGGGCACTAATCCTTAGCCAGAGACCGGAGGTCGTGGGCAGGATCTGCCACGACCACCCACTAAATCCACCCGGAAGGCAAACCAAGAATAGGGTCAGGGAACCCAGAGACAAGGGTTTTACCAACAAGAGGCCCGAGGGAGCCGGACTTAGGTGGATCCCTGGTGGGGAAGGCCAGGGAGAAGGACAAGTCAGAAAGGGAGCTCAGGAACACGCTCCAGAATCACCTGGGGGTTGGCCGAGTCCAGGACCTGGTGGACGCAGCACGGCTCGGGTGGTCACTCAAGGCCGGAGTGACCAACACAAAAGCAGTAAGTAAAAACCCTGAACTGCACAGCCCGACTCTGAGTTTCATTACCATCCTCACTGCACCTCCACAACCACCATTCTCTGCAACTGACCCCCTGAGGCTATACCCCTCCCGTTGGGGGTTATACTACCTGAGCTGCACACACACCACCAGCCTCAGCGGACCCTGCTGCAGCGGCGGCCGTAGTGACCGCAAATCAACGGGTGGCGTAGTCGACACTAAAGAACATCCAGTAACATCTGTAGGACTGCCACACACTGAGCTTGACACCCTGGGCACGGACCGGGTCACCGCCACTCGGAGACTACAACCCCCATCTGATCCGGCTCCGGGTATCCCCCAAACAACACTGGCCCAGGGGGCGCGTCACTTCTAGCTGTGAAATTCGAGCAGTCAACACTTGTACCGCATTCTGCAGATCTTGGATAGCTTGTTGGTGATTCTGAACATTATGATCGCTCTGTACAATAAATGCGTCTACCCGTGATTTTCCATTCATCTGTTCGGCGTGCAGACTGGATATTGCACCCTGCAGTTTTCTGACACGTGCCTCCATAGTTTCTGCCCCAGTGGCCTCCATTTTTGAGAGGCTGAGTATTCTGTCACGCTACTGGCGATACTGGACTGGAGGTCAGTGGCCGGAGCAGATGTTTACAGGTGACCTGACCGTGGGAAGACTTCTGGGGATGCAGTATATGGCGGTAGTAGTTCACCTTGTCAGAAGATGCAGTATATGGCGGTAGTAGTTCACCTTGTCAGCAGATGCAGGGGCCCGCCCGAGCAAGGGCCGGCCGGGATCACACACGAGCACCAGGTTCGTTTAGGCAATAGGAGTTTGAGGTAGGAACAGCAGAGTCTTCACAAGAAGCAGGAAAGTGCCAGCAGAACACCTTCCAAGTCAGGAGCTCAGATAATGCTTCACTCAGTTAGACTGAGCACCACAATACTCAGCAACAGGAAGCTGCACAGGGCCAGGTATATATAGCAGGTCCAATCAATCTCAATCAGGGCGGGAACAATCAGCAGGGCAGGTGATGATCTCTATCCCAGACGAAGTTCATATGGTTTCAGGCAGGAGTTAAACAAGTTCCGAATAGCTCCACAGCAAAGGAACAGACTAGCAAGCAATGGGTCACAGGTTCAAATCCTAACAAGTGGGCACAAAAAAGCCTTTTCTTACACACAAAAATTGTAAGGCTTGTTTTGAGTTTGCAAAAATACATGTGGGAGACTTCCCAAATGTATGGAGGTAGGTGCTGTGGTCAGATGAGACCAAAATTGAACTTTTTGGCTACCAAAGTAAATGCTACGTTTGGCGCCAAACCAACAAAGCTCATCACCCCAAGAATACCATCCCCACAGTGAAACATGGTGGTGACAGCATCAGCTGTGGGGATGCTTTTCGGCAGCAGGGACAGGGAAAATTGTCCGAGGGAAGATGGATGGTGCGAAATACAGGTACATTCTTGAACAAAACTTGTTTCTGTCTGTGAGTGATTTGAGACTGGGATGGAGGTTCACCTTCCAACAATACAATGACCCAAAGCATACTGCTAAAGCAACACTCGAGTGGTTTAAGAGGAATCATGTAAATGTTTTGAAGTGGCCTACTCAAAGTCTATACTTTAATCCAATTGAGAATCTGTGATCAGACATGAAGATTACTGTTCAGCAAAGGAAGCTGAGGCAGTTTTGCCTTGAGGAATGGGCAAAAATATCAGTGGCAAAATGTGGAAAGGTCATAGAGATTTATCCAAAGCGACTTGTAGCTGTAATTGCCGCAAAAGGAGGATCTACAAAGTACTGACTTTAGGGAGATGAATAGTTATACACAGTGAAGTTTTGGGTAATTTTGTCCTATTTGTTGCTTGCTTCACAATAAAAAAGAAAACCAAATGTTCACAGTTGTAGGCATGTTCTTTAAATGAGCAGATGCAAATCCGAAAAAGAAATGGTGAAATTCCAGGTTGTGAGGTAGCAAAACACGAAAATGCCAAGGGGGTGAATACCTTTGCAAGCCAGTGTACTGGTTTACTTACTACAGGGTATTTGCTCATTTTGTTTTTTCATCCTAGGTTTTGTTCTCCAACCTTCTAGCTAAATTCAGCAGCACTCTAACAATTCAAGTGTAACCCATCCCTACCCTGTGGCCTTTGAAGCAAAAAAAACAGTTGAATGCTTCCTCACTAATTTTTTAGATATCTTTTAAAGCTGATTTTCTTTTACATTTAGTTATAGCAGATGGTGCAGTTAACTCCTCTGGTTGCAAAGGGGAACACACTTCAAACAGCTGCTATTAAACATCCATGAATGTCTTGTATCCCTTAACTTACAAATCTCCCATTTACCCAATTTTTAAATAGACTCTTTATCTTTATCCCCTCCATAAGCCCTTTATCCCCAGCCTCTAGAAGACCATCTCTCAGGTTTGGCAAAGCAAAGGAAGGAATAAACACCCTGGCCCAATTTTAGGCCTATTAAATTGGTCAACACTAATATTGAACTTTATGTTAAAATCATTGCTAAGTGGCAATCCTCTGTGGTTTCTTCATTAATAGCTCATCATGGTAGGATTAGTTTATCGAAGGGAGTTGAGGTTGTATGTCGCAGAAAGGAAAATAACTGTTTGCCTGGTGTCAATTGATGCTGATAAAGCAATTGAGAACATACATTGAATCTTTTTGAAAGGAACCTTTAAGCATTGGTGTTGGCATTCTCCTCCATGTTTTAATTATACCTCTATACTAGAGAACTACAGCAAAAGTACTGATTAAGGAGAAGGTCATGACTGAGGAAAGGCTGGCCTTTTGGCCTCTTCTACACCACCTAAATCACTCTCTCCTTCCTCTTTCCATCCCACCTTTTCCCTTTGCCCCTTCCTTTTACAATTAACAACAAACAACTGTGGATTTGGATAATTGCTCACAGCAGCCTTTATGTTATAACATTAACGATCTTAATCGTTATTAACATATTCTTAACATATTAAAATCAATTTGACCCAAACGTGTCCCTCCCCCCCTTTCACCATACCACCATTGGCTTTCCAAACACCCGATCCTGCCAGCTACCATGACATACTGCCTAACTGAGCATCCACACTATACCCACCTCAAGGCCGAAACCAGTAATCAAAACTTACATTGAAGGGAGGGAGGGTGGGACGCTGCTCCACCTACGGACTTCCCCTAAACGTCATAGGTCGACCTATATGCTACAGCTTTGTCACCAATCAGGTATGGCCAGGTTTTAGCCGCACCCTATCTATGTCCCTCTCCTTTGCCTATAACCCTGCCCCCCTTCATTATGACAAACGCCATCTTAGGAACCCTCATGTCATGTCCACATGAAATGGACTTTCTAAATAAAACTTGTCCACAGCTTGGGCACGCCTCCTAGTCATGGGACCCTACCTGAGAAACATCCATCAGTTGTTTTTTTTTGCACACGATACAATTACTAACATAATAAAAGAAAAAAGGCCCATCCAGCTCACTAAAGAACAAATGTATATATTTTGTAGGCATGAAAAAATATCAACTTATAAATAAGGCCTAACTTCAAGCGTTCTAGGATAACAAAAGGATTTGGGGGGAGGAGGAGTTAGAATCTCAATCCTTCATGAGGAATGTAATAAAGCTTTCTTTTTGATGTAAAGGATGCTGACTGAAAAGAACCACAAAAAATTACACAATTTTCTACAATCTTTAACCCTAGTCTTTAATGTTTGGTTTGTGGTCAATATATCATAGGCTCCATGTTTCACATTTTGTGGGTTTTTCCAGTGAATAAACATTTTTGAGAAACATTTTATAAAACTTGCAACCAGCACACCACATCATGCATAGCATTAACAGCTATTCTTCTCTATCTCTCAGATAAAAAAAAACAAGTACACAGAGCACTTAAATAAACTCTCCCCACCACTGACCTCCCCATCTGCCATCTGGTCCTCTTGTTTCCGCCGTAGCGTGCCACATCTCCAGCCTCTTCATAATAGGCCAGAGTCCCCACTGCTTCTAAGCCAGAGCTCACTGTGGTCATAAGGTAGCATCGTCATTGCAACCTTTTCATGCTCAGAATGCCCTGGCATATTCGAGGTCAAAACTCCTCCCACAGTAAAGCACATGATGACAGAAAGAAGGGGACTAGATGGCAAGTTGAGTATTGGTTAACCCTAGAACGCATACCTGGGGCCTCGCAGGCCCGCCCTGTTAATTGTTTTCTATTTTCTGCAAGATTACTTTAGTTAGAATTTTGAAACTCTAGGTATTCCTCAGGTATATAGTTGTTTGTCATTTTTGTTTGAGTTATTCCATGTTATTTGCACATGGGCCTAAAAGGCCCCAGGTATGTGAAAATGTAGATTTTTATGGTCATGCGTTCTAGGGTTAAATATATATATATATATATATATATATATATATATATACACTGCTCAAAAAAATAAAGGGAACACTCGAATAACACATCCTAGATCTGAATGAATTAAGTATTCTCATTGAATACTTTGTTCTGTACAAAGTTGAATGTGCTGACAACAAAATCACACAAAAATCATCAATGGAAATCAAATTTATTAACCAATGGAGGCCTGGATTTGGAGTCACCCCCAAAATTAAAGTGGAAAAACACACTATAGGCTGATCCAACTTTGATGTAATGTCCTTAAAACAAGTCAAAATGAGGCTCAGTATTGTGTGTGGCCTCCACGAGCCTGTATTACCTCCCTACAAAGCCTGGGCATGCTCCTGATGAGGTTGCGGATGGTCTCCTGTGGGATCTCCTCCCAGACCTGGACTAAAGCATCCGCCAACCCCTGGACAGTCTCTGGTGCAACGTGATGTTGGTGGATGGAGCTAGACATGATGCTCCAGATGTGCTCAATCGGATTCAGATCTGGGGAACGGGCGGGCCAGTCCATAGCTTCAATGCCTTCATCTTGCAGGAACTACTGACATACTCCAGCCACATGAGGTCTGGCATTGTCCTGCATTAGGAGGAACCCAGGGCCAACTGCATCAGCATATGGTCTCACAAGGGGTCTGAGGATCTCATCTCAGTACCTAATGGCAGTCAGGCTACCTCTGGCAAGCACATGGAGGGCTGAGCGGCCCTCAAAAGAAATGCCACCCCACACCATTACTGACCCACTGCCAAACCGGTCATGCTGAAGGATGTTACAGGCAGCAGATCGCTCTCCACGGCGTCTCCAGACTCTCACGTCTGTCACGTGCTCAGTGTGAACCTGCTTTCATCTGTGAAGATTACAGGGCGCCAGTGGTGACATTGCCAATCCTGGTGTTCTGTATCAAATGCAAAGCGTCCTCCATGGTGTTGGGATGTGAGCACAACCCCCATTTGTGGTCGTCGGGCCCTCATACCACCCTCATGGAGTCTAACTGTTTGTGCGGACACATGCACATTTGTGGCCTGCTGGAGGTCATTTTGCAGGGCTCTGGCAGTGCTCCTCCTGTTCCTCCTTGCACAAAGGTGGAGGTAGCGGTCCTGCTGCTGCGTTGTTGCCCTCCTATGGCCCCCTCCACATCTCCTGGTGTACTGGCCTGTCTCCTGGTAGCGCCTCTGGACACTACGCTGACAGACACAGCAAATCTTCTTGCCACAGCTCACATTGATGTGCCATCCTGGATGAGCTGCACTACCTGAGCAACTTCTGTGGGTTGTAGAGTCCGTCTCATGCTACCACCAGTGTGAAAGCACAACCAACATTCAAAAGTGACCAAAACATCAGACAGAAAGCATTGGTACTGAGATGTGGTCTGTGGTCCCCACCTGCAGAACCACTCCTTTATTGAGCGTGTCTTGATAATTGCCAATCATTTCCATCTATTGTCTATTCCATTTGTACAACAGCATGTGAAATTGATTGTCAATCAGTGTTGCTTCCTAAGTGGACAGTTTGATTTCACAGAAGTTTGTTTTACTTGGAGTTATATTCTGTTGTTTAAGTGTTTTCTTTATTTTTTTGAGCAGTGTATATTACACCCCACTTCAAGATGTCCAGTCCTCTTCTTTCCACCATCACGTGCCACACCACTAAGACTTCCGGTTACGTCCAAGACCTGCAGGTCACTGTGTGTCATTAAGTCCTGATATAAACATTGTGACCTAATGATGCATATTAACCTCCAAGGCCTGGACGCAGCATAAACCTTCAATTGCGGAGGCACAGTGGTATGTGGTCTGCCAAGTTAAGAAGTCTCTTACCAATTATAGTGGTGATTCCTTTATTAGAAGATTCTTAAAACACACAAACCAGTTTTTAGCTCTGGACCCGAACCTTTGTCAAATGTGCATACAGAGCTTGTGTAGTGGTTTGGTTATATAGGAGAAGCAGATTGAAACATGTGACAGTTTCACAAATGTGATGATTATGTGTTTTTCTCATACACTGATACAATATATAATTCTGGTATCATGGTTTAAAATAGTTTAAACAGTGAGTGTTTCTTTACCCTCTCACCCACTTTTTTTTCTTCAGTTCCCTTCCATCCTATCTGTCCTTTTTTCTCATTTTAGTGTCTGTATCTTTCTTTTCCTGTGTTTGGTTTAATAACAAAATATAAGAACATTTTAAGATTTTCACTAGGTACAGTGGGGAAAAAAGTATTTAATCAGCCACCAATTTTGTACGTTCTCCCACTTAAAAAGATGAGCGAGGCCTGTAATTGACATCATAGGTAGAACTCAACTATGAGATACAAAATGAGAAAACAAATCCTGAAAATCACATTGTCTGATTTGGAAATCATTTTTTTCAAATTTTGGTGGAAAATAAGTATTTGGTCAATTACAAAAGTTCATCTCAATACTTTGTTGTATATCCTTTGTTGGCAGAGGTCAGACGTTTTCTGTAAGTCTTCACAAGGTTGGCACACACTGTTGCTGGTATGTTGGCCCATTCCTCCATGCAGATCTCTTTTAGAGCAGTGATGTTTTGGGGCTGTCGCTGGGCAACATGGACTTTCAACTCCCTCCAAAGGTTTTCTATAGGGTTTAGATCTGGAGACTGGCTAGGCCACTCTAGGACCTTGAAATGCTTCTTACTAAGCCACTCCTTCATTGTCCTGGCAGTGTGCTTAGATCATTGTCATGCTGAAAGACCCAGCCACGTTTCGTCTTCAATGCCCTTGCTGATGGAAGGAGGTTTGCACTCAAAATCTCACGATACATGGCCCCATTCATTCTTTCATGTACACGGATCAGTTGTCCTGGTCCCTTGGCAGAGAAACAGCCCCAAAGCATGATGTTGCCACACCCATGCTTCACAGTAGGTATGGTGTTCTTTGAATGCAACTAAGCATTCTTTCTCCTCCGAACAAGCTGAGTTGTGTTTCTACCAAACAGTTCTACTTTGGTTTCACCTGACCATATGACATTCTCCCAATACTCTTCTGGATCATCCAAATGCTCTCTAGCAAACTTCAGACGGGCCCGGACATGTAATGGCTTAAGCAGGGGGACACGTCTGGCACTGCAGGATCTGAGTCCCTGGCAGCATAGTGTTTTACTGATGGTATCCTGTATAACGTTGGTACCAGCTCTCTGCAGGTCATTCACTAGGTCCCCCCATGTGGTTCTGGGATTTTTGCTCACCGTTCTTGAGATCATTTTGACCCCACAGGGTGAGATCTTGTGTGGAGCCCCAGATCGAGGGAGATTATCAGTGGTCTTGTATGTCTTCCATTTTCTAATTATTGCTCCCACAGTTGATTTCTTCACACCAAGCTGCTTGCCTAATGCAAATTCAGTCTTCCCAGCCTGGTGCAGGGCTACAATTTTGCTTCTGGTGTCCTTCGACAGCTCTTTGGTCTTCACCATAGTGGAGTTTGAAGTGTGACTATTTGAACTTGTTATCAGTATAAAAGACACCTGTCCGTAACCTCAAACAGGTGCCAGTATTACAGGTAATGAGTGGAGGACAGAGGAGCCTCTTAAAGAATTTACAGGTCTGTGAGAGCCAGAAATCTTGCTTGTTTGGAATTGACCAAATACTTATTTTCCACCAAAATCTGAAAAAAAAATTCTTTCAAAATCAGACAATGTGATTTTCAGGATTTGTTTTCTCATTTTGTCTCTCATAGTTGAGGTCTACCTATGATGTCAATTACAGGCCTCTCTCATCTTTTTAAGTGGGAGAACTTGCACAATTGGTGGCTGACTAAATACTTTTTTTCCCCACTGTATTTCTTCTAAGTGATCTTCTCTGATCTATCTATCTATCTATCTATCTATCTATCTATCTATCTATCTATCTATCTATCTATCTATCTATTCTGCCTCCAGTGCTTTAATGCATATTTAAAAATTTGATGTCCATTAGCAGTTATTATCATATGTTATTCATGTTTTCCAATACAACATTGGTGGGGATAACATACAGAATTTAGGTAATATCCCTGATTTCAGGAAAAAAATATGCATAAGGAAGAATTTATCATGCTCTAAGAGGAACTAACGTCTGGCAAGTAGCAAAAAAAAATTGAGAAATCTCATATTTAAATAGATAGATTTCTTTTTCTCTTAGATCTAGTGAAGAGCAGGGTCACTTTTGTGAACTTTATCATTAGTTAGAAAATATAGGCTCATTTTTGCATGTGATATTATTTAAAAGCAGAGCAGATCTACATTATTTTATTTCCAGGTATTAAAATATGTCTTGGGTCCTGCAAACATTAAATGAAAAGACAAAGTGGAAGAGGAGAAGGCATTGTGGGTGAAAGGCTATGGTTTAATTTGATAAAGTAGGCTAAAATTAGGGCACGGTATATGACAGTTCCCCATTATTTTTGATTCATTAACTTAGTTTTAAGGAATACTTTTAACATTGATGTTTTTCCATATCCTTTTTCTTGACATAGGATTGTTCTGTTAACAGAAAATGAAGGAAGCAAAATGTCAAAAAGAGCAAGGATTATCTTAACCTTGTGCTGCACTGATCAGAACTCAAGTTTTAAGTCAATCATGGTAAAACTTGTTCAGAATTAACTGATCATTCAGTCTCCCAGAATGCCATCCTTTAGAGTAAGAGCTGTTAGAGGATTAAAGGTACATTTGGATTTAATGAGCCCAATCATTAAAGGCTGACCATAGTCTATTGAAATGAGGCAGCGTATTGTGTAATTACTTTGACATCAGAAGGAGCTTTAATAACAGAAATTTAGAAAAGTTGTTCTGTTATTAGCTTTCTACCTTATTTTTTCTCTCATATTTCCTTTTAACTAAACCAAATTGTTAATAAAGCTATTTCTTTACTGTAGGTACTTGCGTAGCATCTTTGTACCGTGTGAAAACCAATTTTTTTTAATGAGATGAGCAGTCTTGTTACTTAACTTCAGCTGATTATCTAGATATTCCCCCCCCCCTTTTTCAGTAATACAATTGAACATAAAGATGAAAAGACACAAAAACAAACTCAAATATATGCTATTATTAGTACTCTCCAAATAGTATTTATAATAAAACAATTCCCTCCTGTGTAATAAGACAAATAACATGTGGTGATATAATGATAGATAGAAAAAAAAGTGCAACAGCATATTTGTGTGTTCCAAGATGCACAATAATGTTAAAAACTAAGTACACCCTTTTTGAATTCTATCCTTTTCTTACATATCAGGATATAAAAAAATGTGGTCCTTAGAAGGTTTTAAAATTGGGTGAATACAACCTTAGAAGGACAACACTTGACAAATTACACTGCATTACTATTTATTTAACAAAAACTAAGCCAAGATAGACGCAGTGTGTGAAAAATTAGGAACACCCCATAAATCAATTTAATCAAAAGAACCAAATTTGGCAGTTGCAGTAATCATTTTCTGTATGACTTTACCAGTCTTTCTCATTGTTTTGGAGGACGTATGTCCAGCTCTTCTTTACAAAGCTACTTAAGTTCATTGCAATTTATGGGCATTTATTTATGCACAGTTCTTTACCACTTTGCTCACCCTGCCATACATCTACATCATGGTCAGATTGTGTGCTTGGAGAGGGCTCATGCACTGCCCTTGCTCCATAAAAAGCAAATGCAGTTAGTAATATATATGCGGCATCTGCCTGTAGCAGCAGCAATCAGTGCTAGCCTCAAATGCTGCTGTTTATCCATTTAAATGAGAATCACTGACAATGGCATTTACATAGCAAAATCACTGGTGTCACCACGATTCGAGGGACAAGTGGAAAACTATGGAAACCAAGGGACTACTGAAGGCCTCCCATCATTGTCAACTCAATACTCATCTGAAGGTCAGCAATAAGCTGAGCTTCAAAGGAGACCACAATTTATATTATACATAGCAATACTATGGTATAATGTGGTATTGCTATATATAGAATAAGCAATCAAATGACTGCAGATTTAAGTCCCCTAGAGGGACAAAAAAATAAAGCAATAAAAAAAAAATGTTGTAAAAAAAAAAATTGTAAAATTTTAAATCACCTGTCTATACTCAGTTTTAAAATATAGTAATTTATAAAAAATAGTAATAAATATAATTGGTTTGACCGCATCCAGAAAAGATGGGTCTATCAAAATATTAAATAATTTAAAACATACGCTGAACGCCAAAAACAGCAACAACAAAAAATCAAAATTACAGATTTGCCGTTATTCTGTTGCTGTAGGTCCAAAAAAAATTACAATAAAAAGTGATCAACATGTCATATGTATCCCAAAAATCAATGAAAACAATAAAAACTGCAGCTCAGAGCACAAAAACAAGCTCGCACACAACTCCATCAACAGAAAAATAAAAAAGTTATGGGTCTCAGAAAGTGGCAACACAACTTTTTTTTCTTCACAAGTTTCAAAAACTATAAAAACCTAAAAAAATATACAAGTTTGGTTTTCTCCGTAATTGTCTTGATCTGAGAAATCATGTAACCAGGTCATTTTTAATGCACAGTGAATGCCATCAAATCAAAAACAGAAAATCAAAGGCAATTTCACCTCATTTGGAATTTCTTTCCTGTTTGTTAGCACATTATATGGATAAATGAATGGTGTGAATTAAAACTACAACCACTCCTATAAAAAACAAGACCTCATATGGCTATAATGGAAAAAAAGCTATTGGAAGAATGGGAGCAAAAAAAAAAGCAAAAGTGAAACAAAAATGAAAGCTCAGCTGATCCAAAGGGTTAGACAATGCTCCGCAGTACTTCTATTAGGTTTACAATTCATGTATGTCTCATGACTGAATGCGATAATTGAATATGTAAAAATGTAAACCACATTAATGTTATATAGAATATGCTTATAATATTAAACTACTAAGCACCCAATTTATCAATGCTTTCTCATCAGAATTTTTGTGTAAAAGCTTTGAAAACTCGCAAAACTTTGGTGAAATTCAGAGTTACGCTAAACTTTTACGACTTTTAGCATTTTCACACCAGTATCTTCCAGCTTCAATAAAATGGCAGAGCTAGCGTGGGATGGGGGCGCGTCGAGGGTGGGATGCCACAGCTCATCTAATTCATGACAAGCTGTGGCATTTCCTGTGCCATAAATCTCACTCCAGTGTCTAACTAGAGTGAGATTACAGGCATGGTGAATCAGGTGCATCTAACTCCAGCACACCCCCCTCATCAAGACCACCTATAGAAACTGCTTCCATTGGGCTAAAGCGGTTTTTAATTAGTGCTGGCCTAGACGTATCCTTTAAATTTGCAGGTTTTAGGCCCGAATGAAGAATGTCTGAAACAAAGAGTACAGGCCACACCACGTGCACATGAGTATTTGGTCAGTATTTTACCTCAGTATTTGTAAGCCAAAACCAGGAGTGGGTGATAAATACAGAAGTGGTGACGTGCCTCTATTATACTTTTCCTCTGATTATTCCACTCCTGGTTTTGGCTTACAAATACTGAGGTAAAAAACTGACCAAATACTGAAAGTGTGCACATGGCCCAGATAAAGAAAGGTACATATTGTCGCGACTGTCACACACATGATTTGGCCGATTCGTGTGCTATGTACCTTAATTTTAGAAGTATATTCCTAATGGTAGTAATGCAGCTTAAATTGTATATACTCCATTTTTAATGTATCTCGGTGCAAACTGTCTGTTGCTACACTTTTTGCTAGGTATACATGACATTCACAGCAGCTTGTGCCTGTTCACATTTGCATCATTCTGTTAGGAGGTGCTGGTCAGAATTATTTTTTTTCCCCAATAGATAGATATAATGTTCGGAATAAAGAAATAATAAAATGAATAAGTTCTAAATACAACTACAGCATATTAAGAGCCAAGAACAGCAATTATGCATGCTTCATATAGACAGAGGATGTGCAGTCTAGAGCTGGCGTCCCTTTATACTCCTGGGACTAATTCTCCTTGCAACCACAAAACATTATTTTTGTCACTGAAACGAACACATGCTGGCAAACAAATGTGCATATTAATTATTTCATTTGCAAACATTTCAAACCTGCAAAGTAAAACAACAGGGCTTTTGGCATGCAGGGATGTAATTTAGTTATACAGTTGTACTGTAGTCTTTGTTTCCCCATTTTAATGAATCCAGTAACTGAAAGGTTAATCAACATACACTAGAGAGGGTTTTCTTTCACAATTCTGAAAGAGACTTGGATATTTTCTTAGCATACAGAGCTGTGATTAAACTTTTCACAGTAAAGGGATTAGTTAAAAGATTTTATGTTAATTCCTTCTATAATATTTTATGATTTTTCTCTTGTTACATATTTCAAAACATAATTTTAGCATATTTTATGCCATTGCTTCTACTAATGTCTTTGCAGGCGTTAAATCAGGATGTCAACATGACTGAATACTGTAGCATAGATGCTTTGTGACAGGTCTGAAAGAATTAGCTACAAATTGATTACTGGGTTGCATGGTTCCCCAGATATTCAATAGAGAAACAAATTGTTCTCTGTTAATTTTTGGAGCAATTTGGCAAACAAATGTGCATTCATTAGTCTTTTAATGAAGACACTTTCCCAGTAATAGCGCCTCAAATGTCTGGAACTGTCCCCACAATTTAGACTAATTAACAATATGGTAAATGTTAAAAATATAACATTATCACTGAATTAGCTTCATAAAGAATTATAGCCAAATATTTATAACCATGTGGTGTTATTCATGTTCATAGTAAAGTCACCATGAGTTACATTAGTCTTGAATGACATGGCCCATAATGCGTTCAAGAATCTAAATTTAAAGCAGTCCATAAACTACTTTCTAGTTATCCAAATATCAAGTTCACTAGATCTATATTATTTTATTGTAGATACATGTGCACATCTGTAAATACATATTCTTTACATGTGTTAACAAAAGCAAAATTGTACATATAGTGTTGTAATACTGAGTACAAAAATAGTGTAAGATATCTCACAAAGAAAGGATCTGGTAGGAGTGGGGTTTTGTTATCCAATAAATCTATCAAGTTATTTTAGTTTTGTTCTAGTTTTTCAATAGGAATACTTTAAAAGGATTCCCTAGTGTGCTCATATATCATATAAGATATAGTTTGAAAGCTTTGTACAATGTTAAATCTGGGATGTGTCACAGATAGGAAATCTCCCCTTTTTAAAGCAAAAAGTATGGCAATGCTCTTTTCTACTTGTCTGCAGATTTTTTTCTTTCTTTTTTCTCTCATTCTTTCTAGCTTTCTTTGTTTCTCTCCCTTTCTTTCTGTTTCATTTTTCTCTCTTTTCTTTCTTTCTTTCTTTTTCTTTCATTCTTCCTTTCCCTACTTGTATTTTTCCCTGCTTCTTTCTTTCTTGCTTTCCTCTTTCCCTCCTTCTTTCTTTCTCTCTTTCCCTCCTTCTATCTTTTACTCTTTCTTTCTTTTCTTTTTTTTTCATTCATTCTTCCTTCCCCTCCTTTTACATTTCCCTCCTTCTTTCTTTCTCTTTCCCTTCTTCTTTCTTTCTCTCTTTCCCTCCTTCTATCTTCCACTCTTTCTTTCTTTTTTTTCTCTAAAGCTAGTCATATACATCAGATGTCTGTCTCACTCGGCCAATTGCTCCTGTGTTCTCTATGAAAAAGCCATGATGGAGCTTCATACTGTAGAGTCTTAGTGTACCTTGTGTGATGGAGCTGCATACTGCAGAAACTCAGTGTACCCTGTATGATGCAGCTGTATACTGCATATTCCCAATATACCCTGTGGCATGCAGCTTCATACTGCAATCACAGTGTATTCTGCTGGATGCAGCTGCAGCCTAGTCTTTTATTCTGTCAGCTTTTAGCTGTGTTGGACTGCACCTAGAAGAGCCACCTAGCAGGTAAATTACTAACACAGCGAGCATTTACAGTGGGGAAAATATGTATTTGATGCACTGTTGATTTTACAAATTTTCCCACCTACAAAGAATGGAGAGATCTGTAATTTTTATCGTACATACTCTTCAATTGTGAGAGACTGAATCTAAAAATAAAAACCAGAAATTCACATTGTATGATTTTTACATCATTACTTTGCATTTTATTGCATGAAATAAGTATTTGATCACCTACCAACCAGCAAGAAATCTGGCTCTCACAGACCTGTTAGTTTTTCTTCAAGAAACCCTCCTACTCTGCACTCATTACCTGTATTAATTGCACCAGTTTGAACTCATTACCTGTATAAAAGATACTTGTCCACACACTCAATCACACTCCAACTTCTCCACCATGGCCCAGACCAAAGAACTGTATAAGAACACCAGGGACAAAATTGTAGACCTTCACAAGGCTGGGATGGGCTACAGGACAATATTCAAGCAGCTTTGTGAAAAGGGAACAACTATTGGCACAATTATTAGAAAATGGAAGAAACACAAGATGACTGTCAGTCTTACTCGGTCTAGGGCTCCATGTGAGATCTCATGTCTGAGAAGGGTCAGGAATCATCCCAGAACTACACAGGAGGACCTGGTCAATGACCTGCAGAGAGCTGGGACCACAGTCTCAAACATTACCGATAGTAACCTACTACATCATTATGGATTAAAATTCTGCAGGGCGCGCGAGGTCCCCTTGCTCACACCAGCACATGTCCAGGCCTGTTTTACGTTCGCTAATGACTATCTGGATGATACAGCGGAGGCATGGGAGAAGGTCATGTGGTCAGATGAGACCAAAGTAGAAATTTTTGGTATCAACCCCACTCGCTGTGTTTGGAGGAAGAAGAAGGTTGAACACAACCCCAAAATCACTGTCCCAACCGTGTAGCATGGTGGTGAAAACATCACACTTCAGAGTGCTTTTCTGCAAAGGAAGCAGGACAACTGCATCGTATTAAAGGGAGGATGGATGGGGTCATGTATCACGAGATTTTGGCCAAAAACCTCCTTCCCTCAGTAAGAGCATTGAAGATGGGTTGTGGCTGGGTCTTCCAGCATAACAATGACCCAAAATACACAGCCAGGTCAAATGAGGAGTGGCTCCGTAAGAAGCAGTTCATGGTCCTGGAGTGGCCTAGTCAGTCTCCCGACCTGAACCCAATAGAAAGATAGAAGGGAGCTGAAACTCAATGTTGCCCAGCGACAGCCCCAAAACCTGGAAGATATGGAGAAGATCTGTATGGAGGAGTGGGCCAAAATCTCTGCTGCAGTGTGTGTAAACTAGGTCAAGAACTGCAAGAAAAGTCTGACCTCTGTAATTGCAAACAAAGGTTTCTGTGCCAAATATTAAGTTCTGTTTTTCTATTGTATCAAATAGTTAATTTGCATTTTATTGCATGAAATAAGTATGTAAAAATCATACAATGTGATTACAGACCTCTCCATTCTTTGTAGGTGAGAACTTGCAAAATCGGCAGTGTATGAAATACTTATTTTCCTCACTGTATACTTGGAAGTTTGTAAAAAATTAAGGAAATTTATTAGCTCAAAATGGCTTCCAAAACTAAGCACATTGACATATACCCTTGACTGTGCTTTGCCATTTCTGTGTGTGCAATGATATTTTAGGGCTTTAAGCTGAAACAGCACTGGCCCAAGTAAAACCATTGTTGGTAATAAAGAAGGAAGGGGGGGGGGGAATAGCATGGCGTAATTGACTATTGACAAGATGCACTGAAGCACAGTATACCACCTAGGGTGCGCTGAGCACCTAAATTACATAGGACATTAAAATAGTTATTCTTTTCACAGAGGGAACAGAAAAGCAATAAATGGTAACATTATTTTTAGGGCAATGATCTTAGTTTAGAAAGTCACTCAGCAAAAACAGATTGCCTTTTTAAGGATTATTCTTGAGTTTTCAAGTTATCCACTATCCCTGGGATAGATGTTAACTTCCCAATCCATAGAAGTCAGGATGCTGGGACTTCCACCAATCCTGAGAACAAGGGCTTTGAAGGTCCCCATATGAATGGAGTGGAGGTAAATCCTACAGTGTATCGCCATTCATTATTATGGGAATGCCCAAGACCAACCTAGTGCAGAGCATGGATATCTCCAGCGCTCCCATTAAGTCTGGGGTCACACAATTCTCGGATGCACTCGTAGCATTTTGCTTTTTTTTCATAGAAAAAGGATTTAGATCCAGCTTCAGCATTAAAATGTAGAAAAAGCTTTATTCTATCGCTTTAAAAATATTTCATGGCGTAGTAATACATGTGCGTAATAGTCTCTAACCAATGAATTGTAGAAACCGGTTTCTACAATTCTTTGGTTATTTCCTCCTCTTCAACAACCTCTATGCAGATGTATTACTATGCCATGAAGTATTTTTAAAGTGATTGAATAAAGCTTTTTCAATATTTTATTGCTGAAGCAGGATCTAAATCCTTTTTCTTTGTGCAAGTTCATTTCACGTGTAGCAGGGACGAGATCCCATGCTACGGCAATGGAACTCAGCTGGAGTTTCCTACAAGGGTGAGCTGAAAATCTCGTTTTTTTCTTCTTCTTTTTTTTCATGCCGAATCGGCATGAGAAAAAAATCACTGATCTGCACTGCCCTTTAGTATCACATTGGTCTGAATGCAATCCAATTTTTAATCAGATTGCACTTGTCCAATTTATATGCTCATGCAAGTGAGCCCTATGAATGAATGGAGTAGCATTGTGCATGATTGACCACCGTTCCATTCACATGGACTTCTTCAGGATCACAGTTTTAGGGATCATTGGAGATCCTAGCAGTCAGACCTTCAGAGATCAGGAAGCTAACTTCTACACAAGGCAATAAAGAGGGCTCAAAAAATTATGTAAAACAATATGACCACTTCAGTAGATAAAAACTTGCGGTTAAGTTTTAGGATTATGTTTTGTATTAATAAATAAATAAGTAAATAAAAAAAGGCACATACCTCTGCAAAATAGGATGGGACCAGAAAATTTAAGCAATATATACAGCAATATTATGGTATTGCTCTATATAGCAGGAGCAATCAGAAAAAGTAAAGAAATTTAAAAAAAAAATGTAAAAAAAATATAAAAATTTGAATCCTCCCTGTCCCCAATTAGTAATAAAAGAATGTAAAAAAAAATAAAATACACGTTTGGTATCAATGTGTTCAGAAAAGTCTAATTTATCAAAATATAAAATCAATTAACCCGATTTGTAATAAAGTTAAGGCTCTTGAAAGAAGGGGTAGGTAAAAATGAAAGCACAAAAAATAAAAATTGCTTGGTCCTTAAGGGCTTGAACAATGCCCACACTTTGGTAAGTAAAGAAAAGGTGTCTCAAAACACAAGGATCATACTTTCAAATACAACATAAACAAGCCTTGAATTCAGAATTTGAATTTAGTTGCAAAATATGGAATAAGCGATTTAACGTTATCCCTGCCTGTTGGCACTTTGTAAAAAAAAAGCAGCTATTAATGTGTTTTTGCTGCAGTATATCACAGGTGTAATAATTCAGTTACACACTGACTGGTGATGATAGGGCCAGCTACAAACTATATATATACTATATATAATTTGAATCTTGTATTTCTCTTCACAGACTGAGATTATCACTCCCATTTTCAATCTGGTACATCAGCACTGTAGTGGTACTCCACAATCACATTAGGCCTTTTTCTATCCCTATACTGTGTGCTTTGATTGCTCCTATCCCTACCCCTACACAGTACAAGAATAAAATGGCGTTCTTTTGCTGGCCCCTATGTTATATACTGCCTGTGATAGCCCCTCTGATTGCCTGTGCTACAAAATGCGATCAGATTGCTGCAGGGCATTATGGGGAAGCTCATATTGCCACGTCTGACTCTTGACTTGCTCACTGAGTGCGTAACATGTGTGAAATGGCAGTGGGAGTTTTTCTTTTTTGACGAAAGCTAGTGACTCAAATAGCAAATTGTTTGGATTCAAGTGTAACCACAGATTTCAGGAAATTCTACTTGAATTCCAACCGCCACAGATCGATCTGTTCATCACAACTAAACACCAAATGCTATTATATTATGAAAGAAAAGGAAATCACTGACAACATAGTAGTCATCATCAATGATGGTGTTATTGTTGAGATATTTTTACGTTTGCATCTTTATTTCCTATTTTCTGTTTCATTTTAAGAACAGAAAAAAAAGACAATTATGCCAGCGCTGCATCGGACTTTGTCTTTTTACTGCATGAAATAACCTCATATAGGCACTGCTCAACACAATGTTAAAAACCTAAAACCTGTAAACAGTACATACATTTTGTCAATCAGATTCTACTAACATCTAGTATTTCTGTGAGATTTACTGATTTAATAAACATCTGAGCAACATAGAGAAAATGCTGTTTCAGGTTATTGTAAATTGCTCACTCTACGTCAATAACAAATCAAAGCTAAATGTGAATTGTTAATGTTAGGTGCTGGCTGGATCTGAAATAGGTTCAGAATCATCAGTGGATTTGGTGGTCTCCCATTCAGGTCCAGCCAGGGCTGATACTGCACAGCATCACCCTTGATTCCAACGCCTAGCCAATGCACGAGATGTGCAAGCTGTATCTTGGGTGTTTGTGCCTAGTGCTATGAAGCATAGGTTGCGGAGGGAGTCAGGGCTCCGGCAGCCTAAGTCCAAGATGCGTCACCAATGGTGCGACAGTGGGGCAGGGCTTAATCTTTAAAAGGCCCGCCCACAAACATGGTGGCACGCTCAGATCATAGAGCATGATGCCTGTGTGTGGACGTCTGTGCTCCACGTGTAGTTTCTGCTAGGCAGGTTAGCTCCATAGAGGCAGGCTAGTGAAAGTAGGCAGGTAGCTTCGCCTTGCAGACTGGCTCTGTCAGTGGGGGTCGCCTTACACCCCGAGCAGCCTGCAGGACCATGTGAAGAAACACTCCTCTGTCCGGTAGCACGCCGGCAGAGGACACTCACCCATCGGCGTGAGTCACACGCATCTTAGCGCCAAGCCCTACAGCGTAGCGCCTGTATCGAAGACAGGGCTACTGCTTTTCCCTCGGTCGCACGTCTCCCTGTGGTTCTTGGAGATTGTGTGAACCGCTGAAACCCGCTCCGTGTGCATTAACACGGAGTGGTTCTTCAGTTAAGTAGGTGCTATCCCGGTCACTCTTCTCCCGTGCAGTTAAGGGAGATAGAGCGAACCGCTATACCCGTTCCTGTGTGCTGTAACACGGAAGGGTTTAACATTTAAGTTTGTTACTTTACTTTCCACTCGGAAAGTGTTCGGCAGCAGTCCTCCAGGCTGCATCGCGGACTCCGAGGTCGGTTGCGTTCCATTTTAATAAAGTTGTCTGCAACCGCCCTCCTAACAGTTATGGTATAGATGTAAGGTGGTCCCTGAGAATCAGTATCACTGTTGGGCTCCATGCAACCTAGTCCAACACTATTCATACCTCTTTAATGCTATAGGTAATATTGCAAACTGCTGTTCTATTGTTTATAGAATTATTCCTACATCCTATAATCAACAGTGATGCATTCATAAAATATCCTAAAGGCCACAGGGGTGATGGGCACAAAACCAGCATGCTTAAATCACCCTGAACGTGGGCAATATTTTTGGGTGAAATAGGTGGCAACTTGTGATGATTGAGCACTAAAATGCTCGGATGCTCGTTACTCAAACCGAGCAAATCCTAAAGCTCGGATGCTCGTTTTGAGTAACAAGTATAATAGTAGTCAAGGGGAAATCCGAGCATTTTTCTGGCAGTCCCTTCAAGGTGGTCTGGGGGGCAGTGAAAATGTTGAAATGGATGGAAAAAGTGCTAAATGTAAGGAGACCAACATGGGGAAGACCCCTGGAAATATCTCTGACTCCAAGATCGGTTGCTGAGAACAATAGTGTCACACTTTTACTCAACTTTAAGGACTAGCAATAAAACATTCAAAATCAAAGAGAAATTTGAGTTTACAAGGAAAAAAATGTTAAGAAACATTCTTTCCTGTATTCTGACTTGTATATAAAGCAAAATTTAAAAAAGATTTAAATAAACCAAAATTGAAATTTTTATTAATAAATTGTAAATTTAAGTGTAATTTATGAAGGAAGCATATACTCCCAAAAATTAGATGTAAAAGGGACTCAGATATATCTTTATTAGACATAAAGGAGGGCCTCATACACATTCTGTTCAAATTGTCATATAGTGGAACCTCTAGACTTATTAAAATATTGTGTATAAAGTGTACATACATCCTTGAAGGTAACAACTGGAGGGCCTCATTCTAATATTGTGAAGAAAGTGTAGTTGTGGTACTCCTATACTCATTTAGGCTCTGCAGACAGTGCAGTGCCAGACAAAAATTACAAGCAGGGTCATCCACAGACCCTTGAAGGCGGCACCAACTGCAGTGACTCATTCAAATATTAAGAAAGTGTAGTTGTGGTACTCCTACACTAATAAAGGCTCTGCACACAGTGCAAAGCCAGAAAAAAATTATAAAGAGGATCACCAACTGTAGTGCCTTATTCAAAAATTAAGAAAGTGTAATTGTGTTATTTCTACACTGATAAAGGCTCTGAACACAGTGCAAAGCCAGACAAAAATGATAAACTGGGTCATTCATATACCATTTAAGGCAACAACTGGAGGGCCTCATTCAAATATTAAAAAATTGTAGTTGTGGTACTTCTACACTCATAAAGGCTCTGCACAAAGTGCAAAACCAGATAAAAAATAATAATCCACGTCATCCATAGACCATTGAAGGTAATAACTGGAGAGCCTCATTCAAATATAGGAGATTAGAAACACTTTATGTGCTACTGTCATCTGGTGGTGTGGAAAATTTGGGGCTAATCCAGGCTTTGTTCATTTTTATCAGAATGAGCCTGTCAGCATTTTCTGTTGACAGGCGAAAGCGCCTATCTGTTATTACCCCCCACGGCGGCATTAAAAACATACTCAGACAAGATGCTATTAACAGGGCAGCAGAACACCCCCAAGGCATAGAGGGAAAGCTAATGCCAGGTATCCAGCTTTGAGATCCAATAGTTCAATGTCGCAGAGGAATTAAGGAGTACACTGGTTTGGTTGACCATCTTTAAAAACTTTTCCCTCTTTGTCAAAAATTTCCCTTCATCACGGCCTGGATGCTGGGAGGGTGTAATAAAATTGGCCCAGGATTTTGACAGTGTACCCCTGCCACTGTTGTACCTGGTGTTTGGCAAGGAAGCTTTGCCCCCTGTCCTAGCATTGTCTGAGGGGCATTTTTTCAACATATTTTCCACAATGACCTTCTGGTATAGCACCATTTTAGTAGACCTCTCCGCATCAGGAAGGAGAGAAGCAAAGTTCTCCTTGTAGTGTGATTCTAGCAGGGTGAACAACCAGTAATCTTTTTTGGCCAAGATGAAAGTAATACAAGGGTCACTGGAAAGGCAGGGGTACATAAAGTCGGCCATATATGACAAGCTCCCTACAGCCAACACTTCCCTGTCTCCGCCATGATGATGACTCTTCATTTCCCCATCCTCCCTTTCTTCCTTCTTATTCCCCTCCTCAGCCCAACCATGTAGGAAAGATAGGAAGAAGCTTGTGTGGGTGCTAGCCTTTGTTACGCTAGCCACCAGCTCCTCTTCATCCTCCTCAGCCTTCACCTCGTCATTGCTATTCAATCTTTGCTGAGCAGATGAGATGTGGCTGGACTGGGTAGTATCTCTCTGTCTCATGTCTTCCTCCATCTACACCTGGTCTGCAAGCAAGCCTTCATGTTAAATTGTGAACAGCAACTGTTTAAATAGGCACAGAATCAGGATTGTTGTGCTGATGATGGCATCATCGCCGCTCACTATCTTTGTGGAGTCCTCAAAGTTTTGGAGAACCACACAAATGTCAGACATGCATGTTCACTCTTTAGTTGTTATGTGCGGAGGCTGACTAGAATACAGACAAGCATGCTGGTATTCAACAATTGGCCTCTGCTGCTCACAAAGCCTTTCCAGCATGTGCAGTGCAGCGTTCCAGGGAATGTTGGCATAGCACACCAGTCGGTAAGCTGACTCTTGCATGCATTGCTCAGCACTGCCAGAGCAGTGGCAGCTGTAGCTGACTTGTGGAAATGGGCCCTGTTGCAGCGTACCTTGACAAGAAGCTCTGGCATATCTGGGTATGTTTTCAGAAACTGTTGAACCACCAAGTTAAGCACATGGCCCAAGCATGGTACGTGTTTGAGCTTGACAAGCTTCACAGCCATCACTAGGTCATGGCCATTATCACACATCACCATGCCTGGTTGTAGATTCAGTTATTATTCCTTTCAATAACTCTGCGGTGGTGTGCAGTTTGCCTCCTAGACAAATTAGCTTCAGCAGAGCCTGTTGCTGCTTTGCTGAGGCAGTGCTGCAGAGCTTACAGCTTACGGTTGATGTAGATGATGTACTCAGAGATAATAAATCGGAGATGGAGGATGACAAGCAGCAGGAGGGGTGCAGGAGATGGAGAAAACCCTGATAGAAGTAGCGCAAGCAATCTTTGGCATCAGTAGCATATGTGCCGTGACAGGGTGGAACACAATGTTCACCTAGTGTGCTGTCAGGGAAATGTAGCGTCCATGGCCACAAATGCTTGTCCATGTGTTGGTCGCTAAGTGGACAATCCCAGTAAGCGCGTTGGTAAGGGCACAGATGATGTTGATGGACACGTGCTGGTAAAAGGCGGGGACACCACACCGGGGGAAAAAGTGGTGGCAGGGGATCGAGTACCGAGAGACGGCTGCCACCATGAGTTGGCAGAAATCTTCCATGTCCACAAGCCTAAATGGCAACATTTCCACGGCAAGCAGCCTGGAAATGTGAAAATGTAGCATTTGGGCCGGTCGGTGGGTGGGTTGAAACGTTCTTTTTAGTTCCAAGGCCTGGGGAACAGAACGCTGAGCTGGGACAAAAATTTGGAAGTGCCTGATGATGGTGCCTCAGAATGTGCAAGGACAGGTACAGAGTGGGAGGCATCTGCGCCAGTATCATGGATAGGGGATTGGAAAGCACCTAGCACAAGGGAAGAGGCAGTGGTGTCACCCGCTGACACGAATTGTTGACCTAGACGTTAGGCCCACTGAGTCGAATGTTTAGATGACATGTGCCTGATCATGCTGGTGGTGGTTAGGCTCTTAGTGGTCAGGCTCCTGATGATTTTAGCATGGCACAGGTTGCAAATTACCATTTTTTTGTCTCAAAACTCTCTTTAAAAAAGTCCAAGACTGGGGAACACCTAACTCTTTGACGGAGAAATTCACGAATCTTGATGCTCTGCAGAACAATTGTCCGCCTTCTCCCTCTGCTCACTCCACTGCCTCTTCCTGCCTGTTTCGGTGCTACTGATCCCTCCCCATCACTGTTGTCCTCGCTCTGCATGCTAGTTTCCCAGGTTGAGTCAGTGGCTTCATCATCCACAGCCCCGTCTTCGAACCGCCGCACCTTGGTCCTCCTGACTAGGTGACTTTACAACAACCTGACTTATCGGCAACTGTGTCTCATCATCATCTACCTACTTAGACAAAATTTGCCTTTCCCCACCGTCATCTTCTTGTGACCGTGGCTGCTCTAAGTTTTCTGCATAACTAAACAGCATGTCTTCCTGTCCCTCTTGGACCATGCACAGTAAGAGACCACAATCAAGAAATGATGAAGAGCTCCTCAGATTTTCCAAGTGTGGGATCACTGGTCTCCTGGGACACGACCTGGTGGGAGGAAGGAGAATCAGTGTTAGGATTAAGTGATCCAGACTCTTGGCTGGTGTAACTGGACTGCATAGACGACTGAGTGGTGCTGCCAAGCATGCTGGAAGCACTATCTGCTATCCAATCGACTACCTTTTTGCACCAGTGTGGCTTCAGAAATTGTGTACTGTGACTCCCTGCAAAGTGGAACTGGAAGCTATGTTTCGTGGATGGGCGTGTTTCACAGTTGCACCTGTCCAACGACCTGCGGCTCTGTGTGCACCATCAGCACTTCCCCTTCCCTTACTGAATGCTTACACATTTTCTAATTGCTAGGTCTCTGGAAACCAAGTTTTTTTTTTAATTAAAAAAATTGGTCACCTATGTATGACAAATTCAACCCAGAAAATTTTTTAAACTTTTTTTGGGAGTTTATTACCACTGTGTTATGCACACGCCCGGGCTGACTGGCATGTGCGTGATTTAGTGATTCCACTGTGCCATGAACCGGAGAGTGCCTGGAGAGGCATAACTAAGCATCAACCCGATCCGACCAAGGTCGCAGGACGGCTAACAACGCCGTGCACCAGGGAAGAACCGAGCAGAGGGACCAGGTGCTACTCCAGGCTAGACCGCGGACACGGCTGTTGACCCACACAGGGGAATACAGGAACAGGCAGGTTAGGCTGGCACACAGACAAGGGGGTATTGGCAGGCACAGCTGGCATGCAGACAGGTGGTTCTCCAGGCCAGACCCCAGACACGGCTGATGACCCACACCGGGGAATACAGGAACAGGCAGGTTAGGCTGGCACACAGACAGGGGGGTATTGGCAGGCACAGCTGGCATGCAGACAGGTGGACACTGGTAGGCACGGCTGGAGTGCAGACAGGAGGATACTGGCAGGCATGGCTGGTACGCAGACAGGGGGTTCTGACAAGTATGGCTGGCGTGCAGACGAGGAGGTACTAGCAGGTTTGAGCACAGGCTGGATAGGGTCCAGTACAGACTGGGATTCAGGAACAGAACCGCAGATGCGGTAGACAAGCAGAGCAGAGAGGTACCGCCGGAGCGGTGAGCAAGCAGAGCAGGGAGAAACCGCCGGAGCAGTGAGCAAGGCAGAGCAGGCAGGAACCGCCGGAGCAGTGAGCAAGGCAGAGCAGGCAGGAACCGCCGGAGCGGTGAGCAAGGCAAAGCAGGCAGGAACCACAAGAGCGGTGAGCAAGGCAGAGCAGGCAGGAACCGCCGGAGCGGTGAGCAAGGCAGAGCAGGCAGGAACCGCCGGAGCGGTGAGCAAGGCAGAGCAGGCAGGAACCTCCAGAGCATTGAGCAAGGCAGAGCAGGCAGGAACCGCCGGAGCAGTGAGCAAGGCAGAGCAGAGAGGAACCGCTGGAGCGGTAAGCAAGGCAGAGCAGAGAGGAACCGCTGGAGCGGTAAGCAAGGCAGAGCAGAGAGGAACTGCCAGAGCGTTGAGCAAGGCAGAGCAGGAAGGAATCACTGGAGCGGTGAGCAAGGCAGAGCAGAGAGGAACCACCAGAGCGGTGAGCAAGGCAGAGCAGGAAGGAACCACCGGAGCGGTGAGCAAGGCAGAGCAGGAAGGAACCGCCGAAGCGGTGAGCAAGGCAAAGCAGGAAGGAACCGGCAGAGCAGTGAGCAAGGCAGAGCAGGAAGAAACCGCCGGAGCGGTGAGCAAGGCAGAGCAGGAAGGAACCGCCGGAGCGGTGAGCAAGGCAGAGCAGGAAAGAACTGCCGGACCGGTGAGCAAGGCAGTGCAGAGAGGAACCGCCGGAGCGGTGAACAAGGCAAAGCAGAGAGGACAGGGCTCTGTTCACACTGAACAGACTGGAAGGGAAAGGCAGAACCAGATACACACAAGGTACTTACAGTGAATTAGCGAGTGGACTCTAAACTCACAACAGAAGTACAGAGACAACAAGTAGGAGTTAGATGCAGGTTCAGAGACTGCAGGAAAAGGGAAGGTACGGACACAGAGACAAACAGGCTAGAAGAGTGTTGAGACAGGAGCTGACTCTGCAACAAGATACAGGAGCGAGTCTGGGTATACAGCCCCCAGAGAGGCGGGCAAACAGGCTAAGAGATAATTCAGACAGGCCTGGGAATATAGCCCCCAGGTTGGCGGACAGGCAAGAACAGAACGGGACCTGGCACATCAGAGGCATGGAGCCGTCTGATGGTAAGAGTTGCTCAGGCACCAGCTTCAGGGTGGAGCTGGTTTAAATATCCAGTGACAGACAGCAATAGGCTGGGGACACATTAGGGGTGTGCCCACAGCTGCTACAAGAAACAGGAAGTAACCGGGCCACCGCCCTAAGCAGTCAGAACAGAGACAAGCAGACAGCATGAACAGAAGCCAGGATAGCAGATTGGACTGACAGGTAAGATTGCGGCCTTGCATAGTGGGAGGTGGTGCACTATGCAAGCACGCCGCCAGGGATGTTACACACTGTAATGTAACACATAGCACGTTAAACTGTATGGATGACAAATTCAATGTAGAAAATGTTTTTGAATAGTATTTTGGAGTTTAATACCACTGGGATTTAACACAAAGAACACTAAGCTGTGTTGATGACAAATTCAATACAGTAAGTTTTTTTGAACGTTATTTTGGAGTACCACCGCAATGTAACACAAAGCACGTGAAACTGAATGGATGGCAAATTCAATCCAGAAAAATTTTTGTCATGGATTTCTGGAATTTAATATCACCGTAATATAACACAAAGCACGTTAAAATGTATGGATAATAAATTCAACCAAGAAAATTTTTTGGAATGGTTTTCTGCCGATTACTACCACCGTAAGGTAACACAAAGCATGTTAAACTCTATGGATAACAAATTCAATCCAGAATTTTTTTTTTATGGTTTTTTTGGAGTTTATTACCCCTTTAATTGAAGGTGCCTTTCAGACGTCAATGTTTTGCATACGTGTGGTGTCCATTTCCACACGTACTGGAGACACTGACACACGTAGACCCATGCAAATGAATGGGTCTTTGCACATGTTATTATGTTTCCACGGACCATGTGTCCGTGGGCAAAATACACTGATATGTCCTTTTTTTTCTTACAGCATGGGCTGCCAAACGTCCCGCACACGTGCACAGTGAAGACACACGGATGACATCCGTGTGTCATCAGTATGACATGTACCGGCACCTGGGAATCAGCTGTGCAGTTAGTGCTGTTCCCAAGTGCCGGGTGCTGCAGACATCTGTCATCATTGTCCTCTGCTTGTGTTGCGATCAGCGCTAGCAAGGGACAATGAGAGTAGTATTCTGCTTCCGCTGTGTCCTGGTGTAAAAATAAGAATAAAATAAAAAAATCCTTATATTCACTTGTCTGAAGATGTCCTCCACTGTAAACCATCTGACCACTCATACCGAGAAGCCGGGAAGAATGACTCGCTGCAGTGAGTGGGTCTCGGAGCTCCGCTCAGTGAGTGACAAGACAACACTCACTGAGCTCAGCGGAGGTCCGGGGCCCACTCGCTGGAGCGAGTCATTCTTCCTGGCTCCTCAGCGTGAGCGGTCAGGTGGATTACAGCAGAGGACATCTTTGAATAGGTAAGTATAAGGATTTTTTTATTTTACAGCACAAGCAAGTGACAATGATGAGGGCAGCGTTCAGCACCCGACGCTTGGGAACAGCGCTAGTTGTACCACTGATTCCCAGGCACCGGTACATGTAATACTGATGCGGCACATGGTTGCCACACGTTTGCCATACGTATCACACACACAGACACACGGACACGGATATCTCTGGTACTGGCTTTCCAGTACCGGAAATAACCAGATGAGTGAAAGAGGCCTAACACAAAGCTCATTAAATTGTATGGATGACAAGTTCAATACAGTAAATTTTTGTAACTTTTTTTGGAGTTTAATACCACCGTAATGTAACACAAAGCACATTATACTGTATGGATGACAAATTCAATTCAGATTTTTTTTTTAACTTTTTTATGGAGTTTATTACCACCGTAATGTAACACAAAGCACGTTAAACTGTATGGATGACAAATTCAGCCAGAAAATTTTTGTGAACTTTTTTTTTTTAAGTTTAACACCACCATAATGTAACACAGAGCACATTACACTGCATGGATAACAAATTCAATGCAGAAAATTTTTTGAAATTTTTGGGGAGTTTAATACCACCGTAATGTAACACAAAGCATGTTAAAAGGTATGGATGACAAATTCAATCCAGAAATTTTTGTTGAACTTTTTTGGGGGAGTTTATCACCACCGTACTGTAACACAAAGCACCCGGAAAAAAAATGTGGTCATCTGCAGCAGGTATATATTGAGCAACGGACTGCAAAGCCCTAAACTCTGCCTAGAGGCTGTATTCTTTCACTCTCCCTGTTCCAGAATCTGTCCCTAGTCTAAATGCAGAATGTGAGAAGTCGGGTTAGCGGCGCTGGTAGGTACACTCAGTAACACTTGCAGCGAGTAGCAAGGGGCACCATATACCCCATAGGTAGAAGAATTGAAAGTGAAATAGAATGACTACTGCGCCAGTGTACCGAGGCCAGGAGAAACAAGATAATTGGATGATTTATAAAAAATCTATTTATTTGTTTTATTACAGGTTAAAATTCATAAACACATAAAATACAAGGAGTATAAATCCGGAAGTCTTGATTGTTAAGGATATGGGGTAAGGATGTTGCTGGAGGCTTGAGTTCACTTTTTTTGTGTGTGATATAGAGAGTAGGCTATGGCCTTCTGAGGGATCCAGAGCATGTAGGTACCTATAAGGGATGTATAGAAATTTTTTTAGCTTACTACTTTAGGTGACTTATAGGTACCTAAATTGAAAGTGGACCATCTGTACCTGAGGCAGAAGTAGGTAGTATACGTGTTCTACTTGGAGTTTTAGTAGGCGTCTCTGGTCAGATGCAGTCAAAGTGACCAATAGAGATGAGCGTTGTTCTACTCGAACTGTTCGCCAATCTCAAATTCGAGCTGTTTTGGGCGGTGTTCGAGCCGATCGGCGAACACGAACAATTTGAGAAAAATTCGGCTGTTCGAGGTTATGTTCGATAACTGTTCGTGCACCAAAATCATAACTGGATTTTTTCTCAGTAATGATGAAAATTAATGTTAATACGCAGTTTGAGTGTACAGCGGGGCGGGGGGAGGGGCAGGGGATGGATCTCTGCAGGAACAATGAAGATCTCCATTTTTTTTTCTCTTTCCCGCATTTGCAGTGGGGAGGTGCAATCTGTCAGCCTATCAGCAGCGCACACACGGAGCGAAGTGCTTTTTTTCACACAAGCAAGGGCATGTGTGATTGGCAGTGTATGTCACATGTCCTTGCCCTATAAGACCAAGCCATTTTCCCCGTCGCCACCATTTTCTCACTGCTGCAGCTGCGTGTTAGACGGCACCGCTGTTGCTGTGTGCGCTATACCTTGTTAATTTCAAGCCAATTTTCGCACAAATATACAGATAGCTTGGGAGTAGGGAATAGTTGTGATTGCAGTCCTTTTAAGGACTAGGTTACAGCATTTCCTACGACTTTTATCAGGCAGGTCTGTGCTCTTAGATAGATTGTGGGAGTAAAGACTAATTGTAATTGGAGTCCTTTTCAGGACTAGGTTACATCAGTTCCTATCAGTTTTTGCCAGGCAGGTCTGTGCCAGTGCTGTGCAAGTTTTTTTCACAGCATTTGGCTGAATCTAGCAAAGCTAATCCTTTTTGGCCTATTGCAGAGTGTGTTAGTCAGTGGAGTAGCCTATCTGTGTTGCAAGATATACCACCTGTGTATAGAATACCAATTTTTTTACTGCACCTAGTGAAGTAAAATCTTTTGGGCATAGCATCATTCTATTAGTCCATCTATACTGACCTCCATCAGGTTGCAAACTGAATATAATTTTTTTCTGCATCTAGCTCTGAAAAAATATTTGGGCTTCTAGCAGTGTGTGGGACTTGGTCTATTAGTCCATCTATACTGACCTCCATCAGGTTGCAAATTAAAAATAATTTTTTTCTTCATTTAGCTCTGAAAAAATATTTGGGCTTCTAGCAGTGTGTGGGACTTGTTCTATTAGTCCTTCTATACTGACCTCCAGCAGGTTGCAAATTGAATATAATTTTTTTCTGCATCTAGCTCTGAAAAAATATTTGGGCTTCTAGCGGTGTGTGGGACTTGGTCTATTAGTCCATCTATACTGACCTCCATCAGGTTGCAAATTAAAAATAATTTTTTTCTGCATCTAGCTCTGAAAAAATATTTGGGCTTCTAGCAGTGTGTGGGACTTGGTCTATTAGTCCATCTATACTGACCTCCATCAGGTTGCAAATTAAAAATAATTTTTTTCTTCATTTATCTCTGAAAAAATATTTGGGCTTCTAGCAGCGTGTGGGACTTGTTCTATTAGTCCATCTATACTGACCTCCATCAGGTTGCAAATTAAAAATAATTTTTTTCTGCATCTAGCTCTGAAAAAAATATTTGGGCTTCTAGCAGTGTGTGGGACTTGGTCTATTAGTCCATCTATACTGACCTCCATCAGGTTGCAAATTAAAAATAATTTTTTTCTGCATCTAGCTCTGAAAAAATATTTGGGCTTCTAGCAGTGTGTGGGACTTGGTCTATTAGTCCATCTATACTGACCTCCATCAGGTTGCAAATTGAATAAAAAAAATTTCTGCATCCAGCTCTGAAAAAATATTTGGGCTTCTAGCGGTGTGTGGGACTTGGTCTATTAGTCCATCTATACTGACCTCCATCAGGTTGCAAATTAAAAATAATTTTTTTCTTCATTTATCTCTGAAAAAATATTTGGGCTTCTAGCAGCGTGTGGGACTTGTTCTATTAGTCCATCTATACTGACCTCCATCAGGTTGCAAATTAAAAATAATTTTTTTCTGCATCTAGCTCTGAAAAAATATTTGGGCTTCTAGCAGTGTGTGGGACTTGGTCTATTAGTCCATCTATACTGACCTCCATCAGGTTGCAAATTAAAAATAATTTTTTTCTGCGTCTAGCTCTGAAAAAATATTTGGGCTTCTAGCAGTGTGTGGGACTTGGTCTATTAGTCCATCTATACTGACCTCCATCAGGTTGCAAATTGAATAAAAAAAATTTCTGCATCTAGCTCTGAAAAAATATTTGGGCTTCTAGCGGTGTGTGGGACTTGGTCTATTAGTCCATCTATACTGACCTCCATCAGGTTGCAAATTAAAAATAATTTTTTTCTGCATCTAGCTCTGAAAAAATATTTGGGCTTCTAGCAGTGTGTGGGACTTGGTCTATTAGTCCATCTATACTGACCTCCATCAGGTTGCAAATTAAAAATAATTTTTTTCTTCATTTATCTCTGAAAAAATATTTGGGCTTCTAGCAGTGTGTGGGACTTGGTCTATTAGTCCATCTATACTGACCTCCATCAGGTTGCAAATTAAAAATAATTTTTTTCTGCATCTAGCTCTGAAAAAATATTTGGGCTTCTAGCAGTGTGTGGGACTTGGTCTATTAGTCCATCTATACTGACCTCCATCAGGTTGCAAATTAAAAATAATTTTTTTCTTCATTTATCTCTGAAAAAATATTTGGGCTTCTAGCAGCGTGTGGGACTTGTTCTATTAGTCCATCTATACTGACCTCCATCAGGTTGCAAATTAAAAATAATTTTTTTCTGCATCTAGCTCTGAAAAAATATTTGGGCTTCTAGCGGTGTGTGGGACTTGGTCTATTAGTCCATCTATACTGACCTCCATCAGGTTGCAAATTAAAAATAATTTTTTTCTGCATCTAACCCAGCCAATAGTTTTGGCCTAATACCACAGTTTGGCCACTCAGCTCTGCTCGGTTACCATCCATTGTTTTTTTGTGCAAACAACTCCAGAGTTGTGAATTAGTTAACCACCAAAATGAGTGGAAAAAGGCCTGCTGCTGGTGGAAAGGGGATTAGGCGTGTTGGGAAGGGGAAAAAAGGTTGTGTCCGTGGGGTAGGTGCAGAAGAAAGACCATCTTCCAGCCAAACTAAAATGTCTACTTCTTTTAGCGGACAATGTGATAAGATCCCTTTCTTACGGCCACGCCAATCGCTACAAATTCCAGATGAGGCACAAAAACAGCAGGTGCTTCAACGGATATCAAGTGCTCCTTTAAGTGGGCTCTCCTCCACATCAACTTCAACATCACAAATACTCCAGTCCTCAAAGGTGTCACCCAAATCGCACTTGCTTCCTCACAGCTCCCAAATCTCCAGCTGCCCGTCTGAGTATGAGGTAGAACAGATGGTTGAGTCTGCAGAGCTGTTTACTCATACTATAGCCTGGGAATCAGAGGTCGACTCCAGCGCTTCTGTGAATCCAGACGAGGAAATGATCTGCACTGATGCCCAGAATCTTTATGAGTCGGATCCAGGACCAGACGCAGAAGGTTCTGACCATAATGTAGACCCTCATTCCCAAACTGTAACTCCTGTTGGTGGAGACAATGAGGAAGACGATGATAAGACTCAAATACCTGATTGGAGCGACAACTTTAGTTTTTTGTCAGGGCAGGAACAGGTTGGCTCTGAGGACGACGGGTGTGATAACGCACAGGGTGATGATGATGAGGTCGGAGATCCCACTTACTGTCAACCCACAGTCAGCCAAGAGATGAGGTCAGCAGAGGAGGTGGAGGAAGATGCTAGTGACGACGAGGTCAGGTTGCGCCTTCCTGGACAGAGACGTAGTACTGGAAGCACGTCAACAACTGCATCCTCAAACACAACTCTGCCTCTCACCACAAGTCGTGGTGGCTCTTCAGGTCGCATGGGTGCTAAGCCTTGCATAGCCTGGGCATTTTTTCAGATCGATAAAGATGACCCAACTCGTGTTATCTGTAACATTTGTCAGCAAAAGCTAAGTAGAGGCCAAAAAATACATAGTTTGAGTACTTCATGCATGAACCGGCACATGGACATGAAGCATAAGTTGCAGTGGGAAGCTCAGTGTGCTACAATGCGGTCTACCCGGCCGGGCCAACCACCGTCTGCCATATCTTGTGCATCCGCGGCCTCTTCATCCTCTGTGACTGGGGGGACAGCAGTCACACCTGTTTTGGGGCGCAGACCTGCCACCTCTTTACCCGCAACAGCCAGCGTGATTGGCAGGTCATCATTTTCTTTGGAGGTGGTAACACCAGCTGGTCTTGAGCGCTGTCCGACATCGATAGCACCACCTTTGGATCAAGGCAACCTAACATGTCCGCCTGCATCTTCCTCACAGACCGTCAGTTTGCCGGGGACACCCTTATCAACCCCGTCTAAGCACAATAGCCAGCCCTCGGTCCCTCAGATGTGGACAAGTAAAAGACCATTTCCTCCTAGCCATGAGAAAGCTAAGAGGTTGAATTTCACCATCTGCAAGCTCTTGGCTACAGAAATGCTGCCTTTCCGCCTGGTGGACACAGAGGATTTTCGAGACCTTATGTCCGTCGCAGTGCCCCAGTACCAGATGCCCAGTCGGCACTACTTCTCAAAGAAAGGTGTGCCTGCGCTCCACCAGCATGTCGCACACAACATCACCGCTTCTTTGAGAAACTCTGTGTGTGACAGGGTGCATTTCACCACAGACACTTGGACGAGTAGGCATGGACAGGGGCGTTACATGTCGCTGACTGGGCACTGGGTAACTATGGTGACAGCAGGACAAGGGGCTGCTGTCCAAGTCTTGCCGTCCCCACGAGTTGTGCGTCAATCCTCTTTATGTCATTTTTCCTCCACTGCTTCTGCCTCCTCAACCTCCTCTCGGTCTTCCACCTGCACCCAAAGCCTGTCTGGTCATGCCACAAGCTTTCTAACTGCGCAGAAGGGATCCTGCACACCTCCTTACTATGCTGGCAGTAGGGCTCAACGTCATCAGGCGGTTTTTACATTGAAATGTCTGGGAAATGTGAGTCACACAGCTGAGGAGTTGTGGTCAGCTCTGGAGAACCAATTTCATGAATGGTTGTCTCCACTGGACCTGAAACCAGGGAAGGCCGTGTGCGACAATGCTGCAAACCTGGGTGCGGCCCTTCGCCGGGGCAATGTCACACACGTGCCTTGTATGGCTCACGTGTTGAACCTGGTTGTCCAGCAATTTTTAGCCCACTATCCCAGACTAGATGGCCTTCTGCAGAGGGCACGGTCGCTGTGTGCTCACTTCCGCCGTTCGCATCCCGCAGCTCAGCGACTTACATCTCTACAGAAGTCGTTGGGCCTGCCACTTCACCGGCTAAAATGCGATGTGCCTACCCGGTGGAATTCAACTCTGCACATGTTGCAGCGACTGTGGCAGCACCGACAAGCCCTGGTGCAATACGTTCTGACGTATAGCCTGGGCCAACGAGATTCAGAGGTGGGGCAAATCACGCTGGAGGAGTGGTCTCAGATCAGGGACCTATGCACCCTTCTGCACAGTTTTGAAATGGCGACGAAGATGTTTAGTGCTGACGATGCCATTATCAGCATGACTATTCCGGTGATTTACATGCTGGAGCACATGTTAAACAGAATTCGGAGTCAGGTGGTGGCACAAGAGGAGGTGGAGGAAGTAGAGGAGGAGGAGTTGTATGCGGAAGGGCTAACATCTGCAAGGTCCAGACGGTCGGCAGCACCAAGGCGGCAGGCATGTGAGGGTGGGGGAGATGATTTTACCAGGGCGCATGGTAGCAGCCAAACTAGTGAGGAAGGTGCAGGAGCCCAGGAAGAAGTGGAGGACGAACTGATGGAAGACTCATCAGATGAGGGAGACCTTGATCACATTTCTGTTGTGCGAGGTTGGGGGGAGAGGACAGAGGAAGGAAGCATGATTGCTACCTCGCCACCAACACAACAGGGACTTGGTGCTCCTGGATGCGCAACACACATGAGTGCCTTCTTGCTGCACTACCTGCAACATGACCCTTGAATTGTGAGAATTAGAAATAATCCTGACTACTGGGTTGCCACACTGTTAGATCCCCGGTACAAAAGTAAATTTGCAGAAATTATTCCTGCCATAGAAAGGGATGCACGCATGCAGGAGTATCAGCAGAGACTGTTGCAGAATCTTACATGTGCTTTTCCACAAAATACCAGTGGTGCACGTAGTGAATCTCACAGTTCCAACTTGCCAACCGTGGGACCGTCAAGTGTTCAGCACTCAAACCGTAACAGAACCACAGTATCTGCTGGTAACATCAATTTTGCGGAATCATTTCACCACTTTTTTAGCCCATCCTTTGCAAGGCCACAGGAGACAAGAAGTCTGACACATAGTCAACGCCTAGAGACGATGGTACAGGAGTATCTCCAAGTAAACATTGAAGCCACGACTGTGTCACTGGACCCTTGCTCTTTTTGGGCTTCCAATCTGGATAAATGGCCGGAGCTAGCCACTTACGCCTTGGAGATCTTGTCATGCCCCGCAGCCAGCGTTCTGTCTGAACGTGTGTTCAGCGCTGCTGGTGGTGTGCTGACAGATAAGCGCACGCGGCTCTCCACTGATAATGTAGACAGACTCACGTTCATAAAGATGAACAAATCATGGATCCGAAACGACTTTTCTACCCCTGTGTCATCCTGGGGAGAGTAAAAGCTTGATGATTGGTTAAAATCACCCTACCAACCGTTTTAAGCTTTCAAATTACTAATCATGTTTATCTGTATCTTGACTGGAAAATAATTTGGGCTTTGTAGCAGTGTGCAGCACTGATCCTATTAGGCCATCTATAATAAGCTTCACCAGATATAAAATTAAAAATAATTTTTAGCTGCATCTAGCCCGGAAAATAATTTTGGGGCTCCGAGATGCGCAAGACACATAAGTGCCTTCTTGCTGCACTACCTGCAGCATGACCCTCATATTGTCAGAATTCGAAGTAATCATGACTACTGGGTTGCCACACTCTTAGATCCCCCAAACTTTTCGATCAACCTTTTCATTTTAATAAAGACCAAAAAAATGGTCATTTTTGAAATTATAAGCATTAGCAGGTTGTTAGAATCTGAAATCAAACAGTTTTCAACTCAAAACTTTATTCTAGGTGATGTTACATTTTCACATAGGACCCCTTGTTCGAAAGGAGCTTCTGAACTCTCTCGTCCATTGAATTTGTCAGGTTTTGGATGGTTTCTGCTTCAATTGTTTTGCATGAGGACAGAATACCCTCCCAGAGCTGTTGCTTAGATGTGAACTGCCTCCCGCCATCATAGACACTCCTTTTAATGATGCTCCAAAGGTTCTGAATGGGGTAGAGGTCAGGGGAGCATGGGGGTCACACCATAAGTTTGTCCCCTTTTATGCCCATATCAGCCAGAGATGCAGATGTTTTATGTGCAGCATGAGATGGTGCATTATCATGCAGAAAAATGATCTTGCTGTGAAATACACGGTTCTTCTTCTTGAACCATGGCAGGAAGTGCTGTTTGAGAAAATCCACATACATTATGGAGTTCATCTTTAGCGCCTTCAGGGATCCTAAAGGGGCCAACAATCTCTCTCCCCATGATTCCAGCCCAAAACATTACTCCACCTCCTCCTTGTTGGCGCTGTAGCCGTGTTTGCGTGGGGTGTCCATCAACCAGCCATCCTCCACTCCATTCATCTGGACCATCGAGCGCTGCACGGCACTCATCCGTGAACAAAACAGTTTTGAAATCAGTCTTCATGTAATGTTTGGCCCACTGGAGCCGTTTCTGCTTGTGTGAAGTGGATAGAGGAGGTCGACAGGATGGCATATGCACAGCTGCAAACCTCTGAAGGACCCTGCATCTTGTTGTTCGGGGAACGTTGGAGGCAAAAGCAGCTTCAAAAACTTGTCTGCTGCTATGACAAGGCTTTTTTGCCGCTGCTGTTTCAACCTGACGTAATTGCCTGTAGGAAAGAGTCCTCAATTTGCCCTTATCAGCACGCACACGTGTGTACTGTGAATCAGCTACATACTTCTTGATTGCCAAGACACTTCATCCTGATCATCGCACAATGTTGATTGTAGTCATGCCTTGACCTAAACACTCCACAATTTGTTGCTTCTCAGCAGCCGACACATCCTTTTTCTTTCCCATTTTGGCAGAAAATGTAGGCTGCTTAATAATGTGAGAGAGCCTTCTTAAGTAGTCTTGCCTTTCATTGGACACACCTGCCAAACTAATTAGCACAGGTGTCTGCAATTGCTTACAGTGATATAAAGAGCCCTGACACACATCACCATCAATGAGTTTAACTGACAAACAAACAAATTCTTCCCTTATCACTCCTAAACACTTTTTGCATAATAATTTGGAACGCGGTGTACATGTGCTTTTCCACAAAACACCAGTGGTTCACGTAGTGAATCTTACAGTTCTAACTTGCCAACCGTGGTCTGTATGGAATTGTTCAATAAAGGGCCCAAAATTAAGATAACATAGATGGGAGAGGTCTCTATGAATAGGAATTCCTAAGTATTTGATACCCTGTGAGGGCCAGGCAAAGGGAAAGTTGGACTGGATGGAATCCTATATGGATTTAGGGAGGGAGACATCGAGGGCCTCAGACTTCGCTGCATTGATTTTAAAATTTTACCATGTAACAAAGTGATCTATTTCAGCCATAACAGCAGGGATGGATATATGTGATTGAGTGATATATACTAGGACATCATCAGCAAATAGAGAGCACTTGTACTCGGTGCCTCCCACCTCAATCCACCTAATATTGGGGTTATGGCGAATTGATGAGAGCAGGTGCTCCGTCACTAGGATGTATAAGAGAGGGGACAGAGGACATCCCTGCCTTGTCCCATTGGTGATTGTGAAAGGTGATGAAAATGTTCTGACGCACCCCCTGGGCCTTGGGACACCCGGAGCCGGACCCTTTTTGGTGGATGCTGGTGGTTGTAGTCTTCGTGGCGGCGATCCGGTTCCGTGGCTCAGGGCGGTCAAACCAGTGGCGGAACTATTTATGTGGTTTTGATGTTTAAATGTCTGACTACGCCACCCGTGGATTGCGGTCAGAGTGAACCGCCGCTACAGGGCAGACCGCTAAGGCTGGTGTTGTGGGTGCAGCAGAGCGTAGCATAACTCCCCACGGGAGGAGTATAGCCTCAGGGCAGTGTATGCGGAGGATGGGGGTGATGGTGCAGGGCAGCAGCAGTAACGACACGGAGTCAGTGATGCAGTTCAGGGCCTTTACTCACAGTTCTTATTATCCAGACCACGTCTGCAGGTAACGGCTGCCCACGTCGTACTGTGCTCACCAGGTGAGGGGCTCAGACAACTCCCAGATAACTTTGGAGCGCTTCACAGGACCCCTTTTGTGTGTCCTTTGTCTGGCCTTTCTTACCAACACTTCTGTCCGGCTGCCTCGGGCCTCCTCTTGGTAAACTTGGCGCCAGTTTCCCTGACCCTATGTGGTGCCTTCCTAGCGGGTGGAGCAAGGGGCTGCGCCACATAAAATGTCAGAGCCTCCGGTTTCTAGCTGAGGGTCGTTTCCTGCCTCCACTAGTTCGGGGACCGGTCTCCCCCTTTGGCCTGACCCCTCCACGCAGGTGGATTCGGGCGTGCGGTGGCGACTCGCCCGTCCGCACCCCTGGGATCCCTTCATTCCTCGTTCCTGGAGCCTTCTCCGCTCCTCTTCCTTCCTTCTCCCTCTTGCAGGCCTGGGCCTCTGTTACTAGGCCCGCCTCCGGAGCAGAGCTCATGCAGAGCCCCTGCTCCCTGCCACTTCTGCTCAGACTTCTCTGCACTGAACTAAGATGGTGCCCACCTTTTATACTCCCTTCTCAATGCACCCAGGAACTGCTTCCTCCCTGCTCCTGCACTGCAGGGTTCCCCTTCCTCAGTGTTCCCTCCCCCCACTCCAGCCAGGGACAGGGACTGTCGTGCCCATCTCAGGGGCATATTGGTCGCCCTGCCCCACGGCAATGTGGTGTAATGCATGCAGGTGTCGGGTCCTGATCCACACTCCATCCTTATCTGAGAGTGAGATATCACACCTCTGGGTGAGGTGCAATACGTCTGTAGCAACCGAGCCCTCGGTGCTACAGTTCCATTTATCTTCAGCCTAGGTGACGTATTGTGATACAGGGCCGTGATTTTGGCTATAAAAGGGTCCCTAGACCCCAAGCTTTTTAAGAGAATCATATATGGCGTGCCAGGAGACTCTATGGAATGCTTTCTCAGCATCCAACGAGAGTATCTACTTACAAATTTTTAACTGCATCTAGCCCAGGAAATACTTTGTGCCTAGTAGCAGTGTCTGCTAGTCAGCGGATTATCCCGGCTGTTAAGCAAGCTACACCACCTGTAGTTTGGACACTTAATTTTTTCAAAGGAAATGCTTCGGGACCACGGGATACTTAGTGAAGAGCATCAGGAGGCACCCCAAGGCATAGGGGCTGGGACTGGCACTAGGATGCCTTGCGGTGGACAGCCGAGCTCGATCCTTATAAAAGCTTTTTAACTGCAGCAGCTTTAGTGGACGCTACTGGAGCTGGAATTACGCGGCTGCTGGCATGAGACTTGCCCTCCAATAGATCCTTGTAAATGGATTTAAAGTGTATTCATTTAAATTAGAGGGACAATTTAAATAAAAAAGCTTAGAGCTGCCTCCACCACAGGGGGGCTCTCTCGACCCACCAGCGGACAGGCACCAGTATTGGGAGAGGGGGGCTGGCCGTCAGGGTTCACCGCGGCTCTGGCACAAACCCGGCGACACGGAGGTGGCACGGGCAGGAGCGGACTGGCCGTCTCGGCTTCTCACTTTTTGGATTTTAGAAGGGCATGACATGCCTATATCTGTGTCTCCCCCTCCTTTTACTCCTCCACCTCTTTTCTTTTCGCATGACTATATGTACTTGTCACTTTTCCATGTGTTAGTTGTGTCTTCTGAGCAGTTTGTAAGCTTTTGGACACCTTTGAAGGTGTTTTCTATGTGTTTCTATGTGTTTTTGTTTGCCTGCCATTGGTTTTAACGGTGTTCGAAGGTGTTCGACGAACAGTTCGGCGAACACACGGGTGTTCGACGAACCGAACCGAACTCGAACACTACGGGGGTGGCTCAACACTAGTGACCAACTAAAAGGAAAAGTAACCTTTATTGAGGAACTTTGTTGTAAGAAGGTATGCTTCAGTATTAAAATCTGACACTTGGGAGCAATTCCTATGGAGTCACAAGTATTGGCTTCTTGGTATGTTTAGAAGCCACCTAGGTAAATAGCAACTGTCCATATGGATGTACCCATTTATGTCAGTTGGTTTAAAAAAGGTGCTTGTGCACAGTTGGGCCTTATTGATAAAAATATTCAAATCTAGAAAATTCACTTTTTCTTGGCTAACGGAGGAAGTAAAATTGAGAAAAAAATCATTTTGGTTGATCTCTATTAAGAAACCTTAAATCTCCACAGGATAGCACTGTTTTTTGGGGAATATCATTAACAAAATTACACATACCTACTACGGGACAAGCCATACGGCAATGCCAGATAACAACAGAGATATACCTACCCACTCGCCAGTGCTCTCACTGGTAATATACTTGGTTCTTATCGTATTATTTGCATGTATAATATTTTGTAATATTTTGCAATCACTATCTCCATTTTAAATTTATTTTATCTACATATGCCTTAAAATAAAATGAGTTAATCAAGGCTACAACAACCCCCCTCTACTTGACTCCTAACAATTACTTTAGTTTCCACAGGGAACTACTTCTTCAGCTGTCTTAACATACCTGGCTCCCAGAACACCTGGATCAAAAACCAAAGATAAAAAATCAAAGATCCAACTTCCAGCCTACTAATCAGGTAATTACCCAATCATTCTAAAAGTAAAAATAAGCAGTCAAACAGTGCCCCTTAACCCAGGTGCTTTTTCTTTTAGTTGGTCACTTTGACTGCATCTGACCAGAGACGCATACTAAAACTCCAAATAGAACACGTATACTACCTACTTCTCAGGTACAGATGGTCCACATTCAATTTAGGTAGCTATAAGTCACCTAAAGTAGTAAACTAAAAAAATTTCTATGCATCCCTTATAGGTACCTACATGCTCTGGATCCCTCAGAAGGCCTTAGCCTCCCTTCTATATCACACACAAAAAAAGTGAACACAGGCCTCCAGCAACATCCTTACCCCATATCCTTAACAATCAAGACTTCCGGATTTATACTCCTTGTATTTTATGTGTCTATGAATTTTAACCTGTAATAAAAAAAAATAGATTTTTTATAAATCATCCAATTATCTTGTTTCTCCTGGCCTCGGTATACTGGCGCAGTAGTCATTCTATTTCACTTTAAATGCAGAATGTATCGCATAGAAACAGAAAACACAAGATAAACTCTTAAAAGGATTTTTAGTATGATGGTTCAGCATCAGCACCAGTGTCAACACTCGAGGAATCTGATTCCTGAAACTGTGCACATAGGCCTGAATAACTAATCTCTTCCTCCAATCACAACTTTTCCTGAGCTTTGCAAAGGTGTCAGTGTACCGAGCATTGCGGTACTAGTCCTTTTATAACCTCTGATGAGGTAATGCAGCCAGCCGATCACAGTAATGCCACTACCAAAATGGCTACAGCATTATAGTGACTAGTAGGCAATCCCTACATGTTTTTTGGCTGTGTAACAGGTGCAAAACATGGGGGGCGGGGATTCGAGCATTAAATCCGAGCACCAGCCAATGCTCGGCAAGTGCAGAGCACATCAGAGCACCCAGATACTCGAATAATATACGAGTATCACTGAGCATGTTTGCTCATCACTAGTGGCAACCCAATGTAAAATTGGCTAAGTTGTTTTGACAGTAAATCTCAGATTAAAGTGTAAAATTGCACTCTGTGTTAAGTAAGCTATGACCTGAAAGCTACGCCTTCTAAATAATTACTTGTAGACCACCTAACAGCTTAAAATGTTGGGTAGGTTTGTATGACGCACTCCCTGGGCCATGACGTACTCGGTAGCTGGGCCAGTCGATGCTGGGGGATGTCACGGTGGCAGTGACCCGGTCCGTGACCCAGGGCGGTCAATTAAAGGGGGATAAAATAAAAGGAATAACGTTTTTAAAGTTATTAATGTTCGTGATGCCACCTGTGTTATGAGACTATATGGGGCCGCCGCTGTGGTGCAGATGCCCTGGAGCTGATGGTGACGCAGCCGAGTTGGTTCAGCTCTCCACAGGTAGAGCTAAGCTCCAGGGCGATGCAGTGATGATTAATGGGGTAGATGTTGCTGTGCAGTGTAGTGCAGAGGATGGTGCAGATAATAATTCTAGGACACAGTGGGGTGCAGTCTTCAAGGTTTACTCACAGTTGTTGAACTCCAGACTACCAGGACCTGGGTAACCTCCCACGCCGTCCTGTGTTTACCAAGGCAGGGGCTCTGCAAACTCCCAGGTGGTTCAGGAGTACACAACGGGACCCCATTCTGTGTGCCTTCCTCGGTCGTCTCCCTGCACTGGCTCTCACCCTCCTGCCCTGTGCTTCGTAATCAGTGTCCCAAGCCGGTAAACTCAGATTTTGGCGGGCAACCTGCAGTCCCCTGAATCCTATGTGGCTATCTTTTTAGCGATGTAGTTGTGGTTGTGAGCAGCTGCACCCTAAAAGTACAGAAGCCTCCGGTTTCTAGCTGAGTTCTCCACTAGTTAGGAGCCGGTCCCCTTTGCGGCCTGATCCCTCCACGTTCCTGTAGATTCGGGCGCACGGGTGGCTTCCTGCACTTCCCGTGCCCCTGGGATCCCCTCACTTCTGGAGCCTTCCTCTGCTCCCTTCCTCATCCTGCCAGTCCTCCTGGGCCTCTCACTCTAGGCCCGCTCCTCTGAGTAGAGCTCTTACAGAGCTCCTGCTCCCACTCCTTCTCCTCTGTCTGACTGGTTCTCTCTGTCTGCTTCTAGATTGTTCTTTGCTTTCTTATACTCCTACTGAAGGTGCTCCCCTGATTTACTTCCTCCACCCACACTCACTATATGGTTCCCCCTCTCTTGGTCCCCCCCCTTCCAGCCAGGGACAGGGCTCAGCATTGTATGCATGCATCTTGCCCCTCCTGCTGGTCTGGAATGGTGTAGTGTTGGATGCAGGTGGGTGGGTCCCGGGTAGTACCCCATCCTTACCTGAGAGTGGGGTGCCACACCTCTGGGTGAGATGCAGTACCTGTGTGGCGACTGAACCCGCAGGGGTGCCACATTTGCATGTGACTTTGCAAGGATGTTTTAGAATGGATATCATTCAGCTGCATAAATGAGGAGCTAGCTGTCAGAGACAATTAAGCTCACCATAAAGAAGGCAGAGATAGGTTATTACTATCTCTGCCTTCCTGATCCCTGTATGCACATCGCTAAATGATCACTGTGCCAACAGAGTAAGAATGAATTCACAATGCATAATAATGGATGAATAATGGATAATCCAGCACTCGATTTCCGAAGAAAGATGTTAAAAACAGGACATCCTGAAAATGCTGAATTCGCCCTGTCACAGTAAAGTAAACATATTTTATTGTTTAAATGCACCCCTTCCCCAAACGTCTTATATGACATTATTTGGGCATAATGAATAACAAAATATTAAATAGCAAATACGGGCATTCAGTAATTGTCTTTATTGAAACTGGCTTAGTTTGATTTAGTATAGTGTCTGATTTTTAGTAGAAAATAATAGTATCTATCAACATATGATTTTTGAGTGTGCTGTCCATGTCTTTCTACAGTTCAGCATATTTTTTGGTGTAGCTTCTCAAATTAGGTAGAAAATCACTGTAGCAATTATTTTACTCCATTTTTTCTACTATTTCATAGAGTTACAGTGTCATGGTACATTTAAAATTTTATAAAATTTTCATGTTCTCCATTTCACACTTGCCACTACAGTGAAAATGAAAATAAATAAAATGGCTCTATCATTCCAAAGACTATATTTAGCCCAGGTGAAAACGTCCAAAATTTGGCAATAATGCAGAGCTGATCTTTTATATAACACTCCATTTTTCCTCATTTATAGGATCTGGACACATTTTGAAGCCACCTTCGAATTTTGCATTATAATAACAATATGCAGTGTCCAACTCAAGATGATTTCCTATTTGACTGTTGATTCAAAGCTAGGCCATTGATCGCTTCAGCAACAAATTTGCTGAACTCTACATTCCCCAAGGGGACATCTGTGTATTTGAGTCCCTAATCCTCTTCAAGAACAGACATAAATTCCAACAATACCTGCCCAGCAAGAGGGCAAAGTACAAAATTAACATGTATAATCTGTTGGAGAGTACCTTAGGATTTAGGGTTTATGAAGAGAGGGACACCCGGACTGCACCTCCTGGATGCCCCCTAACCTGGGATTGAGTGGGAAAATTGTGTGGGAATTGGTGCACCTGTAGTGAGCTGGCCGGCTCTGGCTGTTCTGTGATAATTGATATAGAGACTGTTACAGAAGTGATTACACAGGATGATGTTGCCACCTTGTGGCCAGAGGTTGCACCTGCGCAGGGTGTGATGACAGAGAAAAAGACGGAGCCTCCTGTGTCCCGCCCTAGAGAGTCACGTGACCAAAGTGGGAAGCAGGAAAAAGCGCGCGTAGAGTCTGCTGTGGTCTGTGAAAAGAGCCAGGACGGTGTGCAGGCCCTCATGTGTGGCGCAGGAGAGACTCTCAACGTGATTTCTTCTATCATATCCTCGGAGCCTTCCCCAGCTCCTGCACTGCTGAAGGATTCAGCTGTTACACTCCCTGCTACTGGAGTGTGGACTACATAAGGGGACCCACCAGAGCTTCTATCTGGATCAGAGAGACTGTAAGCGGGACCTCTGGCGAGAGGCCGAAGTATCCCTTCCTTTCTTTCCGTTAATTCTGCTGTTCCTGTTTTTTTTCCGTCTGGGACACCCTCCTGCAAAGACAGACAGGCCTGCGACGGGGAAGACATCCTTCTGGAGTAAAGGACTGGTAACATGTGAGTAGGGACAGTGAGGGTCAGCTTATCAGTACACGTTATTACTGTGCATATTTACAGTAGTCATTTATTGTTTTTTTTCTTTGCTGTGTTAAAAATGTATACGAGTAAAGATACGGTTATCAAGATAGAGTCTGTGTGTGGGGATCTTGCTGGGCCAGATCATAGATACCAATGCGTGGCCTTGCCAGCGGTCACTTCATCTGGCGTAGTCGGCAGGATCTGTGACCAACAGGATTCCCACCCAGGCCATGTGTACAGTCAGAAAGCCCCGCCGGTGTCTATTGTGAATCAGGTCAGGAAATTTGGCGGACGAAACTACCCTGTACCAGAGTGGGCGGAACAAGTCCGGATACTGGGGGAAATGTATAATATTGACCCTAAGACCTTGGCAGAAATGGCGGTACTGACGCTAGAGGGGGAGGCATGGACGACAGTCAGACTGGAGACGGTCAGGGGCCAGCGTACAGTAGATGATTTGGTGCGGGTGCTGGAGAACACCTATGGGCCGACCACATACCAGGGAACACTGCGACACATGTTCTTTAGACGGACGCAGCTTGAATGGGAGGATATTCCCCAATATGCGAACGCCCTTCAGGTACTCCTTGAACAAACCTGTGGAAAAGGGGAGCAACTAGCTGGTATGGCTTCTCGTGACCTGGTACTGAGAGACCAATTTGTAATAGGACTGAGAGACCAGTATCTTAACCGCACGTTACAGGACTTGATCCGGATGATGCCGGCTCTTACTTTTGCTGAAGTCAAACAGGAAGCCATAGAACGTTCAAGGGGACCCGTCATGGATGTGGGGATTCAAGGTGCTGCGTGCAGATCCATATCTGACATTAAAAATCCGAACAGTGACACGGAAGACCTGAAACAGATGGTAGCAGACTTACAGAGACAGATATTACAGTTAACATTAGACCGACAGGGAGACCAGCGAAGACAGCCTAGTCATCCCGTGGGACAGTGTTGGTCATGCGGTGATCCTTGTCATAGGGCAAATCGTTGTCCTCAACACTTCCCTCCGTAACAACCTCCGTCGCACCAACGAACAAACCCTCAGTCACCCCAGCGAAGGGAATTTCGATCAGACCAGCGAATGGAACCCCAGCCATATCCACAAGCAGAGCTACCACGCCGGGCCTCACCACAATGGCCGCCTTTAAACTAGACACCCCTGCAGCTGAGGCTCGCGCAGCAGGGGAGGCCAAGGAGAGGGGTGTGGAAAAACAGAGCCGATGGCGGAGTGCTCTTGCCTCGAATAGCCTGACACTTGAAGTTGTCCTGGAAGGAATTGCCGTACAGGGACTGATGGACACCGGGTCACAAGTGACCACGATCTCTGAACAGTTTTACGAAAATTACCTCAAACCAAGAACTGCTCGTGACCCAGACACCGCCATTAAGATTATTGCAGCTAATAATCTACCCATTCCAGTGACCGGAGTTGCTTGGATGGACACAAAGGCCTGTGGACAGGACTTAGGGAAACGAGGGATCGTCATCGTCAAGGAAGGTTTCGGCTCCGAAACCCCAGTGATAGTTGGAATGAACATCTTGAAAGACCTAGATCTTATGCTGTTGACAAGAAAAGGTCCCAAATACTGGAGGAAAGTCACCAAACATAAGCCGACTCGTCTGGCGTTCCAGCGCGTAATCCGGACCGTTGGACTTCAACAGATGGCAGAGGAACAACTACCCCTAGCCGCCATTACGGTGCCACGCCGTACCCGGATTACTTTGCCCGCTGAAAAAGAGACAGTCATTTCCTTACCCCTTAACACCCACCGACAACTTGAGGGGGTTGAAGTGTTGATCGAGCCGAGGACCCCAAGTGGGGGTAAGCTAAACCCACTAGTTGCTCGCACTCTAGCCGTCGTGAGGAACGGGAGAGTCCCTGTCAGGCTAAACAACACCGCAGACGTAGGCCTAGCCATTGAAGCCGGCACTCAACTTGCCCGGGTATATGCTCTACCCACGGAAGTGAATCCCATTGAGCCCCTAGAATTCACCCCGTCTACAGAAGGCAACTGGACGGTAACCGTCTCAGCCATAAACGCTCAAGTAGACGATGAAGACATTGGGCGAAAACTACGGGAAAAAGTGCAGCTAGACACGTCTCAGTACACCAAACAAGAAGTGTCTCAAGTGGAGGAACTCCTGCGGGAACACCAAGACTCCTTTGCAAAGCATGACACCGACTTTGGGTGTACCACCAGTATCCAGCACGAGATACCCACTGGCGATACCCCCCCTATCCGCGAGAGGTACCGGCAGATACCACCTCAGCAATACCAGGAGGTGAAAAGCCTGTTAGAATCTATGCTACACGCCGTAGTGGTACGTGAAAGCCAGAGCCCGTGGGCTGAATCCTTGGTGATAGTCAAAAAGAAAGATGGTTCCCTAAGGTTTTGCGTGGACTACCGTAGGCTGAACGCTTGCACTATCCGGGACTCATATCCACTTCCTCGGATCGAAGAGTCACTGACCGCCTTGAAGAAGGCCAAATATTTTTCGTCCGTAGACCTGGCCAGTGGATATTGGCAGGTTCCAATGAGTGAGAAGGACAGGGAAAAGACCGCCTTCATCCTTCCCATGGGCTTGTATGAGTTCGACCGGATGCCGTTCAGCTTGAATAACGCACCGGGGACCTTTCAGAGACTAATGGAACGCTGTCTGGGAGAATTCAACTTTGAGTTTACGCTGATATACCTTGACGACATCGTGGTATACTCCGCCACCTTTGAAGATCATCTTCACAAGCTTGGCCAAGTGTTCCAGCGCTTGAGGCAACACGGCTTGAAGTTAAAGCACAGCAAGTGCCGTCTGTTCCAGCAGGAAATCGACTACTTGGGTCACCGGATCTCGGCCGAAGGCGTCCAGCCCTCTCCGGAGAAGATAGCAGCCGTTCAAGAGTGGCCGCAGCCAACTACCGTCAAAGAAGTCCGGGCTTTTCTGGGGCTAGCAGGCTACTACCGTCGGTTTGTCAAGGACTTTGCTCGGCTTGCTGAACCACTGCATGAGGTTCTCCGAGGGACCGCGAACAGCCCCAGAGGACGACGCATCAGTTGGGGGCCTGACCGAGAAAAATCCTTTCAGGCACTTAAGGCTGCTCTAACATGACCCCCTGTTCTGGCATATGCAGACTACACATTACCGTTTCAGTTGCACACCGACGCCAGCCTTCAAGGTCTAGGGGCGGTCCTCTATCAAGTTCAAGATAATAAAGAACGCGTGATAGCCTATGCCAGTAGGTCTCTCCGTGACACCAAAAAGAATCCCGTCAACTACAGCTCCTTCCGCTTGGAACTCTTGGCTCTGACTTGGGCTATGACGGAGAAATTTGCCGGCTATCTGACAGGAGCGGAGGTGCTGGTCATGACGGACAACAATCCTCTTGCCCACCTAGAGAATGCCAAACTAGGGGCAATGGAACAGCGCTGGATGGCCAGGCTCTCTAGATTCCAGTACAAAATTAAATACAGAGCGGGGAACGAGAATCAGAATGCTGACAGCCTGTCTAGAGTGACATCATCCCCGTCAGTGGGGGACCGGGATGAAGAGTTGGAGGAATATGAGATGCCTGACTTTGCCCGGCTCGCAAAGCAAATAGAAGATAGCCGCCAGTATGCGGTAGGAGGGATTGAAGCCATAGTGGGATCTCCCCTGTCCCAGCAAGAATGGGCCAAGCTTCAAGATCGAGATCCTGAGCACGTCTTACTGAAACAGTATGTGAATAAACAAGAGAAACCGCCCTCTGAAGTGAGAGCCCGACTATCGACCAGAGCCTTGGCTCTGCTTGCCCAGTGGGATCGGCTGATCGTGAAAGATGGAGTCCTGTGTCGCAGGGCCCTTTTATCCCATATGCTGGAGGAGTGTTTGCAGATTGTCGTCCCGGTGCAGTTGGCCCATGAGATTGTGGGCGAAGCTCAAAGGAGGAACGGCCACTTCGGCATAGACAAGACCCTCCGGTGGACCCAGCAGTTCATTTTTTGTCCGGGGCTCCGTAAGTTGGTTGAAAACGTCTGTCAAGCATGCCGTACCTGTGAATTCCACAAGTCCGCGGAGCAGCGTGCCCCCGTCCAGACTATTAAGACGTCGAGGCCCCTCGAGCTGTTGATGGTGGACTATCTGTTGATCGGAACAGCGAATAGTGGCTACCAGTACTGTCTGGTGATGGTGGACCACTTCACGAAATTCGCTGTCGCTGTTGCTACCAAGGATCAGACTGCTGAATCAGCTGCACAGGCTATCTGTCAGCAATTCGTTCGGGTCTACGGGTGTCCGAAGCGGCTACACTCTGATCAGGGGGCTTGTTTCGAAGGGCGAGTCATTGAAGAACTCCAACGGATGTATGGAATCAAGAAGTCCAGGACCACCCCTTACCATCCACAAGGGAATGGCGCGTGTGAACGCTTTAACCGGACCCTCTTACAACTGATCCGGACTTTGGCTGAAGACAAAAAGCCCGACTGGCCTCGATTCCTCCCGGAACTGCTGTGGGCCTATAATAATCAGGTCCATTCCGTCACCGGATACACCCCATACACCCTTCTCTTTGGCCATCCAGGCAAAGACATCCATGAGTTGCAACTGTCTAGCTCCGAAGAAGATACCTGTGGTACCTATCCTTCCTGGCTACAAACACACCGCCAGAGAATGGAGACTGTTTACTGGCTAGTAGGCCGACAAATTCAGGATCAAGTGCACGCTGACCCACTTCCGGTACAAGAAGACCCACTGAATGTAGGTCAACTGGTCCTAGTCCGAATAAAGAAGCCACAAGGGAAACTCCGGCCCAAGTGGGAGACCGAAGTCTATCGAGTAATTGGACAGCCGTACCTCGGTGGCCCCGTCTATCGAGTGCAGGGCGAAGACAGCGGCAGCATCCAAACTTTGCACCGTAATATGTTGCGCCCCTGCCATTCCCAGCCTGACTCCCCTACTGTGATACCTAGAGAGATGGAAATCACTAATACTGTCGGAGACACTGACCCCGGGGATGTAGAGACTGAATGCATGCCTACCCCTGTCCGTCCGACTGACGCACTTGAACCGATTACCTCCTCTACTGACATGTCAACTGGGAAAGAGAGTGGGGTGACTGATAGGAGAGAGGGGATCCAACCCGTTAGGCGGACAGCGAGGACCACTGCAGGGGTACCTCCAGGACAGTCCTACAGAGACCAATATGTGTGGCCCTCTTCCCAGCCGCCCCCTGTCACATCCACAGCCATCGCCGCCCTGGAGCCGGTCGTTGGCAGGGACTGCCAACCTTTGAGTGGGTGTGTGTTTAGTGAGCTGGCCGCCTCTGGCTGTTCTGTGATAATTGATATAGAGACTGTTACAGAAGTGATTACACAGGATGATGTTGCCACCTTGTGGCCAGAGGTTGCACCTGCGCAGGGTGTGATGACAGAGAAAAAGACTGAGCCTCCTGTGTCCCGCCCTAGAGAGTCATGTGACCAAAGTGGGAAGCAGGAAAAAGCGCGCGTGGAGTCTGCTGTGGTCTGTGAAAAGAGCCAGGACGGTGTGCAGGCCCTCATGTGTGGCGCAGGAGAGACTCTCAACGTGATTTCTTCTATCTAACACCATATCCTCGGAGCCTTCCCCAGCTCCTGCACTGCTGAAGGATTCAGCTGTTACACTCCCTGCTACTGGAGTGTGGACTACATAAGGGGACCCACCAGAGCTTCTATCTGGATCAGAGAGACTGTAAGCGGGACCTCTGGCGAGAGGCCGAAGTATCCCTTCCTTTCTTTCCATTAATTCTGCTGTTCCTGTTTTTTTTTCCGTCTGGGACACCCTCCTGCAAAGACAGACAGGCCTGCGACGGGGAACACATCCTTCTGGAGTAAAGGACTGGTAACATGTGAGTAGGGACAGTGAGGGTCAGCTTATCAGTACACGTTATTACTGTGCATATTTACAGTAGTCATTTATTGTTTTTTTTCTTTGCTGTGTTAAAAATGTATACGAGTAAAGATACGGTTATCAAGATAGAGTCTGTGTGTGGGGATCTTGCTGGGCCAGATCATAGATACCAATGCGCGGCCTTGCCAGCGGTCACTTCACACCCACTACTGGATCAAGATTACCACCTATACATGGATAACTTTTACACCAGCATCCCACTCTTCAAATCACTCTCTCCCACACTAACCGCAGCATGCGATAGGTGGTGTGTGCAAAATCCAGAGAGACCCTACTAGGTCGCTAACTGGGCAACTGCTCTGAATGGGTGAGAGCCGGGTCCAATTGAGCTACAGTATGCTGATGGTCAAGTATAAGAACAAAAGGGATGTCTTTCTCTTGACCAAGATACTTGGAAATGGTAGCATCTCAAAGCTGACAATGTTCCTTTTTACAGACACCCAAACCAGACTGCATCATGGGGTACAATAAGATCATGAAAGGAGTTGATTACCCTAATCCAGTCCTCAAGCCTTACATTATGGTACAAAGAGGTGGCTGTGTAGATCGTAAAGATAACATTGTATAATGCTTACATTCTATCATGATATTCAGGCAAGGCTCATACATTCCTTCTGTTTCAAGAGGTAGTAATTAAGGCCCTAATTTTGGAAGTCAGAAGGGTAGTGTCTGACACCTCTCGAACTTAAGGTAACTGTATTGTACCATGGCAATCTCCATGGAAAGGAAGATTGCAAAAAAAGTGCAAAGTGTGTTACAAAAGGGGATAATAAAAGACACAATTTTTCAGTGTGAAAACCTGCCTTGATAAGCCTGGCCTGTGCATAAAGGATTTCTTCAAAGTTTATCACTTATCCATGGATTATTAGATTTATTTCTCATCTACCTGTTATTACACCATCCTATTACACTGTGCATTGAAAAGAAATTTCCCGCAGTGAGTAGGGAGCTCTTGCTGAGTATACATCTAAATTGACAATCAACGCTCAGTAGAGCAGGGACTAGCCCAGCCCCTGAAACAGACGTCAACGATGATGCTTTGTTTCAGGGTGGGTACAGAGGCTGCGGCAGTAACCACAGCTCCTGCCCACTGATGACATCTCATTTGAGAATCCGAGCGTGCACTGGGGATGCAAACCGTAAGTTTAAAAAAATGTAAGCAGTTTGATAAAACTGAGAGTGAACAATAAGGGCTTTTTGATTAAAGAATTAAAAAAAGAGCTATTCAATTATTAAATTAAATATATTGACATTTAGAATTAAAAGCAACATTAGTTTCAGACCACCCCTTTAAACTGTTCTTGATAATTCCACTTGTGACTTCTACTCCCCACTACCATCATTCGACAACTTTCTGGAAAAAAAAAGTGTACTTAATAATTATTGTTCATGCAAACAATTTATTAATTGCAGATTGATGTCTATGTTGGATCCTAGAAAGCTAGGAAGCTAATTACCTGCACACTTTCAGACTGGAACTACATATCTGAATTTATTTATAACCAAATTTTAAAAAAAAGTGTGCTCATCTTTATTTAGTCATTTTGTATGGTTGTTAATCACATTTGTTCTTTTTGAGTTTTTTGTCACACTAGCTGCCTATTTAAAAGGAATCTGTCACCCTTTTGAGCTTTTTGAGTTATTAATATGGGGTTACAGGTTGTATACAGCTGAAATTAGTCATACCTGCAAAGGAGAGACAGCAGGCAGAATGCGCAGGTGCGGGATTTCTGGCCGTGCACATGACGTCAAAGAGACACTGAAGAGAAGGGGAGTAGAAATCTTGTATAATGAAGACCGGAGGCCATCTTATCTTCTGGGCAGCCTACGCCCGATAGCCTGGAAGATCAAAGCTATAAAAGATGATTTTTACTGAACAAGGTATCATCCAGGAGGCATACAGGTATGACTAATTTCACCTGAATACAACCTGTATGCCCATTTTCATAACTCAAAAAGCTCAAAAGGATGACAGATTTTCTTTAACATCTAAGCAATATTACACATTTTTCAGAAAATGTAGCCCTTCAGAAGACATCTCTTAAACATATGGAAGACAGAAAAAAAGGTTGTGTTCTTCTCTTAGATTCTGCCCTCTTTTTCTCCTTTTCATATCCTGCAAAAAATAATCGATAGACTTTTAATGTTGAGTGGCCATGTTATTTTATATCTAGAGAAGATTTCAGGTATCTTTGTTAAAAAAATGTTTTTTTGGCTGGTATGACTATCTTATTTTACAATGTTGTACAGATTTTGGATTTTACACAAACTAGAAAGTAAATATACATATTTTGATTGACTAGAAGTGGTTTTTAGACATGCTCTTATCAGGTCAACATGAGCAGGTATATTCCTCATTATACATGATTAAATTAATTTGACATGAATCGAATTCCCAACAAATTTCCAGACATCCACATGTCAAAAATGTGAGATTCATTTAGAACTACTCAATCAAAAACATCTGCCACCATTTTGCACATTGTAGTAGATTGTATCTGTCACAGACTGATGCATGGGCTTCCCCAGAATATTTTTCAGCTGTATAGCAGTCTCTCTCTCTTTCTTTTTCTCTCTTTATTCACAGCCCAATCCAAGCTAACATCTTGCCTCCTGTAAAGAACTTCTCATTTTTCCTTTACACCTCAGATTTGTTTACTTCACCTATTTTATTGGTGCCTATTTCCCTCTGATTGTTCCTTTTACCGCTACTTTTACATTGTAGAAAAAGTCTACAATTTTACATAATGACTATCGCAAAGAGACAGAGGATTCACAGATCCATTAGGATCATCATGATTATCACAGTTGATCATATGCCTGACCTCTCCCTACCTCTCTCGCAACTCACTTCCATCTAACCAGGAAACACACATTTAAACAAGCAGCGTACACTACTAGGAAACCTCAAACTGTAAGCCATATTATTCAGCACAATTAACCTATTTGAGATTATGAGAAAAATTTGCCAAATTTGAAGAATTTGAATTTCAAAAAGGTTCGATCACCCCTATTACTCACCTACCATTTCATAACATTTTTAACGTGCTTCCATCAGAGAATGCTATAGGTCAGTATGTGATTGAAACATGAATTTCTACTCTGGCACTCAGTAGTTCTCCAATTTTCCTGTTTAATCCCAATTTATCTCTATTTTCCTGTGTATTACCTTTGGCTTTGTTGTTGATTTGTCTGAGAACTTGTCTGGGACTTTAAGTTCCTATCATTGTGACTTGGCTTGTCAGACTTCACTGTTGTATCACATAACAAATTCTACTAGTTAGAGTTCTGTCAAACAATAATGAGTCTTCTTATCGATTATATTATTATAGAAATTTAAAGGGGTTGTCTGAGACTTTAGATTGATTGTCTATTCTTATAATAAGCCATCAATATCATATCTTGCTGGTATGAATTTGTAGTGATCGGTGGAGGTCCGTCAACTGTATGGTAGCAGCAGCAAGATATTTCAGATTCACCATCATTTATTTGAAAAGGTACAGATATGTAGTACCCTGCAGCAGCCACTATCCAGCTGATGCAGCGGTGTAGCTCCAGTCCGCAAATGATCACTTCCAGCCCGTCACCAAGAACAGCTGATTGGTGGGGGGTGCCACATTTTGATGACCTATTCTAAGGATAGGTCATCATTATAAAGCCCTGCACAACCTTTAAAAAACACTCTGAAATTAAGCTATGGCAATACACATAAATTTGTGACTGCTGTAGGGTAATGTAAAATTAAGAAAGGCGCCTAACACAGCTCTAGTTGATCATGATTTGTCAAAATTTGCCTTTTTTATCATAAAGAAACCTATTTTTAATATACTGTTAATGTTACACAATTTTCAAGGGAGTGGGGCTGTGGAAAAAAAATGGCCTGTTTTTGAGGTCCACAATTCAAGTATATTGCAAGGAACAGTGGGTTCTTATTATGCTTTCCAGTTAAAAATGAGGACTGTGATCCTAGACGTGGGACCCACACCATTCTGTTTTTTATAATGGATTGATTATAAAACTAACAAACAGTTATTATTAGACAACACCTTCAAAACACATCATAGCTAACTGAAAAGAAGTATTGATTGCAGTAAGCTATAAAACAAGCATTACTTATCATGGTGTCCACCCCTACATTTTTTAAATCTTCCCACAAAGACTCCCACAAAACAAATTCAATACAGTTACAAGACATGCTAGTAGATGCATATCACAACCATTGAGTGGCCATATAACATAGTTGTCTGCATGATAGAGTATTGTGTATTCATGTTTTTTTTTCAAAGCAGCTATCCTTGTGTAGCACATCTTGGATTTGTCAAGCCAGATACAAAAGTAAGGAAAGCTAAAACTGTGAAATTAGTAAAATTATAGGCATAGGTATATAATTGAGCTAAGCAAATCTCTAGAAAAATCATTTGGGCAGATTCATTCAAATCATGGGGGTGTGGTGATTATATTTGTATCAAATAAGTTAAATGCAGATCAAATCTGCTGGGAAGGTTTTAAATGATTGATACATCCTTATACACCGCGTGCAGAATTATTAGGCAAATGCGTATTTTGATCACTTCGATACTTTTTATACATGTTGTCCTACTCCAAGCTGCATAGGCTTGAGAACCAACTACCAATTAAGTAAATCTGGTGATGTGCATCTCTGTAATGAGGAGGGGGGTTGACTAATGACATCAACACCCTATATAAGGTGTGCTTAATTATTAGGCAACTTCCTTTCCTTTGGCAAAATGGGTCAGAAGAGAGATTTGACGGGCTCTGAAAAGTCCAAAATTGTGAGAAACCTTGCAGAGGGATGCCGCAGTCTTGAAATTTCGAAACTTTTGAAGCGTGATCACCGAACAATCAAGTGTTTCATGGCAAATAGCCAACAGGGTCGCAAGAAGCGTGTTGGCCAAAAAAGGCGCAAAATAACTGCCCATGAATTGAGGAAAATCAATAAACACTAAACTATGGAGGGCACCATCCAAATCAAAAAGGGGATCAACATGCTGCACACCACATAAATACACGTGATAAAAGGGAAAAGAGGTGTGCTATGAAGCAGTGATCACCCAGCAATACTTCAATAAATTATCAAACGTTATAATAAGTGACAATAAATTTTATTCATTACAAATATAAATACATAAAAACAACGTCAAAAAACCCAAATAGCTAAAACACAAGTAAAATCAATATAGTGGGGTTACCCACTAATTTGAAGCCCACCTGCTCCAAAAAAACATCCCTAGTTACAACAGAACAAGCAGTACCATAATACAACAAGTGCCAGTATTATCCCTGGTGATCAATATCGTACACATGCAAATTAGTTATGACTGCCTGACATTAGTATTCAAGGAGGTGTACTATAGTCCAGAAAGATGAAGAGGGAAGTATGTGCCTACTACAGCAGAGTATATATTGAAAAATACAAAGAGTCCCAAACATAAATGAAGCCCATATAGAATATCTGAGCTGACAAATACTATATACTCACATACCACAAAAAGTACTATTCAGGGTATAAATAAATACAAAACCCTTTCATGCTGTAAGTATCCCTCCTGCACATAATAGCGCTACGATCAATCACCTCCTTGAGCACAAAATCCTATGCTGGGATGAAGCAGGCGGGCATTCAGTGCCCAACGCGTGTCGCCACTACACGTGGATTCATCAGGGGTCTATAGGGCACAGATAAGATGACGCTGTTATATATAATCAAGAACCTAATTACCATTTCAGCAGCTGAAATGCGGCCACTCCAAACCATACATTGCAGGAACATGGCGTGACCCCCAACCTGGAAGTGCTATGCATTGCACATGTGCTGGAGAGCATAGAGGAAGTAAGGGGGAGGATCGCATCCTCCCCATGGTAACCCAGACGATGCAGCTGGTAACCCAAACGCTGCAGCTTGTGCATAGATGCACATTGCACAAAGCAGACAAAGCCATGATGAGCAGGGTGATGCCCGCATCCTAAAGGCTAAAGGTCACATCATATATGTTGGAAAGTTATGCATTATGCGCAAGGAAAGAGCACGATCATAGTGAGAATATTTTGTCTTTCATAGGTGTAATGCCATATGCTGGGCATCCTGCCACAGGCTATCCCAAGTCCTAATAAATCCTGTCTGACCCTAAAGGTCATCAAATTAATCTAGTTATTTATAACATACCCCCATAACAGCTTGGCACACAGGAGGGTTGGCCAGAGGCAAACAAAGTATACCTGAATCAGAGAGAGCACAATTATGGATAGTTAGCAAAAAAAAAAAAAAAAAAAAAAAAGCGCTTTTAAAAACATCTTTCTTTTCCTTTTTTTTCCTTTTTTTTCCTTTTCCTTTCCCTCCCCTTCCCTTTCTTTCCTTCCCTTCCCTCCCCTTCCCTCCATCTTCTCCCTCTCTTTCCTTTGTGAAGGAAAAAAAATGGTGAATAAGGGGTACTTTTAGTCTCCACAAACAATCAAGATGCCCATAACAACACCGCAGGACAGACCCAAGTGCTTGCATGTATGTTAGGTATCCAAGTGTAATTATCTGCCACAAGATTGATGTTAAACAAATATATTCACTCGGGTTTATGAGGTTTATGAGGACAAGGTGCCATTCAAAGAGAGACGAGACCCTCATATTTGAGTATCTTATGCGATATCCAAGTTCGACATATAGCTGATACAGCCACTACGCATACCTTTTACCCCCTTTGGAAAGACCCAAACCTCAAATGAGTTGTTGGTATATATAAAGACAAAGTAAAAGTTATTATAAATATGTCAGGCTTTACGTCTAAAGATGAGGGAAACCCCCCCATATATGCAATATTGATCATCAGGGAGACAAAGAACGGACAAAATGTCAAACCACCTGGAACACAACAGAGGAAAAGTCTCCATAAAAACAGACCCATAGCTCAGATCATCAAAAGACAATTAATTATTTTATAGTTCATGATATACCAGGCAATTGCCATGGAGAGTCCAGAAACAGAGTCATCAAAACAATAGCAATAGCCACCAATGCTCGTTCCATTAGTCCAGTCCAAATGTTTCCAGATGGTTGCACTATTCCATATGTGAGGTCCAAACAGGCGATGGAGCCTAGGTCCTCCATAATCTTTATGGTGTTCTGTGTATCCCACATCCAGGTGATATTCCATCTTGTCCTCCTATATTGTTTTGTACCGGGGTCATCCTCACAGTCCTTCCAGTACCATTTCCATAATGTCCAGACCTGGGCCAGGAAAGTTGGAGACAGGGGCATTATTACAAATAATTCACAGCAGTTTATAAAACCCTGTGAATAATAACTCTCCATTTAGTCCCTTAGGAGCCAGGCTGTGCAAATTATAGATCCATTTCGATTCGCATCTCAAAAGTGCCTTTGTCAGGTCATCCCCCCTTATGTTTGTGCGAACACGCTCCAATCCAATTACCTGCAGTCCCACTATTCTGCTCCTATGGACCTCCAGGAAATGTGCAGCCACTGATGTAATAGGTTTGTCTTTGTCCCGGTCTCTCTTTGCCATTGAGATATTCGAGAGATGTTGCTGTATCCTCTTTCTTAGTTCCTGCGTCGTCTGTCCCACATAGATTTTCGGGCAGCCACAGACCAGAGCGTAGACCAGATTACGGGATCTGCAATTAAAATAGGCCTTAGATTGAATCTTGAATGGCACACTTGGCAGTACAATGCCATCTTGTGCCACAGTGTACTGGCAAATGTTGCAACTACCACAGGGGTATGTTCCCAAAAGCTTATTACCCCTTTCCAAACTCCTTACAGGACGTACAAAATGGCTATTGCAAAGGCTATCCTTGAAGTTTTTCGCCCTCCGAGCAACCAAGCTAGGTGCTGCCGGGATATGTTTCATTAGTTTTGGCTCACTAAGCAAAATACCCCAGTTTTTAGTGAGGATCTCCCGGATGTCACTCCACTGGTTGTTAAAGGTCGTAATCAAGCTTAGTGGCCTAGCACAATTTCTTACCCGTGCTTGGAGTAGATCATCACGGTTCCTAGATTTTGCTCCCTCAAATGCATCAGAGATGATCCGTCTCGGATAGCCCCTTTTGATAAAACGTTGAGTCAACTCTTTGGAATGTCGCTGAAACTCCTCCGATGTGGTACAGTTCCTCCTGAGTCGGAGGAACTGTCCCTTTGGGATGCCATTTTGTTGGTGTTTCGGATGAAAACTTGTGTAGTGCAATAAGTTATTTGTAGCTGTTTCTTTCCTAAAAAGAGTGGTACAGATTTCATTACCAATCTTCATTAGCTTCAGATCCAGATAATCAATTTCCTTATTCGAGATTTTAGATGTTAATCGAATATTCAAGCTATTCCTATTAAGTTCAGAAATAAAGGTCTCACACTCCTCCATAGTCCCACTCCACAGCATAAATACGTCGTCTATAAATCTGAGCCATGTGTGAACATGGCTACAGAAAGACTCGTGCTTGTAGACCACAGTTTCGTCCCACCACCCTAAATATAGATTTGCATACGATGGCGCACATCTCGCACCCATCGCGGTCCCTGCTATTTGACGATAGAATTTGCGATCAAAGACAAAATAATTTTTGTCCAGGACAAAATGTAGTAACTCCAGAATGAATGAGTCCTGTCTACGATTACCCGTAGTGTGCTGGTCCAGGAAGTAAGTAACCGCCTGTATGCCCAAATCATGGGATATACTTGTGTAAAGGGCCACCACATCTAAGGACACCAAAATAGTGCTTTCAGATACAACCAATCCCTTAGCATGATGGATAAGGTGGGAAGAATCCCTCACAAAGGATTTTAATGATTGGGCTAATGGCTGGAGAAAGTAGTCCAAGTAGATACACGGGCGCTAAACAACCCCCCTATGCCTGAGACAATGGGCCTACCTGGTGGTTCCACCAGAGACTTGTGAACCTTGGGCAGCAAATAAAAGGTTGGTACGATCGGGTGTGCGATGATAAGATAATCCATTTCCTTCTTGCTCAAAATGCCATTGTGACCCGCCCTTCGAATTAATGTGTCCAATCTGTCCTTAAAAAAGGAAGTGGGGTCAGATGGTAACAAATGATAACAAGACACATTTGACAACTGCCGGTCAGTCTCTTTGGTATAAAGCTCAATGGGCCACAAAACAATATTCCCACCCTTGTCAGCCTCGCGGATGATGAAATCCTGATTCATAGATAAATTTGTGAGTGCATTCCTTTCCTCACGACTCAAATTGTTATATCTGTGTCTGTCCGGTTTTAAATTCTCAATATCCCTACACATGTTCTCAAAGAAAATTTGTACCACCGGGAACATGGAGAATGCTGGTGTAGCTTGGGATAGGAGTCTACCTGCGAATCTGCTCTGAGTCCTCGAGTTCTCACTTTCCTGTAGAAGGTCTAAAAGATCCTGGAAGGTCTGTCTTTCATCAAGCGGAAGGCCATCAATAAGGGAGGGCTGGTGATACAATAATTTAAAAGTAAGTTGCCGACAAAACAAATATGTGTCTTTGACCAAATCAAACTTGTTTAAGGTATTCATTGGTGAGAAGGAGAGACCCCTGGTTAACACAGATCTCTCAATCTCAGACAGCACATATGTAGACAAATTAATGATTTGCAATTCACCAATTTCACTCATACCTGTGTTGTCTATGTTTAAGTTTGGTGTCTCCTGTTGTTCCGGGTCTCCCGTTTGTAAGTTGGGGACCATACCCTGTAACCTCTGTTTCTTTTTCCTTTTTTGGTTAGCGCCACTTCTTGTCCCCCTGCGGCCCCTTCGGTGTCGCTTGGTTCTGAGGATAAAAAATCGCTTAACGAAAGCTCCTGTCTTGTGTTAAGGTCACCAGAAGGATTTTGTCCAATAGTGCCACGGCGTCGATTGCCCTTATGGCCCCATTTGAAGCTCCTCCCACTATCAAAATCACTCTTATCCCTCTGGAATTTATGTTTTTTCCTGTTAATGATTTGTTTCTCAAACTGATCAATAGAGACCTTCAATCGTTCTTTAAATGGATTTACCAATTTTTCTTTGTCAAAATTCTTCAATTTTTCCTCACAGCCTCTAATGTCATCCTTCAGTCTATTCAACATAATCTGATCATGTTCTATTAGCATGTCAATGAGGATAGTGGAACATTTCAAAAGCCCAGTTTCCCATGTCTTCTGGAAGGGTTCAGTTACCTCCCAGGTGGGGAAAATCTGAACTCGAAGACCCCGGGGTACCAACCCAAGTCATTTATATTCCTCCAGACTTCTAACATTCCACCATATCTTGGTTAGAGATTTGTGCATATTAGTCAAATCCTTGGTAACTGTATAGAACTCAGAATCACCTGCATCCATAGCAGGATTCTGACCAGTGCCGGCTTCAAATACACCTAGCGCCCTGTTGCTCCAAGCCGCCTCCCTGGCAGAAAGGTCCATAATGCTCAAGATGTGCCACCACTCCAGAAATTGAAAGGTATATGGGCCAAGAGAGGACCCCTTCCAAAAACAAGCAATCAATAAACACTAAACTATGGAGGGCACCATCCAAATCAAAAAGGGAATTGAGGAAAATCAAGCGTGAAGCTGCCAAGATGCCATTCGCCACCAGTTTTGCCATATTTCAGAGCTGCAACGTTACTGGAGTATCAAATAGCACAAGGTGTGTAATACTCAGGGACATGGCCAAGGTAAGGAAAGCTGAAAAACGACCACCTTTGAACAAGAGACATAAGATAAAATGTCAAGAATGGGCCAAGAAATATCTTACGACTGATTTTACAAAGGTTTTATGGACTGATGAAATAAGGGTGACTCTTGATGGGCCAGATGGATGGGCCAGAGGCTGGACCAATAAAGGGCAGAGAGCTCCACTCCGACTCAGACACCAGCACGGTGGAGGTGGGGTACTGGTATGGGCTGGAATCATCAAAGATGAACTTGTGGGACCTTTTCGGGTTGAGGATGGAGTGAAGCTCAACTCCCAGACCTACTGCCAGTTTCTGCTTCTTCAAGCAGTGGTACAGGAAGAAGTCGGTATCGTTCAAGAAAAACATGATTTTCATGCAGGGCAATGCTCCATCACATGCATCCAACTACTCCACAGCGTGGCTTGCCAGTAAAGGTCTAAAAGAAGAAAAAATAATGACATGGCCCCCTTGTTCACCTGATATGAACCCCATAGAGAACCTATGGTCCATCATAAAATGTGAGATCTACAGGGAGGGAAAACAGTACACCTCTCGGAACAGTGTCTGGGAGGCTGTGGTGGCTGCTGCACGCAATGGTGATCGAAAATAGATCAAGCAACTGACAGAATCTATGGATGGAAGGCTGTTGAGTGTCATCATAAAGAGAGGTGGCTATACTGATTACTAATTTTTTTTGGTTTTTGTTTTTGCATGTCAGAAATGTTTATTTCTAAATTTTGTGCACTGATATTGGTTTACCTGGTGAAAATAAACAAGTGAGATGGGATTATATTTGGCTTTTATTAAGTTTCCTAATAATTCTGCACAGTAATAGTTACCTGCACAAACAGATATTTGTGCTCCCTTCCTCTTAAAAGGGACACACATGCCGTCCTAAAAGTCCCCAGCCAATGGCTGGAGGGCTGCCCCTACTTTAGGCACCTCCTCCATAATGGAGGTGCCTGTGCAAAGTTGTTGTTTGTGTGTTAACACTCTCTCCAGCCCTCAGGTTCCTGTGCCCGCCAGCCTGTCTATCAGCCGTGCCCGACAGCCTGTCTTTCTGCCGTGCCGCCAGCCTGTCTATCAGCCGTGCCCGCCTGTCTTTCTATCGGCCGTGCCCGCCTGCCTTTCTATCTGCCGTGCCCGCCTGCCTTTCTATCAGCCATGCCGGCCTGCCGGTTCACCCGCATCACCTGCCTGTCTGCCAGCCGTGCTCATCAGCTGTGCCTGCCGGCTTCGGCCATCAGTCCCGTGGGAGTCGCCTGCTCTCACACGAGGTTGGTCCCAGAGTGGCACCTGGCTCACCTTACCGGTCCCTGCTTGGTTCACGGAGTCGACTAAGCCACCGTGTGGCCAGGGTTGGTCCGGGTAGGCACTTAGTTTTGCCCCTCTGGTCCCTCCTTGTATCACAGCACAGAGGTTCCACCACCAGGATCCGTAACACTGGGCTGTTATTAACTGGTTGGTGGAGTGCTATTTAAGCTGACTTTAGTATGTGTAGCGTCGGCGTCCCTGCCTCCTGCTAGGCAGGGACGTCGTTCCCCTCACCTCTCCGCTCAGTGCCCGGCGTCTTCCTCCCGCTCTGCTGGCAGCGCGCGCTGCTTCCCGGCCTCAGTGCTTAGGGCGCGCGTGCGCGCGCTCCCCCTCTCTTAAAGGGGCCGCGCGCGCAGTCCTAAGGAGTCCCCGGCCAATGGCCGGAGGACCTCACCATATATAAGGCACCTCCTCCAAAATGGAGGTGCCCGAGCAATGTTGTTGCAAAGCCTTTCAACTCTGCTTCAGCCCTCAGGTCCCGTTACCAGTTACGTGCCAGATTCCTGCTTGATACCTGCCTGATACCTGCCTGATATCTGCTTACCTGCTTGCTATCCTGTGGTCCGACAGTCTGCCTACCAGCTCCTGCCAGTCTGTCTATGGATCAGTCCGCCTGCAGACCAGGAAGTACCTGCCAGATACCTGCCCGCTAGCCTACCTAGAGGCTCTTCCGTCACTTGCTGTGACCACCTGCTTGTCCAGAGACTCTTGCCCGCTCACCTGGGAGCGCTCACCTGCTACCTGCCTGCTAGCCTACATGGAGGCTTAGTCGTCACTTGCTGTGACCACCTGCCTGTCCAGAGACTCTTGCCCGCTCACCTGGGAGCGCTCACCTGCTACCTGCCTGCTAGCCTACCTGGAGGCTCTGCTGTCACTTGCCGTGACCACCTGCCTGTCCAGAGACTCTTGCCCACTCACCTGGGAGCGCTCACCTGCTACCTGCCTGCTAGCCCTGTCTAGAGACTCTTACCCTGCTGTCACTTGCCGTGACCACCTGCCCGTCTAGAGACTCTTACCCTGCTGTCTTGCCGTGACCACCTGCCCGTCTAGAGACTCTTACCCTGCTGTCACTTGCCGTGACCACCCGCCTGTCAAGAGACTGTCCCCGTCACTTGCCGTGACTTCCTGCCCTTCTACCCAGAGACTGTCCCTGTCACTTGCCGTGACTACCTGCCCGCCTTCCCTGAGAGCCACCCGCTTCCTTACAAGGACTGCCCCTTTGTATAGTTGCTCAGAGGTTCCACCTCCCAGACCCATTACCGGATGTTGGATTTAGCTTTTAATATAGAAAACCTCATGACAGCCCAAAGAACCCAGTGAAATGACAAAATTCACACTTTTTTTGGTGAAAATCAGAATGAATTAACAATCAATTTGCATATCACTAGTATATAGTTGCTAATTAAATGAAGTACAGAGGATATGTTACTTTATTTAATTTTATACATTACTATAGAATATATTTAATATGCTGAAATATCTTACTGAGATTTCCTAATTTCAAAATTGGAAAATATGAAAACAGAGATACACCAAGCATAGCATTTTCTTAAGACTACTTAACATTTATATGTAAGCCCAAAGCATTTTGGATCCTACAACTGAATAAGAAAATACACCACATGCTGCTCCACTTTAGAAAAAAAAAAAAAGTAAACCCTAAGTAAAATTCTCATTGATAGCATCTAACTCCTCAACACAAAACATCTCTTGTTCACTTTCACAGCAAGAGTCACACTATGGATGAGCTTCTTTGAGCTGTGAAACGATCCTTTTACATAACTTTTTCCTTCTGGCTTGGCAATGCTTTTAACAAATTATACTGTATATGTTTATAGGGAAAATATATATTCTTGTACCGTGTTAGCCAGTAGATAGAAAAATATTTAGATTTGAGAGTCCTCAGTGGTTGATACCTTTTAATGGCTAACTGAAAAGATGGTAACAAATTGCAAGCTTTCGAGACTACTCAGGTCTCTTCATCAGGCATAGTATAACACAAGATCTGAAGAGTCACATATTTATACACAATAAGACACACAAGAAAAAAAAATGCAATAGGTAAGACAGGTGATGAAAAGCAGCGTTATTATGGAAGAAATAAACAGTTCTGGCTATAAATATTTTAGCAGTTAATAGATAAGGAGTGTGAAGGTTTTATTGTCCTGTGTCCAGTGTTGTGATGACCTCACAGGTCTGAGAGTCTGAGGAGCACATTCCTAAAGGCCCTGTCACACTTAGCGACGCTGCAACGATCCCGACAATGATACGACCTGTCAGGGATCGTTGCTGCATCGCTATGTGGTCGCTCGTGAGCTGTCAAACAGGCAGGCTCACCAGCGATCAGGGGAGCAGCGACATCGTGGAAAGAATCTTTCCACGATGTCCTGCTCCTGGTTACCAGCCTGCTGCTGAAGCAGGAGCAGGCTGGTAACCATGGTAAACATCAAGTTACTAGGGGCACACGCGCAACTAGTAACCCGTTGTTTATCATGATTACCACTCTGCTACAGTGAGCGGGAGGTTACAGCTTACTTTAGCAGGCTCGTAACCATGATAAACATCGGGTTACTAGGGGCACACGCGCACCTAGTAACACGTTGTTTATCATGGTTACCACTCTGCTACAGTGAGCGGGAGGTTACCGCTCACTTTAGCAGGCTCGTAACCATGATAAACAACGGGTTACTAGGTGCGCGTGTGCCCCTAATGACACAATGTTTATCATGGTTACCAGCCTGATCGCTGCTCCTGCTGGTCACACACAGCGATGTGTGCTGACTAGTGTTGAGCCACCCCCGTAGTGTTCGGGTTCGGTTCGGTTCGTCGAACACCGGGATGTTCGAGGAACTGTTCGTCGAACTGTTCGTCGAACACCTTAGAACACCGTCGAACACCGTTAAAACCAATGGCAGGCAAACAAAAACACATAGAAACACATAGAAAACACCTGCAAAGGTGTCCAAAAGCTGACAAACTGCTCAGAAGACACTCTCTTTAAAAAAGCCGGCCGGCAAATTCAGCAGCGGCATACACCGGTACCCGACAATTTAGACAAGAAGGAATAGAGCATCACACATAGATTAGATAGATAGAAACATGTCAGTCACACATATAAGAAGCACAGTGACAGTGTTGGTTACTGCACTTGTCATTTAGTGTAAAGGATTTATTAAAAAAAATATTAGTGTTTTCATGCACCGTCTCTTTAAAAAAGCCGGCCGGCAATTCAGCATCTGTACCCGACAATTTAGAACAGAAAGAATAGAGCTTCACACATAGATTAGATAGATAGAAACATGTCAGTCACATATATAATAAGTACAGTGATAGTGTTGCTTACTGTACTTGTCATTTAGTGTAAAGGATTTATTTAAAAAAATAATAGTGTTTTCATGCACTGTCTCTTTAAAAAAGCCGGCCGGCAATTCAGCAGCGGTACCCGACAATTTAGAACAGAAAGATAGAGCATCACACATAGATTAGATAGATAGAAACATGTCAGTCACATATATATGAAGTACAGTGATAGTGTTGGTTACTGTACTTGTCATTTAGTATTAAAATAAAGGATTTATTATTAAAAAAATTGGCGTGGGGTTCCCCTTAATTTTAGGCTCTAGCGGAGGTTAAGCAGACGGCTGGGGCAGATGTTTGAAGCCTGGGAAGGGGGTAATACCCACGGAGCTTCCCAGGCTACTAATATCAGCCCCCAGCTGAATACATAGCCTTTACTAGCTATTAAAATGGGGGACCCCCCAAAAAAAATGACGTGGGGTCCCCCCTAATTTAATAGCTAGCAAAGGCTAGGCAGACAGCTGGGGGCTGATATTAATAGCCCAGGAAGGGAGCCATGAATATTGGCCCCCTCCCAGGCTAGAAACACCAGCCGTCAGCCGCCCCAGAAATGGCGCATTCATAGGATGCGCCAATTCTGGCACTTAGCCTCGCTCTTCCACGCTGCCCTGGTGCGGTGGCAGGGGGTAATAGGGTTGGGGTTGATGTCAGCTTATAATGCCAGCTGACATCAAGCCCAGGTTAGTAATGGAGAGGCGTCTATAAGACACCCCCATTACTAACCCCATAGTCAAAGTTAAAAAAAACACAAACACCCAGAATAAAGTCCTTTAATTGAAATAAAGACACAATCCTTTATTGTTCTAAATTAAACCATACTTACCATCACGCCCATTCCAGCTGAAGCCAACGATCTCCTGCAATAAAAGAAAAATAATAAAGCAACCTCATCCTTACCTTTCCATGGTTCCCACGACAGCTTCAGCTCTGCTACATCGAGATGACAGGCTGGACCGCAGCAGAACGCTGCCATCCAGCCTGTCATCCCGCAGACACTGAGAAGCGCAGGCTTGCTTGCGCTGCTCAGCGTCTCTCTGTGACGACATCCAGATGAGCCGAGTTCATGTCCAATGAACTAGGCTCACCTCATGCACGTCACTGACAGCGTGGGAAAATTCTCACGCTGAAGCGCTGATTGCAGGAGAATTTTCCCACGCTGTCAGTGACGTGCAGGAGGTGAGCTGAGTTCATTGGACATGAGCTCACCTCATGCACATCACTGACAGCGTGGGAGAATTCTCCTGCACTCAGCACTTCAGCGTGAGAATTTTCCCACGCTGTCAGTGACGTGCATGAGGTGAGCCGAGTTCATTGGACATGACCTCGGCTCATCTGGATGCCGTCACAGCGAGACAGTGAGGAGCGCAAGCATGCCTGCGCTTCTCAGTGTCTGCGGGATGACAGACTGGATGGCAGCGTTCTGCTGCGGTCCAGCCAGTCATCTCGATGTAGCAGAGCTGAAGCTGTCGTGGGAACCATGGAAAGGTAAGGATGAGGTTGGTTTATTATTTTTCTTTTATTGCAGGAGATCGTTGGCTTCAGCTGGAATGGGTGTGATGGTAAGTATGGTTTAATTTAGAACAATAAAGAATTGTGTCTTTATTTCAATTAAAGGACTTTATTCTGGGTGTTGTGTTTTTTTTAAATACTTTACTAGAAATTCATGGCGGTCATGTCTAATACTGGCGTGACCCCATGAATTTTGGGCTTGGGGCCAGCTGATAATACCAAGCTGGCCCTAACCCCTTTATTACCCAGTGAGCCACCGCACCAGGGCCCTGGATGAGTTGGGTACAGCGCCAGAAGATGGCGCTTCTATGAACGCGCCATTTTCCGGGGTGGCTGCGGACTGCAATTTGTAGCGGGGGGGGGGGGGCCCAGAAAGCTTGGGCCTCCCTGCGCTGCAGATTCCAGCCCCCAGCTGCCTAGTTGTACCTGGCTGGACACAAAAATAGGGCGAAGCCCCACGTACTTTTTTTTTAATTATTTCATGAAATTCATGAAATAATTAAGAAAAAAAGGGCTTCCCTATATTGTTGTGTCCGGCCAGGTACAAATAGGCAGCTGGTGGTTGGGGGCAGCCCGTTCCTGCCTGCTGTACCTGGCTGGACACAAATATAGTGCGAAGCCCCACTTCAATTTTTTTTAATTATTTCATGAAATTCATGAAATAATTAAGAAAAAAAGGGCTTCCCTATATTGTTGTGTCCGGCCAGGTACAAATAGGCAGCTGGTGGATGGGGGCAGCCCGTTCCTGCCTGCTGTACCTGGCTGGACACAAATATAGTGCGAAGCCCCACTTCAATTTTTTTAAATTATTTCAGGAAATTCATGAAATAATTTAAAAAAAATTGACGTGGGGCTTCGCACTATATTTGTGTCCAGCCAGGTACAGCAGGCAGGAACGGGCTGCCCCCAACCACCAGCTGCCTATTTGTACCTGGCCGGACACAACAATATAGGGAAGCCCTTTTTTTCTTAATTATTTCATGAAATAATTTAAAGAAAATTGACGTGGGGCTTCGCCCTGTTTTTGTGTCCAGCCAGGTACAACTAGGCAGCTGGGGGCTGGAATCCGCAGCGCAGGGAGGCCCAAGCTTTCTGGGCCACCCCCGCTGCAAATTGCAGTCCGCAGCCACCCCGGAAAATGGCGCGTTCATAGAAGCGCCATCTTCTGGCGCTGTACCCAACTCATCCAGGGCCCTGATGCGGTGGCTCACTGGGTAATAAAGGGGATAGGGCCAGCTTGGCATTATCAGCTGGCCCTAAGCCCGAAATTCATGGGGTCACGCCAATATTAGACATGACCACCATGAATTTCTAGTAAAGTATTTAAAAAAAACACAACACCCAGAAAAAAGTCCTTTAATTGAAATAAACACACAATTCTTTATTGTTCTAAATTAAACCATACTTACCATCACGCCCATTCCAGCTGAAGCCAACGATCTCCTGAAATAAAAGAAAAATAATAAAGCAACATCATCCTTACCTTTCCATGGTTCCCATGACAGCTTCAGCTCTGCTACATCGAGATGACAGGCTGGACCGCTGCAGAACGCTGCCATCCAGCCTGTCATCCCGCAGACACTGAGAAGCGCAGGCTTGCTTGCGCTCCACAGTGTCTCTCTGTGAGGGCATCCAGATGAGCCGAGTTAATGTCCAATGAACTCGGCTCACCTCATGCACGTCACTGACAGCGTGGGAAAATTCTCCTGCACTCAGCGCTTCAGCGTGGGAGAATTCTCACACTGAAGCGCTGAGTGCAGGAGAATTCTCCCACGCTGTCAGTGACGTGCAGGAGGTGAGCTGAGTTCATTGGACATGAGCTCACCTTATGCACGTCACTGACAGCGTGGGAAAATTCTCCTGCACTCAGCGCTTCAGCGGGAGAATTCTCACGCTGAAGCGCTGAGTGCAGGAGAATTCTCCCACGCTGTCAGTGACGTGCAGGAGGTGAGCTGAGTTCATTGGACATGAGCTCACCTTATGCACGTCACTGACATCGTGGGAGAATTCTCCTGCACTCACCGCTTCAGCTTGAGAATTTTCCCACGCTGTCAGTGACGTGCATGAGGTGAGCCGAGTTCATTGGACATGAACTCGGCTCATCTGGATGTCGTCACAGAGAGACGCTGAGCAGCGCAAGCATGCCTGCGCTTCTCAGTGTCTGCGGGATGAGAGGCTGGATGGCAGCGTTCTGCTGCGGTCCAGCCTGTCATCTCGATGTAGCAGAGCTGAAGCTGTCGTGGGAACCATGGAAAGGTAAGGATGAGGTTGCTTTATTATTTTTCTTTTATTGCAGGAGATCGTTGGCTTCAGCTGGAATGGGCGTGACGGTAAGTATGGTTTAATTTAGAACAATAAAGGATTGTGTCTTTATTTCAATTAAAGGACTTTATTCTGGGTGTTTGTGCTTTTTTTAACTTTGACTATGGGGTTAGTAATGGGGGTGTCTTATAGACGCCTCTCCATTACTAACCTGGGCTTGATGTCAGCTGGCATTATAAGCTGACATCAACCCCAACCCTATTACCCCCTGCCACCGCACCAGGGCAGCGTGGAAGAGCGAGGCTAAGTGCCAGAATTGGCGCATCCTATGAATGCGCCATTTCTGGGGCGGCTGACGGCTGGTGTTTCTAGCCTGGGAGGGGGCCAATATTCATGGCTCCCTTCCTGGGCTATTAATATCAGCCCCCAGCTGTCTGCCTAGCCTTTGCTAGCTATTAAATTAGGGGGGACCCCACGTCATTTTTTTGGGGGGCTCCCCCATTTTAATAGCTAGTAAAGGCTATGTATTCAGCTGGGGGCTGATATTAGTAGCCTGGGAAGCTCCGTGGGTATTACCCCCTTCCCAGGCTTCAAACATCTGCCCCAGCCGTCTGCTTAACCTCCGCTAGAGCCTAAAATTAAGGGGAACCCCACGCCAATTTTTTTAATAATAAATCATTTATTTTAATACTAAATGGCAAGTACAGTAACCAACACTATCACTGTACTTCATATATATGTGACTGACATGTTTCTATCTATCTAATCTATGTGTGAAGCTCTATTCTGTCTGTTATAAATTGTCGGGTACCGCTGCTGAATTGCAGGCCGGCTTTTTTAAAGAGACGGTGCATGAAAACACTATTATTTTTTTTGATAAATCCTTTACGCTAAATGACAAGTACAGTAAGCAGCACTGTCACTGTACTTCGTATATATGTGGCTGACATGTTTATATCTATCTAATCTATGTGTGAAGCTCTATTCTTTCGGTTCTAAATTGTCGGGTACAGGTGTATGCCGCTGCTGAATTGCTGGCTTTTCATGTTTCACTGTTGGCACTGTTCCCATCGATTTGGGCAATCACTGTAATGCCACAACCACCATGGCTGTGGCATTACAGTGAGTGGCAGACAATCCCTGCATGATTGGTGCTCTAAATAGCGCCAGACATGCAGGACACGCTTTTGGTGCACGAACAGTTATCGAACATAACCTCGAACAGCCGAATTGTTTGCAAATCGTTCGGGTTCGTCGAACAACTCGAACACCGCCCAAAACAGCTCGAATTTGAGATTGTCGAACAGTTCTAGTCGAACACCGCTCATCTCTAGTGCTGACCAGCGGGAGGGCAACGACCAAAAAATGGTCAAGGACACTTTGCAGCGATCAGCGACCTCGCAGCAGGGGCCTGATCGCTGCAAAGTGTCACACATAGCGACAGCGCTGGTGAGGTCGCTGTTGCATCACCAAAACCGTGATACAGCAGCGATCTCGCTAGCGATCTCGCTATGTGAGACGGGGGCTTTAGTTGATGTAGAATGAAATAAATCCATGCGACACATTCATTCCTGCTCTGAAAGTGTTAAAGGTCATCATCAGTTTATATTCTAAGACTCTCCTTTCTCTCTGAGTTTTGAAATTACCTTTTAACACTAGTAGTTTCATTTCTTTTATGCTGTGATCAGGGGAACAAAAATGCTTGGCTACAGGTAGATCTATTCTTTTTTCTTTTATTGTGTGGCGATGATGATTCATCCTTGTTCTAAGTTTATGCCCTGTCTCCCCTACATAAAGACCCCCAGCTGGACATTTGGTACATATAATTAAGTACACTACATTAGATGTGATACAGCTGAACGTACCTGGGATCTTATAGTCCTGATGTGAATTGGGGATCTTTATCTTGTCTGTGGTTGTTATACATAGACAGGTTTTACATTTTTTCTGGTTGCAAGGAAAGGTACCTGTAGCTGGTGGAGATGACAGGGAGCTTCTGACAATGATGCTTCTTAGATTTGGGGGCTGCCTGAAACACAGAAGTGGGGGGTCTGGAAATATGGATTGTAATCGGGCATCTTTTTGTAGTAAGGGTTGTAGTTTCCATACAGCTCTTCTTAGCGCCTCCAGATTTGGATTGTAGGTGACTACTAGAGGCACCCGGTTGCTTTCTTGTTTAGTTTTGTAATGTAGGAGATGATTCCTCGATATTCTGGTGGCTCTTGTAATCTGATTCTCAATTGTTCTCGGATTGTAGCCCTGTTTCAAAAAGGTCTTTCTGAGACCATCAAGGTGTTTGTCTCTATCCATCTGGTTGGAACATATCCGATTGTATCTGATGGCTTGGCTGTAAACAATAGAGTTTTTTATGTGTTTTGGATGGAAACTGTCCCATTTAAGGTATGTAGGATGGTCGATTGGTTTCCGGTACAAGGATGTCTCTATTTCATTGTTCTGTAGCTTGATGATGGTGTCCAAAAAGTTAATTCCAGTACAGGAGTAGTTGAGTGTTAGGTTGATGGTGGGATGAAATCAATTAAAGTGTTCATGGAACGTCTTCAGCTGTTGCTCAGACCCCGTCCAGATGATTAAAATGTCCTCAATGAAACGATAGTAGGCCAGAGGCCTGATGGACATGAGGACAAAAAGTCACTTTCAAGCTTGGCCATGAAAAGATTTGCGTACTGTGGAGCCATTTTACTTCCCATCGCTGTACCAGTTTCCTGTAGATATATGTTGTTGTCAAATTCAAAGTAATTGTGGGTGAAGATGAATTCTCTAAGTTTGACCACGGAATCAGCAACAATTCCTGTATTTTCTATGAAGATTTTGCAGGCATTTAATCCATCCTTGTGTGGGATATTAGAATACAAAGATTCCACATCCATGGTGGCCAGGATGGTTACTTCTGGTAGAGGACCTACTGCTGCTAGTTTATTCAGTAGGTCTGTCGTGTCCTGAATGTAGCTGGGTGTACTCTTTACCAGGGGTTTAAGAACACACTCTACCCATCAAGAAACTTGCTCAGTAAGGGTGCCCACACATGAAATAATTGGTCTTCCTGGATTTCCAGATTTGTGGATTTTGGGGAGCATATAGAATGTCCCCATTCTTGGACTCTCTGGTATCAGGTCATCGGCTCTTATGGATTCGTCAGGCAGACACGATACCAACTTGTTTAGCTCCTTGTAATAGTCCTGTGTAGGATCAGACTCCAGTTTTTTGTAGTAGCGCGTGTCCACCAGTTGTCTGTTTGCTTCCTTCATGTAGTCTGATGTGTTCATCATCACTATTGCACCACCCTTGTCAGCAGGTTTAATGATGATTTCTTTGTTGGTTTTCAAAGATTGTGTGGCTTTTCTCTCCTGGGCACTGATGTTGGATGCTTGTCTCCTGTTTGTGTCATCAGCTGATGACCTGATACCAGAGAGTCCAAGAATGGGGACATTCTATATGCTCCCCAAAATCCACAAATCTGGAAATCCAGGAAGACCAATTATTTCATGTGTGGGCACTAGTGTTGAGCGAGCACTAAAATGCTCGGGTGCTCGAAGCTCGGGCCGAGCTCACTGTGATACTCGGGTGCTCGACCCGAGCAACGAGCCCAATGTTAGTCTATGGGAGACCCGAACATTTTTGCGGCGGCTCCCCCGGCAGTCTGTAGAAAGCCTAAAAAGTGCCCAAAACGATAGTGACAGTGCTCAAATGACATGGGGACAGCATGGGGATCGTCCCTGGAAGCATTTCTGACCCCCAGGTCACTGCTGTCAACAACGTGGTCAGAGGTATTAAGCCACTTTTACAGGCTCACAATAAAATGTTCAAAAACGAAAGTGAAAGTGCTTTCCTGTGAAATATGTTAACCCCTTAACGACCATGGGTCTTTCTGTTTTTGTGTTTTCCTTTTTTGCTCCCCTTCTTCCCAGAGCCAGAACTTTTTTAATTTTCGTTCAATATGGCCATGTGAGGGCTTATTTTTTGCGGGACGAGTTGTACTTTTAAACACCATCACTGGTTTTACCATATAGTGTGCTGGAAAATGGGAAAAAAATTCCAAGTGCAGTGAAACTGCAAAAAAAATGCAATTCCACCGTTGTTTTTTGGGTCCTTTTTTTACCACGTTCACAGATTGCTAAAACTGACCTGCCATCATTATTTTCCAGGTCGTTACGAGTTCATAGACACCAAACATGTATAGGTTCTTTTTTATTTAAGTGGTGAAAAAAAAATCCAAAGCTTGCTAAAAAAACAAAAAAAAAATGACGCCATTTTCCGAGACCCTTAGCTTCTCCATTTTTCGGGATCTGGGGCCAGGTGAGGGCTTATTTTTTGCGTGCCGGGCTGACGTTTTTATTGCTACCATTTTGGGGTAGATCCGATGTTTTGATCGCCCGTTATTGCATTTTATTGCAAAGTTGTAGCGAACAAAAAAACTTAATTCTGGCGTTTAAAATTTTTTTCTCGTTACGCCGTTTACTGATTGTATTAATTCTTCTTTTATATTGATAGATCGGGCGATTCTGAACGCGGCGATACCAAATATGTGTATGTGTTTTTTTTTTTATATATATATATATTTTATTTTGAATGAGGCGAAAGGGGGGTGACTTAAACTTTTATATATTTTTTATTTTTTTTATTTTTTTAAAAACTTTTTTTTTTACACTTTCTGCTTGCTTCTATAGTCTCCAGAGGAGACTAGAAGCAACAGTTGTCTGATTGCTTCTACTGCATACAAGCGATGAGCAGATCGCTTGTATGCAGGAGAAATGCTCACTTGCTATGAGCGCTGACCACTAGGTGGCGCTCATAGCAATTAAGACATGACAACCACAGGCGTCTGCTGCAGACCCTGAGTTGTCATGCCCACCCATTGGTGACCCGCGATCACGTGACGGGGTCACTGATGGGCGGGGCTTAGGACTCCCGGAAGCGCGAGTTAAATGCCACTGTCAGAGATTTAACATGTTAACAGCCGCGGGTGGATTGCGATTCCAATAATCAGCTGACATGTGCTCGCTTCAGTGCGGGCTCACCGCCCGAGCCCCCGCTGAACCGGCCTTCCCGACCTGGTGCGTACTATTACTGACCAGGTCGGAAAGGGGTTAAGGAACATCCTTTCCAGGGTAAAGACTTGTGTATAAGGTAAAATAAATAACCAAAAACAAAAATACTCCTCCACACCTTGGGCTATGTTCACAAGTAGCATTTTTTATGCGTTTTTGTACGTTTGTATTGCTTTCAACCGTGACAAATGCATTCACCGGGAAATGTCATTTTAACATTTTACAACCTTATCTGGCCATGTGCTGTGTGACACATGCATACAGTGCTAAAAAGACATGGGAACAGCATGGGGAAGACCCCTGGAAGCATCTCTGACACCCAGGTCACTGCCTAAAAGTGTGCCCATCAGAAGTGATCCTTGCCGCATCAGAAGATGCAGACTTGCAACTATCCCCGTGCAAGTCCTTGTCCCAGGGCAGTGTTCAATTGTACCTCCCCCATAACTTGCAATACAAGCGCAAGTATGCAGCCTGCCACCCACCCAACCCCAGGCTGCAATACCATACTGCTAGCTTGCTTGCACTTGAAATTGGGCCTTTTAGGCATGTGGAGGTGGAATCTGGCCACCACGTCATGGCTGCGTCGGTAGCCTGGTATTGATATTCAGTCCCCAGCCGCCCGGCGGCCGGGTGTCCACGCTTGGTCCCCAGCCGCCAGGGGGCGGCCGGGTTTCCATACTCAGTCCTCAGCCGCCCCGCGGCCAGGTGCCCACACACAGTCCCCAGCCACGTGGGGGTGGCCGGGTGTCCATAAACGGTCCCCAGCCGCCCCTATTTGTCCCGGTGCGCCTTATACACAAGCGCGCATACCAAAACATTACCTGTGCCCTCCCCAATGCATTTAGTGGGAAGGACAGCCTAACCACAAACACGTGGACAAGTGAATGTGGCCAGGAATGGTCCATCTCACTGATGCCTTCACACTGGGTTAATATTGTGGAAGCCGGGACACAGTTGGACACTGGGATGCAACATGTCCTCCAGACATAGAGGATTGCGGGTCCTGGGTCAATCAGGCTTCAACACAAAGTTCAGAAGGTAGACAGCAGCAGTGGTCGGCCTCCTACACAACGAGTAAATTATTCATGATCATGAGGCCATCCACCTCCTTAGCTTTCTGTTCCTTGGAATGCAAGCTCATGTATGTAGTAGCAGCTAGGCCTGAGGTGGTCAGCGTTTTGGCGCATATTCTACCTCCTTCGAGGATTGCTGGATGTTTTCCTGCTACTATCCCAGTTCTATGACTCCCATTAAAACAAAGCTTCAGGTGATGAATGATGGATGAGGTGGTGGCAAAGGAGAAAGAGCAGGAGGAACAGGGACCATTCACATCAATATCAGGCCAGCCAACCACACATGTCTTGTAGGATATGTTTCTGTACCAAAAGGAGCGGTTCAGCTACACAGTTATAAGGCATACAGTGAATGCAATGCCTACCAAAAATTTCGAGGCACTCCAATGCCCCTTGGAAGTGACATGGAGGTCAGAGGGCCTTAACTAAACCGTTTTTTCCATTTATAGCAACTGGGTCTCCTGTACACTGTTGGCCTAAGCAGGGAATGGAAGGCTTTCCAAAAATTATTAGGCACTGCAATGCCCCTTGAAACAGACGTGGATTACAGCATATTAAAAACCTTCTACCCATTATTGGGGAGTGGGTCTCCCTTAGTGTTCGCCTATGCATTGAAAAGCAAAAGCTGACAAAAATTAGGAGGAAATGCAATGCCCGTTGCAAAAGTCGTGGAGGTTAGAGGTAATTAAAAACAACATGTCAATGCCCCTTGGAAGAGCTGTGGAGTTCAGAGTGGTTTAACAAGACGGTTTTAATGCCCCTTGGAAGAGACGTGGAGTTCTGAGTGGTTTAACAAGACAGTTTTAATGTCCCTTGGAAGAGATGTGGAGGTCACAGTAGCTTAACAAGATGGTTTTAATGCCCCTTGGAAGAGACGTGGAGTTCAGAGTGGTTTAACAAGACAGTTTTAATGCCCCTTGGAAGAGTGGTGGAGGTTACAGTGGAATAGAAAGACAATATCAATGCCCCGTGGAAGAGACGTGGAGGTCACAGTAGCTTAACAAGACGGTTTTAATGCCCCTTGGAAGAGTGGTGGAGGTCGCAGTGGAATAAAAAGACAATATCAATGCCCCTTGGAAGAGTGGTGGAGGTTACAGTGGAATAAAAAGACAATATCAACGCCCTGTGGAAGAGACGTGGAGGTCACAGTAGCTTAACAAGATGCTTTTAATGCCCCTTGGAAGAGTGGTAGTGGTCGCAGTGGAATAAAAAGACAATATTAACGACCCTTGGAAGAGACGTGGAGGTCACAGTAGCTTAACAAGATGATTTTAATGCCCCTTACAAGAGCCTTGCAGTACAGCATATTAAAAACATTATTCCCATTATTGGGGAGTGGGTCTCCCATAGTCTTTGTCTATGCCTTCCAAGCAAAAGCTGCCAAAAATTAGGAAGTGGGAACTTGCAATGTCCCTTACAAGAGCCATGCAGTACAGCATATTAAAAACATTATTCCCATTATTGGGGAGTGGGTCTCCCATAGTCTTTGCCTATGCCTTCCAAGCAAAAGCTGCCAAAAATTAGGACAGAGGAACTTGCAATGCTGGCAACATGGACCACGGTCACCCTGGTGGTATAGTGGTCGTGGAGGCTGAGGATAAGGAGAAGAGCAAAAAACAGCCGAAATGAGGAAGCTTATACCCATGTGTGGGTGTGAAGCGATGCATGGGAATACACCTCCCGAAATAACACAGTGGATTTGACTCTATGTTACTCTGCTGTCATTTGGTGGTGATGAGAAGTCTGGCCCAATCCAGCCCTTGTTCATTTTGATAAGGGTCAGCTTGTCAGCATTGTCAGTTGACAGGCGAGTGCGCTTATCAGTTATAATTCCCCCAGCGGCACTAAAAACACGCTCCGATAACACGCTAGCGGCAGGGCAGGCCAGGACCTCCAAGGCATACAGAGTGAGTTTATTCCAAGTGTCCAGCTTGGATACCCAATAATTAAAAGGCACAGAGGAAACACGGAGGAGGCTGGTACTCCCTCACCATCTTTTGAAACTTTCCACTCCTTGTGAGAGTACCCTGCGCCTCAGGGCCTGTAAGCTGGGCAGGTCTCAGAAAACTGTCCCAGAACATTGACAGTGTTCCTCTGCCTCTGCTGAATTGGAGTTGCGTCTCTCTCGCCTGTATGCCTTAGTTGGGCAGCGAACTGTGACCTCTGCCGCTACCGTGTTCAGATGGGAATTTTTTTAATAGTTCTGCAGCAAGGGCCTTCTGGTACTGCCCCATTTTTGTAGACCTCTCCAACTCAGGAATAAGAGAGTGAAAGTTCTCCTTGTAGAGGGGGTCTAAAAGTGTCATCAACCAGTAATGACTGTCACCCAACATTTTGACAATGCGAGGGTCACGGTTAAGGCAGCGTAACATAAAGTCAGCCATGGGTGCCAGACTGGTAACGGGCAAGACTTCCGTGTCCTCACCAAGATGACGGCTGATAGTGTTGAGCGATCACTAAAATGCTCGGGTGCTCGAAGCTCGGGCCGAGCTTACCGTGATACTCGGGTGCTCGACCCGAGCAACGAGCCCAATGTTAGTCTATGAGAGACCCGAGCATTTTTGCGGCAGCACCCCCGGCAGTCTGTAGAAAGCCTAAAAAGTGCCCAAAACGATAGTGACAGTGCTCAAAAGACATGGGGGCAGCATGGGGATCGCCCCTGGAAGCATTTCTGACCCCCAGGTCACTGCTGTCAACAACGTGGTCAGAGGTATTAAGCCACTTTTGCGGGCGCACAATAAAATGTTCAAAAACTAAACTGAAACGGTTTTCCTGTGAAATATGTTAAGGAATTTCCCTTCTAGGGTAAAAACTTGTGTATAAGGTAAAATAAATAACCAAAAACAAAAATACTCCTCCACACCTTGGGCTATGTTCACAAGTAGCATTTTTCATGCGTTTTTGCACTTTTGTATTGTTTTCAACCGTGACAAATGCGTTCACCGGGAAATGTCATTTTAACATTTTACAACCTTATCTGGCCATGTGCTGTGTGACACATGCATACAGTGCTGAAAAGACAAGGGATCAGCATGGGGAAGACCCCTGGAAGCATCTCTGACCCCCAGGTCACTGTCTAAAAGTGTGCCCATCAGAAGTGATCCTTGCCGCATCAGAAGATGCAGACTTGCAACTATCCCCGTGCAAGTCCTTGTCCCAGGGCAGTGTTCAATTGTACCTCCCCCATTTCTTGCAATGCAAGCGAAAATATGCAGCCAACCACCCACCCACCCGCAGGCTGCAATACCATACTGCTAGCTTTCACTTGAAATAGGGCCTTTTAGTTTGGAGGAGGCCGAAGCTGGCCACTACCTCATGGCCGCTTCGGCAGCGAGGTATCCATACTCTGTCCCCAGCCGCCCGGCGGCCGGGTGTCCACGCTCGGTCCCCAGGCGCCAGGTGGCGGCCAGGTGTCCATACTCGGTCCGCAGCCACCCTGATTTCTCCTGTCACCTTCCCCCACACTTTTCTTAGCCGGGCCTGCTTTAGGGCAGCATTGGATGAGCCCACCAGAGAACCAGACTCCTCCGGTGGGCCCTGGCTTCTCCATCAGGGGAGTTGATAGTGCCTAGGTGAGGAGCATGATGATGATGATAGAAGTTAGCATCTGCTTTGTTTTCTTGGAATGCAAGCGCATGTAAGTAGTAGCGGCTAGGCCTGAGGTGGTCCGCGTTTTGGCGCATATCCTACCTCCTCCGAGGATTGCTGGATGTTTTCCTGCTACTATCCCAGTTCTATGACTCCCGTTAAAACAAAGCTTCAGGTGATAAATGATGGATGAGGTGGTGGCAAAGGAGAAAGAGCAGGAGGGGACCATTCACATCAATATCAGGCCAGTCAACCAGATATGTCTTGTAGGATATGTTTCTGTAACAAAATGAGCGGTTCGGCTACACAGTTATAGGGCATACAGTGAGTGCAATGCCTACCAAAAATTTTGAGCCACTCCAATGCCCCTTGGAAATGACATGGAGGTCAGAGGGCGTTAACTAAACCTTTTTTTCCATTTATAGCAACTGGGTCTCCCGTGCAGTGTTGGCCTAAGCAGTGAATGGAAGGCTTTCCAAAAATTATGAGGAACAGCAATGCCCCTTTCAAGAGCCATGTGTGGCACCCCAGGGGTCTGGTCACCACAGTAATAGAGATATTACGTCGGAGAGCAAGTGGGAGGTTTCCTGGTCAGGATCCCTTAAACATGCAACATCCTCCTGTCCCAGTCCTGGGAGGGGAGAATTCTGCCCTTATAAACTGGATCTGGGGCGGGGTTGAGTGAGTCAGAGAACAGTCAAAGTCAGAGTGAGAGCAAGGGAAAGTAACAGCAAGGAGCTCTGTAGGAGCTAGGAGCTAAAGACCAGGGGCTGGAAGCTGAGCAGAGCTCGCCCTGGCAGAAGACAATAGGAACCGGACACAGGAGTCCGAAGCTGTGAGGACTTACATATTCAGCAGCGGAAACCAGCCGGCAGGGTATTTCAGGTCCTCTGGCCATAGAAGCCTGGAGGCTCAGTCACAAGCAAGGGACCAGCACCGCCGTCGTGGAGCGGAGGCTAACAGAAGGCCCCAAGTCACCAGCCATACGGGTGAGCACTACGCGGTACACTCAGGGACGTGGGCTACTTCTACCCGCTTACAGCAAGGTAGCCAGGAAGAGTGCAGACAGACGGGGAGGCCTACAACTCCACCTGGCCAGGGGAACTCTTGCTTGCTCACAGACTGACCAGGCCTCTTATGCTAGCCAGTACTCCCGGGAGGGTCTACCTTATAATCATCAGTAAAGACCCAGAAATGCACTGCAAATACTCTTAGTCGTTCCTGCTGCGCTCGTGCACCATCACCCCCATCATCCACACTCACTGCCCTGAGGCTATACTCCTCCCAAGGGGAGTTATCCCATTCTATGCTGCGCACACAACACCAGCCTCAGCGGTCTGCCTCGCAGCGGTGGTACTCCCTGACCGCAATCCACGGGTGGCGCAGTCGGACAATTAACCTCAAAACCTAAGAAAGACTGCCACTGGTTTGACCAACCTGAGCCATGGGACCGGGTCACCGCCACGGAGACTACAGACCCCAGAGACCCGACACCGGGTATCCCACACACGTGTACACATGGCCCAGGGGGCGCGTCACATGCAGTACAGCATATTGCAAACATAAGTCCCATTATTGGGGAGTGGGTGTCCCATAGTATTTGCTTATGCCTTGCAAGCAAAAGCTGCCAAAAATTAGGACGGAGCAACTTGCAATGCCCCTTACAAGAGCCATGCAGTACAGCATATTACAAACATAAGTCCCATTATTGGGGAGTGGGTGTCCCATAGTATTTGCTTATGCCTTGCAAGCAAAAGCTGCCAAAAATTAGGACCGAGCAACTTGCGATGCCGCTTACAAGAGCCATGCAGTACAGCATATTACAAACATAAGTCCCATTATTGGGGAGTAGGTCTCCCATAGTATTTGCTTATGCTTTCCCAGCAAAAGCTGCCAAAAATTAGGACGGAGCAACTTGCAATGCCCCTTACAAGAGCCATGCAGTACAGCATATTACAAACATAAGTCCCATTATTGGGGAGTGGGTGTCCCATGATATTTGCTTATGCTTTCCCAGCAAAAGCTGCCAAAAATTAGGACGGAGCAACTTGCAATGCCCCTTACAAGAGCCATGCAGTACAGCATATTACAAACATAAGTACCATTATTGGGGAGTGGGTCTCCCATAGTATTTGCTTATGCTTTCCCAGCAAAAGCTGCCAAAAATTAGGACGGAGCAACTTGCAATGCCCCTTACAAGAGCCATGCAGTACAGCATATTACAAACATAAGTTCCATTATTGGGGAGTGGGTGTCCCATGGTATTTGCTTATGCTTTCCCAGCAAAAGCTGCCAAAAATTAGGACGGAACAACTTGCAATGCCCCTTACAAGAGCCATGCAGTACAGCATATTACAAACATAAGTCCCATTATTGGGGAGTGGGTCTCCCATAGTATTTGCTTATGCTTTCCCAGCAAAAGCTGCCAAAAATTAGGATGGAGCAACTTGCAATGCCCCTTACAAGTGCCATGCAGTACAGCATATTACAAACATAAGTCGCATTATTGGGGAGTGGGTCTCCCATAGTATTTGCTTATGCTTTTCCAGCAAAAGCTGCCAAAAATTAGGACTGAGCAACTTGCAATGCCCCTTACAAGAGCCATGCAGTACAGCATATTACAAACATAAGTCCCATTATTGGGGAGTGGGTGTCCCATGGTATTTGCTTATGCTTTCCCAGCAAAAGCTGCCAAAAATTAGGACGGAGCAACTTCCAAAGCCCCTTACAAGAGCCATGCAGTACAGCATATTACAAACATAAGTCCCATTATTGGGGAGTGGGTCTCCCATAGTATTTGCTTATGCTTTCCCAGCAAAAGCTGCCAAAAATTAGGACGGAGCAACTTGCAATGCCCCTTACAAGAGCCATGCAGTACAGCATATTACAAACATAAGTCCCATTATTGGGGAGTGGGTGTCCCATGGTATTTGCTTACGCTTTCCCAGCAAAAGCTGCCAAAAATTAGGATGGAGCAACTTGCAATGCCCCTTACAAGAGCCATGCAGTACAGCATATTACAAACATAAGTCCCATTATTGGGGAGTGGGTCTCCCATAGTATTTGCTTATGCTTTCCCAGCAAAAGCTGCCAAAAATTAGGACGGAGCAACTTGAAATGCCCCTTACAAGAGCCATGCAGTACAGCATATTACAAACATAAGTCCCATTATTGGGGAGTGGGTGTCCCATGGTATTTGCTTATGCTTTCCCAGCAAAAGCTGCCAAAAATTAGGACGGAGGAACTTGCAATGCTGGCACCCTGGTGGTATAGTGGTGGTGGAGGCTGAGGATAAGGAGAAGAAGATTAAACAGCCGAAACGAGGAAGCGTATACCCATGTGTGGGTGTGAAGCGGTGCATGTGAATACACCTCCCGAAATAACACAGTGGATTTGACTTTATGTTACTCTGCTGTCATTTGGTGGTGATGAGAAGTCTGGCCCAATCCAGCCCTTGTTCATTTTCATAAGGGTCAGCTTGTCAGCATTGTCAGTTGACAGGCGAATGCGCTTATCAGTTATAATTCCCCCAGCGGCACTAAAAACACGCTCCGATAACACGCTAGCGGCAGGGCAGGCCAGGACCTTCAAGGCGTACAGAGCGAGTTCATTCCAAGTGTCCAGCTTGGATACCCAATAATTAAAAGGCACAGAGGAATCACGGAGGACGCTGGTACGATCGGCAAGGTACTCCCTCACCATCTTTTGAAACTTTCCACTCCTTGTGAGAGTACCCCGCGCCTCAGGGCCTGTAAGCTGGGCGGGTGTCAGAAAACTGTCCCAGAACATTGACAGTGTTCCCCTGCCTCTGCTGGATTGGAGTTGCATCTCTCTCGCCTGTACGCCTTGGCTGGGCAACGAACTGTGACCTCTGCCGCTAGCGTGTTCAGATGGGAATTTTTTTAAGAGTTCTGCAGCAAGGGCCTTCTGGTATTGCCCCATTTTTGTAGACATCTCCACCTCAGGAATAAGAGAGTGAAAGTTCTCCTTGTAGAGGGGGTCTACAAGTGTCACCAACCAGTAATGACTGTCACCCAACATTTTGACAACGCGAGGGTCACGGTTAAGGCAGCGTAACATAAAGTCAGCCATGCGTGCCAGACTGGTAATGGGCAAGATTTCCGTGTCCTCACCAAGATGACGACAGACCATGCTCTCCTCCTCCTCTTCCTCCTCCCCCCTGTCCTCAGGCCACCCACGCTGAACCGACGGTATGACACTTGTACAGGTACTACCGTCTACAATGCATGATAGCAGCTCCTGTTCTTCCTCCTCCTCCTCCTCCTCCTCCTCTCCCTCATTGTCCCCCAATGCACGTTGGGATGAGATGAGGCTGGGCTGTGTGTAATCGCCCGCTACGGCTTCTTGATCCATCTCATCATACTCTGGCTGCAATGCCTCCTCTTTAATTCTCTGCAGAGAGCATTGCAAAAGACAGACAAGTGGGATGCTGACAATAATGATGGCGTCATCACCACTCACCATCTTGGTGGCCTCCTCAAAGTTTGTCAGGATGGTACATATGTCAGACAACCAGGTCCACTCTTATGTGTGGAGTCTGACCTGAATATCGACGGCCTTGTTGCAGCTGGTACTCCACAACTGCTCTCTTCTGCTCACAAATCCTTTGCAACATGTGGAGGGTAGAGTTCCAACGTGTGGGGACATCACACACCAGTCGGTGTGCCGGAAGCTGCAAACGCTGCTGCAACACAGCAAGGGCGGCGGAAGCTGTAGCCGACTTGCGAAAATTAGCTGACAGGCGACGTACTTTCACGAGCAGATCTGGCAACTCGGGGTAAGATTTAAGAAACCGCTGAACCACGAGGTTAAGCACATGAGCCAGGCATGGTACGTGTGTGATCTCACCTCGCCTCAGAGCCGCCACCAGGTTACGGCCATTGTCACACACGACCATGCCGGGATGTAGGTTCAGCAGTCTCAGCCACAGATCTGCCTGCTCTTTCACAGCTGTCCACAACTCACAAGCAGTGTGAGGTTTATCACCTAAGCTTATGAGTTTCAGCACAGCCTGTTGCCGCTTGGCGGAGGCAGTACTGCAATGCTTCCAGCTTGTAACTGATGTGGTGATATCTGAGATGGAGGCTGAACATGAGGAGGAGGAGGAGGAGGATGCGCAGGAGCTGTACACTGTGGGGGCAACTCTGACTGACATAGGGCCCGCAATCCACGGTGTGGGGAGGATGTGTTCCGTCCCAAGGTCCGACTGGGTCCCGGCTTCCACTATGTTTACCCAGTGTGCCATCAGAGAGATATACCGTCCCTGGCCACAAGCACTTGTCCACGTGTCCGTTGTCAGGTGGACTCTCCCAGTAACTGCGTTGTTGAGGGCACGGCAGATGCTTTGGGACACGTACTTGTGTAGTGCGGGGATGGCACACCGGGCAAAATAGTGTCGGCTGGGGACCGAGTACCGAGGGACGGCCACTGCCATAAGATTGCGGAAGGATTCCGTCTCCACCAGCCTAAAAGGCAGCATTTCCAATGCAAGCAGTCGTGAAATGTGCGAATTTAGGACTGTGGCCTGTGGGGCGTTAGCTGCGAATTTCCGCTTTCGTTCAAAGGTCTGGGATATGGACAATTGAACGCTGCGGTGGGACGTGGACGTGGACGTTGAAGCTGTTTCTTGAGAAACTTCCATAACAAGTGAAGACTGAGAGGAGGGGGCATCTTTACATGCAGTATGGACAGGGGATTGCCTTGCACACACAACAGGGGGTTCTATTGCACGCACAACAGTGGAAGAAGCAGTGGTGACACCCGCTGACACTGGTCGTGGACCCTGGGTTTCGCCCCACAAAGTCGGGTGCTTTGCTGCCATGTGCCTGACCATGCTGGTGGTGGTCAGGCTGGTAGTTTTGTCACCCCTGCTGATGCTGGCATGGCAGGTGGAACATATGGCCTTTTTGGGGTTATCAGCAGAGTCTTTAAAAAAATTCCAGACTCTGGAAGACCTACCGCTTGTACTGGCAACGTCCCTCGTGTTGGTGTTACGGGGAATGGTTGCCTGCCTTCTGTCTGCGGCCACCACACTGCTTCTTCCTGCCTGTTGGGGTACTCTGCCTCCCTCCCCCTGTGTGCTGCTGGCCTCACTCTGCATGTCCTCCTTCCACGTTGGGTCAGTTACTAGATCATCCACCACCTCCTCCTCTTCCACTTGCGCACCACGATCCTCCTCCTCACTTCCTGGCAATTGGGTCTCGTCATCGTCCACCTCTTGTGACAAATTGCCAACATCGACTTCCTGTTGCCGTGGCTGTTCAAATATTTGGGCATCGCAACATGGGATCTCCTCTTCCACCACTTCAAGCGTATCAGGCGAGTGGCCCAAATATGGAAATGGACCAGTGAACAGCTCTTCAGAGTGTCCAAGTGTGGGATCAATTGCTGTCTGACGACACTCGGCATGGTGGGAGGAAGGAGCATCAGGGTGAGGAGAAGTATGCGGTCGAGACTCACGGCTACTAAGAGTTGACCGTGTGGAAGACAGATCGGAGGTGGTGGTGCCCAGGTAACTGGAAGTATTGTCTGCTATCCAATTAATAACCTGTTCACACTGATCAGTTCTCAATACTGGTGTTGTTCTGTGCTTCCCTAGTAATTCGGTCAAGAAGTGGGAGCGAGAATATGTGGCTGTTGGTTGTGGCACATTTTCACCTTGGCCACGGCCCTGTCCTATGCACGAACCATCACCAGAACGTCCACTTCCACGTCCCTTGCCATGCGCCTTGCCCATTGTAAATGAAGTAAAATAGCTTACACTTGCACTATCAATGGAAAAAGGGTAATAAAGAGTAGATTAGAACCGTGGAAGAGGAAAACCACAGTTATTGTTTACTGGGGTATACCACACTTTTTTAAATAGAGATATTTGCGGCTGAACAGTGAGCGACACACTCAAACTGCTTTTTTTTTAGATACCAAAGGCCCAAAACTGGATAGTACAGCGATTTGACCCGTGGAACTGTGAAACCACACTGGGATGTCGGGCCTACACAAGACTATTTTCAACAGATATTTTTTTGTGTCACAACAGTCAGGAGACACTACTGTTTTTCTTTACGGAAAAAACTACCAAAACCTGAATAATAGAGATTTTTTACCGTGGAACAGCAAAACCACAGTTATAATTTACTGGTGTATACCAGGCTTTTTAAAATATATATATATTTGGGGCTGAACAGTGAGCGACACACTCAAACTGTTTTTTTTAGATACAAATGGCCCAAAAGTGGATAATACAGAGGTTTGTACCGTGGAACTGCAAAGCCACACTTGTATTTCTCGGGCCTACATCAGACTATTTTCAACAGATATATTTGTGTCTGAAAAATCAGGGAGACACTATTTTTTTTTTTTTTTACAGCAAAAAATGCAAAAAGCAGGATAATAGAGATTTTTTACCGTGGAACAGCAAAAGCACACTTCTGTCTCTCTGGCCTACACCAGACTATTTTCAACAGATATATTTGTGTCTGAAAAATCAGGGAGACACTATTATTATTTTTATATAGCAAAAAATGCCAAAAACAGGATAATAGAGATGTTTTACCGTGGAACATCAAAACCACAGTAATAATTTACTGGTGTATACCAGGCTTTTTAAAATATATATATATTTGCGGCTGAACAGTGAGCGACACACTCAAACTGTTTTTTTTAGATACAAATGGCCCAAAAGTGGATAATACAGAGGTTTGTACCGTGGAACTGCAAAACCACACTTGTATTTCTCGGGCCTACACCAGACTATTTTCAACAGATATATTTGTGTCTGAAAAATCAGGGAGACACTATTTTTTTTTTTTTTACAGCAAAAAATGCAAAAAGCAGGATAATAGAGATTTTTTACCGTGGAACAGCAAAAGCACACTTCTGTCTCTCTGGCCTACACCAGACTATTTTCAACAGATATATTTGTGTCTGAAAAATCAGGGAGACACTTATTATTTTTATACACAAAAAATGCCAAAAACAGGATAATAGAGATGTTTTACCGTGGAACATCAAAACCACAGTAATAATTTAATTTACTGGTGTATACCAGGCTTTTTAAAATATATATATATTTGCGGCTGAACAGTGAGCGACACACTCAAACTGTTTTTTTTAGATGCAAATGGCCCATAGAACTGCAAAACCACACTTGTATTTCTCGGGGGGGGGGCACCAAAAGGTTAATAAGATGGGTATTTGTACATTGTGAAGGAGGAAAAAAAAAGAGGATTTAAATAAAAAAAAAGGATTTTTCCTGGCCCCCGGGACCTGGAGCTAAGTCCAGCAATTTCAGCAACAGGAGCAGCACACAGGACTGTAATGCAGCGTTTGCTGGTATAACCACTGCGTCTCCTATACAGCCTGCCTGCCTGCCTGCCTGATATACCTGGGATGGATATTAGTCCTGAGAAGGACTGTTTGTTTGATCTGGCAGCCTTTACAGACCCTACACTAACTATTTTGCAGGATATATCTCTCTCTAAATCAGCAGCGCTGTCCCTACACTGTCTGATCCGGAGCGACTGTGTCCAAGATGGCGGCGCCCGGTTTTAAATACTCGAGGTGACGCTGTGCGGCCAGCCAATCACTGTAATGCCCACAAACAACATGGCTGCGGCATTACAGTGACTGGCTGGCAATCCCTGCATGTTCATTGGCTCTGTAAAGAGCGCCAAACATGCAGGGCGGAGACCCGAGCTCCCGCCCGAGTAACCCGGAAATGCTCGGTGCTCGCCGAACATCCCGACTAGAGTGATGCTCGGGCGAGTACCGAGCAGTGTCGAGCATGTTCGCTCAACACTAGTGGGCACCCTTACAGAGCAAGTTTCTGGATGGGTAGAGTGTGTTCTTAAACCCCTGGTAAAGATTACACCCAGCTACATTCAGACCTACTGAATAAACTAGCAGCAGTAGGTCCTCTACCAGAAGGAACCATCCTGGCCACCATGGATGTGGAATCTTTGTATTCTAATATCCCACACAAGGATGGATTAAATGCCTGCAAAATCTTCATAGAAAATACAGGAATTGTTGCTGATTCTGTGGTCAAACTTACAGAATTCATCCTCACCCACAATTACTTTGAATTTCATAACAACATATATCTACAGGAAACTGGTACAGCGATGGGAAGTAAAATGGCTCCACAGTACGCAAATCTTTTCATGGCCAAGCTTGAAAGTGACTTTTTGTCCTCATGTCCCATCAGGCCTCTGGCCTACTATCATTTCATTGACGATATTTTAATCATCTGGATGGGGTCTGAGCAACAACTGAAGACGTTCCATGAACACTTTAATTGATTTCATCCCACCATCAACCTAACACTCAACTACTCCTGTACTGAAATTAACTTTTTGGACACCATCATCAAGCTACAGAACAATGAAATAGAGACATCCTTGTACCGGAAACCAATCGACCATCCTACATACCTTAAATGGGACAGTTTCCATCCAAAACACAAAAAAAACTCTATTGTTTACAGCCAAGCCATCAGATACAATCGTATATGCTCCAACCAGATGGATAGAGACAAACACCTTGATGGCCTCAGAAAGACCTTTTTGAAACAGGGCTACAATCCGAGAACAATTGAGAACCAGATTACAAGAGCCACCAGAATATTGAGGAATTATCTCCTACATTACAAAACTAAACAAGAAAGCAACCGGGTGCCTCTAGTAGTCACCTACAATCCAAATCTGGAGGCGCTAAGAAGAGCTGCACGGAAACTACAACCCTTACTACAAAAAGATGCCCGATTACAATCCATATTTCCAGACCCCCCACTTCTGTGTTTCAGGCAGTCCCCAAATCTAAGAAGCATCATTGTCAGAAGCTCCCTGTCATCTCCACCAGCTACAGGTACCTTTCCTTGCAACCAGAAAAAATGTAAAACCGGTCCATGTATAACGACCACAGACAAGATAAAGATCCCCAATTCACATCAGGACTATAAGATCCCAGGTACGTTCAGCTGTATCACATCTAATGTAGTGTACTTAATTATATGTACCAAATGTCCAGCTGGGGGTCTTTATGTAGGGGAGGCAGGGCAAAAACTTAGAACAAGGATGAATCATCATCGCCACACAACAAAAGGAAAAAGAATAGATCTACCTGTAGCCAAGCATTTTTGTTCCCCTGATCACAGCATAAAAGATATGAAATTACTAGTATTTAAAGGTAACTTCAAATCTCAGAGAGAAAGGAGAGTCTCAGAATATAATCTGATGATGACCTTTAACACTTTCAGAGCAGGAATAAATGTGTGGCATGGACCATGTCATTCTGCATCAACTAAGGAATGTGCTCCTCAGACTCTCAGACCTGTGAGGTCATCACAACACTGGACACATGACAATAAAACCTTCACACTCCTTATCTATTAACTGCTAGAATATTTATAGCCAGAACTGTTTATTTCTTCCATAATAACGCTGCTTTTCATCACCTGTCTTACCTATTGCATTTTTTTTTCTTGTGTGTCTTATTGTGTATAAATATGTGACTCTTCAGATTTTGTGTTATACTATGCCTGATGAAGAGACCTGCGTAGTCTTGAAAGCTTGCAATTTGTTACCATCTTTTCAGTTAGCCATTAAAAGGTATCAACCACTGAGGACTCTCAATTTTACTGTATATGTTTACACTTTCTTATTTATATTTATAGCAGACATGGTATATATACGGTATTTATGATAAGCTGCTTAATCTAATATATAAAGCTGTGTGTGTGTATGTATGTATGTCCGGGATTGGCATCTGTACCGTCGCAGCTGCAGCCACAAAATTTTGCACAGTCACACGTCTAGACCCCGAGAGCATCATAGGCTATGTTGTGAGGCAAAATTTTAACCCCACCAGTTCCAATTCACCCAAAATTTTGCCCCTATCTACATAATGGGGAAAAAGAGAAAGGAAAAGTGTTGGAGGCAAATTGACAACTGCCACATGTGAACAAGGGAGAATTAAAGAATGAGAGCGATGGCGCCAAAGAGTATATACTGTACAGTTGCTAAGGTGGGGCCCCGACATGGGATACTCATACTCACCACACAAGGGGATATGAACACACACACAAAATGCGCCACATACTACCACATGCTTGAAAACATATACCACCCTCAGCACACACAAAACTCATCTCACAAAAGATTTATCAGGCTGCCAATAGCAACCAATCACAGCTCAGCTTCTATTTTGCTACAATTAATTAATCTGAGCTGTGATTGGTTAATATAGGCAACAAAGGACATTCACAGCATAACAAAGCTTGTGTAAGGTGTAACGGGTCTGGGAGGTGGAACCTCTGAGCAACTATACAAGCGGGCGGTCCTTGTAAGGAAGCGGGTGGCTCCCGGGGAAGACGGGCAGATAGTCACGGTAAGTGACAGGGACAGTCTCTGGGTAGAAGGGCAGGTAGTCACGGCAAGTGACAGGGACAGTCTCTGGGTAGAAGGGCAGGTAGTCACGGCAAGTGACAGGGATAGTCTCTGGGTAGAAGGGCAGGTAGTCACGGCAAGTGACAGGGACAGTCTCTGAGTAGAAGGACGGGTACTCACGGCAAGTGACAGGGACAGTCTCTTGGTAGAAGAACAGCAGGCAGGTGGCTGGTGAGCGCTCCCAGGTGAGCGGGCGAGAGTCTTTGGACAGGCAGGTGGTCACGGCAAGTGACGGCAGAGCCTCCAGGTAGGCTAGCAGGCAGGTAGCAGGTGAGCGCTCCCAGGTGAGCGGGCAAGAGTCTCTGGACGGGCAGGTGGTCACGGCAAGTGACGGCAGAGCCTCCAGGTAGGCTAGCAGACAGGTAGCAGGTGAGCGCTCCCAGGTGAGCAGGCAAGAGTCTCTGGACAGGCAGGTGGTCACGGCGAGTGACAGCGGAGCCTCCAGGTAGGCTAGCAGGCAGGTAGCAGGTGAGCACTCCCAGGTGAGCAGGCAAGAGTCTCTGGACAGGCAGGTGGTCACGGCAAGTGACAGCGGAGCATCCAGGTGGGCTAGCAGGCAGGTAGCAGATGAGCGCTCCCAGGTGAGCGGGCAGGCTGGTCCATAGACAGACTGTCAGTCCATAGACAGACTGACAGGTGTTGGAATGCAGACCGTCGGACCGCAGGCTTGCAAGCAAGTAAACGGATATCAGGCAGGTATCAAGCAGGAATCTGGCAGGTGACTGGCAGGTAACTGGTAACGGGACCTGAGGGCTGAAGCAGAGTGAAGGCTTTGCAACAACATTGCTCGGGCACCTCCATTTGGAGGTGCCTTATATATGGTGAGGTCCTCCGGCCATTGGCCGGGGACTCCTTAGAGCGCCCTAAGTACAGTGGCCGGGAAGCAGCGCGCGCTGCCAGCAGAGCGGGAGGAGGAAGCCGGGCACGGAGTGGAGAGGTGAGGGGAACAGCGTCTCTGCCTAGCAGGAGGCAGGGACGCCGACGCTACAGTACCCCCCCTTTAGGCCCCCCCTTTTTTAGGCCAGACAGAAATTTATCAAGGATGAGAGGGGCATGGATGTTCTCCCGGGGCTCCCACGTTCTCTCCTCAGGACTAAACCTCTTCCAATCTACCAGAAAAAAGGTTTTTCCTCTTACCCTTTTGGTGGCCAGAATGTTCTGTACCTCAAACTCGTTTTCAGCGGAAACCGGAGCAGGAGGCGTACCTGTAGACTTGGAAAAAGAGTTAAGTACCACGGGTTTGAGGAGAGATACATGGAAGGAGTTAGGGATCCGCAAGTTGGCCGGGAGTTTCAATTTATAGGCCACTGGGTTGATTTGTTTGAGAACTTCTAGTGGGCCGATGAACCGAGGCCCTAACTTGTAGGAAGGAATCTTGAGCCGGACATACTTGGACGAGAGCCAGACTTTATCTCCAGGACGGAATTGTGGAGGATCCAGGCGTTTTTTGTCAGCGTGTTTTTTCATCCGCTCGGACGACTGAAGGAGTGCGGATCGGGTACTCTCCCAAATGGAGGAATATTTGCTAACGAGAGATTCCGCAGCCGGATTGTCCACCGAGGTGGAGACGGGAAATGGGATCCGAGGATGCTGACCGAAGACTACAAAAAACGGGGATCTGGAGGAAGATTCGCTCTCGTGATTATTGTAAGAGAATTCGGCCCATGGCAGGAGATCCACCCAGTCTGAATGGTGGGCATTAACGAAGTGCCGAAGGTAACTGGTCAGGATCTGATTGATCCGCTCCACCTGACCATTGGACTGTGGATGGTATGCGGAGGAGAAGTCCAGGGTGACGTCTAGCAGCTTACATGTGGCTCTCCAGAAGCGTGAGGTGAACTGAACTCCACGATCCGACACGATGTGGAGGGGCAGGCCATGGAGACGGAAGATGTGGCGGATAAAGTCTTTAGCCAGCTCGGGTGCAGACGGGAGGCCTGGCAGGAGAATGAAATGAGCCATTTTGGAAAAGCGGTCAGCGACCACCCAAATGACCATACAACCGGTAGAGACAGGGAGATCTGTTATGAAGTCCATAGCTATATGCTGCCAGGGGGCAGCAGGTACTGGAATAGGAAGGAGGCGACCGGCTGGCAGGTGTCTCGGAACCTTGTTGCGGGCGCAGGACACACAGGCAGAAACAAAGTCTATTACGTCCTTGTGCTGGGTAGGCCACCAGTAGTGCCGGGTGATAAGCTGGAGGGTCTTTTTCTGACCGGCGTGGCCAGCAAGCTTAGACGAGTGACCCCAGTGTAGGATCTTCCCCCAATCAGGTACCGTTACGAACATCTTACCGGGAGGGAGACGATTTAGACTCACGGGGGCCACCTGCATTACTCTGGCGGGATCGATGATGTGTTTAGGTTCCTCCTCAAGATCAGACACCAGGAAGGATTGGGACAAGGCGTCAGCTTTGATGTTTTTGTCAGCTGGGCGAAAATGAAGAACAAAATCAAACCGAGCAAAAAACAAGGATCACCGGGCTTGGCGTGGGTTAAGTCTCTGGGCACTCTGGAGGTAAGCCAAGTTCTTGTGGCCCGTGTAAATTATTACCGGGTGAAGAGCCCCCTCGAGCTGGTAACACCACTCCTCCAATGCCAGCTTAATGGCCAATAATTCTCGGTCTCCTATAGAATAGTTGCGCTCGAAAGAGGAGAAGAGTTTGGAGAAGAAGCCGCAAGTTACCATTCTCCCGGAAGACGATTTTTGGGTAAGTACCGCTCCGGCTCCAGAGGAGGAGGCGTCAACTTCCAGGAAGAATTGCTTGTTGCCGTCCGGGCGATGCAGCACCGGGGCGGAAGAGAAAGCCTGTTTTAAGGAAAGAAAGGCTTCCTCAGCTTCGGGCGGCCATTCTCTGGGATTAGTGCCCTTACGGGTGAGAGCAGAGATTGGGGCAGTCCGGGAAGAGAAGTGCGGTATGAAGAGGCAGTAGTAGTTGGCGAAGCCCAGGAACCGCTGAATAGCCTTCAACCCCTCTGGTCGAGGCCACTTCTCGATGGCAGACAGTTTCTCAGGATCCATTTGTAGGCCAGTCTGAGAAATTATGTAGCCCAAAAACGGAAGCGAGGTCTGCTCAAAGAGGCACTTCTCATATTTAGCGTAGAGGTGGTTCTGCCTGAACCTGAGCAGAACCTGACGAACATCCCTCCGGTGTGTGGGGAGATCCGGAGAGAAGACCAAGATGTCGTCCAGGTACACCACTACGCAGGAGTAGAGAAGGTCCCGGAAGATGTCATTGACCAACTCTTGAAAGACAGCGGGAGCGTTACAGAGACCGAAGGGCATTACCAGGTATTCATTGTGGCCGTCCCGGGTGTTGAATGCCATCTTCCATTCATCCCCCTGACGGATACGGACCAGGTTATACGCCCCACGGAGGTCCAGCTTGGTGAAGATTCTAGCCCCCCTCAGACGGTCAAATAATTCCGGAATGAGCGGAAGGGGGTATTTATTCTTCACCATGATCTGGTTAAGGCCTCTATAGTCTATACAGGGACGGAGTGAGCCATCCTTCTTTTTGACGAAGAAGAAGCCTGCTCCCGCCGGGGAAGTAGATTTCCGGATGAATCCCTGGGCCAGAATCTCCTCAATATATTCTGACATGGATCGGGTCTCAGCAGCGGACAAAGGGTAAAGGCATCAGGTCGATTGGGCAGTCGTATGGTCTATGAGGGGGTAATGTCTCTGCCTCCTTTTTATTAAAGACGTCCGCATACGACCAATAAGGAGCTGGAAGACCAGGTAGATTGGCTGGAGTAGGAGAAGGATGGACAGGATGGACGGGAACTAAACAAGTCTTATGGCAGTCCTGTCCCCAGCGAAGGACTTCTCCGGTCTGCCAATCGAGCACGGGTGCATGTTTCTGAAGCCAAGGTAGGCCTAGCAATAGGGCGTGAGAGAGTCCTGGCAGAACATGAAAGAAGATGCTCTCAGAGTGCAGCATTCCCACCTGCAGGGTTATGGATTCGGTGATGAGTTGGATGGGATGTTGTAAGAGGCCCCCATCCACGGCAGCAACAGATAAGGGTACGGCTAGAGGTTTGGTGGGAATGCGGTATTTCTCTACCAGAGACTGAGAAATGAGATTTCCGGCAGCTCCAGAGTCAAGTTGGGCTAGTTCAAAATAACGGTTCTCCCCGCAGATGATAGAGACCGACAGCAACAGGGATGGAGAGGGTTTATTCTTGTCTAGGACGACCTCTCTGAGCGATCCTAGACACAGGCGTTTCCCGACCTCTCCGGGCAGGAACGGATCCGGTGCTCCTTACTGCCACAGTAGAAGCAGCTCCCCTCGGCACGGCGTAACTCTTGACGGGTTTTGACCATCTTGGTCTGGTCGACCTGCATAGGCTCGGGTGAGTGCGCCTGGGGAGTAGCAGGAGAAGGGACAGGTTTCAGAAAGGTAGGGGCTAGACGTGGAAACCTCCTCTCACGGGTGACCTCTTTGGAGCGTTCCTGGAACCGGATGTCAATCCGGGTGGCAAGAGTTATTAAGTCGTCGAGAGTGGTAGGTATGTCCCGACCGGCGAGTTCATCTTTAATACGGCCGGACAGACCCTCCCAAAAGACAGACACCAGGGCGTCGTTATCCCAGGCCAGCTCCGAAGCAAGGGTACGGAACCATATGGCATATTGGCCCACGGTGAGATTTCCTTGATGGAGACGTAGCAGAGATGATGCGGGTGAGGTCTTCTGTCCGGGTTCGTCGAAGACTTTCCGTAAAGCCGTGAGAAAGGCAGAGCCTCCAGGTAGGCTAGCAGGCAGGTAGCAGGTGAGCGCTCCCAGGTGAGCGGGCAAGAGTCTCTGGATGGGCAGGTGGTCACGGCAAGTGATGGCAGAGCCTCCAGGTAGGCTAGCAGACAGGTAGCAGGTGAGCGCTCCCAGGTGAGCAGGCAAGAGTCTCTGGACAGGCAGGTGGTCACGGCAAGTGACAGCGGAGCCTCCAGGTAGGCTAGCAGGCAGGTAGCAAGTGAACGCTCCCAGGTGAGCAGGCAAGAGTCTCTGGACAGGTAGGTGGTCACGGCAAGTGACAGCGGAGCCTCCAGGTGGGCTAGCAGGCAGGTAGCAGATGAGCGCTCCCAGGTGAGCGGGCAGGCTGGTCCATAGACAGACTGACAGGTGTCGGAAGGCAGACCGTCGGACCGCAGGCTTGCAAGCAGGTAAACGGATGTCAGGCAGGTATCAAGCAGGAATCTGGCAGGTGACTGGCAGGTAACTGGTAACGGGACCTGAGGGCTGAAGCAGAGTGAAGGCTTTGCAACAACATTGCTCGGGCACCTCCATTTTGGAGGAGGTGCCTTATATATGGTGAGGTCCTCCGGCCATTGGCCGGGGACTCCTTAGGACGGCGCGCGCGGCCCCTTTAAGAGAGGGGGAGCGCGCGCGCGCCCTAAGCACAGTGGCCGCGAAGCAGCGCGCGCTGCCAGCAGAGCGGGAGGAGGACGCCGGGCACGGAGTGGAGAGGTGAGGGGAACAGCGTCCCTGCCTAGCAGGAGGCAGGGACGCCGACGCTACATAAGGTAATAAGATGTCAGTTAGGGTGTGTTGGTGGAAAGGCTGATGTCCGTCACATTACTTCTATGTGAGAGGATTTAGAAACTGACAGTTGCAGACTATTTTTACCACAATAATGCCTCATAAGAAAAGGAATTTCATGGCACGAATGTCAGCTGATGCGAAAAGAAAAGCTGCATTACGGCCCAATGAAAAATGTGAAGACCGAGAAACAAGGCTGACACACATGAGAACAGCAGCTGCTTCCTCAAGAGCCAATGAACTTTGAGCAGAGGGAAGCGAGGCTTGCAGACAAGAGAACAAGAGCTGCTTCCTCAAGGGCCAATGAACTTTCTGAGGAGAGGGAAGCAAGGCTTGCAGACATGAAAACAAGAACTGCTTGCTCAAGAGCCAATGAACTTTCTGAGGACAGGGAAGCGAGGCTTGCAGATATGAAAACAAGAGCTGCTTTCTCAAGAGCCAATGAACTTTCTGAGGAGAAGGAAGCGAGGATTGCAGATAAGAGAAGAGCTGCTTCCTCAAGGGCCAATGAGTCATCTCAGCAGAGAGAAGGCCGACTTGCCACTAAGAGAATTGCTATTTCTTCCACCAGGGCACAGGAAATGGTTGGAGATTTGAAACATGCTGCCTTTTGTTACCAGTCAGACATAAACTATCAGGATAATCCTAAAGTTCAGACAGGAAAAATGGATGTGGTCTGCATGTACTGCAGTGCCCTGAAATGGAAAGATGAATCGCCATGTTTATCCTGTGCAAATGGCAAGATAAAACTTCCACCTCTCCTGTCACCACTAGATCCCCTAAAGTCTCTGATGACAGGTACCAGTACAATATCAAAGCATTTCCTGGACAACATTAGGAAGTACAACTCCTGCTTCCAAATGACATCATTTGGTGCAACAAAAGAAATGTTTACAACAGGATTTATGCCGACATTTAAAGTTCAAGGACATGTTTACCACTCAATTGGCTCACTGCTCCCATTACAAGGAGAAGAACCTCAATTTCTTCAACTCTTCTTTATGGGAAATGCAGAAGCAGAGGCTCAGCGGAGATGCTCTTTAATTCCTAACACTCGCCTTGATATTGTCACTATTTTGCAGCAGTTCCTTCACTCCAACAATCTATATGTTCAACTTTTCAAGACTGCACTTGAATGAATGCCAAATGACGATTACAAGGTTGTCATTAGAGCTGACAAAACACCACAAGGTGAACATCAGCGACGTTTCACTGCTCCCACATTTGATGAGGTAGCCATCTTGATTGTAGGTAATGATTTTCAAAGCCGTGACATTGTGCTTCAGAAAAGGAACAATAGTTTGCAACGAGTAGCAGAAACTCACAGGTCCTATGATGCTCTGCAATATCCAATCATCTTTTGGCAGGGACAGGATGGCTATCGCTTTGGAATACCTCAGACAGATCCTACAACAGGCAACCCTTCAGGAAAAAAAGTGTCTGCCATGGACTTCTATGCATATAGGATCATGACAAGATTTGCAGAGGAAAATCACATCTTGAAACGCAAACACCTCTTCCACCAATTTATTGTTGACATGTATGCAAAGATTGAGAGTGAACGTCTTTTATATATCCGACTAAATCAAAAGAAGCTCAGGGCAGAGGAATATATTCACCTTAGAGATGCTGTTGCAAATGATGCTGATCCAAAAGAATTGGGGAAAATGGTTATTCTTCCATCAACTGTCACTGGAAGCCCACGACACATGCATGAATACACACAGGATGCAATGACTTATGTGAAAAAGTATGGCCATACAGATCTTTTCATCACCTTTACTTGCAATCCTGCCTGGGAGGAAATTGGAGGGCACCAGTTGCCGGGCCAAAAAACAGTGAATCGTCATGACCTTATTGCTCAGAAACTTTCAAAAATGACTAATCTCATCACAAAATCACATATTTATGGTGAGACGCAGTGCTGGATGTATTCAGTTGAATGGCAAAAAAGAGGCCTTCCTCATGCCCACATCTTGATTTGGCTGAAGCAAAAAATACAGCTTACCAAAATTGACAATATCATCAGTGCCGAATTGCCAGACCCTCAGATTGACCCATTGCTGTTTGACACCATCACAAAAAACATGATCAATGGTCCTTGTGGGAGTCTGAACAAAAATTCTCCCTGTATGATTGATGGCAGGTGTTCAAAGCAATACCCACGAACCCTGGTCCAAGAAACCCAAACAGGACAAGATGGATATCCAGTCTACTGAAGAAGAAAGCCAGGGGATGGTGGTTTCATAGCAAAGCTCAAAATGCGTGTTGGATCATCACTCCAAGAGATAGAATTTGACAACAGGTGGGTAGTGCCTTACAACCCTTTGCTCTCAAAAATCTTCCAGGCCCACATAAATGTCGAATCTTGCCACTCTGTGAAATCAATCAAGTATATCTGCAAATATGTCCACAAAGGAAGTGCTCAAGCAGTTTTTGAACTCCAGAAAAATGGACCTATTATTGATGAAGTGGAAGCATTCCAGATGGGCAGGTACATAAGCAGCAATGAAGCTGTTTGGAGAATACTAGGATTCTCCATTCATGAGCGCTACCCACCAGTTGTGCATCTGAGTGTGCAAATGGACAGAGAATTTACTTTAACCCAGCAAACTTGCAGCAGAAGCTCCTAACACCACCCTCTTGGCATTTTTTGAGCTGTGTCAACAAGACCCTTTTGCAAAAACAATTCTCTACTGTGATTTACCAAAGTACTACACTTGGAATGCCTCCAGAAAAACACTGGAAAGGAGGAAACGGGGGCTTGATATTGAAGGCTATCCAGGGGTGAAAGCAACTGATACTCTTGGTCACGTCTACACTGTTCATCCGTCAAATGTAGAGTGCTTCTACCTGCACATGTTACTTCATGTTGTCAAAGGCCCTACATCATTTTCTGACCTGAAGACCGTCGGAGGCCATTTGTGTGAAACATTCAGGGAAGCTTGCCAAAGAAAAGGAATTTTGGAAAATCGTGGACACTGGGACATGACCCTCAGTGAAGCAGCAGCCACACAAACCCCAAAGCGACTAGACACCTCTTTGCTATTATTCTAACAACCTGTAGCATTTCAAATCCTCTTGAGATTTGGACAAAGTACAAAACTGATCTCAGTGAGGACATCCTCATGCAGATTAGAAGGGAAAATCCTCAGCAACTTATCAACTTCACTGAGGAAATGTTCAATGAAACTTTAATGCTCCTTGAAGATAAGTGCATAGCAATGTCAGGAAAAGCCTTACAATTGCTTGGTTTGCCTGCTCCAAAAAGAAATCCTGAAGGCATCCAAATGTGTAGGGCGATATTCCTAGAAACAAACTACAATATTGATGAACTGACAGCATTTGTGTCTCAGAACGAGCCAATATTGGTAAGAGATCAAAGGGACGCCGATAACTACATTTTAAGTTTCAGTGAAACCAACAAAGGTGGGATTGTCTTCCTTGATGCTCCAGGTGGAACAGGAAAGACATTTGTAATCAACTTGCTCCTGGCAAAATTTCGACAACAAAAAAAGATTGCACTTGCAGTGGCATCTTCTGGAATTGCAGCTACGCTTTTAAAAGGTGGCAGGACAGCACATTCGACATTCAAACTACCACTTAACCTGTCTCATAGTGACAGCCCCGTCTGTAATATTGCCAAGGGATCAGGACTGGCCAAATTGCTTCAAAAATGCAGTGCCATCATTTGGGATGAATGCACCATGTCACACAAAAGGGCTCTGGAAGCGCTGGACAGACTGCTGCAAGACCTGCGTAGCAACAAATATATCATGGGAGAAGTAGTTGTTGTTTTGGCCGGTGACTTCTGCCAAACACTACCTATTATTCCAAGATCAACCCCTGGAGACGAACTGAATGCCTGTCTCAAAGCATCGTACCTTTGGATAAAAGTAAAGAAAATGTCACTGAACACAAACATGAGGGTCTACATGACAGGCGATGTTTCTGCTGGACTGTTTTCGAGCCAGCTGTTGACTATTGGAGATGGCAAGGAACCAGTAAACTCAACCACTGGACAGATCACCTTCCCAAGCAACTTTTGTTGCATTGTGACTTCCATTGAGGAGTTGAAAGCAAAGGTTTTTCCAAACATTCAACTCTACTTCAAAAATTCTGGCTGGCTGTGTGAAAGGGCTATTCTAGCTCCCAAAAATGACAGTGTCAACAAGATCAATCTTTAAATACTAAATCTCCTTCCAGGTGTGTACAAAACCTACAAGTCAGTGGATACGGTAATAGACCCTGCTCAAGCATTATTTTATCCAACTGAGTTCCTCAATTCATTTGAGCCACAAGGACTTCCTCCTCACAACCTCTTTCTAAAACCTGGAGCACCTATTCTGCTATTGAGAAATTTGTATCCACCAAAGCTGTGTAATGGAACAAGACTCTTGATTAAGAACCTGTTTCCACATGTAATTGAGGCAATCATTTTGACAGGATGTGCCACAGGAGAAGATGTTTTCATTCCAACAATTCCTCTCATTCCATCTGATTTGCCTTTTGATTTTAAACGCCTCCAGTTTCCTGTTCGACTGGCATTTGCTATGTCCATCAACAAGGCTCAGGGACAGTCCTTGAAAGTAGTTGGAATCGATTTACAATCTCCTTGCTTTTCTCATGGTCAACTTTATGTGGCCTGTTCAAGAGTTGGAACAACCAAAAATCTGTTCGTGTTTGCACCTGAAGGAAGAACTAAGAATGTCGTTTATCAAAAGGCTCTCGAATAAGGAGTAGAAGATTACTTCACATTACTTGGCCAATTTAGTTAAATCTGTGTGGAATATCTCTGGTGTTGAAATATATGTTGTGAAATGCTTCTATTAGCTTATTTTGCCTTTTAATAATTACATTTTTATCTATTTGTTTTGTGTTTTTTGTGTGGAGAATACATTTTTGTTAACACATTCTATTTTGCTAACAGCACTTAATATCCTGGGCGAAGCCGGGTAGTACAGCTAGTACAGTATAAACATGAATGGAACAGAATCATTATTTTCTGTTACCTATATAGTGCAAACATATTCCATATTGCTGTACCGAGATAATAACGATTCATCAATCCCTGTCCCAAGAGAGGGTGGGGGGGGGGGTGCATATAAACTACTACTTAAAGGTTCACATGAGCATATATTCTCTCATCCGAACGAATTGGGTCTGCTCAGAGTTTGATCAGAGTGTGATCATAGTGTAATCCAATTCTCTCGAATAAGTAGAAGATGGAGGAAAAAAAATGTATCCATCTTATCCATTCTGTCAGTCTTTGGAAATCGGACTGCTCTCAGATGTCATCCAAGTGAAGTTTGATTTTTTCCACAAACTCATTGACTTGCATGGCTGAGTGCGATCCATTTATCGGATCAAACTTGAGCATGCTGTGATTTTTTTCCTCCGACCATCTGAGTAAAAAATTTCGACATGTGCATGAGACTTTAGAATAACATTGGTCTGAGTGTGATTCTCTGTTTTATAGAATCACATTCAGACCAAAAATACAGCCTTGTGCATGAGCCTTAAGATTAAGGAATTAAGTGCTGCAGAGCAACGGGCCACTACATTTCAAATAAAAGTGCTTGCAGAACACATGGAAAAAAAAGACATCCATTGAAAATAAGCCCTAACCCTTACCTATTATTCGGAGAAAAAAATAATATGAGACCCAGTCTTATTTTTGGGGAAACATGGTAGGATGAGCATGACTAGTCCAGCCAATCAGTGGGCTCAGTGGTAATGTATGGTAGAAAGCGCAAACCCCCTTCAGTACCTGACTGAAGTAAGATTTCTAGCATGGCACACCTAGGTGCAGGCCACCTCTCAGACGCTCAAAATTTATGAAGAGGCGAGCACCCCTTCATTAATCAGGAGCGTTTGACTCCAACATGCCCTCTCATCAAGACCGGCGTGAACAGCTTGTGTCTTCATGAATTGGCTCTTAGAGCTTATTGACTCTTTTGTTGAGCTTTGTTCATGCTCAGGTTTTTGTCCTACTGTAAGACTCATGACTAACCAGGCCACAGAAAACTAAACACAGGGAATTACAGTGTAGGGAGAGCAGAGCTGAGCTGTGTGTTATTACAAACACTACTCTGCATCAAACTCAGTTATTAGGAAAAAAATCTTCTCTACCTGGAATTGATGCAGATATGTGTATATGACAAGGACAGATTGCGCCATACAGCTCTCATCTGTGGAAAAGCTTCTATTGCTCATCATGTGACTTGTTGCTCTGGAGTCACTGCACAATCCTTATAATGCCTAATATCTGCACATGGATTAAAGAATGTAGCTTTGGTCTTTCACTTAGAAAATTGTTTCAGCTGTTCTGCTATCCATTCCTTTTTTACGTGGCTCTGCTTGTGGCATCTCATTCATGCTCTAGTTTCCTTCTTTTGGGACTATGCATCTGTCACTTTAATAGCGATTCCACTGTTACCTTCTGTGGAGTCCAGCACAAGTTCCTTTTTATCTGATACTCATCTACTAGCCCAGACATTACATATTCTAATGTAAGGTCTGTCTATGCCTTTTTCTAGTTCATTAATCAGTGCATTATACAGTATATGTGTCAGGTAAACTGCACAGCAATATACTGTAGCTGCAGCATGAATGTCTTTAATATCCTCACCCAGTGATCTCAGTAGTGAGATCACTTCCAGCATTGCAATTTGTATGCTCCTGGATATCCTTTTCTTTTCTCTCATGTTTTACAGATTCCTTAGCAGAGATAAATTGATGTTTAGACTGCATCTCTCATGCAAATTTTGCAATGCATTCAACATGCCATTTGTAGTCTTTTCATATCATATGTGGATCAGTTGGTCATCTTTTACTAATAAACTGATTAATAATCTGTGGTCTTGTAAAGGTGGAGAAGATGGCTGAACACCATCTCTGAAGACCCCTATTATTATAATGTGACCTGTGTATTGTTGTGTGTTTTTCCTCGTGAAGGCTGCAGTTTCCTGTCAGTCAGGGGTGACACAGTTAACTGTAGGGCCAGCCCATAGTTGGTGAGGGGTAATGGGAACTCTTGGTTAGTTCTGGGTTTTTTAGTTAGTTTGGTCTTTGTTGAGCTAGAGAGAAGAAACAACACCCTCAGTTAGTTCTGATCATCATTGGGTGTGTGTGAAGAGCAGACATACAAGCAAGCAAGTAACAGTGATGGCATTCTCTCCTCATAGCAGGCAAGTTAGGGACCTACTGGAAATGAATTTTAAGCAAGTCTCATTGTTAGCCAGACCAGGAGGTCTTTGTTAATGAATATGGGATCAGCCAGGCTGGAACACATCTGTAAGGTGGTATCTGAGAGAGTTCCTTTGCGCCGTTCACAGAGTGGAATTTGGGTGCAGTGGGCACAACGTAACACATTAACCCGTGTGGCCCTGTACCAGGAAGATTAAGTCTCTCAGTGTAGCCTGTTATTCATTTATAACATTCTACACAAATAATGTGCCACAACCATAAAGTGTGAGCCTCTGTCATACTGTGCAGATGAAGAAATTATGCATTGTTCCTGCTATCCATTGTACATATGTCCCAGTCCTAGTAAACGTGGCTTTATTTTCGTAAACCTGTCTGTTTTTTCATGGTGGAGTAAAAGGGTCCCAGTGTCTCACTAATCATGTCAAAACCTAGTCTGATGGTGTCAGCAGCAGAAACCACAACATGTACACAAACCCAGGAACCCATGTATAGGGTGTTTAGGGTCTCCGAAGTACACCTTGGCCAAGGACAGCCCTTACAGTCTGTCTCTCTGTTGTAATACTCTTCCACATTTCATCTCTGGACAGTAACATTATAGCTCTCAGCTGCTGGCCATTTTTTATTTTCTCTTTTGCATGTGTATACTGAGTTTCCTTCTTGTTGTATACAGGAGATTTCAACCTCTGGGAGATTCCATGTATCAGTTTGTTCACCAAGATGGGATGTAGAGATAAGTTACAGTACAGACCAAAAGTTTGGACACACCTTCTCATTTAAAGATTTTTCTGTATTTTCATGACTTTGAAAATTGTACATTCAGACTGAAGGCATCAAAACTATGAATTAACACATGTGGAATTATATACTTAACAAAACAGTGTGAAACAACTGAAAATATGTCTTATATTCTAGGTTCTTCAAAGTAGCCACCTTTTGCTTTGATGACTGCTTTGCACACTCTAGGCATTCTCTTGATGAGCTTCAAGAGGTAGTCACCGGAAATGGTTTTCACTTCACAGGTGTGCCTTGTCAGGTTTAATAAGTGGGATTTCTTGCCTTATAAATGGGGTTGGGACCATCAGTTGTGTTGTGCAGAAGTCAGGTGGATACACAGCTGATAGTCCTACTGAATAGACTGTTAGAATTTGTATGATGGCAAGAAAAAAGCAGCTAAGTAAAGAAAAACGAGTGGCCATCATTACTTTAAGAAATGAAGGTCAGTCAGTCCAAAAAATTGGCCAAACTTTGAAAATGTCCCCAAGTGCAGTTGCAAAAACCATCAAGCGCTACAAAGAAACTGGCTCACATGAGGACCCCCCCAGGAAAGGAAGACCAAGAGTCACCTCTGCTTCTGAGGATAAGTTTATCCGAGTCACCAGCCTCAGAAATCGCAGGTTAACAGCAGCTCAGATTAGAGACCAGGTCAATGCCACACAGAGTTCTAGCAGCAGACACATCTCTACAACAACTGTTAAGAGGAGACTTTGTGCAGCAGGCCTTCATGTTAAATAGCAGATAGGAAACCACTGCTAAGGACAGGCAACAAGCAGAAGAGACTTGTTTGGGCTAAAGAACACAAGGAATGGACATTAGACCAGTGGAAATCTGTGCTTTGGTCTGATGAGTCCAAATTTGAGATCTTTGGTTCCAACCACCGTGTCTTTGTGCGACGCAGAAAAGGTGAACGGATGGACTCTACATGCCTGGTTCCCATCGTGAAGCATGGAGGAGGTGGTGTGATGATGTGGGGGTTCTTTGCTGGTGACACTGTTGGGGATTTATTCAAAATTGAAGGCATACTGAACCAGCATGGCTACCACAGCATTTTGCAGCGGCATGCTATTCCATCCTGTTTGCTTTTAGTTGGACCATCATTTATTTTTCAACAGGACAATGACCCCAAACACACCTCCAGGCTGCGTAAGGGCTATTTGACCCAGAAAGAGAGTGATGAGGTGCTACGCTAGAAGACCTGGCCTCCACAGTCACCAGACCTGAACCCAATCGAGATGGTTAGGGGTAAGCTGGACCGCAGAGTGAAGGCAAAAGGGCCAACAAGTGCTAAGCATCTCTTGGAACTCCTTCAAGATTGTTGGAAGACCATTTCCGGTGACTACCTCTTGAAGCTCATCAAGAGAATGCCAAGAGTGTGCAAAGCAGTCATCAAAGCAAAAGGTGGCTACTTTGAAGAACCTAGAATATGAGACATATTTTTAGTTGTTTTACACTTTTTTGTTAAGTATATAATTCCACATGTGTTAATTCATAGTTTTGATGCCCACAGTGTGAATGTACAATTTTCAAAGTCATGAAAATACAGAAAAATCTTTAAATGAGAAGGTGTGTCCAAACTTTTGGCCTGTACTGTATATCTTTTTTATATCTATATATCGGAAATTTGCTTCCAACTAAGCATATGGGAATTTTATACACATCACAAAAAAAGCACTCCAATCAAAGTTTTTATCTTCTTAATATATTGCAATCATCATCTTATATAGCACTATGTACTTAATAATTGCTGATTTTGTCTTTCTACCCAGTTAATTATTCTCTTTTCCATTAGATCTATAATATCAGGGGATTAAAAGCAAACTAGCTGAATTCTTCTAAGCTCTATGTAGGAACAGGAAGTATCTTTTCCCTGCAAGAGTTATTACTAGAACTACAATTCTACATCACTGCAAATTCCCTAGCAGCCCAGCTCCACCACCTCTTTTACTCCTGACCCAGCTGCTCCACTGCTGCTCTGTCAGGAACTTTACAGTGATGAAGAATTGTAGTTCTAATGATGACTCATGCATGAAAATGACTTGTTGTTTCTATATGGAGCATAGAAGGATTCAGCTATTATGGTTCTAATCACTTGATGTCATAGACTTAAAAGAAAAGAGAAAAATTAACTGTGTAGAAGGGCAAAATGAGCAATTGTGAGTACACAGTGCCATATAACATGATGACTGCAATCTATTAAGAAGACAAAAACTTTGATGGGAGGAGTGCTTCTTTAATTTTTTCTGCAGAAAAGCACTGTAGCATATTTAATCTATCACAATACTAGGGTAATTTGGTGGCCAAGTCACTTACATTTAGAACTAGGGAGATAGCTTTAGTCTCGTGACACAGACAGTCAGACATTGGCATATGCTTTCAGTCATAACTACTTGTACTACATGTGCTGGTCTACCTGTAATGTGTATTCTTTTCTCTGTGCACTGTTACCCTCTTTTCTTGTACTAAATGTACTGCACTGGTATTGAATTCAACTACTTATACTATATTATATATCTGCACTATATGCAGGGCCGGCGTCAGCACCCGGGCAAATGCCGGGGCCCTGAGCAGGCGGAGGGGGCCCTCACTGTCGTGCACCCCGCGTGCTATGGGACCCGTGAGCGGAGGAGAGCGGTGTAAGCGCCCGCTACCCCCCGCTTGCTCAGGGCCCCGGCACAATACTTACCCCTCCCCGTGCCTCCGCAGCAGCTCCTGCATCCTCCGCGGCTGCTGCACTGTGACGTCACAGGTCAGAGGGTGCGGTGACGTCTTTACACTGCGCTCTCTCCTGAGCAGTCACAGCGCAGAGCGGGATGAGGCCGGCGACGCTGGAGTCTGGAGCAGCGGCAGCAGGTGAGACGTGAGGTGAGCATTTTTTTTTTTTTATTGTATGGAGGCCTGTGGCAGTATAAGGGAGGGGGGTGAGGTGGAGGTGTGTGACATCCTGCATGGGGCATTATAAAGGGGGGGTGACATCCTGCATGGGGCATTATAAGGGGGGGTGACATCCTGCATGGGGCATTATAAGGGAGGGGGGGTGTGACATCCTGCATGGGGCATTATAAGGAGGGGGGGCAGTGACATCCTGCATGGGGCATTATAAGGGAGGGGGTGGGTGTGTGACATCCTGCATGGGGCATTATAAGGGGGTGAAGGGGCGTGACATCCTGCATGGGGCATAATAAGGGAGGGGGTGTGTGTGACATCCTGCATGGGGCATTATAAGGGAGGGGTGTGTGTGTGACATCCTGCATGGGGCATTATAAGGGAGGGGGGGTGTGACATCCTGCATGGGGAATTATAAGGGACGGGGGGTGTGACATCCTTCATGGGGCATTATAAGGAAGGGGGTGTGTGTGTCATCCTGCATGGGGCATTAAAAGGGGGGGTGTGACATCCTTCATGGGGCATTATAAGGAAGGGGGGACAGCCTGCATGAGGCATTATGTGTGGGGAACAGCCTGCATGGAGCATTATATGGGGGCCAGTATCCTGCATGGAGCATTATATGGGGGCCAGTATCCTGCATGGAGCGTTATATGAGGGCCAGTATCCTGTATGGAGTGTTATATGGGGACCAGTATCCTGTATGGAGCATTTTATGGGGGCCAGTATACTGTGTGGAGCGATTCACTGGTTTCTGAGCTATTGTGGAATTTACAATAGATATCACTCATGTAATGTAAGAAGTGAAATCTTTGCATTATACTATATATGGTTTATAAGTTACATAGTTACATAGTTAATAAGGCCGAAAAAAGACATGCGTCCATCCAGTTCAGCCTATTTCTTGAGAACTGCAGCTATTCCGCAGCGTTGATCCAGGGGAAGGCAAAAAAAAAACATGTGGCATAGGCCAATTTACATCATTGAGGAAAAATTCACTTCCCGACTCCAATCTGACAGTCAGATTAAATCCCTGGATTAATTAACTATCACTAAGCATAAGATGTAATTTTATTGTTCTCAAGAAAGGCGTCCAGGCCTCTCTTGAACTCATTAAGTGAGTTGGACATCGCCACTTCCTCTCCCAGAGAGTTCCAGAGTCTCACGGCTCTGACCGTAAAGAATCCCCTTCTATGCTGGTGCAGGAACCTCCTTTCCTCCAAACACATAGTGTGCCCCCTCGTCTTTGTCACCATCCTTGGTATAAACAGGTCATGGGAGAGATCTCTGTACTGCCCCCTGATGTATTTATACATGTTTATGAGGTCTCCCCTAAGTAGAGATGAGCGTTGTTCTACTCGAACTGTTCGCCAATCTCAAATTCGAGCTGTTTTGGGCGGTGTTCGAGCCGTTCGGCGAACACGAACAATTTGAGAAAAATTCGGCTGTTCGAGGTTATGTTCGATAACTGTTCGTGCACCAAAATCATAACTGGATTTTTTCTCATTAATGATGAAAATTAATGTTAATACGCAGTTTGAGTGTACAGCGGGGTGGGGGGAGGGGCAGGGGATGGATCTCTGCAGGAACAATGAAGATCTCCATTTTTTTTTCTCTTTCCCGCATTTGCAGTGGGGAGGTGCAATCTGTCAGCCTATCAGCAGCGCACACACGGAGCGAAGTGCTTTTTTTCACACAAGCAAGGGCATGTGTCATTGGCAGTGTATGTCACATGTCCTTGCCCTATAAGACCAAGCCATTTTCCCCGTCGCCACCATTTTCTCACTGCTGCAGCTGCGTGTTAGACGGCACCGCTGTTGCTGTGTGCGCTATACCTTGTTAATTTCAAGCCAATTTTCGCACAAATCTACAGATAGCTTGGGAGTAGGGAATAGTTGTGATTGCAGTCCTTTTAAGGACTAGGTTACAGCATTTCCTACGACTTTTATCAGGCAGGTCTGTGCTCTTAAATAGATAGATTGTGGGAGTAAAGACTAATTGTAATTGGAGTCCTTTTCAGGACTAGGTTACATCAGTTCCTATCAGTTTTTGCCAGGCAGGTCTGTGCCAGTGCTGTGCAAGTTTTTTTCACAGCATTTGGCTGAATCTAGCAAAGCTAATCCTTTTTGGCCTATTGCAGAGTGTGTTAGTCAGTGGAGTAGCCTATCTGTGTTGCAATATATACCACCTGTGTATAGAATACCAATTTTTTTACTGCACCTAGTGAAGTAAAATCTTTTGGGCATAGCATCATTCTATTAGTCCATCTATACTGACCTCCATCAGGTTGCAAATTGAATATAATTTTTTTCTGCATCTAGCTCTGAAAAAAATTTGGGCTTCTAGCTGTGTGTGGGACTTGTTCTATTAATCCATCTATACAGACCTCCATCAGGTTGCAAATTGAATATAATTTTTTTCTGCATCTACCTCTGAAAAAATATTGGGCTTCTAGCTGTGTGTGGGACTTGTTCTTTTAATCCATCTATACAGACCTCCATCAGGTTGCAAACTGAATATATTTTTTTCTGCATCTACCTCTGAAAAAATATTGGGCTTCTAGCTGTGTGTGGGACTTGTTCTGTTAATCCATCTATACAGACCTCCATCAGGTTGCAAACTGAATATATTTTTTTCTGCATCTACCTCTGAAAAAATATTGGGCTTCCAGCTGTGTGTGGGACTTGTTCTATTAATCCATCTATACAGACCTCCATCAGGTTGCAAACTGAATATATTTTTTTCTGCATCTACCTCTGAAAAAATATTGGGCTTCTAGCTGTGTGTGGGACTTGTTGTATTAGTCCATCTATACTGACCTCCATCAGGTTGCAAACTGAATATATTTTTTTCTGCATCTACCTCTGAAAAAATATTGGGCTTCTAGCTGTGTGTGGGACTTGTTCTATTAATCCATCTATACAGACCTCCATCAGGTTGCAAACTGAATATATTTTTTTCTGCATCTACCTCTGAAAAAATATTGGGCTTCTAGCTGTGTGTGGGACTTGTTCTATTAATCCATCTATACAGACCTCCATCAGGTTGCAAACTGAATATATTTTTTTCTGCATCTACCTCTGAAAAAATATTGGGCTTCTAGCTGTGTGTGGGACTTGTTGTATTAGTCCATCTATACTGACCTCCATCAGGTTGCAAACTGAATATATTTTTTTCTGCATCTACCTCTGAAAAAATATTGTGCTTCTAGCTGTGTGTGGGACTTGTTCTATTAATCCATCTATACAGACCTCCATCAGGTTGCAAACTGAATATATTTTTTTCTGCATCTACCTCTGAAAAAATATTGGGCTTCTAGCTGTGTGTGGGACTTGTTCTATTAATCCATCTATACAGACCTCCATCAGGTTGCAAACTGAATATATTTTTTTCTGCATCTACCTCTGAAAAAATATTGGGCTTCTAGCTGTGTGTGGGACTTGTTGTATTAGTCCATCTATACTGACCTCCATCAGGTTGCAAACTGAATATATTTTTTTCTGCATCTACCTCTGAAAAAATATTGGGCTTCTAGCTGTGTGTGGGACTTGTTCTATTAATCCATCTATACAGACCTCCATCAGGTTGCAAACTGAATATATTTTTTTCTGCATCTAGCTCTGAAAAAATATTGGGCTTCTAGCTGTGTGTGGGACTTGTTCTATTAATCCATCTATACAGACCTCCATCAGGTTGCAAACTGAATATATTTTTTTCTGCATCTACCTCTGAAAAAATATTGTGCTTCTAGCTGTGTGTGGGACTTGTTCTATTAATCCATCTATACAGACCTCCATCAGGTTGCAAACTGAATATATTTTTTTCTGCATCTACCTCTGAAAAAATATTGGGCTTCTAGCTGTGTGTGGGACTTGTTCTATTAATCCATCTATACAGACCTCCATCAGGTTGCAAACTGAATATATTTTTTTCTGCATCTACCTCTGAAAAAATATTGGGCTTCTAGCTGTGTGTGGGACTTGTTGTATTAGTCCATCTATACTGACCTACATCAGGTTGCAAACTGAATATATTTTTTTCTGCATCTACCTCTGAAAAAATATTGGGCTTCTAGCTGTGTGTGGGACTTGTTCTATTAATCCATCTATACAGACCTCCATCAGGTTGCAAACTGAATATATTTTTTTCTGCATCTAGCTCTGAAAAAATATTGGGCTTCTAGCTGTGTGTGGGACTTGTTCTATTAATCCATCTATACAGACCTCCATCAGGTTGCAAACTGAATATATTTTTTTCTGCATCTACCTCTGAAAAAATATTGGGCTTCTAGCTGTGTGTAGGACTTGTTCTATTAATCCATCTATACAGACCTCCATCAGGTTGCAAACTGAATATATTTTTTTCTGCATCTACCTCTGAAAAAATATTGGGCTTCTAGCTGTGTGTGGGACTTGTTGTATTAGTCCATCTATACTGACCTACATCAGGTTGCAAACTGAATATATTTTTTTCTGCATCTACCTCTGAAAAAATATTGGGCTTCTAGCTGTGTGTGGGACTTGTTCTATTAATCCATCTATACAGACCTCCATCAGGTTGCAAACTGAATATATTTTTTTCTGCATCTAGCTCTGAAAAAATATTGGGCTTCTAGCTGTGTGTGGGACTTGTTCTATTAATCCATCTATACAGACCTCCATCAGGTTGCAAACTGAATATATTTTTTTCTGCATCTACCTCTGAAAAAATATTGGGCTTCTAGCTGTGTGTGGGACTTGTTCTATTAATCCATCTATACAGACCTCCATCAGGTTGCAAACTGAATATATTTTTTTCTGCATCTAGCTCTGAAAAAATATTGGGCTTCTAGCTGTGTGTGGGACTTGTTCTATTAATCCATCTATACAGACCTCCATCAGGTTGCAAACTGAATATATTTTTTTCTGCATCTACCTCTGAAAAAATATTGGGCTTCTAGCTGTGTGTGGGACTTGTTGTATTAGTCCATCTATACTGACCTCCATCAGGTTGCAAACTGAATATATTTTTTTCTGCATCTACCTCTGAAAAAATATTGGGCTTCTAGCTGTGTGTGGGACTTGTTCTATTAATCCATCTATACAGACCTCCATCAGGTTGCAAATTGAATATAATTTTTTTCTGCATCTAACCCAGCCAATAGTTTTGGCCTAATACCACAGTTTGGCCACTCAGCTCTGCTCGGTTCCCATCCATTGTTTTTTTGTGCAAACAACTCCAGAGTTGTGAATTAGTTAACCACCAAAATGAGTGGAAAAAGGCCTGCTGCTGGTGGAAAGGGGAATAGGCGTGTTGGGAAGGGGAAAAAAGGTTGTGTCCGTGGGGTAGGTTTTAAAGCAACAGTAACATCTGCAGAAGAAAGACCATCTTCCAGCCAAACTAAAATGTCTACTTCTTTTAGCGGACAATGTGATAAGATCCCTTTCTTACGGCCACGCCAATCGCTACAAATTCCAGATGAGGCACAAAAACAGCAGGTGCTTCAATGGATATCAAGTGCTCCTTTAAGTGGGCTCTCCTCCACATCAACTTCAACATCACAAATACTCCAGTCCTCAAAGGTGTCACCCCAATCGCACTTGCTTCCTCACAGCTCCCAAATCTCCAGCTGCCCGTCTGAGTATGAGGTAGAACAGATGGTTGAGTCTGCAGAGCTGTTTACTCATACTATAGCCTGGGAATCAGAGGTCGACTCCAGCGCTTCTGTGAATCCAGACGAGGAAATGATCTGCACTGATGCCCAGAATCTTTATGAGTCGGATCCAGGACCAGACGCAGAAGGTTCTGACCATAATGTAGACCCTCATTCCCAAACTGTAACTCCTGTTGGTGGAGACTAGTGTTGAGCCACCCCCGTAGTGTTCGAGTTCGGTTCGGTTCGTCGAACACCCGTGTGTTCGCCGAACTGTTCGTCGAACTGTTCGTCGAACACCTTCGAACACCGTTAAAACCAATGGCAGGCAAACAAAAACACATAGAAACACATAGAAAACACCTTCAAAGGTGTCCAAAAGCTGACAAACTGCTCAGAAGACACAACTAACACATGGAAAAGTGACAAGTACATATAGTCATGCGAAAAGAAAAGAGGTGGAGGAGTAAAAGGAGGGGGAGACACAGATATAGGCATGTCATGCCCTTCTAAAATCCAAAAAGTGAGAAGCCGAGACGGCCAGTCCGCTCCTGCCCGTGCCACCTCCGTGTCGCCGGGTTTGAGCCAGAGCCGCGGTGAACCCTGACGGCCAGCCCCCCTCTCCCAATACTGGTGCCTGTCCGCTGGTGGGTCGAGAGAGCCCCCCTGTGGTGGAGGCAGCTCTAAGCTTTTTAATTTAAATTGTCCCTCTAATTTGAATGAATACACTTTAAATCCATTTACAAGGATCTATTGGAGGGCAAGTCTCATGCCAGCAGCCGCGTAATTCCAGCTCCAGTAGCGTCCACTAAAGCTGCTGCAGTTAAAAAGCTTTTATAAGGATCGAGCTCGGCTGTCCACCGCAAGGCATCCTAGTGCCAGTCCCAGCCCCTATGCCTTGGGGTGCCTCCTGATGCTCTTCACTAAGTATCCCGTGGTCCCGAAGCATTTCCTTTGAAAAAATTAAGTGTCCAAACTACAGGTGGTGTAGCTTGCTTAACAGCCGGGATAATCCGCTGACTAGCAGACACTGCTACTAGGCACAAAGTATTTCCTGGGCTAGATGCAGTTAAAAATTTGTAAGTAGATACTCTCGTTGGATGCTGAGAAAGCATTCCATAGAGTCTCCTGGCACGCCATATATGATTCTCTTAAAAAGCTTGGGGTAGGGGTCTAGGGGACCCTTTTATAGCCAAAATCACGGCCCTGTATCACAATACGTCACCTAGGCTGAAGATAAATGGAACTGTAGCACCGAGGGCTCGGTTGCTACAGACGTATTGCACCTCACCCAGAGGTGTGATATCTCACTCTCAGATAAGGATGGAGTGTGGATCAGGACCCGACACCTGCATGCATTACACCACATTGCCGTGGGGCAGGGCGACCAATATGCCCCTGAGATGGGCACGACAGTCCCTGTCCCTGGCTGGAGTGGGGGGAGGGAACACTGAGGAAGGGGAACCCTGCAGTGCAGGAGCAGGGAGGAAGCAGTTCCTGGGTGCATTGAGAAGGGAGTATAAAAGGTGGGCACCATCTTAGTTCAGTGCAGAGAAGTCTGAGCAGAAGTGGCAGGGAGCAGGGGCTCTGCATGAGCTCTGCTCCGGAGGCGGGCCTAGTAACAGAGGCCCAGGCCTGCAAGAGGGAGAAGGAAGGAAGAGGAGCGGAGAAGGCTCCAGGAACGAGGAATGAAGGGATCCCAGGGGTGCGGACGGGCGAGTCGCCACCGCACGCCCGAATCCACCTGCGTGGAGGGGTCAGGCCAAAGGGGGAGACCGGTCCCCGAACTAGTGGAGGCAGGAAACGACCCTCAGCTAGAAACCGGAGGCTCTGACATTTTATGTGGCGCAGCCCCTTGCTCCACCCGCTAGGAAGGCACCACATAGGGTCAGGGAAACTGGCGCCAAGTTTACCAAGAGGAGGCCCGAGGCAGCCGGACAGAAGTGTTGGTAAGAAAGGCCAGACAAAGGACACACAAAGGGGGTCCTGTGAAGCGCTCCAAAGTTATCTGGGAGTTGTCTGAGCCCCTCACCTGGTGAGCACAGTACGACGTGGGCAGCCGTTACCTGCAGACGTGGTCTGGATAATAAGAACTGTGAGTAAAGGCCCTGAACTGCATCACTGACTCCGTGTCGTTACTGCTGCTGCCCTGCACCATCACCCCCATCCTCCGCATACACTGCCCTGAGGCTATACTCCTCCCGTGGGGAGTTATGCTACGCTCTGCTGCACCCACAACACCAGCCTTAGCGGTCTGCCCTGTAGCGGCGGTTCACTCTGACCGCAATCCACGGGTGGCGTAGTCGGACATTTAAACATCAAAACCACATAAATAGTTCCGCCACTGGTTTGACCGCCCTGAGCCACGGAACCGGATCGCCGCCACGAAGACTACAACCACCAGCATCCACCAAAAAGGGTCCGGCTCCGGGTGTCCCAAGGCCCAGGGGGTGCGTCAGAACATTTTCATCACCTTTCACAATCACCAATGGGACAAGGCAGGGATGTCCTCTGTCCCCTCTCTTATACATCCTAGTGACGGAGCACCTGCTCTCATCAATTCGCCATAACCCCAATATTAGGTGGATTGAGGTGGGAGGCACCGAGTACAAGTGCTCTCTATTTGCTGATGATGTCCTAGTATATATCACTCAATCACATATATCCATCCCTGCTGTTATGGCTGAAATAGATCACTTTGTTACATGGTAAAATTTTAAAATCAATGCAGCGAAGTCTGAGGCCCTCGATGTCTCCCTCCCTAAATCCATATAGGATTCCATCCAGTCCAACTTTCCCTTTGCCTGGCCCTCACAGGGTATCAAATACTTAGGAATTCCTATTCATAGAGACCTCTCCCATCTATGTTATCTTAATTTTGGGCCCTTTATTGAACAATTCCATACAGACCACGGTTGGCAAGTTAGAACTGTAAGATTCACTACGTGAACCACTGGTGTTTTGTGGAAAAGCACATGTACACCGCGTTCCAAATTATTATGCAAAAAGTGTTTAGGAGTGATAAGGGAAGAATTTGTTTGTTTGTCAGTTAAACTCATTGATGGTGATGTGTGTCAGGGCTCTTTATATCACTGTAAGCAATTGCAGACACCTGTGCTAATTAGTTTGGCAGGTGTGTCCAATGAAAGGCAAGACTACTTAAGAAGGCTCTCTCACATTATTAAGCAGCCTACATTTTCTGCCAAAATGGGAAAGAAAAAGGATGTGTCGGCTGCTGAGAAGCAACAAATTGTGGAGTGTTTAGGTCAAGGCATGACTACAATCAACATTGTGCGATGATCAGGATGAAGTGTCTTGGCAATCAAGAAGTATGTAGCTGATTCACAGTACACACGTGTGCGTGCTGATAAGGGCAAATTGAGGACTCTTTCCTACAGGCAATTACGTCAGGTTGAAACAGCAGCGGCAAAAAAGCCTTGTCATAGCAGCAGACAAGTTTTTGAAGCTGCTTGTGCCTCCAACGTCCCCCGAACAACAAGATGCAGGGTCCTTCAGAGGTTTGCAGCTGTGCATATGCCATCCTGTCGACCTCCTCTATCCACTTCACACAAGCAGAAACGGCTCCAGTGGGCCAAACATTACATGAAGACTGATTTCAAAACTGTTTTGTTCACGGATGAGTGCCGCGCAGCGCTCGATGGTCCAGATGAATGGAGTGGAGGATGGCTGGTTGATGGACACCCCACGCAAACACGGCTACAGCGCCAACAAGGAGGAGGTGGAGTAATGTTTTGGGCTGGAATCATGGGGAGAGAGATTGTCGGCCCCTTTAGGATCCCTGAAGGCGCTAAAGATGAACTCCATAATGTATGTGGATTTTCTCAAACAGCACTTCCTGCCATGGTTCAAGAAGAAGAACCGTGTATTTCACAGCAAGATCATTTTTCTGCATGATAATGCACCATCTCATGCTGCACATAAAACATCTGCATCTCTGGCTGATATGGGCATAAAAGGGGACAAACTTATGGTGTGACCCCCATGCTCCCCTGACCTCTACCCCATTCAGAACCTTTGGAGCATCATTAAAAGGAGTGTCTATGATGGCGGGAGGCAGTTCACATCTAAGCAACAGCTCTGGGAGGGTATTCTGTCCTCATGCAAAACAATTGAAGCAGAAACCATCCAAAACCTGACAAATTCAATGGACGAGAGAGTTCAGAAGCTCCTTTCGAACAAGGGGTCCTATGTGAAAATGTAACATCACCTAGAATAAAGTTTTGAGTTGAAAACTGTTTGATTTCAGTTTCTAACAACCTGCTAATGCTTATAATTTCAAAAATGACCATTTTTTTGGTCTTTATTAAAATGAAAAGGTTGATCGAAAAGTTTGGGGGATCTAAGAGTGTGGCAACCCAGTAGTCATGATTACTTCGAATTCTGACAATATGAGGGTCATGCTGCAGGTAGTGCAGCAAGAAGGCACTTATGTGTCTTGCGCATCTCGGAGCCCCAAAATTATTTTCCGGGCTAGATGCAGCTAAAAATTATTATTAATTTTAAATCTGGTGAAGCTTATTATAGATGGCCTAATAGGATCAGTGCTGCACACTGCTACAAAGCCCAAATTATTTTCCAGTCAAGATACAGATAAACATGATTAGTAATTTGAAAGCTTAAAACGGTTGGTAGGGTGATTTTAACCAATCATCAAGCTTTTACTCTCCCCAGGATGACACAGGGGTAGAAAAGTCGTTTCGGATCCATGATTTGTTCATCTTTATGAACGTGAGTCTGTCTACATTATCAGTGGAGAGCCGCGTGCGCTTATCTGTCAGCACACCACCAGCAGCGCTGAACACACGTTCAGACAGAACGCTGGCTGCGGGGCATGACAAGATCTCCAAGGCGTAAGTGGCTAGCTCCGGCCATTTATCCAGATTGGAAGCCCAAAAAGAGCAAGGGTCCAGTGACACAGTCGTGGCTTCAATGTTTACTTGGAGATACTCCTGTACCATCGTCTCTAGGCGTTGACTATGTGTCAGACTTCTTGTCTCCTGTGGCCTTGCAAAGGATGGGCTAAAAAAGTGGTGAAATGATTCCGCAAAATTGATGTTACCAGCAGATACTGTGGTTCTGTTACGGTTTGAGTGCTGAACACTTGACGGTCCCACGGTTGGCAAGTTGGAACTCTGAGATTCACTACGTGCACCACTGGTATTTTGTGGAAAAGCACATGTAAGATTCTGCAACAGTCTCTGCTGATACTCCTGCATGCGTGCATCCCTTTCTATGGCAGGAATAATTTCTGCAAATTTACTTTTGTACCGGGGATCTAACAGTGTGGCAACCCAGTAGTCAGGATTATTTCTAATTCTCACAATTCGAGGGTCATGTTGCAGGTAGTGCAGCAAGAAGGCACTCATGTGTGTTGCGCATCCAGGAGCACCAAGTCCCTGTTGTGTTGGTGGTGAGGTAGCAATCATGCTTCCTTCCTCTGTCCTCTCCCCCCAACCTCGCACAACAGAAATGTGATCAAGGTCTCCCTCATCTGATGAGTCTTCCATCAGTTCGTCTTCCACTTCTTCCTGGGCTCCTGCACCTTCCTCACTAGTTTGGCTGCTACCATGCGCCCTGGTAAAATCATCTCCCCCACCCTCACATGCCTGCCGCCTTGGTGCTGCCAACCGTCTGGACCTTGCAGATGTTAGCCCTTCCGCATACAACTCCTCCTCCTCTACTTCCTCCACCTCCTCTTGTGCCACCACCTGACTCCGAATTCTGTTTAACATGTGCTCCAGCATGTAAATCACCGGAATAGTCATGCTGATAATGGCATCGTCAGCACTAAACATCTTCGTCGCCATTTCAAAACTGTGCAGAAGGGTGCATAGGTCCCTGATCTGAGACCACTCCTCCAGCGTGATTTGCCCCACCTCTGAATCTCGTTGGCCCAGGCTATACGTCAGAACGTATTGCACCAGGGCTTGTCGGTGCTGCCACAGTCGCTGCAACATGTGCAGAGTTGAATTCCACCGGGTAGGCACATCGCATTTTAGCCGGTGAAGTGGCAGGCCCAACGACTTCTGTAGAGATGTAAGTCGCTGAGCTGCGGGATGCGAACGGCGGAAGTGAGCACACAGCGACCGTGCCCTCTGCAGAAGGCCATCTAGTCTGGGATAGTGGGCTAAAAATTGCTGGACAACCAGGTTCAACACGTGAGCCATACAAGGCACGTGTGTGACACTGCCCCGGCGAAGGGCCGCACCCAGGTTTGCAGCATTGTCGCACACGGCCTTCCCTGGTTTCAGGTCCAGTGGAGACAACCATTCATGAAATTGGTTCTCCAGAGCTGACCACAACTCCTCAGCTGTGTGACTCATATTTCCCAGACATTTCAATGTAAAAACCGCCTGATGACGTTGAGCCCTACTGCCAGCATAGTAAGGAGGTGTGCAGGATCCCTTCTGCGCAGTTAGAAAGCTTGTGGCATGACCAGACAGCCTTTGGGTGCAGGTGGAAGACCGAGAGGAGGTTGAGGAGGCAGAAGCAGTGGAGGAAAAATGACATAAAGAGGATTGACGCACAACTCGTGGGGACGGCAAGACTTGGACAGCAGCCCCTTGTCCTGCTGTCACCATAGTTACCCAGTGCCCAGTCAGCGACATGTAACGCCCCTGTCCATGCCTACTCGTTCAAGTGTCTGTGGTGAAATGCACCCTGTCACACACAGAGTTTCTCAAAGAAGCGGTGATGTTGTGTGCGACATGCTGGTGGAGCGCAGGCACACCTTTCTTTGAGAAGTAGTGCCGACTGGGCATCTGGTACTGGGGCACTGCGACGGACATAAGGTCTCGAAAATCCTCTGTGTCCACCAGGCGGAAAGGCAGCATTTCTGTAGCCAAGAGCTTGCAGATGGTGAAATTCAACCTCTTAGCTTTCTCATGGCTAGGAGGAAATGGTCTTTTACTTGTCCACATCTGAGGGACCGAGGGCTGGCTATTGTGCTTAGACGGGGTTGATAAGGGTGTCCCCGGCAAACTGCCGGTCTGTGAGGAAGATGCAGGCGGACATGTTAGGTTGCCTTGATCCAAAGGTGGTGCTATCGATGTCGGACAGCGCTCAAGACCAGCTGGTGTTACCACCTCCAAAGAAAATGATGACCTGCCAATCACGCTGGCTGTTGCGGGTAAAGAGGTGGCAGGTCTGCGCCCCAAAACAGGTGTGACTGCTGTCCCCCCAGTCACAGAGGATGAAGAGGCCGCGGATGCACAAGATATGGCAGACGGTGGTTGGCCCGGCCGGCTAGACCGCATTGTAGCACACTGAGCTTCCCACTGCAACTTATGCTTCATGTCCATGTGCCGGTTCATGCATGAAGTACTCAAACTATGTATTTTTTGGCCTCTGCTTAGCTTTTGCTGACAAATGTTACAGATAACACGAGTTGGGTCATCTTTATCGATCTGAAAAAATGCCCAGGCTATGCAAGGCTTAGCACCCATGCGACCTGAAGAGCCACCACGACTTGTGGTGAGAGGCAGAGTTGTGTTTGAGGATGCAGTTGTTGACATGCTTCCAGTACTACGTCTCTGTCCAGGAAGGCGCAACCTGACCTCGTCGTCACTAGCATCTTCCTCCACCTCCTCTGCTGACCTCATCTCTTGGCTGACTGTGGGTTGACAGTAAGTGGGATCTCCGACCTCATCATCATCACCCTGTGCGTTATCACACCCGTCGTCCTCAGAGCCAACCTGTTCCTGCCCTGACAAAAAACTAAAGTTGTCGCTCCAATCAGGTATTTGAGTCTTATCATCGTCTTCCTCATTGTCTCCACCAACAGGAGTTACAGTTTGGGAATGAGGGTCTACATTATGGTCAGAACCTTCTGCGTCTGGTCCTGGATCCGACTCATAAAGATTCTGGGCATCAGTGCAGATCATTTCCTCGTCTGGATTCACAGAAGCGCTGGAGTCGACCTCTGATTCCCAGGCTATAGTATGAGTAAACAGCTCTGCAGACTCAACCATCTGTTCTACCTCATACTCAGACGGGCAGCTGGAGATTTGGGAGCTGTGAGGAAGCAAGTGCGATTTGGGTGACACCTTTGAGGACTGGAGTATTTGTGATGTTGAAGTTGATGTGGAGGAGAGCCCACTTAAAGGAGCACTTGATATCCGTTGAAGCACCTGCTGTTTTTGTGCCTCATCTGGAATTTGTAGCGATTGGCGTGGCCGTAAGAAAGGGATCTTATCACATTGTCCGCTAAAAGAAGTAGACATTTTAGTTTGGCTGGAAGATGGTCTTTCTTCTGCACCTACCCCACGGACACAACCTTTTTTCCCCTTCCCAACACGCCTATTCCCCTTTCCACCAGCAGCAGGCCTTTTTCCACTCATTTTGGTGGTTAACTAATTCACAACTCTGGAGTTGTTTGCACAAAAAAACAATGGATGGTAACCGAGCAGAGCTGAGTGGCCAAACTGTGGTATTAGGCCAAAACTATTGGCTGGGTTAGATGCAGAAAAAAATTATTTTTAATTTGCAACCTGATGGAGGTCAGTATAGATGGACTAATAGACCAAGTCCCACACACCGCTAGAAGCCCAAATATTTTTTCAGAGCTAGATGCAGAAAATTTTTTTATTCAATTTGCAACCTGATGGAGGTCAGTATAGATGGACTAATAGACCAAGTCCCACACACTGCTAGAAGCCCAAATATCTTTTCAGAGCTAGATGCAGAAAAAAATTATTTTTAATTTGCAACCTGATGGAGGTCAGTATAGATGGACTAATAGACCAAGTCCCACACACCGCTAGAAGCCCAAATATTTTTTCAGAGCTAGATGCAGAAAAAAATTATTTTTAATTTGCAACCTGATGGAGGTCAGTATAGATGGACTAATAGACCAAGTCCCACACACTGCTAGAAGCCCAAATATTTTTTCAGAGCTAGATGCAGAAAAAAATTATTTTTAATTTGCAACCTGATGGAGGTCAGTATAGATGGACTAATAGACCAAGTCCCACACACTGCTAGAAGCCCAAATATTTTTTCAGAGCTAGATGCAGAAAAAAATTATTTTTAATTTGCAACCTGATGGAGGTCAGTATAGATGGACTAATAGACCAAGTCCCACACACCGCTAGAAGCCCAAATATTTTTTCAGAGCTAGATGCAGAAAAAAATTATATTCAATTTGCAACCTGCTGGACGTCAGTATAGAAGGACTAATAGAACAAGTCCCACACACTGCTAGAAGCCCAAATATTTTTTCAGAGCTAAATGAAGAAAAAAATTATTTTTAATTTGCAACCTGATGGAGGTCAGTATAGATGGACTAATAGACCAAGTCCCACACACTGCTAGAAGCCCAAATATTTTTTCTGAGCTAGATGCAGAAAAAAAATATTTTTAATTTGCAACCTGATGGAGGTCACTATAGATGGACTAATAGACCAAGTCCCACACACCGCTAGAAGCCCAAATATTTTTTCAGAGCTAGATGCAGAAAAATTTTTTATTCAATTTGCAACCTGATGGAGGTCAGTATAGATAGACTAATAGACCAAGTCCCACACACTGCTAGAAGCCCAAATATTTTTTCAGAGCTAGATGCAGAAAAAAATTATTTTTAATTTGCAACCTGATGGAGGTCAGTATAGATGGACTAATAGACCAAGTCCCACACACTGCTAGAAGCCCAAATATTTTTTCAGAGCTAGATGCAGAAAAAAATTATTTTTAATTTGCAACCTGATGGAGGTCAGTATAGATGGACTAATAGAACAAGTCCCACACGCTGCTAGAAGCCCAAATATTTTTTCAGAGATAAATGAAGAAAAAAATTATTTTTAATTTGCAACCTGATGGAGGTCAGTATAGATGGACTAATAGACCAAGTCCCACACACTGCTAGAAGCCCAAATATTTTTTCAGAGCTAGATGCAGAAAAAAATTATTTTTAATTTGCAACCTGATGGAGGTCAGTATAGATGGACTAATAGACCAAGTCCCACACACTGCTAGAAGCCCAAATATTTTTTCAGAGCTAGATGCAGAAAAAAATTATCTTCAGTTTGCAACCTGATGGAGGTCAGTATAGATGGACTAATAGAATGATGCTATGCCCAAAAGATTTTACTTCACTAGGTGCAGTAAAAAAATTGGTATTCTATACACAGGTGGTATATCTTGCAACACAGATAGGCTACTCCACTGACTAACACACTCTGCAATAGGCCAAAAAGGATTAGCTTTGCTAGATTCAGCCAAATGCTGTGAAAAAAACTTGCACAGCACTGGCACAGACCTGCCTGGCAAAAACTGATAGGAACTGATGTAACCTAGTCCTGAAAAGGACTCCAATTACAATTAGTCTTTACTCCCACAATCTATCTATTTAAGAGCACAGACCTGCCTGATAAAAGTCGTAGGAAATGCTGTAACCTAGTCCTTAAAAGGACTGCAATCACAACTATTCCCTACTCCCAAGCTATCTGTATATTTGTGCGAAAATTGGCTTGAAATTAACAAGGTATAGCGCACACAGCAACAGCGGTGCCGTCTAACACGCAGCTGCAGCAGTGAGAAAATGGTGGCGACGGGGAAAATGGCTTGGTCTTATAGGGCAAGGACATGTGACATACACTGCCAATCACACATGCCCTTGCTTGTGTGAAAAAAAGCACTTCGCTCCGTGTGTGCGCTGCTGATAGGCTGACAGATTGCACCTCCCCACTGCAAATGCGGGAAAGAGAAAAAAAAATGGAGATCTTCATTGTTCCTGCAGAGATCCATCCCCTGCCCCTCCCCCCGCCCCGCTGTACACTCAAACTGCGTATTAACATTAATTTTCATCATTACTGAGAAAAAATCCAGTTATGATTTTGGTGCACGAACAGTTATCGAACATAACCTCGAACAGCCGAATTTTTCTCAAATTGTTCGTGTTCGCCGACCGGCTCGAACACCGCCCAAAACAGCTCGAATTTGAGATTGGCGAACAGTTCGAGTAGAACAACGCTCATCTCTAGTGGAGACAATGAGGAAGACGATGATAAGACTCAAATACCTGATTGGAGCGACAACTTTAGTTTTTTGTCAGGGCAGGAACAGGTTGACTCTGAGGACGACGGGTATGATAACGCACAGGGTGATGATGATGAGGTTGGAGATCCCACTTACTGTCAACCCACAGTCAGCCAAGAGATGAGGTCAGCAGAGGAGGTGGAGGAAGATGCTAGTGACGACGAGGTCAGGTTGCGCCTTCCTGGACAGAGACGTAGTATTGGAAGCACGTCAACAACTGCATCCTCAAACACAACTCTGCCTCTCACCACAAGTCGTGGTGGCTCTTCTGGTCGCATGGGTGCTAAGCCTTGCATAGCCTGGGCATTTTTTCAGATCGATAAAGATGACCCAACTCGTGTTATCTGTAACATTTGTCAGCAAAAGCTAAGTAGAGGCCAAAAAATACATAGTTTGAGTACTTCATGCATGAACATGGACATGAAGCATAAGTTGCAGTAGGAAGCTCAGTGTGCTACAATGCGGCCTAGCCGGCCGGGCCAACCACCGTCTGCCATATCTTGTGCATCCGCGGCCTCTTCATCCTCTGTGACTGGGGGGACAGCAGTCACACCTGTTTTGGGGCGCAGACCTGCCACCTCTTTACCCGCAACAGCCAGCGTGATTGGCAGGTCATCATTTTCTTTGGAGGTGGTAACACCAGCTGGTGTTGAGCGCTGTCCGACATCGATAGCACCACCTTTGGATCAAGGCAACCTAACATGTCCGCCTGCATCTTCCTCACAGACCGGCAGTTTGCCGGGGACACCCTTATCAACCCCGTCTAAGCACAATAGCCAGCCCTCGGTCCCTCAGATGTGGACAAGTAAAAGACCATTTCCTCCTAGCCATGAAAAAGCTAAGAGGTTGAATTTCACCATCTGCAAGCTCTTGGCTACAGAAATGCTGCCTTTCCGCCTGGTGGACACAGAGGATTTTCGAGACCTTATGTCCGTCGCAGTGCCCCAGTACCAGATGCCCAGTCGGCACTTCTTCTCAAAGAAAGGTGTGCCTGCGCTCCACCAGCATGTCGCACACAACATCACCGCTTCTTTGAGAAACTCTGTGTGTGACAGGGTGCATTTCACCACAGACACTTGGACGAGTAGGCATGGACAGGGGCGTTACATGTCGCTGACTGGGCACTGGGTAACTATGGTGACAGCAGGACAAGGGGCTGCTGTCCAAGTCTTGCCGTCCCCACGAGTTGTGCGTCAATCCTCTTTATGTCAAAGTTCCTCCACTGCTTCTGCCTCCTCAACCTCCTCTCGGTCTTCCACCTGCACCCAAAGCCTGTCTGGTCATGCCACAAGCTTTCTAACTGCGCAGAAGGGATCCTGCACACCTCCTTACTATGCTGGCAGTAGGGCTCAACGTCATCAGGCGGTTTTTACATTGAAATGTCTGGGAAATGTGAGTCACACAGCTGAGGAGTTGTGGTCAGCTCTGGAGAACCAATTTCATGAATGGTTGTCTCCACTGGACCTGAAACCAGGGAAGGCCGTGTGCGACAATGCTGCAAACCTGGGTGCGGCCCTTCGCCGGGGCAATGTCACACACGTGCCTTGTATGGCTCACGTGTTGAACCTGGTTGTCCAGCAATTTTTAGCCCACTATCCCAGACTAGATGGCCTTCTGCAGAGGGCACGGTCGCTGTGTGCTCACTTCCGCCGTTCGCATCCCGCAGCTCAGTGACTTACATCTCTACAGAAGTCGTTGGGCCTGCCACTTCACCGGCTAAAATGCGATGTGCCTACCCGCTGGAATTCAACTCTGCACATGTTGCAGCGACTGTGGCAGCACCGACAAGCCCTGGTGCAATACGTTCTGACGTATAGCCTGGGCCAACGAGATTCAGAGGTGGGGCAAATCACGCTGGAGGAGTGGTCTCAGATCAGGGACCTATGCACCCTTCTGCACAGTTTTGAAATGGCGACGAAGATGTTTAGTGCTGACGATGCCATTATCAGCATGACTATTCCGGTGATTTACATGCTGGAGCACATGTTAAACAGAATTCGGAGTCAGGTGGTGGCACAAGAGGAGGTGGAGGAAGTAGAGGAGGAGGAGTTGTATGCGGAAGGGCTCACATCTGCAAGGTCCAGACGGTCGGCAGCACCAAGGCGGCAGGCATGTGAGGGTGGGGGAGATGGTTTTACCAGGGCGCATGGTAGCAGCCAAACTAGTGAGGAAGGTGCAGGAGCCCAGGAAGAAGTGGAGGACGAACTGATGGAAGACGCATCAGATGAGGGAGACCTTGATCACATTTCTGTTGTGCGAGGTTGGGGGGAGAGGACAGAGGAAGGAAGCATGATTGTTACCTCGCCACCAACACAACAGGGACTTGGTGCTCCTGGATGCACAACACACATGAGTGCCTTCTTGCTGCACTACCTTCAACATGACCCTCGAATTGTGAGAATTAGAAATAATCCTGACTACTGGGTTGCCACACTGTTAGATCCCCGGTACAAAAGTAAATTTGCAGAAATTATTACTGCCATAGAAAGGGATGCACGCATGCAGGAGTATCAGCAGAGACTGTTGCAGAATCTTACATGTGCTTTTCCACAAAATACCAGTGGTGCACGTAGTGAATCTCACAGTTCCAACTTGCCAACCGTGGGACCGTCAAGTGTTCCGCACTCAAACCGTAACAGAACCACAGTATCTGCTGGTAACATCAATTTTGCGGAATCATTTCCCACTTTTTTAGCCCATCCTTTGCAAGGCCACAGGAGACAAGAAGTCTGACACATAGTCAACGCCTAGAGACGATGGTACAGGAGTATCTCCAAGTAAACATTGAAGCCACGACTGTGTCACTGGACCCTTGCTCTTTTTGGGCTTCCAATCTGGATAAATGGCCGGAGCTAGCCACTTACGCCTTGGAGATCTTGTCATGCCCCGCAGCCAGCGTTCTGTCTGAACGTGTGTTCAGCGCTGCTGGTGGTGTGCTGACAGATAAGCGCACGCGGCTCTCCACTGATAATGTAGACAGACTCACGTTCATAAAGATGAACAAATCATGGATCCGAAACGACTTTTCTACCCCTGTGTCATCCTGGGGAGAGTAAAAGCTTGATGATTGGTTAAAATCACCCTACCAACCGTTTTAAGCTTTCAAATTACTAATCATGTTTATCTGTATCTTGGCTGGAAAATAATTTGGGCTTTGTAGCAGTGTGCAGCACTCATTCAATTAGGCCATCTATAGTAAGCTCCACCAGATTTAAAATTACTAATCATGTTTATCTGTATCTTGACTGGAAAATAATTTGGGCTTTGTAGCAGTGTGCAGCACTGATCCTATTAGGCCATCTATACTAAAGCTTCACCAGATTTAAAATTAAAAATAATTTTTAGCTGCATCTAGCCCGGAAAATAATTTTGGGGCTCCGAGATGCTCAAGACACATAAGTGCCTTCTTGCTGCACTACCTGCAGCATGACCCTCATATTGTCAGAATTCGAAGTAATCATGACTACTGGGTTGCCACACTCTTAGATCCCCCAAACTTTTCGATCAACCTTTTCATTTTAATAAAGACCAAAAAAATGGTCATTTTTGAAATTATAAGCATTAGCAGGTTGTTAGAAACTGAAATCAAACAGTTTTCAACTCAAAACTTTATTCTAGGTGATGTTACATTTTCACATAGGACCCCTTGTTCGAAAGGAGCTTCTGAACTCTCTCATCCATTGAATTTGTCAGGTTTTGGATGGTTTCTGCTTCAATTGTTTTGCATGAGGACAGAATACCCTCCCAGAGCTGTTGCTTAGATGTGAACTGCCTCCCGCCATCATAGACACTCCTTTTAATGATGCTCCAAAGGTTCTGAATGGGGTAGAGGTCAGGGGAGCATGGGGGTCACACCATAAGTTTGTCCCCTTTTATGCCCATATCAGCCAGAGATGCAGATGTTTTATGTGCAGCATGAGATGGTGCATTATCATGCAGAAAAATGATCTTGCTGTGAAATACACGGTTCTTCTTCTTGAACCATGGCAGGAAGTGCTGTTTGAGAAAATCCACATACATTATGGAGTTCATCTTTAGCGCCTTCAGGGATCCTAAAGGGGCCGACAATCTCTCTCCCCATGATTCCAGCCCAAAACATTACTCCACCTCCTCCTTGTTGGCGCTGTAGCCGTGTTTGCGTGGGGTGTCCATCAACCAGCCATCCTCCACTCCATCCATCTGGACCATCGAGCGTTGCACGGCACTCATCCGTGAACAAAACAGTTTTGAAATCAGTCTTCATGTAATGTTTGGCCCACTGGAGCCGTTTCTGCTTGTGTGAAGTGGATAGAGGAGGTCGACAGGATGGCGTATGCACAGCTGCAAACCTCTGAAGGACCCTGCATCTTGTTGTTCGGGGGACGTTGGAGGCACAAGCAGCTTCAAAAACTTGTCTGCTGCTATGACAAGGCTTTTTTGCCGCTGCTCTTTCAACCTGACGTAATTGCCTGTAGGAAAGAGTCCTCAATTTGCCCTTATCAGCACGCACACGTGTGTACTGTGAATCAGCTACATACTTCTTGATTGCCAAGACACTTCATCCTGATCATCGCACAATGTTGATTGTAGTCATGCCTTGACCTAAACACTCCACAATTTGTTGCTTCTCAGCAGCCGACACATCCTTTTTCTTTCCCATTTTGGCAGAAAATGTAGGCTGCTTAATAATGTGAGACAGCCTTCTTAAGTAGTCTTGCCTTTCATTGGACACACCTGCCAAACTAATTAGCACAGGTGTCTGCAATTGCTTACAGTGATATAAAGAGCCCTGACACACATCACCATCAATGAGTTTAACTGACAAACAAACAAATTCTTCCCTTATCACTCCTAAACACTTTTTGCATAATAATTTGGAACGCAGTGTACATGTGCTTTTCCACAAAACACCAGTGGTTCACGTAGTGAATCTTACAGTTCTAACTTGCCAACCGTGGTCTGTATGAAGTTGTTCAATAAAGGGCCCAAAATTAAGATAACATAGATGGGAGAGGTCTCTATGAATAGGAATTCCTAAGTATTTGATACCCTGTGAGGGCCAGGCAAAGGGAAAGTTGGACTGGATGGAATCCTATATGGATTTGGGGAGGGAGACATCGAGGGCCTCAGACTTCGCTGCATTGATTTTAAAATTTGACCATGTAACAAAGTGATCTATTTCAGCCATAACAGCATGGATGGATATATGTGATTGAGTGATATATACTAGGACATCATCAGCAAATAGAGAGCACTTGTACTCGGTGCCTCCCACCTCAATCCACCTAATATTGGGGTTATGGCGAATTGATGAGAGCAGGTGTTCCGTCACTAGGATGTATAAGAGAGGGGACAGAGGACATCCCTGCCTTGTCCCATTGGTGATTGTGAAAGGTGATGAAAATGTTCTGATGCACCCCCTGGGCCTTGGGACACCCGGAGCCGGACCCTTTTTGGTGGATGCTGGTGGTTGTAGTCTTCGTGGCGGCGACCCGGTTCCGTGGCTCAGGGTGGTCAAACCAGTGGCGGAACTATTTATGTGGTTTTGATGTTTAAATGTCCGACTACGCCACCCGTGGATTGCGGTCAGAGTGAACCGCCGCTGCAGGGCAGACCGCTGGGGCTGGTGTTGTGGGTGCAGCAGAGCGTAGCATAACTCCCCACGGGAGGAGTATAGCCTCAGGGCAGTGTATGCGGAGGATGGGGGTGATGGTGCAGGGCAGCAGCAGTAACGACACGGAGTCAGTGATGCAGTCCAGGGCCTTTACTCACAGTTCTTATTATCCAGACCACGTCTGCAGGTAACGGCTGCCCACGTCGTACTGTGCTCACCAGGTGAGGGGCTCAGACAACTCCCAGATAACTTTGGAGCGCTTCACAGGACCCCCTTTGTGTGTCCTTTGTCTGGCCTTTCTTACCAACCCTTCTGTCCGGCTGCCTCGGGCCTCCTCTTGGTAAACTTGGCGCCAGTTTCCCTGACCCTATGTGGTGCCTTCCTAGCGGGTGTAGCGAGGGGCTGCGCCACATAAAATGTCACAGCCTCCGGTTTCTAGCTGAGGGTCGTTTCCTGCCTCCACTAGTTTCGGGGACCGGTCTCCCCCTTTGGCCTGACCCCTCCACGCAGGTGGATTCGGGCGTGCGGTGGCGACTCGCCCGTCCGCACCCCTGGGATCCCTTCATTCCTCGTTCCTGGAGCCTTCTCCGCTCCTCTTCCTTCCTTCTCCCTCTTCCAGGCCTGGGCCTCTGTTACTAGGCCCGCCTCCGGAGCAGAGCTCATGCAGAGCCCCTGCTCCCTGCCACTTCTGCTCAGACTTCTCTGCACTGAACTAAGATGGTGCCCACCTTTTATACTCCCTTCTCAATGCACCGAGGAACTGCTTCCTCCCTGCTCCTGCACTACAGGGTTCCCCTTCCTCAGTGTTCCCTCCCCCCACTCCAGCCAGGGACAGGGACTGTCGTGCCCATCTCAGAGGCATATTGGTCGCCCTGCCCCACGGCAATGTGGTGTAATGCATGCAGGTGTCGGGTCCTGATCCACACTCCATCCTTACCGGAGAGTGAGATATCACACCTCTGGGTGAGGTGCAATACCTCTGTAGCAACCGAGCCCTCAGGGTACTACAGTTCCATTTATCTTCAGCCTAGGTGACGTATTGTGATACAGGGCCGTGATTTTGGCTATAAAAGGGTCCCCTAGACCCCTACCCCAAGCTTTTTAAGAGAATCATATATGGCGTGCCAGGAGACTTTATGGAATGCTTTCTCAGCATCCAACGAGAGTATCTAATTACAAATTTTTAACTGCATCTAGCCCAGGAAATACTTTGTGCCTAGTAGCAGTGTCTGCTAGTCAGCGGATTATCCCGGCTGTTAAGCAAGCTACACCACCTGTAGTTTAGACACTTAATTTTTTCAAAGGAAATGCTTCGGGACCATGGGATACTCAGTGAAGAGCATCAGGAGGCACCCCAAGGCATAGGGGCTGGGACTGGCAGTAGGATGCCTTGCGGTGGACAGCCGAGCTCGATCCTTATAAAAGCTTTTTAACTGCAGCAGCTTTAGTGGACGCTACTGGAGCTGGAATTACGCGGCTGCTGGCATGAGACTTGCCCTCCAATAGATCCTTGTAAATGGATTTAAAGTGTATTCATTCAAATTAGAGAGACAATTTAAATTAAAAAGCTTAGAGCTGCCTCCACCACAGGGGGGCTCGCTCGACCCACCAGCGGACAGGCACCAGTATTGGGAGAGGGGGGCTGGCCATCAGGGTTCACCGCGGCTCTGGCACAAACCCGGCGACACGGAGGTGGCACGGGCAGGAGCGGACTGGCCGTTTCGGCTTCTCACTTTTTGGATTTTAGAAGGGCATGACATGCCTATATCTGTGTCTCCCCCTCCTTTTACTCCTCCACCTCTTTTATTTTCGCATGACTATATGTACTTGTCACTTTTCCATGTGTTAGTTATGTCTTCTGAGCAGTTTGTCAGCTTTTGGACACCTTTGAAGGTGTTTTCTATGTGTTTCTATATGTTTTTGTTTGCCTGCCATTGGTTTTAACGGTGTTCGAAGGTGTTCGACGAACAGTTCGACGAACAGTTCGACGAACACACGGGTGTTCGACGAACCGAACCGAACTCGAACACTACGGGGGTGGCTCAACACTACCCCTAAGCCTTCTCTTTTCCAACGTAAATAGGCCTAATTTTGACAACCTCTCTGGGTATTCTAGTCCCTCCATTCCCTTTTTTACCTTAGTCGCCCTCCTTTATACCCTCTCTAGCTCCAATATGTCTTTCCTGAGCACCGGAGCCCAGAACTGTGCACAATATTCTAAGTGCAGCCTTACCAGCGCTTTATACAGAGGAAGAACAATGTTCTCATCATATGCCCCTATTCCTCTTCTGATGCGTGCCATGACTCTATTTACCTACGCAGCTGATGCCTGACACTGGGCACTCCAATTTAATTTGCTGTTAACCAAGAGACCCAGGTCCTTCTCCATGTCAGATTTCCCCAACGGTTTCCCATTTAATATGTATGGGTGACTGCTGTTTTTCTTTCCCATGTGCATGACCTTACATTTATCGGCAGTGAACCCCATTTGCCATTTTTTGGCCCAACTCCCCAATTTATCTAAATCCTCCTGTAGCTGTCCCCTATCCTCATCTGTATTAACTACTTTACAAAGTTTAGTATCATCTGCAAATATTGCTATTTTACTATGCAACCCTTCCACTAGATCATTAATAAATATATTAAATAATATAGGGCCCAAGACAGACCCTTGAGGCACCCCGCTAGTAACCCTGACACACCCTGAGCTTACTCCATTGATAACCACCCTCTGCTTTCTATCACTCAGCCAGCTATTTACCCACTTGCACACATTATCCCCCAGACCAAGCATTCTCATTTTATATACCAACCTTTTGTGTGGCACGGTATCAAACGCTTTGGAGAATTCAGGGTATACAACATCCACTGACTCTCCCCGGTCACAGTCAGAGACTGAGGAGCGCAAGCATGCCTGCGCTTCTCAGTGTCCGCGGGATGACAGGCTGGATGGCAGCGTTCTGCTGCGGTCCAGCCTGTCATCTCGATGTAGCAGAGCTGAAGCTGTCGTGGGAACCATGGAAAGGTAAGGATGAGGTTGCTTTATTATTTTACTTTTATTGCAGGAGATCGTTGGCTTCAGCTGGAATGGGCGTGACGGTAAGTATGGTTTAATTTAGAACAATAAAGGAATGTGTCTTTATTTCAATTAAAGGACTTTATTCTGGGTGTTTGTGTTTTCTTTTAACTTTGACTATGGGGTTAGTAATGGGGGTGTCTTATAGACGCCTCTCCATTACTAACCTGGGCTTGATGTCAGCTGGCATTATAAGCTGACATCAACCCCAACCCTATTACCCCCTGCCACCGCACCAGGGCAGCGTGGAAGAGCGAGGCTAAGTGCCAGAATTCGCGCATCCTATGGATGCGCCATTTCTGGGGCGGCTGACGGCTGGTGTTTCTAGCCTGGGAGGGGGCCAATATTCATGGCTCCCTTCCTGGGCTATTAATATCAGCCCCCAGCTGTCTGCCTAGCCTTTGCTAGCTATTAAATTAGGGGGGACCCCACGTCATTTTTTTGGGGGGGGTCCTCCATTTTAATAGCTAGTAAAGGCTAGGTATTCAGCTGGGGGCTGATATTAGTAGCCTGGGAAGCTCCGTGGGTATTACCCCCTTCCCAGGCTTCAAACATCTGCCCCAGCTGTCTGCTTAACCTCCGCTAGAGACTAAGATTACGGGGAACCCCACGCCAATTTTTTTTAATAATAAATCCTTTATTTTAATACTAAATGACAAGTACAGTAACCAACACTGTCACTGTACTTATTATATATGTGACTGACATGTTTCTATCTATCTAATCTATGTGTGAAGCTCTATTCTGTCTGTTATAAATTGTCGGGTACAGATGCTGAATTGCCGGCCGGCTTTTTTAAAGAGACGGTGCATGAAAACACTATTATTTTTTTTAATAAATCCTTTGCAGTAAATGACAAGTACAGTAAGCAACACTGTCACAGTACTTCATATATATGTGACTGACATGTTTCTATCTATCTAATCTATGTGTGAAGCTCTATTCTGTCTGTTATAAATTGTCGGGTACCGCTGCTGAATTGCCGGCCGGCTTTTTTAAAGAGACGGTGCATGAAAACACTATTATATTTTTTAATAAATCCTTTACACTAAATGACAAGTACAGTAAGCAACACTGTCACTGTACTTCGTATATATGTGGCTGACATGTTTCTATCTATCTAATCTATGTGTGATTCTCTATTCCTTCTATTGTAAATTGTCGGGTACCGCTGCTGAATTGCCGGCCGGCTTTTTTAAAGAGACGGTGCATGAAAACACTATTATTTTTTTTGATAAATCCTTTACACTAAATGACAATTACAGTAAGCAACACTGTCACTGTACTTCATATATATGTGACTGACATGTTTCTATCTATCTAATCTATGTGTGAAGCTCTATTCTTTCGGTTCTAAATTGTCGGGTACCGTTGTATGCCGCTGCTGAATTGCCGGCTTTTCATGTTTCACTGTTGGCACTGTTACCATCGATTTGGGCAATCACTGTAATGCCACAACCACCATGGCTGTGGCATTACAGTGAGTGGCAGACAATCTCTGCATGATTGGTGCTCTAAATAGCGCCAGACATGCAGGACACGCTTTTGGTGCACGAACAGTTATCGAACATAACCTCGAACAGCCGAATTTTTTGCAAATCGTTCGGGTTCGTCGAACAACTCGAACACCACCCAAAACAGCTCGAATTTGAGATTGGCGAACAGTTCTAGTCGAACACCGCTCATCTCTACTATTGAGTAGGTTGGCTTTACCCTCATCGCCCTCTATAATTTTACCCAGGTTATTTTTCAATGGGCCAACTCCATCAGTTTTAATCCTTTTACTGTTTATATAGTTAAAGAACAGTTTGGGATTCGTTTTACTGTCCTTGGCAATTGTTCTCTCTGTCTCCTCTTTTGCTATTCTTATTTGTTTCTTACAGATTTTGTTTTTTTCCCTATAAGATATTAGCGCCTCCTCGCTGCCTTCTTGTTTAAGTTTACCGAAAGCCCTTTTTTTGTTTTTCATTGCCCTCTTGACTTCCTTATTTAGCCACATTGGCTTCCTCCTATTCCTAGCCCTTTTATTCCCATAAGGTATGTACCTTCTACAGTGACTATGTAGGACTGTTTTGTTTCTATCCGTGCTCCTATTACTGAAGATACTATCCCAGTCTATAAGGTGAAGGGCATCTCCTAGCTGATCAAACTTTGCCCTCCTGAAGTTCAGTGTTTTTGTGACTCCCTTGCTGGGCACCCTACTGAAGCACATGTGGAATTGTATAATGTTGTGGTCACTATTTCCCAGGTGCCCCCCGACCGGCACCTCAGTTATTCTGTCTGGTCTGTTAGTTAATATTAAGTCTAAAAGGGCCGTCCCTCTAGTTGGTTCCTGCACAAGTTGTGACAAATAATTGTCTTTGTTAATTGACAGAAACCTGTTTCCTTTCTGAGTTCTACAGCTTTCGGTTTCCCAGTCTATATCGGGGTAGTTGAAGTCCCCCATAATAATCACCTCGCTATTTTTTGCTACTTCGTCTATTTGTCTCATTAATAGACTTTCCGTGACTTCTGCTATATTTGGTGGTTTATAACAGACTCCTATGATAATTTTATTATTGTTTTTTGCCCCATGTATCTCCACCCATAAGGACTCAACCTCCTCATTTCCGTCCCATACATCCTCCCATATTGTAGGCTTTAGACACGTCTTTACTTATAGACAGACTCCACCCCCTTTCCGATTTCTTCGATCCCTTCTAAACAGACTGTAACCCTGTAAGTTAACTGCCCAGTCATAGCTTTCATCTAACCATGTCTTGGTTATTCCCACTATGTCATAGTTACCTGTAGATATTTCTGCTTCCAGTTCATCCATCTTGTTTGTCAGGCTTCTGGCCTTTGCTAGCACGCAGTTTACACGATTTTGTTTTGTTTCAATCTTCTCCATGTGGATTGTTTCAGAAATTTTCTTACCTCCCTTCCAAGTATCTTGTCTTGGACCTTCTTTGTCGCACTTCATATCTTTCATTAGTATGTTCTCTGGTTTCATGTTCATGTCCGGCGTTTTTCTTCCCATCCCCTCTTCTTCTAGTTTAACGCCCTCTTGATGAGTGTTGCGAGTCTCCTGGCGAATGTGTGTTTCCCGGGTTTGTTGAGGTGTAGTCCGTCTCTGGCAAGGAGTCCGTCATAGAGGTAATTCACACCGTGGTCCAGGAATCCAAATCCTTGTTGTCTGCACCATCGTCTCAGCCAGTTGTTCACATCAAGGATCCTGTTCCATCTCCTGACGCCATGCCCGTCTACTGGAAGGATAGAAGAAAAAACTACCTGCGCATCCAGTTCTTTTACTTCCTTCCCCAATGCTTCAAAAAAATCCTTGCAGATTGTCGGTAGGTCCTTCCTTGCCGTGTCATTGGTTCCAACATGTATCAGAAGAAATGGGTGGACATCCTTGGAACTGATGAACTTCGGTATCATATCGGTAACATCCTTAATGTTATATATATTTCTCTTCGGTATCTGTGCATCATGAATCGTGTTATGTGCTAAAGGGGCCCACTGAGACTCTTTCGCCCCGGGCCCACAAAAACCTGGAGCCGGCCCTGACTATATGTACAGTATTAGGCTGCTTTTTACACATATTATATACTGTACTACTACCTTTTCATACACTATATTGATCCCTACTTGTACTACATGTGCTATACTGCTATCTAGGTGCAATATATGTACTCTTCTGGTCTCTACCTGTACTAACATGTTCTCTTTTACTATGTGTATATGTGTTATTCTGCTATCTACACATTCTATATGTACTATTCTTTACCTGTGATACATGTACAATACTGCTCTTTACCTATATTACATGTACTCTACTGCTATTTACCTGTCAACAATTAATCTGCTAATTTAGCAATAATAGCTGTATTAGCTGAAATCAAACATAAGTAAATGATGTAATGAAATTAATTAAAACTGTTGTGGCTGTGGTGTGTAAACACGTATATTTTCAGTAATCAGCAACAGAATGACTGACATGTCGATGCCAGATTGTAATAAGTGTTGTATGTATGAAAAACACTTGGAATAAACACTGATTTACAATTTTTCCTTGTAATCCAGCTTCAAATAAAATCAAATTTTCTTTGTATAAACCGAAATAACCAATTTGTCATATTAGATCTTTAAGATTATTATAGTTATTTCTATTTCATCATTTTATTTTAAATAAAAATGTGTCTGTCTCCACATTATGAATTAAAACATATGAGAACATTTTTGCACACCGTGAATTTTTGAATAGCTTAAATCATCTCTACTGATACATGTTAGTAAAGTAATACGTAATGCAAAAAAGGATATATGCAACAAATGTCTACAATTGGAAAATAATTCTAAACAGAGTGATTATGGTGATTTGTTTTATAATCAATGAAATTAACTAAATACATTAAAATTACATTCAAAATGTTTAAGTAATATAAGAATAACATATTCCTAAGTTTATATATATAGCCACATTGGCAGATGGTAATGAACTTAAAATCTTGCTGGTAAATATAGATGTAGTACTATAACATGGATTTTAAATAGTACAGAAGTTTTAATAAAATGTGGAATTATTTGAAGTGCGGCATATATTTGGATATTAAATACAAGTTATATATCAATGAATACATATAACCTATAAATGAAGAACCACTGTGACCAAACAATAAATATGAAAAAATCACAAGCTTTTTTTAAAAGACATTATTAAAAACATGTAAAAAACTACAGTATAACGTGAATCCACACAATATAAAGATGCAGTTCTTGCGGAGAGTGAGACTTTGCGGTGTTTGGAGGAGCTTCTGGATGAACAAGAGAAACCAAATACAGGTGGGTTCCCTCAATCGATTATGCCCAGATCCGCAAGGTTCCCCCTCTTGTCCCTCAGCCCAGCCGTGGATATTTTTACTAAGTTGGTCACGGAGGACCTGAGAAAACTGTCACCCAGACAACAGTTTGATAATCTGACTCACCGACACCGTGTAGCGATTTCACAGTTGCAGTCACTGCACGATGTGGTATTTAAGGCGGCGGACAAGGGGGGCAACATTGTGGTCTGGCCTTGTGAAAAATATGAGCGTGAGGCTTTCCGCCAGCTGAGGGATCCCCAGACATACACTAAATTGCCCTCCTGCCTTCAGTCCTCTTTCTCTGCTGATCTTAGAGACATTCTTATACGGGCCTTTGAGGAAGGTATTATTACGAAGAAGGTACTGGATGGCTTATTGGTTGATTTTCCTAGGACTCCCACGTTCTGTCTGCTGCCCAAAATCCACAAGGACGCCATCAACCCACCGGGACGTCCAATTGTGTCAGGGATTGGTGGCCTCTGTGAGCCTATTTGTAAATTTATTGACTATTACCTCAAACCCCTAGAAACATTACCATCTTATGTTAAGGACACAACCGACGTCCTGACACGGGTTGATGGCGTCTTTGTGGAGGAAGGCACCTTGCTTGTGACGGCCGATGTGGAGAGTCTTTATACCAGCATTGACCATACCGATGGTGTTAATGCAGCCCGCCTATTCCTGGGTGCCTCCAACCTGTACGGCCCTCTGTGCGAACTTATTCTGGAGCTGCTGGAGTTTGCCCTTACCCACAATTTTTTGTTTTTAAAAAACGCTTTTTTCTACAGAAGCGGAGCACGGCCATGGGGGCGGCACGTGCGCCCTTTTATGCCAACCTCTTCCTCGGGCAGTGGGAGAGGGAGATTTTTGGTGATGGGGGCGCGCATGCTGCCCACCGTGTGCTGTGCTGGATACGCTACATAGATGATATTTTATTTTTGTGGCGGGGCTCAAGCCAGCAGCTCCGGACATTCATGGACGGGCTTGGCGTGAATCAGTATAATATCAAACTGACTTACAGCTTTGACAGCAAAAAGGTGGACTTCCTAGACATCTCACTGCATGTAGACTCTCTTGCGCGCATGCAGACAGACATGTATAGGAAGTGCACCGCAGTAAATTCCCTGATTCACGCCGGGTCTGCCCACAGTCCCGTCACGATTTGAGCCATCCCGGTTGGACAGTTCCTCAAGATGAGGCGGATCTGCTCATCGGATTTGGACTTTGAACGTCAGGCCCAGGATCTGAGGCATAGGTTCGAGCATGAGAACCCATCTAGGTGATTATCCTTTAATGACCGCTAGGAGATCCAAAAACCTAGGTGACCTCCTGGTGAGGAGTCACTACATCCATGAAAAACGCAGTCCTTTTGGCTCAAGGGGACCCACACTGGGTTGCTACAAATGTGGTCATTGCCTGGTTTGCCCCAATGTCCTTCGCTGTACTTCATTTATTTCAGCGGATGGCCGAAGGACCTTCGACATAAGACATCATATCTCCTGTAGCACCTCAAATGTTATTTATTATGCCATATGTGGTTGCTCCCTGATTTATGTGGGTCTGACGTTGAGGGAACTTCGAGTCTGAGTCCGCGAACACGTAAGAGACATTGGGGCAGCCAGGATGACATATGACCCCTCCCTTTTAAAGACCATTCCACGCCACTTTAAGGACAAACATAACTGCGATCCCCGCTCTTTACTGGTTCGTGGGATTGACGTGGTGAATTTGGGGATTCGGGGTGGTAACATCAGGAAAGCTCTTGCACAACGGGAAGCCCAGTGGATTGTGCGACTTAATACAGTCGCCCCTTTTGGTCTTTATGAGTCCTTGAGCTTTCTCCATTTTTGTAGATTTTAATTGCCATTTCCTGTATAAATTCCTGTCCACTTAATGGTGGTTAGGTTTTACCCTTAATTGTTTTTAATAATTTGTTTATGTGGTGTTCTTTCTGATTATATTTATTCTTCTTTTATTTTTATCCCTACAGTCTAACCTTGTGCATGAATTTGAATCTTCAGCCCACCTAAAACACGACAAATGGAAGTTCTACTAACCACAGATATATTGTGTAGTCTAATAATATGATGTTGAGATTATCAAACTTAACTGACATGCATATGTAATTTATGTGGGGTGTGTTCTTCTAATTTTTCGTGCTCTGTCACCTTTTTTAGTACACTATCATCTTTGGTGGTGCATTCAAAGGATATGTGGCACGCATGCGTCCCGCGGTGATCATTCCCCTCGCGCCCCCGTCTATCTCTATGCTGCCCTGCGCTTTTGTTTTCTGCGCATGAGCGGCTTGATGGCTGGGGAGCGCGTTAGAGGGTCGGGTTGCGGTGGCGCGCATGTTCCGTGAAACACTATATCCCTGCGATCAGTGGCAGCCGCGCTTCCCGTGCTCCCGGGCACACATGCACATTCATGCTGCACATATACAGTACAGACCTAAAGTTTGGACACACCTTCTCATTTATAGATTTTTCTGTATTTTCATATCTATGAAAATTGTACATTCACACTGAAGGCATCAAAACTATGAATTAACACATGTGGAATTATATACTTAACAAAAAAGTATGAAACAACTGGAACAGTTTTACCCACTGAAAATAAAGAAAATAAAAAATGCAAATATGTGGTATCATCACATCCAGGAAAGTCCAATCTATCAAAATCTAAAAATAATTCTGATTAGTAAAAACTGTAAGTATTAAGAAGCTATCAAAATGTCATATCTATCCCAAAATGGTATCAATTAAAACATGATCTCACCCTTCAAAAATGAAGTCCTCACACAGTTCTATCGTCCAAAAAAAGAAAGTATTACAAGTCTTAGAAAATGGCAACAGAATACATTTTTATTTTAAATTTCCAAATTTAACCATACAATGTACGTTGTAAAAACAATTCCTAAAAAATAATTTCAGAATTGAGTCTTCTTTGCAATTACACAGCACTTGGATTTTATCCTCGTTTTCCACTACACTATGTGGTGAATGAATGGTGACACTCTAAAGTATAACTCGTCCCGCAAAAATCAAACCCTCATACCTCTATGTGGACATAAAAGTAAAAAAGTTCTGGTTCTGTCCAATTAACATTTTATTATGATATGGATGTGACATGACTTTTTAATTGCTTTTTATTGCATTTTTTTAAGACAAAGTGATGCAAAGAATGCAATTCTGCAAATACTTTTCTTTTGGCATTTACCATATGGGTTAAATAATTGTATTTGTTTAAAGATCAGAGATCAGATTTTTCCAGATGCAGTGATGGCAATATTTTTTTTATTTTTTTTCAGATTGAGAAAAGGAAGTTGATTTACACATTTATCATATTTTTATTTTTGTTTCAAACTTTACATTTTTTAAACTTTGTTTCAACATTTTTTTTTAGCTATGCTACAATTGTTAAATCTCATGGGATTTTTTGAAGGGGCACTTTAGGTGGGAAATTTTATACCAAGGGTCCAATAAGCAGTGGCATCATTAGCTCCAAAGATCTAGGTCACATGTCTTGGACTTTTTGACTAGTGCTTTGGATATCTGGGAGGGCACAACCTCAAGCAGTATTGTTGTCAACATCACGTTATTCAGTATGATCCTGTGGTGGCTTACTGACCTGCAACTCTCTGTCTGAAGACTACAGGATGATTGTGGCACAATGCCATCACAACATAGCTCCTCCTGTGCTAGCCCACAGTGCATGCAGATCAGAGGAAGACTTGTTTTTTTATTATTGTGGGGCACTTCACTCAGAGAACAATATTATTGCATAAATTGGCACTCAGGGTGCATTATTGTTTTATTGTTTTAAAAAACTGGCATTTATGTGACATTATTATTGTAAAATCTGGCACTTAGCTGGCATTTTTATTTAAAAAAATGGCATGCAAGCGACATTGTTATTATTATATAAACTGGCATTTAGGTGGCATTAGTATTGTATAAACTGGCACTTAGGGGGCATTATTATTTTGGAAACCAATACAAATGGACATTAATGTTTTGAAAATTGGTAATTGAGGCATTATATGGATGGAGTCAGAGGATAATAATACATTTTAAAGAGTTGCTCAGGGTCAATATTACTGTACACTAGCGACGTTAAGCTGAGCACCATTTTTGTTTGGCTGAACTGATAAGATTATGATTACTGTGTGGGGCACAAAAGTGACACTTTTATACTTTAGGATACAGTATATGGCACTTAGAATGTGGTGCACTATTACCATCTGTTTTGCAGTATTACTTTAAGGTGCACTGTTAAAGAGAACCTGTCAGCATGTTAAAATAAAGGCATGGTCATAATGGCACTGTTATACAGATTAAATAGATACATTTAGTGAAGAAATCTGCATCCTGGTTGTTCTTTAATCAGCATTTGAAGTTTTGGTGTAATAAGTTTTAGATGCATAGGGGCAGGACTGTGGGTAGGGTATGGGGGTCCCACCCCAGACCATCCGCCTGCCTCTGGTGTATGTATAGGCCTCTTATTTGAAAGTTCACGCCAGCGCCGTCCTCGCCATGGGTACCACTTGCGCAGATTGATCTCCCGGCGGTATTCAATAAAATGGTGCCGGTGGCGACAAATGTGCAGAATGAGATCTCGGCTCTATGACACCAGCACCATTTTATTGAAGACTGACAGCAGATCAATCTATGCAAGCACCGCCTGCTGCTATTTCATGTTGCCCCCAGATTACATAGTAAAAACCTGCTGACAGATTCCTTTTATTACTAAGATCTTTCTACGACTCTTTTAGATGATATTGCTTCCTTCACTTGGACAAAACCTAGATGAAATAGTGCAGTGAGTTCTCAGTATAAATAGCACATTGTGCAGTAGACATACAGAGGGCATGCAGTGCAGGAAGTCAGTGAGGTGTTGTTTTAGCACTTTTGCTGCACAGCGAAGAAACTTGCAGATGGTAGTGGCATTACACTTTACAAAGCACCTTAGAAAATAGTATTTGATGAACCAAAGGGAAAGAAACATTTTTAGTACTATGATAAATCACAAGATAAATTAGTATAAACTATCTTATTAATTAACTATTTTGCTTTTGCATTCACTTCACTAATCAGGGGTGTAACAATGTTTGGCCCATTTTTGGGGTTTTGTGTGAAATTATGTCTAATTAGCCTTTTTTTCTCTTTTTTTGTGTTGTTCCAATGCACACAAAGGAAATAAACATGTGTATAACAAAACATGTGTAATTGCAATACATTTCTGGGAGAAATACTTCATTTTCTGAAACAATTTCAAGGGTGCCAATCCTTTTGACTATGACTATATACCAGGATAGAGGGCATATATACCAGAATCTGCCCAGGATGGAGGACATTACCACATAATGGGGGAAGAGGGCAACACATATGTCCTTATAGGATTTAGAACGCTACAAGGGCCCATGCATCGGACCAACATATGGGGGGGGGGGCAGGTACAAATTTTGCACCTGGGCCCATCGGTCTCTAGTTACGCCACTGCCATTAATAATATTTGTCAAGTAAAGAATTTTTGCTTCTTTGGACTCCGTATGCCCTGCACTAGTTAGAACACAGTGGATATGTATTACCCAACCACAGTATATGATCACCATGATCACTATAACAGGATATTCAGTCCCTCGACTCAATTCACAAAATGAAGAGAAGACTGTGTAGAACCTAGAATGAAGCAATGATCAAGATTTCACTGGGGCAAATGTGCCTGACAAAGGCAGCCGAGTAATGATCTCTGGGACTGTTTTCAGCTGTTAACTGTCCTGTGAATGTGTTAAATGGCCATTTTGTATAGGATTTTGAATTGTAGTTTCACTAAACAATGATACCCATCAACAACTGTAATAAATACAGAACATAATATTAGAATCACTTTAAAAGTGGAACTTTTCCAGTAATAAATTAGGGAAGTCATTGAGAATATACATTTTCAGATGTTTACTTTTCCAGCTTGCTAAATTGTGTTGTATAAAGGGAATACCACATTTTGCTGTTGCATTCATGGGGCAATAACAGAGAAAACCCAGGGAGCTGATAATAGGCATAGAGCCAGGAATTGTTTTAATATGGTTCCAAAGTATAAGTATAGGTCCAAAATACCTGCCACCTAAAAGGTATATCAATGACATCTGTGTTTAATATTGTTGTAAATAATATGAATTTTATAAAGTAAGTGGTCTCAATTTTCTTCATATTAAACATAACAAACATTACATTTGTCTCCATTTCATAATGTGCTTTCAAGTAGATGCAGTTTGTACATTTTTACATAAAACACTTCCTCAATTTACAAAAATAGACTTGTTGTCAAACTTTTACAAATGACATATGGTACAAATATAATCCAGAATTTTGTATCTATTTTTAATTGTTTAACATATGGGTCTTTTCAGCTGCAATGTATGAAAGATGTATACAGTACTTTTCACACAGTAAAATACTAAGCATAAACTTCTAACAAGTTGTCTTCTACACACAAAGACATATTTAGAATATATCAGTACAATAAATAAATCCTTTAAAGGGTTCTTCTACTAGGATGGCCACTGTCTTTATACCCTGTTGGGTGTCCTTCCCAGTGGTGTATTATTTGAGGTTGCAGAGGATGTAACCTTGATTGAGTCTGGAATGCAAGGGGGTACTGATGTTTTCAGCACCTCTTTCAACTGTATGGGTATGTGCACACGATCCATTCAGGCAGCGCTTTGAACGCAGCATACTTTATGCTGCGTCTAAAGCGCTGTGTTATATGAATGCAAGTGAATCGGCATTTGTTCATTGAACCATGCAGATTCACCGCATTCTATACATTGTAGTGATCTAATTGCTCTTGCAGAGACTAGCGACCCCACAAGAGAAATTGACATGCTGCGGTCTGGAATGATGCGCCGTATGTCCGTGTCCTCGGGTTATCCGCAGGTGCACGGAGACGCATAGTGGACATGGGATTTCTACAAATCTCATCCACTATGCTGTAACACACAGCGTTAAACCCGCAGCGGCTCCTGACCGTGGGAACATACCCTATCTGTGTGTGATCCCTTCCCTGCCACTTATTGTTGAAAACTTCTGACCATCCAAAAATCAGGAGCAGGCAGTGGTTAGATAAGTTTTGTCTAGTTTTATTTTCAATGCAGCAAAGGGGACATCATTTGTGAACAGTACACACAAAAATATTACATTACTGTATGGTGGCAAAAGAATCATATAAGGACATAAAGAGGGAAATTAGAACTATGTGGGGAAACACAATATCAGAACACAAAGTAGGACAGTACAAGTTTGGGCACAAATAGAGACAATGCAGATGCATTACTTTTTGAGGGTGGGAGGCTCTGGGGGAATATCTATATTGAGCTTTGCAATGCCACTGAGACCCATGTATCTGAGCAATAATCTGGTGTGGGTGCATGCTAGGTTCAAAATTTGCCCTGTATCACCCTATCCCCAATACATATGTCTTAAGACATCATCTCTTTGCAATAAAGAGATATTGCAAAGAAACACTTCTGCCTTGAAGGACTTAGCATGTCCTTGAATTTTATGTTTAATCATTAAAGGTGTAGCACCGGCGTCTCTGCCTCCTGCCAGGCAGAGACGCCGTCCCTCTCACCTCCCAGCTCCCCACCTCCCCTCCTGCGCTCCTCTTCCTGCAGCGGCCGGCGCGCGTTCTTTCCCGCGCACTGTGCTTAGGGCGCGCTCCCTCTCTCTTAAAGGGGCCGCACGTGCCGTCCTAAGGAGTCCCCGGCCAATAGCCGGAGGACCTCCCATATTTAAGGCACCTCCTCCAAAATGGAGGTGCCCGAGCAAAAGTTGTTGCACAGTTGCTTATCTCTGCTTCAGCCCTCAGGTTCCGCTGCTAGTCTGTCTCCTTGTCCTGCCTGCCAGCCTGTTATCTGCCCGTTACCTGCCGAGCCTGCCAGCCCGCTCACCTGGAGCACTCACCTGTTACCTGCCTGTTACCTGCCTTGACTGTCAGCCCGCTCACCTGGGAGCACCCGCCTGTTACCTGCTGTGTCCGTCAGCCTGCTCACCTGGGAGCGCTCACCTGTTACCTGCCTGTTGCCTGCCTTGTCTGTCAGCCCGCGCACCAGGGAGCACCCGTCTGTTACCTGCTAGCCCACCTGGAGGCTCTGCCGTCACTTGCTGTGACCACCTGCCTGGTAAACCTAGAGACTACTACTTGCTCTGCTGTCATGTACCGTGACCACCTGTCAGCTAACCAGAGACTTCTGCCTGCTTGCTGTGTCCATCCGTCATACCGGTCAGTCCCAGCCATCTGGCCCGTGGGTGCCACCTGCTCTCTTACAAGGTCGTCCCCAGAGTAGCACCTGGTCCCTCTGCCTGGATCCTCCCTGGTCACGGAGTCGTTAGCCGCCGTCCGACCAGGGTCAGTTTGGGTTGATACTTAGTTACGCCCCTCTGGGTCCCTCCTTGCACCGCGGCACAGAGGTTCCTCCACCCGGACTCGTAACAAAAGGTGTAGTCCACTACTCGGACAACCCCTTCAAAATTCCTGTTTTCCCTTGTAAAATAATAACACCTATACTCACTTCCGGTGCTGGTGCCGTTCCAATAGTGTTGTCACTGGCTCTCTCTGGGCTTGTGGTTATGTTACTCGATCCTTGCTGACAATCAGTACTGGCTCCTCTCTCCCCTTCTTTGGACAAATCATGACATCTGGAGGAAGTGAGAGCTGCTGCTGGTTTCTCAACTCCTCCATATGTCAATTACATCCGTAGGAGAGGGGAGTGCAGCCAGCACTGATTAGTAGTGGTAGTATTTTCAGAAAATACTGCCATTTCTAACCTCCATTAAAAATTTGTTTCAGTGTGTCAGTGAAGCAATTGACACCAGTTTGCTGTTCAAAATAGTTACCTTCAGGCCAGGTATTTAAAACTGTGGTTTCTCCGTCACACGGATCACATATAAGTTCGCTCCAAATTCAGCGATTTGTAGTGAGCGTGGAAGATATTGTCCTCCATTTAAAATGGGCAAGGCATGTGGCAAGGGACGGGGAACTGGACGTGATGGTGATGGTGCATGCAGAGGCCGAGGACAAGGCCGTGGGCAAGCTGAAATTGTGCCACAACAAACACCCACATCTTCTTGTCCGACCTTCCTGTCCCAATTCCTAGGGGACTGCAGCACACCACTATTGAACCCAGAGTAGTGTAAAAAGGTTGTTGGTTGGATAGCGGATAATGCTTCCAGTCACTTAGCCACCATCACCACCACCACCCTGTCTTCCACACGATCAAGTCTCAGTAGCAGTGAGTCTGGACCGCATATTCCTCACCCTGATCCTCCTTCCTCCCACCATGCCGAGTGCCCGGAGACAAATGATCCTACACTTGGACACTCTGAAGAGCTCTTCACTTTTCCATAAATAGATTCGGGCCTCTCGCCCGGTCCACTTGAAGCGGCGCAAGTGGGAGGAGATCGCATATAGTGATGCCCAAATATTTGAGCAGCCACGGTCACATGAAGGTGACGGTGGGAAAGTGTCACAAGAGGTGGACGATGATGAGACACAATTGCCAGAAAGTCAGGAAGAAGACCAGGGTGCAGAAGTGGAAGACAAGGTGGTGGATGATATAGTAACTGACCCAACCTGGCAGTAGGACATGCAGAGCATGGAGAGCAGCACACAGAGGGATGGAGGCAGAGCACCCCAGCAGGCAGGAAGAAGAAGTGTGGTGGCCGCAGACAGAAGGCGGGCAACCAATCCCCGTAACACCAACACGAATGAAGTTGCCAGTACAACTGTTAGGTCTTCCTGAGTCTGGTTGTTTTATAAAGACTCTGCCAATAACTCCAAAAAGGCCATTTGCATCACCTGCCAGGCGAGCATCAGCAGGGGCGGCAAAACGACCAGCTTGACCACCACCAGAATGATCAGGCACATGGCAGCAAAGCACCCGACTTTGTGGGCTGAACCCCAGGGTCCAGGAACAGTGTCTGCAGGTGGCACCATTGCTTCTTCCACTGTTGTGCATGCAAGCCAATCCCCTGTCCATGGTGCATGCGAAGATGCCTCCTGCCCTGCACCTGTTGTTGCACACTCCCAAGTAGCAGTATCAGGAAGCACGTCCACGTCCTTGTCCCAGCGCAGCATTCAGTTGTCCATACCCCAGTCCTAGGAACGCAAGCGCAAATACGCAGCCAACGCCCCACAGGCCACACTACTAAATTCTCACATTTCACGACTGCTTGCGATCGAAATGTTGCCTTTTAGGCTCATGGAGACGGAAGCATTCTGCAAACTGATGGCGGCGGCCGTCCGTCGGTACTAGGTCCCCAGCTGCCACTATGTCTCCCGGTGTGCCGTCCCCACAATACACAAGCACGTGTCCCAAAACATTAGCCGTGCCCTCAACAATGCAGTTGCCGGGAAAGTCCACATAACCACGGACACGTGGACAAGTGTTTGTGGGCAGGGAGGGTACATCTCACTGACGGCATACTGGGTTAACATAAAGGAAGCCGGGACCCAGTCGGACCTTGGGACGGAACACGTCCTTCTGACGCCAAGGATTGCGGGCCTTAGGTCAATCAGAGTTGCCCCCATGGTCTACAGCTCTGGCACCTCATCCTCCTCAGCCTTCTCTTCAGCCTCCATCTCCGAAATGAACACATCAGTCACAAGCTGGAAGCACTGCAGCACAGCCTTGGCTAATATGGATAATATGCCTAGGTGACAAACTACACAATGCTGAAGAGTTGTGGACAGCTCTGAAAGAGCAGGCAGATCTGTGTCTCACACCCCTGAACCTACAGCCAGGTATGGTCGTCGCCGGAACCTGGTAGTGGCTCTGAGGCGAGGCAAGCTCACACAAGTACCATGCCTGGCCCATGTGATTAACCTCGTGATTCAGCGGTTTCTCAAATCCTACCCGGAGCTGCCAGATCTTCTTGTTAAAGTACATCAACTGTGTGCCCATTTTAGAAAGTCACCTACAGCTTCCGCCGCCCTTGTCGTGTTTCAGCAGCGTTTGCAGCTTCCAGCTCACATACTGGTGTGTGATGTCCCCACGCGTTGGATCTCTACACTGCAGATGTTGGGAAGGATTTGTGAGTAGAAGAGGGCAGTTGTTGAGTACCAGCATCAACAAGGCCATCGGTATTCAGTTCAGACTACCTCTTGAAGCTCATCAAGAGAATGCCAAGAGTGTGCAAAGCAGTCATCAAAGCAAAAGGTGGCTACTTTGAAGAACCTAGAATATAAGACATATTTTCAGTTGTTTCACACTTTTTTGTTAAGTATATAATTCCACATGTGTTAATTCATAGTTTTGATGCCTTCAGTGTGAATGTACAATTTTCAAAGTCATGAAAATACAGAAAAATCTTTAAATGAGAAGGTGTGTCTAAACTTTTGGTCTGTACTGCATTTCCCAGGAAAATCCATTTTGGTTTTGTTTTGGTATGTGTTATTGTGAGTCCGTAAAAGTGGCGTAATACCTCTGACAACGTTGTTGACAGAAGTGACCTGGGAGTCAGAAATGCTTCCAGAGGTCTTCTCCATGCTGTCCCCATGTCATTTGAGCACTGTTCCCATCGATTTGGGCAATTTTTAGGCCCTCTGCAGACCGCCGGGGGGAGCCGCCTGAAAAATGCTCGAGTTTCCCATAGACTTACATTGGTCTCGTTGCTCAGGTCGAGCACCCGAGTTTTCCAATGTGCTCGACTCGAGCTTTCATCACCCGAGCATTTTAGTGCTCGCTCATCACTACTGATTAGCTGAAACAAGACACTGTGGAACCAGAACAGCATGGGGCGTGGCAGAGGAGAGGAGTTTGATCAGGACTCTGGGTACAGTGTTGTCAGGGAAAGGAGCTGAGGAGAAAAACAGCTCGTGTGCAAGTTCTGAGGTGATTCTGATGCTGAAGAGAGAGAGAAGGGAGGAGCAACAGCAGCATCCGCAGCTCCTGCCAGGAAGAAAAGTGCCGTGTATCCACCCAGACGTCGATGGTCAAGCCCCGAAGACCCAAACTACGCTAGTCAAAGTTCCTCACCCGGGTGACGTTGGTCGACAGAACGGAAACAGGTTGTGGCAGCACGGTTCTCAGACATGTGCGCCAGTGACAGGACGTTGCAGAAATTCTGAAGGTGTCAGATCGGAGATTCACGGTCGGGTCAGCGACCAAGAAGGACGCGCAAAACGGGCTGTTACCTCTTACAAAGACATATGGTACTGGGCACGGATAGAGGTAAAGACAGTAGTCAGACGGGGAACTGCAGATGCCAGAGCGGCATCGCGAAAGTGGATAGAGAGTGACGGAGGAAACGGTAAGCGAGTTGTGATAGGAACAGAGTATTGCCAAAGCTTTAAAAGACTGCCACTTTCCCGGTATAGTTAATGACAATCTAGTTCCCCTTCCCTCCAGTAGATCATTTGAAACTACCAGCCCCTGAATTCTAGTGTTTTCTGATATTTTATTCTGTTATGTGATTTCCTGCTTATTTTGCTGGCAAACGTAAAGAAATTGTTACCATATAATACGTGTTTTACAATTAATATTAGTTGTTTAATAAAAGACATATACTTTTGATCCGCCTATGTCTCCTCTATTGCATACTGTTTACCAGCATTATAGCCGCATGGATTGTTATGTCACACAAGCCCTGGAAGATCCAGTGTCAACACCTCTGAAACGCTCTGAAACGGCGCTGGCACCAGAGGTGAGTATAGGTGTTATTATTTTACTGGGGAGAAACATAGGGAAGGGTTTTTTCTAAGTAGTGAACAACCCCTTAAACTTAAAGAGAGGCCATACAGGACTATAGAACTGTTGAAATATTCACTTTAATAAAGGCCTATATGCTTCCTGGGTTTTATCTACTATACTATATGCAAATAAGTAGCAAGAAAAGTTGCTTATAATGAAGTTTAGAAAAAAAAGTATACAAACTAAAAAAAGAAAAATCATAAAAACAGCTGAGTAAGAAAAAAGAAATGTTTTGAACCCCTAAGTGACGGTTAGGACTATGATGTGTGATTTTCTATGCAAATTACCTCTTCAGAGAAAAAGAGGACTTGAACTCTATAGCGCCACCTATTGGAAGCAGCAATCCTACAAGTCACAATCAACCCTTTAACGAGTCGCGCAATATGGCTTAGGATAAAAGCCAAATCAGAATCTCAATTTGCAGACACGGTGTTTCGGGCTGTTGGCCCTCGTCAGTGCAAAGTATGAGAACTGATTTGGCTACATGAGAGGCTCTAGACTGAGGTCTAAGGGGTAACGTTTCTCCTTGTGGAGAGTGACATGCCGGCTCTGGAATGCCAAGATAAGGAGGCTTATTTGCCGTGCAATGCTCTTCTGGGAAATTTAATATGCAAATTGCCTCTTCTGATAAAAAGAGGACTTGAACTCTATAGCGCCACCTATTGGAAGCTGATTTTCTATGGTAACAGTTTTGTTTAGATTGGCATATCTGGGTGAATTCCATAATATGGGGCCACAGAAGACAATAGATCCAAACAAAGATCAGTATTTGAGCACCTGAGACCTTACTGTTTAATATGTTAGAAATATACCATCAAAATAAAAAGAGAACCAGCTCCATATTAATGATTTTGTAATGATATTTAATAATCTGCATTAATTATTAACCTTATTACATTAGATCATTGAAATATAGAGGTCCAAATGTATTAAAGTGCCTTAATTAAGACATAACTTGTGTTGGGGGTCATAAAATTGATGTGTTCGACATGTTTGAAACTGAATAGCAAAGGGGAATCCAGTATTGGACAAAATTATTAATGTAAAAGATTAGAAATGTGTTATTAAAAAACCTAAAAATTATTTAGATTTGAGAGTCCTCAGTGGTTGATACCTTTTAATGGCTAACTGAAAAGATTGTAACAAATTGCAAGCTTTCGAGAATACTCGGGTCTCTTCATCAGGCATAGTATACCACAAAATCCGAAGAGTCGCATATTTATACACAATAAGACACACAAGAAAAAAGAAAAAATGCAATAGGTAAGACAGGTGATGAAAAGCAGAGTTATTATGGAAGAGATAAACAGTTCTGGCTATAAATATTTTAGCAGTTAATAGATAAGGAGTGTGAAGGTTTTATTGTCCTGTGACCAGGTCCAGTGTTGTGATGGCCTCACAATTCTGAGGGGCTCATTCCTTAGTTGATGTAGAATGATATAAATCCATGCGACACATTCATTCCTGCTCTGAAAGTGTTAAAGGTCATCATCAGTTTATATTCTGAGATTCTTCTTTCTCTTTGAGATTTGAAGTTACCTTTTAATACCAGTAATTTCATATCTTTTATGCTGTGATCAGGGGAACAAAAATGCTTGGCTACAGGCAGATCTATTCTTTTTTCTTTTATTGTGTGGCGATGATGATTCATCCTTGTTCTAAGTTTTTGCCCTGTCTCCCCTACATAAAGACCCCCAGCTGGACATTTGGTACATATAATTAAGTACACTACATTAGATGTGATACAGCTGAACGTACCAGGGATCTTATAGTCCAGATGTGAATTGGGAATCTTTACCTTGTCTGTGGTCATTATATACGGACAGGTTTTGCAAATTTCACTTTTTTTTTTAGGGCTTGTACCAATTCATGTAAAGCATGCCTACAACTGTGAACATTTGGTTTATTTTTTTTGTGAAGCAAGCAACAAATAGGACAAAAAAAACCTGAAAAACTTCAATGTGCATAACTATTCACCCCCCCCCCCCAAAGTCAGTACTATGTAAAGCCTCCTTTTGCAGCAATTACAGCTGCAAGTGGCTTTGGATAAATCTTTATGAGCTTTCCACAACTTGCCGCTGGGATTTTTTCCCATTCCTCAACACAAAACTGATTCAGCTTCCTCTGATGAACAGCAATCTTCAAGTCAAGTCACAGATTCTCAATTGGATTAAGGTCTGGGCTTTGACTAGGCTACTACACGTTTCCCCTTAAACCACTCGAGTGATGCTTTGGCTCATTGCCTTGTTGGAAGGTGAACCTCCATCCCAATCTCAAATCAATGACAGACAAACAGGATTTGCTAAGGAAAACCTATCTATCTTCTTCGACTTGGACTATTTTCCTTTTCCCTGCTGCAGAAAAGCATCTCCACAGCATGATGCTTCCACCACAATGTGGGGATGGTGTTCTTGGGGTGATGAGCTGTGCTGGTTTGGTGCCAGACGTAGCATTTACCTTGGTGGCCAAAAGGTTCAATTTTGGTCTTATTTGACCACAGTACCTTTCTCCATACATTTGGGGAGTCTCCCACATGTTTTGGCAAACTCAAAATGATCCTATTTTTGTGTGTAAGTAAAGGCTTCCATAAAGGCCACCACTATGGAGTATACAGCTTATTGTGCTCATATGGACAAATACTCCAGTTTCTGCTTCGGAACTCTGCAGCTCCTTCAGGGTTACATTTGGTCTCTGTGCTGCCTCTCTGATTAATGCCCTCCTTGCCTGAGCTGAGAGTTTTGATTGTCGGCCCTCTCTTGGCAGGTTTGTTGTTGTACCATGTTCTTTCCATTTGATGATAATGTATTTGAAAGAGCTCCAGGGTATCATCAGAGATTGGGATATGTTTTATAACCCAACCCTGACTTGTACTTCTCAACAACTTTCTCCCTGACTTGTTTGGAGATCTCCTTGGTCTTCATGGTGTTGTTTGGTTAGTGGTGCCTCTTGCTTAATGGTGTTGGAGCCTCTGTGTCCTTTCAGAAAAAGTGTGTATATACTGACAGACCATGTGACACTTAGATTGCACATAGGTGGACTTCCTTTCACTAAGCATGTGACTTATGAAGGTAATTGCTTGCAACCAAAATTTTTAGGGGCTTCATCGCAAAATGGTGAATACACATGCACATGCAAATTTTTAGTTATTTGATCCCATAAATTTAATTTATGCCTATATTTTTCTCACTTCACCAACTTAGACTACTTAGTGCTGATGCATCACACACAAATTGGATTACAAAAATATTTAAACACAGGTCGTAATGTAACAAAATAGGTCAAAAAACAAGGGGGTGAATATTATTGCAATCCGCTGTAATTGTATTAAACCATATTTTTCCACAACACATGTATTTTTATGTACTACTGAGCAACAGTGTTAAAAATATTAAATTTTAAATTGAACTAATATATGTTGTGTTTTGGATGGAAATCCTCTTCGATGACTATATTTTTAAGCACAGCTAATGGATTTATATAGTGCCATTAGGCAGTACTAACAATTTAAGTTATGAACCAAAAACTGATATTATGATACATTATTATTATTAATTATTATTTATTTCATGCTGAATGGGAGTTATTTTGCTCCTGATTTGTTTTTCAAATTATGCGCAATATTTATACTGTAGGTATTAAGAAATCCTGCAGTTTAATTATAAGAAATATATATAATAACAGTATCAACCATTTCATTGACAATATACTGTTTAGATTAGTTCCTTTCCAAATTACCTAATGTAATATTAATAAAACACATGGGTAAGATTTTCCATAGAGATGGTTAAAGATAGATTTCATGCGGTTGCTTCATATAATCAGGGCTATGTGAAATATATAAAAGCCCCTCCAATATCAAAGATAGTTCCACCGCCGGTTTTGTTCTAAGGGAGCCTTGTCAATCATGGAAGACTTCAAATAAATGTGAGAGACTTTTTACGTCTGGATTTTAAACTCTATTCATCTATCTGCAGATATCAACAGTGCAATGGTACGATCACATCAAATAAGAAAATACAGTGGTATTCATTTTAGATGGAAGCATATTTCCGTCATTTAGGCAGGCTGCTTTAAAATGATCATACAGTGATAAAACTAAGAATTTTATACACCATGAAAGATAATTTCATCTCTCCTTGCATTACTTTAAAATTACTGGAAGAAAAGTTTCAGATGAAGACGTGTTTTTATTCTATTGCATTCTAGAGCTGTTATCGAGAATAGTCATATTCATGAAAAATTCTAGATATTTGTGAATATTATCTCATATTCTTTTATGTCATTCTTAAGTTTTTCCAGACTATAGTAATGGTTAAAGGCATTGTGTCACCATCATATTTATATTTATTTGTGAAGAAAACAGTAGTTTAGGTAGTTTAGCAATTCACATTTTTTAACAATAATGTATGGTTACTGAGATGATTATCTTAAGGATGGCACCCCTTAAGCCACGTGCACACATTGAATATTTGGTGAATTTTTTATCTCAGTATTTATAAGCCAAAACCAGGAGTGGGTGATAAATACAGAAGTGGTGACGTGTTTCTATTCTACTTTTCCTCTGATTGTTCCACTCATGGCTTTGGCATAAGAATACTGATATAAAAAACTCAAATACTCAACGTGTGCACGTGGCCTTAAAGTTACCAACAATGCCTACCTTTTGGCTCTGTGTGTGTGACTAATAGCAGAGGAAAAAGCATGCGCATTTGTGGCGCCCCTGAGGGTTCGGTCGCCACAGAGGTACTGCACCTCACTCAGAGGTGTGGGGTCTCCCTTTCTCTCAGGTAAGGAGGGAGTGCTGCATGGAACCCCAACACCTACATCCAACACTACACTACCCCAGGCCAGCAGGAGGGGCAAGACGCAATGTAGTTTTCTGCTGAGCCCTGACCCTGTCTAGGGTGGGAGGAACCCAAAGTTAGGGGGAACCAGTAGTGGGTGTGGGTGGAGGAAGTAGTTCATGGGAGCACTCATACAGTAGATATATAAAAAGGTAGACATCTTAACAGTAGTGAGTTGGAGTAGGAACAGTCTGGGAGCAGAGTCTCTGTAGGAGCTCTGCTCCACTACAAGGGCCCAGGACTGAGGCCCAGGAAGAGAGCAGGGAGTAAGCTCTGTTCTACAGAAGGGATCCTAGGGGAGTACGGCGAGTGCAGGCGGCACCCGTACACCCCGAACCTGCCAAGTGTCAAGAGGATCTAGGCCGCAAGAAGGGGACCGGCCACTGGTCCAGTCGTGCAGCTTCAGGCCTCGGCTGGAATTACTGGAGGCTTCGGACTTCCATAGCAAAGAGCCAAACCCCCACTCCAATCCAAGTAAGGTCAAGCAGGTCTGTGCAACTCCGACGGACAGGGGGGACTTCGCAGCACCCGAACAGGATTCATAGTGGGAAGCACAGGGCAGGAGGGAGTAAAGACCCAGCGTGAAGTCGGTCTAGAGAGGTACATAAGAAAGTGGGGTTCCGCCAGGTGCACCCGAGCTGCCTGAGGAAGGACTGAACCCCTGCCCAGTGAACGCAGTGCGACGCGGGAGGCTTGCACCTGTACAGTGCACCTGTGGACTGTCTAAGAACTGTGAGTAAAATCATGGATGACTGCACTGTACTGCCTCGGTCCCTTTCTTTTGCCGGCTCCATTTCCCTCCCTGCACTACAATGCCCAGCGCCCCTCCTTTTATTTACACTGCTCTGAGGCCTGCTCCACCTGTGGGGAGCCATTCCATCTCAAGCTGCCCTAACACCTGCCTCAGAGGACTGTCGCAGCGCTGGTGATCCTCACCAGACACCACAGGTGGCGTCACGACAAATCCCCTATAAATAATCCCCTTTTTACTGACCGCCCTGGGTCACGGACCGGGCCAGCCACCATGATATCCCCCAGCACCAGAGGCCCGGCTGCCAAGTGCCCCACGGACCAGGGGGCGAGTCACATTCAATCTTCTCTGTTTCTGGCTGCTCTTGTAAAATTACAATTACCCTATCTCTGCCGGCTCTATTCTAATGCAGTGAAAAAGTGCAAATAGTATATACAAAACCAGCCATGGTGGGGGAATATAATATTCCGATTGCACACAGCTACAGTATGAGAAGACCAAGCATGCACAGTAAATCTGTCACTGTAGCTGTGCATGTTGCCAGGTGGTCGAGCATACGCAATCAATTCTCTATTCTGCCTTTTGTCACCAAAGCTATGTGCTGATATAAAATTAGATTCACCTACCAAGGCTGGCTTGATACATATGATCCCCTGCTTTTTACTGCACTAGAACAGAGCTGGCCAAAGTGAAGGTATGATTTTACTGCTGCATGCAGCTATTGCAACCAAGGACAGTAGAGAAATAACTGTCCACCTGTTGACAGTCACATATACAGCATCACAAAGCAGGCAACTCTAGTAACTCCATAATGCTTTGCTACTAAGCATTATTTTTAATAGGTGTAAAAGTGCTAAAATTGATAAAAATACAGTTTTCCTCATAAATATTAATATGATGGGTTTTTATTAAAGAATAATGTTCTATATACAGTAATTTTCAGATTTTTAAAGCAAAAGGCAGGGGAGACAATCTGAAGCTGCATCGCATAGAAATGCTCTCTAGATACTACACATAGCATTCTCATTTTTCTTTGAAGGGGTTTTCTGGTACTTATAATGTATGCTCGGTGATGAGGGTAACCTCCTGATTCTGGCTGGTGTTCTGTGTTAAGTGGTGCCCAAAGGGGAATAGGAACGAGGAACATGATCTGGGGTCTGATTTTTTCTTCTCGCAGTGAGATCAAAATTAAGGTGTCTGATCTGCTTCTGAATAATATAGTGGTCTTCTCTGAGTCCTAACAAGATCACTAAATTAATTAGTATGGTCCGGTGTCTGATGAACTTCGGGGCCCAGTCAGCAGTCTGAATAATCTAGAGATCTGGTCTTAGACATGATTAATTCAGTAGGTCGGTCTGGATTCATTTATGACTCAGAGCACAACCCCTTTCAGACTGGTACATAAAACAAAAGCCTCAGTTAATTCTCCTTAGTAAATAATGGTGTATAGTAGGTTGGGACACATTAGCATGCAATGCTACAATTTACTCTACAATAGATTCAGGTACAATTGGCTTGCCTGTGGAAAGACTGCATACGGAGATTTGTATCCTTTCATTCTAATAATACAATATGATCAATATAAATGAAAGATTCATTTATTAAACACTGATTTACTGTCTGAATTTTTTTTTTCTTAAATATATCTATAGTTATCAATACTAATATCTGCTCAGTGTCTGAATTGCACAGATAAATGAGTAATTTCATGATGCCATTCTTAATGCTTAATATGTTCCAAGTGCCATCAAAATCATGCTGAACTTTCATCATTGATTTGAATGGTACAAAAATGAATATAATTCTTATAGTTATAAAACCCCTTTGACATAATATAAATGAGCTTATTAGAACAATGGCGGCTGAATTTGATTGGCAGACCTTTTTCTTCTAGCTTTTTTTTTCTCATTCCTACTAGTTTAAGTAGCTGATTTTCAACTGAATGGTGCTGCAACATCAGCACAGCCTAGGAAAATAAATACATCCACAGGCAAGGATTTATGATTAGCTTATTTTTATAGGCTCAAGCTTGCAGCAAACATTTAACACTTAATAATGTCATGCCTGTCATCAATAGCTTAACAAGATTGCTGTACGTCTGCTTTGAACAGATCAGGGAATGCTGGTAGTTATTCATGTATATGAGGAAATACCCCATTTATTACATAAGATATACAATCATTTCAGTGGAATTTTCACGAGTCCCTAATGATCATGTATTGCCTTTAGCACTTTCACATATATGTGATTTATGGTTTAGACAACAAAGTGTTTGCTATAGATTTTTATGAACACTTTATTCAATATAGATTGTATAATTTAGGTAAATTATGTCCTCAGATTGGATTCATGAAATAATTTCAGCAGAGATTCTATAAAAAAAACAAAATGTAAAGCTTTAGGATATTAATATGTATTAGTATGGTTTCAACATACCTATAATTAGTACCTAAATTCTGATTTTAAATTAAATTCTTTAAAGAGATTATAAAAGAAGTGATAGGCTGAGTTCACACGATGCGGTTTTAATGCATTACTGCGGCGGTTTTTCCGCAGTGGGAATGCATTAAAACCGCTTGGTAATAGGTCTGCCATGTAAAGCAATGATAATCCGCATGTACTGTGCACATGATGCGGAAATTTCCTCTGCGGATTATCATTGCGGCACAAACCACAGCACAACCAATTCAGGCATGATTTCGTGGCGAAATTGCGCCCATTGACTTGCATTGAATCGCAGCAAACCCGCATGTATAATATCTATACATGAGGATTTGCTGCGTTTCAATGTAAAACAATAGGAGCAAAATCGCGCCGGAATCGCGCCGCGGCTGGTACCTGGGTCGGGAGAGGAGACTACTACTCCTCTCATCCGACTGCTGCTCTGGCTGATAACAGCGACAGCAGCATGGATGGGAGAAGCAGGAGCCTGCTCTATCCAGCCCGCGTGCCAGCGCCAGTAAAAAAAAGAATAAAAAAATGAAAATTAAAAAAAAAAAAACCTTCATACTCACTTGTCCGACGGCCCCCGGTGTCATCCTCGGCGATGCTTCCTCTTTGGGGGCCCGCGGTATACTGCAGGGCGCGAGCTCGCGCCCCACAGTGTACTTCCAGGACCTGTGGTGATGTCACTGATCACCTGATGGTCACGTGACCATCAGCTGATTGCTGAAGCCGGTAATCAGCTGATCGGTCTCATGACCGATCAGCTGATGCTTAGTGTGGGGACATTCACAAGAATGTTCCCACTTTCTCTAGCTCACCAGGGCTAATCAGCTGATCTTCAGCTGATGAACCTCAGTGACTCAGTAAATAGCTGGCTGAGTGATAGAAAGCAGAGGGTGGTTATCAATGGAGTAAGCTCAGGGTGTGTCAGGGTTACTAGCGGGGTGCCTCAAGGGTCTGTCTTGGGCCCTATATTATTTAATATATTTATTAATGATCTAGTGGAAGGGTTGAATAGTAAAATAGCAATATTTGCAGATGATACTAAACTTTGTAAAGTAGTTAACACAGATGAGGATAGGGCACAGCTACAGGAGGATTTAGATAAATTGGGGAGTTGGGCCAAAAAATGGCAAATGGGGTTCAATGCCGATAAATGTAAGGTCATGCACATGGGAAAGAAAAACAGCAGTCACCCATACATATTAAATGGGAAACCGATGGGGAAATCTGACATGGAGAAGGACCTGGGCATCTTGGTTAATAGCAAATTAAATTGGAGTGCCCAGTGTCAGGCAGCAGCTGCGAAGGCAAATAGAGTCATGGCATGCATCAGAAGAGGAATAGGGGCATATGATGAGAACATTGTTCTTCCTCTGTATAAAGCGCTGGTAAGGCCGCACTTAGAATATTGTGCACAGTTCTGGGCACCGGTGCTCAGGAAAGACATATTGGAGCTAGAGAGGGTACAAAGGAGGGCGACTAAGGTAATAAAGGGAATGGAGGGACTAGAATACCCAGAGAGGTTGTCAAAATTAGGCCTATTTACGTTGGAAAAGAGAAGGCTTAGGGGAGACCTCATAAACATGTATAAATACATCAGGGGGCAGTACAGAGATCTCTCCCATGACCTGTTTATACCAAGGATGGTGACAAAGACGAGGAGGCACACTATGCGTCTGGAGGAAAGGAGGTTCCTGCACCAGCATAGAAGGGGATTCTTTACGGTCAGAGCCGTGAGACTCTGGAACTCTCTGGGAGAGGAAGTGGTGATGTCCAACTCACTTAATGAGTTCAAGAGAGGCCTGGACGCCTTTCTTGAGAACAATAAAATTACATCTTATGCTTAGTGATAGTTAATTAATCCAGATTGGTGTGGGGAAGTGAATTTTTTCCTCAATGATGTCAATTGGCCTATACCGCATGATTTTTTTTTTTGTTTTGTTTTGTTTTTTTTTGCGTTCCCCTGGATCAACGCTGCGGAATAGCTGCAGTGCACAAGAAATAGGCTGAACTGGATGGACGCTTGTCTTTTTTCGGCCTTATAAACTATGTAACTATGTAACTATGACCCCCTGCAGCACTGTATAGTGACAGGGGTGATTTTACACCCCTGTCAGTATACAGTGCTGTATTCTACAGCTGTGACATCAGTGATTTCTCATGTCACAGCTGTAGAAATTATCTGGATCGTCGTGGGACAGTCGTGATCGTGGACTACATCGTTAACGGCGGACAGGTGAGGAATATTGTTGTTTGTTTTTTTATGTTTTTTTCAGGAGATCGAGGGCTTCGTGGAGGTGTGTAATAAAAAAAAAAATTGTAGAACCATGTGTGTTTTTTATTTCATTAAAATACTTTATTCTGGCCGTGTCTTTTATTGAAACAGCGGCGACCATTTAACCACGCGGTTAGTAATGGGGGAGTCTTATAGATGCCCTCCATTACTAACCTGGGCTTCACGTCAGCCGCCAATACAAGGCTGATGTGAGCCCCATCCCCATTATCCCCTGCCTGTTATGATCTGCAACAAGTACTAAGGAAAGCGGTCCCTACAGTAAGACTGAGCTGAATCCCTATGATGTAGCAGGCTGACTGTTCCTAGCAAACAGACCCGCCTTAGTCCTCGGCTAGTCAGAACGAAGACCTATAGCATAAGGGGAGGGGTCCCTAAAAGAAGTAAGAAATGAACAAATAAAGTAGCACACTGTAACACTGAGTATATAGATATGAAATATGAAATATGAATAGCTTAACTGCTGTAGAAAATAGAAATAAATGAAAAAAATGTTTTGAAAAAATTTTTTTTGCGCATGTAAATATGAAGTATGGAAAATGAATAGCATTACTGCTGTAAATAAATGAGAAATCTTAGCGCATAAATTGGCCAATTCATGTGTACCTGACAGCCGCGGTAAGGCGTTTCTCGATGTCAGGACCTATAATGTGAATACCTCTCTAAAAGACCTCTGTCTGCTTATGTATGGGAAAGACAGATCCTGATGCATTTAAAACCACCTGCGGCATGGGGGTGGGGGTGGAGTGCTCAGTCAACGCTAAATCTAGTAACAAAGAAAATGACGGCACTTCCACTACAAAAACTAGGTGTGAACAGGTGCTTACTAAGAGCAGCTACCTCCATATATAATGAACAAATAAAGTAGCACACTGTAACACTAAGTATATAGATATGAAATATGAATAGCTTAACTGCTGTAGAAAATAGAAATAAATGAAAAAAATTTTTTGAAAAAATTTTTTTTGCGCATGTAAATATGAAGTATGGAAAATGAATAGCATTACTGCTGTAAATAAATGAGAAATCTTAGCGCATAAATTGGCCAATTCCTGTGTACCTGACAGCCGCGGTAAGGCGTTTCTCGATGTCAGGACCTATAATGTGAATACCTCTCTAAAAGACCTCCGTCTGCTTATGTATGGGAAAGACAGATCCTGATGCATTTAAAACCACCTGCGGCATGGGGGTGGGGGTGGAGTGCTCAGTCAACGCTAAATCTAGTAACAAAGAAAATGACGGCACTTCCACTACAAAAACTAGGTGTGAACAGGTGCTTACTAAGAGCAGCTACCTCCATATATAATGAACAAATAAAGTAGCACACTGTAACACTGAGTATATAGATATGAAATATGAAATATGAATAGCTTAACTGCTGTAGAAAATAGAAATAAATGAAAAAAATTTTTTGAAAAAATTTTTTTTGCGCATGTAAATATGAAGTATGGAAAATGAATAGCATTACTGCTGTAAATAAATGAGAAATCTTAGCGCATAAATTGGCCAATTCATGTGTACCTGACAGCCGCGGTAAGGCGTTTCTCGATGTCAGGACCTATAATGTGAATACCTCTCTAAAAGACCTCCGTCTGCTTATGTATGGGAAAGACAGATCCTGATGCATTTAAAACCACCTGCGGCATGGGGGTGGGGGTGGAGTGCTCACTCAACGCTAAATCTAGTAACAAAGAAAATGACGGCACTTCCACTACAAAAACTAGGTGTGAACAGGTGCTTACTTACTCATTGACTGAGCACTCCACCCCCACCCCCATGCCGCAGGTGGTTTTAAATGCATCAGGATCTGTCTTTCCCATACATAAGCAGACGGAGGTCTTTTAGAGAGGTATTCACATTATAGGTCCTGACATCGAGAAACGCCTTACCGCGGCTGTCAGGTACACATGAATTGGCCAATTTATGCGCTAAGATTTCTCATTTATTTACAGCAGTAATGCTATTCATTTTCCATACTTCATATTTACATGCGCAAAAAAAATTTTTTCAAAAAATTTTTTTCATTTATTTCTATTTTCTACAGCAGTTAAGCTATTCATATTTCATATCTATATACTCAGTGTTACAGTGTGCTACTTTATTTGTTCATTATATATGGAGGTAGCTGCTCTTAGTAAGCACCTGTTCACACCTAGTTTTTGTAGTGGAAGTGCCGTCATTTTCTTTGTTACTAGATTTAGCGTTGACTGAGCACTCCACCCCCACCCCCATGCCGCAGGTGGTTTTAAATGCATCAGGATCTGTCTTTCCCATACATAAGCAGACGGAGGTCTTTTAGAGAGGTATTCACATTATAGGTCCTGACATCGAGAAACGCCTTACCGCGGCTGTCAGGTACACATGAATTGGCCAATTTATGCGCTAAGATTTCTCATTTATTTACAGCAGTAATGCTATTCATTTTCCATACTTCATATTTACATGCGCAAAAAAAATTTTTTCAAAAAAATTTTTTCATTTATTTCTATTTTCTACAGCAGTTAAGCTATTCATATTTCATATCTATATACTCAGTGTTACAGTGTGCTACTTTATTTGTTCATTATATATGGAGGTAGCTGCTCTTAGTAAGTACCTGTTCACACCTAGTTTTTGTAGTGGAAGTGCCGTCATTTTCTTTGTTCCTAAAAGAACTAAGGACTGGGACAAAAATGGGACACCTCCTAAAACAGAAAAGTTGTTGCAGAACACAAAAAGACAAACCGACAAAAAAGTACTAGAGGTCCCAGAAGGACCAAGCGAACTGACAGAGAAAGGCACCGAAGCACTTGACTAGAGAAAAAGTCAAACACTGAAGTCCAGCAGAGGCAAAAGGGCGGAGCTGGAATATAAAGGCAGATGGTCACGTGACCACAAAACACAAGATGGAAAAAACAAACAGGAGGGTTCTAACACTGCCACCACTACAGGGCAGTGTGGAAGTGCGAGGCTAAACGCCAGATTTGGTGCATCTTATGGATGCGCCATTTCTGGGACTGCTGAGGCGTGATATTAATATCCGCAGAGGGGGCTAGTATCCATGGTCCCTTCCCTGGCTATTAATATTAGCCCGCAGCTGTCTAGTTTAGCCTTTGCTGGCTAGATTTTATAGGGGGACCCCACATAATTTTTTTTCTGGGGTCCCCCTGTAATCTGGCCAGTAAAGGCTGAACAATCAGCTGTGGGCTGATATTAATAGCCAGGGAACATTTTTTGGCTAATGGCCCCTTCCGCGTCTACTAATATCAGCCCCCAGCAGTCGGCTTTCCCTCTGCTTGTTATAAAAATGACGGGGGAGCCCATGCCATTTTTTATTTTATTTTAGGCTCTGTGCCCATAATTCAGACGTAGCAGCGCTTTGGACGTAAATTTTTGCTGCATCCAAAATGTAGCATTCTATTGAACGCAGGTAAATTCACATGTGTTCACTGAACCATGCGGATTTACAGCATTCAATACTTTCTAGTGGTCAAATTTCTGTTGTGGAGACTAGCGACTCCACAAGGGAATTTTACATGCTGCGGTCCTGAAAGACGAGCCGCATGTCAGTGTCCATGGGTGATTCGCAGCCTCTGATGCATGCATAGTGGACATGGGATTTCTAGAGATCCCATCTACGATGCTGTAACATCTGGACGCTGCGGGTTTGATGCAGTATATACTTGCAGCATCAAACCTGCAGCTGCTCCTGATCGTGGCCACGTAGCCAAACTCACCCGCAGTATGTCAATATCTGTAGTGGACACGCTAGTCTCTGCTGCAGATTTTGACCGATTGAAGTGTCATTATATGGGGTGGATTCACATGTACCAACAACAAAAGTGCGGCATTAGAACACCGCTTTTTGGATGCAACATAAATACCTTGTTTTCAAAGCGCTGCTGAGTGCTGATCGGGGGACGTAGTGGCTAACAAACCAGCTGTGAGATGTTATTTAATGGCCAGGGAAATGTTTGCCTACTGGCACCTTCCCAGGCTAAAAAAAACAGCTCACAGCAGTCGCATAAATTACATGAATAGAAATGCTAATGAATATTGGGTGAATGGGCTAGCTGACACCCAGCTCTTTTGTTTGGTTATGTCAAGGTGTCAATCAGACCTTTTCATGACCAAACAAAGTAAAGAAACACAGACACAGTGTAAAACCTTTATTTGAAATACAACAGACACATTCTTTAATCATTTAAATAAACCAATATACTCACCCCAGTTCTTATGGTAATCAAAGGGTTAAAGCAATGTCCCATAAACTTTATTTAGCTCCAAAAATCATTCATTGTTGCTCAAAAATGCTTCAAAAAACGCATGTAAAAACGTGCCAAAAATGCATGTAAATCTGCAGGGGTTTTTTTCTGCCAGGGAGAGGCAAAAACGCTCAGGAAATTTTTGCTTCTATTCCTGAATGCGTGCACATACCCATATTATTAGCAAGATGCTTATTTGTGCAAATGTTTTCCTTTGTTCCCTTCATGGGATATCATTTTCTGGTCTATGTATTTGGTTTTATTCATTTACAAATATTTGGCGCCAGAGTGTTAGACCTCCCAAGATTATATATCATATCGTAATTTAGTCTTGTAACAAGTATAATTACATTTTCACTCTGATATAACTATTAAACTAATCTTCATCTTCAACCTATATTTATATTTCATCAAGGGGCTAATGAATGCAGAAAATGAAATAACAGAGTATTTATTAAATTAAATGATAGTCAGGCACCATTTAAGAATGGTCTTTATGTGATCGGACAACAGTTCAAAACATTAGATGTGATAGCACGTATGTGGTATGGCAATTAGACGCAAAATTTACTTTAACGAATTACAATTGCATAATGTGATGTGTATGCTGGCATTTTTCAATTCAGCTGTATATGGGTGTAAGAAAAATTATATATAGGGCTGGACTGGCCATCTGGCAATACTGGCAAATGAGAGAAGGCCTGTCATGTAGCAGGAGGCATCGGGTGACCAGAGTTTTAACATTATCGTCAGTCATCATGAGGCTGAAACTGATAACAACTGGGGCATAACAGAGATACATCCGCTGCCTGCTCTCTCACTTACGTTGGCAAGCCACAAGACACAGGGACATCAGACAGCACAGTGGCATCAATTCATTGTGCCACTGACTGAGTTTGCAGTGGAGGAAAGTATCATCACTCAGCATGGGAGTAGGGGTGAGGTGATTGTTGATTTATTTTTTTTCCTTTGGCATTCATATAGAATTCACTCTGGGGGGTTCAGTATTAAAAGGAAGCACAATAAGGATTAATGTTAAAAGTCTGCACCATGTTGAGTCAATATCAAAAGGAGGCACAAAGGAGAGTGATTATTAAAAGGAGGCACCATTGGAGGCACCATAATGAATCATTATTATAAGGAGGCACAATGGCAGTAATTATTATAAGGAATCACAGTTTGGCAGTCATTATTATAAGGAGGCACAATGAGGAATCATTATTATACGGAGGCACAATGGGAGGTCATTATTATAAGGAAGAAAAATGGGAGTTCACTATGAAAAGGAGACACAATGGGGGCAGTATTATCATTATTACAAGGAGGCACAGGGGACATTAAAATTATTACTATTGTTATTATTGTGAGGTGTAGAAGGGCATTATTATTATTGTGAAGTCCATGAAGTCATTATTATTATTAGGAGGCAAAGGAGGGCATTATTATTATTATTATTATTATTATTATTATTATTATTATATCGAGGCACAGGAGGGCAGTATTACTATTTGGAAGTTCATAGAAGGCATTATTAATGTGTATGGACACAGAAGGGGCACTGTTACTGGGTGGGGCACAAGAGGAGAGTACTTTTACTGTGCAGGGCACAGAGGGAGCAGTATTACTTTCTAGGGCAATGACTATAACACTATATGATTTGTATAGAGGTGGGGGAATGTAAGGAGGGAGCTGGAAAAGTAATAAGCCAAAGATGTCTATATGTTTATTCTGCAGAGAAATGTATGGAAGGAGTGTTCATGGATTTAGGCTGAATAGAAAAAGGAACGTGAATTATTACAATCGTCGAGAATATTACTGGTGAGTCACTGATATCTACCATTGCATGGTCACTGTAAGGTAGTCATATTTCAATGATGTGCATGGTGGTATTATCACAACTGTATATGTTAGTAATATGTTGCTATAGTCTGGCGGCATTATTTTGGTCTTATATTGCAGTGTTGATGGCAATATTGGTATTGGCATAGCCGAGCTTAGTAATGATCAATACGGTGGCATTCCATACATAGGTGGTAGCATTATGTGGTCATAGCACAGTGGAATTATTTATCTTTTATATTGGTATTATTGTAACTATTAGTCTTGCAGTAAATTTTGATTTCTTTCAACTACTGGCAGAGTCATATTTGTAATTTACACCCCGAGGCCATGTCAGTGGACCATTGCACACCAATAAGTATGGGTAAATGTACACAACTGCACGAATAAGCAGTCAAACAAATAAATATACACATGCATACATATATACACACTATATAAACAACAGGAAAATAAAAATAGCTTAAATACTAAAGATAAGCTAATGTTTTAAAATCTTTTTGAATACCCCAACATTGCTGATTTTTTTTTTTTAAATTTGATTTGAAGAGACTCTCAAATACTGAAATTGCCATGAAAATATGTGTATGAAACCCTGAGGTCTTGTAAGACTTTATTCATTTAATTTCAAGATATTTAAAACAAACACATCCTCCTTAATACATATCATAGTGACCTTAAAATACAAGGCTATCGTTCAATACTAAAAAGCAATTCGGACAACAAAAATACATACAAATTGATTTTATCTTTATTAATGAATATGAATAACCAATTGGGAGAATTACAAAAAGGAAACAACTGAAAGGTTGCATAGGTTAATAAGGCATGTACAGAAGATTCAATTACATTTCAATCTACTATTGACAATCTAAATTATCTATTGCATGCATGCATCAGCAATAAAGTAGATGACTATGAAAATTAGTGGGATAAGACTTACAAATAACCAACTTAATCCTCTATTTAGTTATTAGTAAGCCCCCTCTATTAGATATTAAACAGTATACACAAATCACATAGTACAGGAGATAGTCAGTGTAATGCTAGCAAAACAATCAGAAATATAAATTAATAGAATTTCAATACAGACTCTGGTGTGACGAAAAAGAACCTGTGTTTCACCACCACTGGGTCTTTATGGATATTCTGACAGCTAATTTGTTCTGTTCAATGTTGGGAAGTAGTTAAAAAATGGTTAATTTGTCATTTGTGATAAGGCCGACCATTATGTGCAGAACCCTCTATTCCGTAACACATGCTCTTGTCTCCCCACTAATACAAAAAAAAAAGCTCACCCACGTTCTAGGTGTATGAAGCACGAGATTCAAGGGACACTTGAGATAAAGGGAAAAAGGAAAAAATCCAGCTTTATAAAATTTAAAAAGCTATAAGAATTGATCCATAATGTACAGTAAATAGAAACAGCTACGCATTTCAAACGAGCTCTGAGAAAGAACAGTGTGTGCATTTGAAATACGTTGCTGTTTCCATTTACATCATAGATCAATTCTTATAGTTTTTTGAATAAACTTGCAAATTGTCTCTTCAGAGAGGAAGAGAACTAGAACTCTAGCGCCACCTATTGGAAGTAGCAATCCTAAAAATCAATATTGACCTTTAAACGAGCCTTGTCACATGACTTAGGATAAAAGCCAAGACAAGAAACTCAATTTGCAGACACTGTGTTTCGGGGTCCTACCCTTCGTCAGTGCAAAGTGAGAGTGCTGGTTTGGCTAGGTAACCAACAGGCATACAAGTGAAAGAAATGTGAATCTATACTTACCTGTATGGGCCATATTAGTGGTCTGGTTTCAGTTTAATCGCATTTTTATTAAATGATTTCTGCTAAGCTTGGACGCCAAGAAATCCCCTCCTACTAGCCCTATTATCATACTTACCCCACCTCTCCCGCACGTCACAGGGCCCTGGGACGTGCAGTTCCCGGCCGGATCCCGCGCCTGCGCCGTTTCCCCTGTTACGGACGGCGCTCTCTCTGTCGTCCGTACAGCCTTGTGGAGCAGGGAACTTGATGTGCAGGGGAGGTGGGGTAAGTATGATAATAGGGCTAGTGGGTGGGGATTTCTTGGCCCCCTGTAGAAACGTCCACAATCGGTGCTAGCGCCGAGAGCTCCCTCTCTGCTCCAATCGGCACAACGCAATCGCGTTGTGCCAATGGTCTCCGTTATGACCCTGGGACAAAAGATGGCAGTGGGTTCACCCAGGTACAGTGGCTTGTAAGTTCCTAATCAGAACAGAAGCTGACACATCTCCTCCCTGAGTGAGAGACACTGATCTAATAACCTGCCATGCAAAAGCATTGGACCAGCGATCAGGGCAGGGAAAGTTGATGTTCCATCCTGGAACAAAGTAAAAAAAAGCAAAAATAAAGGTTTAAAAAATTGTAAAAATATTTAAAAAAAAATCACAAAATAAATAACAAAAAAATGGTATAAATTTTATACCAATAAATAAATATATTAATGTAAAAGCAAAAACAAACAAACAAAGTACACATATTTGGTGTCGACGTTTCTGGATGATCCTATTTATAAAACTGTCCCACTAGCTATCCCCTTCAGTGAACAGCGTAAAAAAAAAAAAAGTAGCAAAAAAAATTATGCTTTATCATTAAACCGCTGAACAAAAAATTTAATAAAATGCGATAAAAACTCAAATGTAAAGAAAAATGGTATTGCTGAAAATGTCATCTTGTTCAAAAAACAAGCTGCCATAAAGCTCCATAAGTGGAGAAATAAAAAAGCTATAGCTCTCAAAATATAGTGATGTAAAAACAATTTTTACTCTAAAAAAAAAAAACTTATTGTGTAAAAGTGGCACAACATAAAAGAAAGTACACATATTTGATTTTGCAGTGTCCAGAACAAGCCAATCTATAAAACTGTTACACTAGTTAACCTCTTCAGTAAACACTGTCAAAAAAAGGAGAGCAAACGATGCTTTTTCATCATACCGCTGAACAAAAAGTGGAATAAAACGCGATCAAAAAGACAAAATGTAAATAAAAATAATATCGCTGAAAACGTTATATTGTCCAACAAAAAACAAGCTGCCATGAAACTATCAGCAGACAAATAAAATAGCTATAGTTCTTGAAATATACCAATGCAGAAACAATAAAGACATAAATGTGATATTGCAATAATCAGTAGTGATGAGCAAACGCGCTCGCCACTACTCGGTACTCGCCCGAGCATCATGGTGCTCGACAAGCTCGGCGAGTATTTCCGGGTTGCTCGGGCGGGAACTCGGGTCCCCTCCCTGCATGTTTGGCGCTCTTTAGAGAGCCAATGAACATGCAGGGATTGCCTGCCATGCACTGTAATGCCATAGCCATGTTGGTTGTGGGCATTACAGTGATTAGCTGGCTGCACAGCGTCATCAGGTCTATATAAGACCTGGCGCCGCCATGCTCGTCACAGTCACTCCGGATAAGACAGTGTAGGGAGAGCTGCTGCTGTGTCAGGGAGAGATTTAATCGTGTATTAGGTAGTGTACGGAGAAAAACTGTACATTACACAAATCCATCTTAACAAACAGTCTTTTTGAGGACTAACTAATCCATATGCAAAGATATCAGGCAGGCAGTGTATATAGGCAGGCAGGCTGGGTATATAACAGACCGCAGTGCACATTGGACAAGAGGCTCCATTCCAGTTCTGCCTTCTGCTGCTGTTATATTTCTAGAAATAGGCCCGGATCTCAGGGGCCAGGAATAATTTTTTTTTTTTCTTAATCCTCATAATTTGCTTAAAAAGCAATCCAGAGAACACCGTTTTTCTGCGCCATTTGCTTGTTGGCACTGCAGAACACAGCCAGGTCCTTTCCATATTACAGCACTAAAAATCCATCTATTTAAAACTGTGTTTTCTCCGTCACACAGATCACATATACGTTTTCCGAAAATGCTGCCATTTTTGGCCTCCATTAAAAAAAATTCAGTGTGTCAGTGAAGCAATTTACACCAGATTGCTGTTAAAAATAGTTACCTACAGGCCAGGTATTGAAAATTGTTTTCTGCGTCACACGGATCACATATACGTTGTCAGAAAATACTGCCATTTCTGGCCTCCATTAAAAATTTCTTTCAGTGTCTCAGCAAAGTTTTTGACACTTGTTTGCTGTTCAAAACAGTTACCTACAGGCCAGGTATTTAAAATTGAGTTTTCTCCGTCAAACGGCTCACATATAAGTTCGCTCCAAGCTCAGTCATTTGTAGTGAGCATGGAAGATACTGTCCTCCATTTAAAATGGGCAAGGCACGTGGCAAGGGACGGGGAACTGGACGTGATGGTAATGGTGCATGCAGAGGCCGAGGACAAGGCCATGGGCAAGCCGAAATTGTGCCACAACAAACACCCACATCTTCTCGCCTGACCTTCCTGTCCCAATTTCTAGGGGACCGCAGCACACCACTATTGAACCCTGAGCAGTGTCAAAAGGTTGCTGGTTGGATAGCGGATAATGCTTCCAGTCACTTAGCCACCACCACCACCACCTTGTCTTCCACACGGTCAAGTCACAGTAGCCGTGAGTCTGGACTGCATATTCCTCACCCTGATCCTCCTTCCTCCCACCATGCCGAGTACCCAGAGACAACTGATCCCACACTTCGACACTCTGAAAAGCAGTTCACTTTTCCATTTATAGAGTCGGGCCTCTCGCCCGGTCCACTTGAAGCGGGGCAAGAGGAGATCGCGTGTAGCGATGCCAAAATATTTGAGCAGCCACGGTGACATGAAGGCGACGGTGAGAAAGTGTCACAAGAGGTGGACGATGATGAGACACAATTGCCAGAAAGTCAGGAGGAGGACCAGGGTGCGGAAGTGGAAGACGAGGTGGTGGACGATAAAGTAACTGACCCAACCTGGCAGGAGGACATGCAGAGCGAGGACAGCAGCACACAGGGGGAGGGAGGCAGAGCACCCCAACAGGCAGGAAGAAGCCGTGTGGTGGCCGCAGACAGAAGGCAGGCAACCGCTCCCCGCAACACCAACACGAAGGAAGTTGCCAGTACAACTGTTAGGTCTTCCTGAGTCTGGTTGTTTTTTAAAGACTCTGCAGATAACCCCAAAAAGGCCATTTGCACCACCTGCCAGGCCAAAATCAGCAGGGGCGGCAAAACGACAAGCCTGACCACCACCAGCATGATCAGGCACAAGGCAGCAAAGCACCCGACTTTGTGGGCCGAAACCTAGGGTCCAGGAACAGTGTCTGCGGGTGGCACCATTGCTTCTTCCGCTGTTGTGGATGCAAGCCAATCCCCTGTCCATGGTGCATGCGAAGATGCCTCCTGCCCTGTACCTGTCGTTGCACACTCAAGTAGCAGCATCAGGAAGCACGTCCATGTCCATGTCCCAGCGCAGCGTTCAGTTGTCTATAACCCAGTCCTTGGAACGCAAGGGCAAATATGCAGCCAACGACCCACAGGCCACACTACTAAATGCTCACATTTCACGACTGCATGCGCTCGAAATGTTGCCTTTTAGGCTCGTGGAGACGGAAGCATTCCGCAACCTGATGGCGGCGGCCGTCGCTCTGTACTCGGTGCCAAGCTGCCACTATTTCTCCCAGTGTGCTGTCCCTGCATTACACAAGCTCGTGTCCCAAAACATTAGCCGTGCCCTCAACAACGCAGTTACCGGTAAAGTCCACCTAACCACGGACACGTGGACAAGTGCTTGTGGGCAGGGACGGTACATCTCGCTGGCGGCACACTGGGTTAACATAGTGGAAGCCGGGACCCAGACGGACCTTGGGACGGTACACGTCCTCCCAACGCCAAGCATTGCGGGCCCTAGATCAATCAGGGTTGTCACCACGGTCTACAGCTCCTGCACATCATCCTCCTCAGCCTCCTCTTCAGCCTCCATCTCTGAAATGACCACATCACTCACAAGCTGGAAGCACTGCAGCACTGCCTCGGCCAAGCGGCAACAGGCTGTGCTGAAGCTAATATGCTTAGGGGTAAAACCGAACAATGCTGAAGAGTTGTGGACAGCTCTGAAAGAGCAGGCAGATCTGTGGATCACACCTCTGAACCTACAGCCAGGCATGGTCGTGTGTGACAATGGCCGGAAACTGGTGGCGGCTCTGAGGCGAGGCGATCTCACACATACCATGCCTGGCCCATGTGCTAAACCTTGTGGTTCAGCAGTTTCTCAAATCCTACCCAGAGCTGCCTGATCTGCTTGTTAAATTAAGTCGCCTGTGTGCCCATTTTAGAAAGTCAGCTACAGCTTCCGTCGCACTTGCAGTGTTTCAGCAGCGTTTGCAGCTTCCGGCTCACAGCCTGGTGTGTGATGTCCCCAAGCATTGGAACTCCACACTGCAGATGTTGGGATGGATTTGTGAGCAGAAGAGGGCAGTTGTTGAGTACCAGCATCAACAAGGCCATCGGTATTCAGTTCATACTCCACACATAAGACCTCAGGAGTTGACATGGATGTCAGACATCTGTACCATCCTCCAAAACTTTGGAGGACTCCACCAAGATGGTGAGCGGCGATGACGCCATAATTAGCGTCACCATCCCGCTTCTCTGTCTTCTGAAACGCTCTCTGATCACAATCAAAGAGGAGGCATTGCAGGCGGAACATGATGAGATGGAGCAAGGAACAATACTGGGTGATTACACACAGCCAAGCCTCATCTCATCCCAACGTGGATTGGGTGACAATGAGGAAGAGGAGGAGGAGGAGGGACAGGAGCTAGTTTCATGCACTATAGGCGGTACTACCTGCACAGCTGTCATACCGTCTGTTCACCGTGGATGGCCAGAGGACAGAGAGGAGGAGGAGGAGGAGGAGGAGAGCATGGTCAGTCAACCTCTTGGTGAGGACACGGAAGTCTTGCCTGTTAGTAGTCTGTGGTACACATGGGCAAGTTTATGCTACGCTGCCTTTCCCATGACCCTCGCGTTCTCAAGATTTTGGGTGACAGTCATTATTGGTTGGTGAAACTTCTAGACCCACGATACAAGGAGAACTTTATATCTCTTATTCCTGAGGCGGACAGGTCTGCAAAAATGAGGCTGTACCAGAAGGCACTTGATGCGGAACTATTAAAAAAATCCCCATCTGAAAACGCTGGCGGCAGAGGGCACACTTCGTTGGATAACAATGGAGTACAGGCAAGAGAGACACAACTTCAATCCAGGAGAGGCAGGGGAACACTGTCAAAGTTCTGGGAAAGTTTTCTCAGACCCTCCCATCGGACAGGCCCCGAGGCACAGGGTATTCTCACAAAGAGTTCAAAGTTTGGGAAGATGCTGAGGGAGTACCTTGCCGACCGTACCAACGTCCTCTCTGATTCCGCTATGCCTTATTATTATTGGGTATCCAAGCTGAATACGTGGAATGAACTGGCTCTCTATGCCTTGGAGGTCCTGGCCTGCCCTGCCGCCAGCGTTTTATCAGAGCGGGTTTTTAGTACCGCTGGTGCAATTATAACTGATAAGCGCATCCGCCTGTCAACTGAAAATGCTGACAGGCTGACTCTTATAAAAATGAACAAGGGCTGGATTGGGCCAGGCTTCTCAACACCACCAAATGATAGCAGCATAACATAAACTCAAATCCAGTGTCTTTTCTTGGGCGGTGTATTCCCATGCACCTTTTCCACACCCACACAAGGGTATACGTTTCCTGATTTTGGCTATTTGCTCTTGCCCTCCTCTTTCTCCTCATCCTCATCCTCATCCTCCACCACCATATCACCTGGGTGACCGTGGTCCGTGATGCAACACCAACCTAATTTTTTTAAAGGGTGTTTATGATGCCCGTAAAACAATTTTTTGATACAGTATGTTCATGTATACCCCCCAGGGGTAAATGTTTGTCAGCCCATACACTTAGTGCATGGGCATTACAAGTATAGGAGGCCCGCTCCTTTCTAATGGGAAAACTTTTTTATGAGGCCCTCCTCCACGGGGCATTGAAGTGCCTCCAAATTTTTGGCAGCCCTTGCATTCACTGCATAGGCCAACACTATGGGAGACTCTCTCCTTTCTAATGGGAATTTGTTGTTACTGTGGCCCTGCTTTACGTGTCTTTATATTCTTAGTGGGGTTTTTCTTAAAATTGGTCAGCCGTTGGACTCACTGCATACCCTATAACTGTATAGCAGACCCTCTCCTTTCTAATGGGAACATGTCATACCTTGTTACTGTGGCCCTGCTGTGTGTCTTTAAATTCTTAGTGGGGTTTTTCCTAAATTTTGGCAGCCCTTGCAGTCACAGCATGGACATTACCACTTATAGGAGACCCGCTCCTTTATAATTGGAATATTTTTTTTACTGAGACCCTCCTCTCTGTCTCTTCAAAGGGGCATTGGGTTGCGTCCAAATTTTTGGCAGCCCTTGCAGTCACTGGATACGCAATAACAGTATAGGAGACCCACTTGTTAATAATGGGGACAAAGCATAGCCGGCTGATGGCTCTCTGACAATAGCTAGGGCCGACTGCCGGCCTTTTAAGAATAGTAAGGACCGTCTGATGTCCCTATAAAAATATTCTTTTTTTGACTTTCAGAGTCCCTCCATCATAAATATAACAGGAAGTGTCTGATGATGTGTCACACACCACATTGCCAGATAAGGTTGTAAAATGTTAAAATGACATTTCCCGGTGAATGCATTTGTCTTAAAAAGAAAATAAAAAAAAAACAAAGCAATAGAATCTTTCTTTAGTATAAAAAACAGCGTCCCCAATTTAACAACAATGTAATCACATTGTTCAGCTCAGGCACCTCCTCCTCCATCTCCGAAATGACCACAACAGTCACAAGCTGACAGCACTGCAGCACAGCCTTGGCCAAGCGGCAACAGGCTGTGCTGAAGATAACATGCTTAATTGACAAACCGCCCAGCGCTGTAGAGTTGTTGAAAGCTGTAACACAGCAGCCTGATCTGTGGCTCTCACTGCTGAACATACAGCCAGGCATGGTCGTGTGTGACAATGGGCGGAACCTGGTGACGGAGAAATGACAGCCGGGGTAGATACGGTTTCCCTCTATGCCAATCCTTTCACCGAACTAAAGAATATGGCTGTGGTGAAATACAACTCCCACTGAGAAGCTGTTTCAGATTGAAAAACATTGTGCCCACCAGAGGATTTGATTCTGAGGACTAACCTTTCTTCCCCGCTCAAGAGCCCCATAGCAGCTGCAAAGTTAGCGCTATCATTAACTTTCCTGAGGTAGTAGCCAAGGCACACAAGAGGATATTCTGGTGGGACTGTTCAACCCTGCCGAGAAGCAGTCCAGGCTAAGAAAAGTGTGTGGAAAGGTTCCCGGACACTCTATGGCTGCTTTTTTACTGAGGTGGAAACCCACGCAAACACGGGGAGAACATACAAAGTCTTTGCAGATGTTGTCCTTGCTGGGATTTGAACCCAGGATCCCAGCGCTGCAAGGCTTCAGTGCTAACCACTGATCCAATGTGCTGCTGTTCACCCTCTAATATCTAACAGGCTGGAGAAACTTGCACCTACTGCCACTCTATCTTCAGCTCCTTTGTGAGAAAATGTATTTGGGCAGCCACTCAGTCTGCCAAATAAAATTCCTGAGAAGGAAATTGGGGATGGCTTCCCTACTGGTACTGGGGGCAGTGCTAATACAATGGCGTCGTACCATAGTTTGCTGGAAATATTCCAGGCTGGTAGGGGGCAAGCAAATTCCCCCAGAAAAGTACCAGCAGTAATGTTCAGGGACCCACGCTTGTAGAAGACGGTGACAACACCGGGAGAAATAGTGACGGCTGGGGACCGAGTATGGACACGAGGCATGTGGATGTGAAAAGCTTCCGCCTCCACGAGCCTAAAAGGCCAATTTCAAGTGAAAGCAGCTTTACAGGACTTCTTGTGAGAAATGACATGCAGGGTAGATAGGGTTTCTCTTTATGCCAGTCCTTTCACCGAGCTAAATACAACTGTCAGCAAAAAAAAGTTGTGGACTGGCTCCGTACCGTCCCTGGCCACATTCACCTGTCCACGTGTTTGTGGTTAGGCGGTCCTTCCCAGTAAGTGCACTGGGGAGGGCACGGGTAATGTTGTGGGACCCGTGCTTGTGGAAGGTGGAGGCGATATCGGGAAATATAGTGGCGGCTGGGTACCGCGTATGGACACCCGGCCGACGCCGGCATGAGGTTGTGAAAAGCTTCTGCCTCCACGAGCTTAAAAGGCCATATTTCAAGTGCAAAAAGCTGCCCAGAAATCTGGCAGTTAAGTGTTGCGGCCTGTTTGGCTGGCTGCATACTTGCACTTGCATTCCAAGTAACAGAAAACTAAGTAGATGGTGGCCTCTATCATCATCATGGCCTCACCTCGGCATTATGAACTCTCCTGAAGGAGAAGCCAGGGCCCACCGGAGGAGTCTCCGGTTCTCTAGTGGGCCCGTCCAACCCTGCCGAAAAGCAGCCCTGGCTAAGAAAAGTGTGGGGGAAGGTTCCCGGACAAACTCTATGGCTGCTTTTTTAATGTGGATCGGCCATGCTTATGCATGTTATTTTTCAAACCGCATTACAGATCAGGCCATTGTCCAACTCTGTATTCAAGAAATTAAATGCGCAAAGAAAGATGCGTGTGTGTGTCAAAGCACCACAGACAAGGGCGAGTTGATGTTGGATGGGCTGCCATTGCTTCTGCAACAAGCTGCATTACAGGACTTCCTGTGAGAAATGACATGCAGGGTAGATAGGGTTTCCCTTTATGCCAGTCCTTTCACCGAGCTAAATGCAACTGTCAGCAAAAAAAAGTCGTGGACTGGCTCCGTACCGTCCCTGGCCACATTCACCTGTTCAGGTGTTTGTGGTTAGGTGGTCCTTCCCAGTAAGTGCACTGGGGAGGGTACGGATAATGTTGTGGGACCCATGCTTGTGAAAGGTGGAGGCGATACCGGGAAATATAGTGGCGGCTGGGGACCGAATATGGACACCCGGCCGCCGCCGGCTTGAGGTTGTGAAAAGCTTCCGCCTCCATGAGCTTAATAGGCCACATTTCAAGTGCAAGCAGCTGTCAAAAATTTGGCAGTATAGTATTGCAGCCTGTGGGTGGGTGGGTGGCTGACTACCTGCATACTTGTGCTTGCATTCCAAGGAATGGGGTAGGGACAACTGAACGCTGCAGTGGGACAAGGACATGGACGGTGATTGTTGTAAGTCTGCAAAGACAGGTGCATGGCGGGAGGCAACTTCGCATGCGCCAAGAATCACTTATGATGGGCACACTTTTAGGCAGTGACCTGGAAGACAGAGATGCTTCCAGAGGTCTTCCCCATGCTGTTCCTATGTCTTTTCAGCACTGTATGCATGTGTCTGATGATGTGTCACACACCACATGGCCAGATAAGGTTGTAAAATGTTAAAATTACATTTCCTGTTGAATGCATTTGTCTTGGTTGAAAGCAATGCAAAAGTGCAAAAACGCATCAAAAACGCAACATGTGAACATAGCCCAAGGTGTGGAGGAGTATTTTTGGTTTTGGTTATTTCCAAAAACATATTTCCCACGGCCTCCAATACCACCTCTATGCTGACGACACCCAGCTCTACCTGTCTGGCCCCGACATTTCCGCCCTACTATCCAAAATTCCCCAATGCCTATCCGCCATCTCATCCTTCTTCTCCACCTGATTCCTCAAACTCAACATGGACAAGACTGAGATAATCGTCTTTCCCCCCAACCGCTCTCCCCAGCTCCACAACTTATCCATCACAATCAACGACTGCACCCTCTCACCCGTCTCCCACGCCAAGTGCCTCGGGGTAATCCTTGACTCCTCCCTCTCCTTCAAGCCCCACATCGAAGCCCTCGCAACCGCCTGCCGACTCCAACTGAGGAACATTGCCCGAATCCGCTCGTTCCTTGACCAGGACTCGGCAAAAACGTTTATCCACGCCCTCATCATCTCCCGTTTCGACTACTGCAACCCCCTGCTCACTGGCCTCCCCGCTTCCTCCCTCGCACCTCTCCGCACCATCCTCAATTCCACTGCCCGACTCATCCACCTATCTCCCCGTTTCACCCCCGCCTCCCCCCTCTGCCAAGCCCTTCACTGGCTCCCCATTGCCCTGAGATCACGGTTCAAAACCCTAACCCTAACATACAAGGCCATACATAACCTGTCCCCTCCCTACATCTCCGACCTGTTTTCCAGATATGTCCCCCCGCGCGATCTTCGCTCCTCTCAAGAACTTCTCCTCTTCTCCCCTCTCATTTCCTCCTCCCACAACCGCCTACAAGACTTCTCTATTGCATCCGCCATACTCTGGAACTCTGTCCCCCATCACATCCGACACTCCCCTACCCCGGGAACCTTCAAGAAAAACCTAAAGACTCACCTCTTCCTTCAGGCCTACAGCCCACTCTGAGACCCATCCGCTACACCATCTCACCCTCTCCTCTCCCCTTCCTCCTGTCTCCCCATCCACCCCGTATAGACTGTGAGCCCTCGTGGACAGGACCCCCTGCCCTACTGTACCAGTGCGCCTCGTTTGATGTTTCATGTTCATGTCCCTGTCAACCCCTACACTTGTAAAGTGCCATGGAACCCAACGGCGCTATATAAATATTTAATAATAATAATATTTCCCAGGAGAATCCATTTTGGTTTCGCTTTTGTATGTTTTATTGTGCGTCCGTAAAAGTGGCGTAATACTCTGACAACGTTGTTAACAGCAGTGACCTGGGAGTCAGAAATGCATCCAGGGGTCTTCCCCATGCTGTTCCCATGTCATTTGAGCACTGTTCCCATTGATTTGGGCAATTTTTAGGCCCTCTGCAGACCGCCGAGGGGAGCCGCCTGAAAAATGCTCGAGTTTCCCATAGACTTCAATTGGGCTCGTTGCAGTCACATATATAATAAGTACAGTGATAGTGTTGAATACTGTACTTATCATTTAGTGTTAAAATAAAGGATTTATTAAAAAAAAAATTTGAGTGGGGTTCCCATTAATTTTAGTCTCTAGCGGAGGTTATGTAGACCGCTGTGGCAGATGTTTGAAGCCGCCTTATCACTTATGCCGCACGAAAAAATAAATAAAACCAATTCTTGACCTGCTCTTAATTTATTTATTCTACCTTCCAAATATCACAGTAAGGATCGGTTCACATTTATCTTACGCTCTGATCTGAGAGCTTGCACTGGGATTTTCTCTGTAAATCTCTGAAATACATGATTTAGACTGAACCTCTGGTGGAAGATTCCCTATAATGAGGCAGATGGAGACACTGTGGTCATCGTCTGGTCTATGATCCATCGATGTTCATCTTTTTAAGAGAGCATATAAGCACTCTCAGACACAGGTTTGTACACCTTTAAAAAGAAGGGCACCGCTAAACAGTGGCCAGACAGAGCCCAGAGTAACGCTGCTGCCTCAGTTATAGCGATTGAATCTATCGGAGGTTTCATCTGAATCACGTCATTATGAGATGTAGATGGAAACCCCATGTAAGTGCTCAGTGTAGAGCTCAAGATAAGTGTGATCCAAAATGTTGTGTAAAATGTTCCCAATAAAACTTTCAACTTGGTCATTGGTTAACTGAAATATACGGAGCTTCCACATTATTGGTAACACAAAGGCTCTAGAAAAGCAAAATGGCTCCTCCCAAAACAAATCCAGTGAATGCTGTCCTCTCAAATCAAAATGTTCCCCTCCCTTCTGTGCCTAAACCCCATTTTGATTCCACATGTTTGTTATTACTGTAGATATGAGTGCCCGCGTAATTTATGAGGTGCATATCTCCAGAAACACCAGTTGGGCACAATGTATGGGCACTACAACTTACTGGGCACTGCAATGTATTGGACACTACAATGGTAGTTTGCAATTTTCACTCAGCGACATCTCTTGCTGTTTGTTCTGAAAAAAATACACATGGCGTCAAAATCGCCACTACTCCTGTAGATAAATTCCTGAGGGGTGAAAGTTCCAAAATGGGTCACTCGTGGGGGGACTCTGCTGTTCTGGAACTTACAGGCTCTGTTTATGGAGTCCACAAACTCTAGAAAAATGTGTGCTCCAAGAGTCAAACATCACTTCATCCCTCTCGTATCTTGCCATGTGGCTAAGCAGTACTGTACAGCCGCATATTGGGTATAGCCACGTGCAGCAGAAATTATGTGTCAATTTTTGGTGCCATTTTTACTGATTTCCCTGTGTGAAAATGTAAAAGCTGGGGCTAAAACAATATTTTTGTGGTAATAATGTAATTATTTTCTCTTCACAGTCCAATGATATAAGTTTACGATGAATTCTTTGGGAGGTGCACACTGTGTTCCAAATTATTATGTAAATAATATTTTCTCAGATTTTCCCAAATTACCTAGATGAATTGCAGTCATTGTAATTTTCCAGTCAAATAATTATTAGAGTACAATTGAAAGGTTTTTGTACAAACTGCCTATGATAACAGTATATTTTTAAAAAAATAAAAAACTCAAACTGCACTCAAAATGCATGTTCCAAATTATTATGCACAGCAGAGTTTTCAACCTTTTCATTTTAACAAAGAACAAAAAAATGGTCATTTTTGAAATTATAAGCATTATCAGGTTATTACAAACTGAAATCAAACAGTTTTCAACTCAAAACTTTATTCTAGGTGATGTTACATTTGCACATAGGACCGCTTGTTCGAAAGGAGCTTCTGAACTCTCTCGTCCATTGAATTTGTCAGGTTTTGGATGGTTTCTGCTTTAATTGTTTTACATGAGGACAGAATACCCTCCCAGAGCTGTTGCTTAGATGTGAACTGCCTCCCGCCATCATAGACACTCCTTTTGATGATGCTCCAGAGGTTCTCAATGGGGTTGAGGTCAGGGGAGCATGGGTGCCACAGGATAAGTTTGTCCCCTTTTATGCCCATAGCAGCCAGAGATGCAGATGTGTTATGTGCAGCATGAGACTGGGCATTATCATGCATGAAATGATCTCGATGGTCCAGATGGATGGAGTGGAGGATGGCTGGTTGATGGACACCCCATGCAAACACGGCTAGGGCGCTAACAAGGAGGATGTGGAGTAATGTTTTGGGCTGGAATCATGGGGAGAGAGATTGTCGGCCCTTTTAGGATCCCTGAAGGGGTAAAGATGAACTCCATAATGTATGTTGAGTTTTTCAAACAGCACTTCCTTCCATGGTTCAAGAAGAAGAACCGTGCATTCCGCAGCAAGATCATTTTCATGCATGATAATGCCCCGTCTCATGGTGCACATAACACACCTGCATCTCTGGCTGCTATGGGCATAAAAGGGGACAAACTTATGGTGTGGCACCCATGCTTCCCTGACCTCAACCCCATTGAGAACCTCTGGAGCATCATCAAAAGGAGTGTCTATGATGGCGGGAGGCAGTTCACATCTAAGCAACAGCTCTGGGAGGGTATTCTATCCTCATGCAAAACAATTAAAGCAGAAACCATCCAAAACCTGACAAATTCAATGGACGAGAGAGTTCAGAAGCTCCTTTCGAACAAGCGGTCCTATGTGCAAATGTAACATCACCTAGAATAAAGTTTTGAGTTGAAAACTGTTTGATTTCAGTTTGTAATAACCTGATAATGCTTATAATTTCAAAAATGACCATTTTTTTGTTCTTTATTAAAATTAAAAGGTTGAAAACTCTGCTGTGCATAATAATTTGGAACATGCATTTTGAGTGCAGTTTGAGTTTTTTATTTTTTTAAAAATATACTGTTATCATAGGCAGTTTGTACAAAAACCTTTCAATTGTACTCTAATAGTTATTTGACTGGAAAATTACAATGACTGCAATTCATCTAGGTAATTTGGGAAAATCTGAGAAAATATTATTTGCATAATAATTTGGAACACAGTGTAGTTTGTAAAATGGGGTCACTTTTGGAAGGGTTCTGCTGTTCTGGCACCTCAGGGGCTCTGCCAATGTGACATGGCACACGCAAACCATAACAGCAAAATCTGCACTATAATATGGCGCTACTTCTCTTCTGAGCTTTTTACTGTGCCTCAAAAGTAGTTTTGACCACATATGGGGTATTGCCGTACACAAGAGAAATTGTGCAACAAATTATACCTTTTGTTTTATTCTGTTTATCCCTGTGAAAATGAAAAATTTGGGTCTAAAGCAACATTTTTTGTGGAAAATATGTAATTTTCTCATTCTCACGGATCAATGTTATAAAATTCTGAAATTCTGTGAAGCCCCTGTGGGTTCAAGGTACTTACCACACCTGTAGATTAATTCCTTCATTAGTGTAGTTTCCAAAATGGGGTCACTTGCATTGTTGTACTCAGGAGAAACTGCACAGAAATTCTTGTGGTCCATTTTCTCCTGTTACCCTTGTAAAAATGAAAAATGTGGGGCTAAAGCAACATTTTTGTGGGAAAAATGTGTTCCAAATACCTTTTGGAATAATGGCTAAAATGTTTAACCTTTGTCTCATCAGACAATAACACATATCCCCGCATGCTTTTGGCTTGTTGAAGGTTTATGGAAAACACAACTTGACTAGGGTGTTTTTCCACAGGCCTGTCATAAGAATATGGGAGATTGGCGTTACTTGGCAAAAATTTGTGCAGCTCCCTTTGGCATGACTAGATTGTATGGGCCCCAGTGCAAAATGTGGACCTGGAACTCCAGATGAATGGGCCATAGTAGAGTTCTAGATCCTGTAAAGATATATGTGTTTGTCTCAAGGAATAAAGTCCCCTATCTTGGCATCTTCCTGTAATAATGTCCTAATGCTGTAATAATGTCTGCCATCCTGGCCCCTTTCTATAAAACTATCCTTCTTCCACCCCTTCCTGTATTTATGTTGCTCATCCCGGCCCCTTCCTATAAGATGTTCTCCATCCTGGGCCCCTACTTGTAATAATATCCTCCACCCTGAGCCTCTCCCATTAATAATGTCCTCCATCCTGAGTCATTATTATTATTATTATTATTATTATTATTAAAAATCATAATAATATTATTATTATTATTATTGTCACTCACCCTGGGCCCCTACCAGTAATAATGTCCCATCTCCTGGGTCCATTCCGGTAATAATGTCCCCCATCCTAAGTCCCTTTTGGTAATAATGTCCCCCATCCTTGGCCCCTTCCAGTAATGTCCTCCATCATGGCCCCATTCCAGTGATAGTATTCTCTATTCTGGGCCTCTTCCAGTAGTAATGTCCCAAATCCTTGTCCCTTCCAATGATAAAGCCCCTCAACCTTGCCCATTCCAGGAAAAATGTCCCCCATCCTTGCCCTTTCCAGTAATAATGCACCCCATCCTTCTTATAATAATGTCCTCCATCTTGGGCCCATTCCAGTAATAATGTCCTCTATCTTGGACTCCTTCCAGTAATAATGTCTTCCATCCTGGGTCCCTAACAGTACACAGCTAATCTCTCTGAATTTGATGGATTTATTTATGGCACTCAATTATTCCTTGTTTCTGAAGGAATCTGCTAATTGTTAACCCACTTCTACTGTGCTTACTGTTTTTAATAGGAATTTAATAAAAAATCTATTCTAGAAAACCAACATATAAAAACTTGGATGGGTGGCAGTGGTAGTGTAGATTGCAACACATTGCCACCATAGACAAGAAAAAAAAGAGTAAAACATAAAGCATCTGATTTTTTTCATATTAAAAACATTTTGTTATATACATACTGTATAACAAAAAAAAAAAAAAAAAAGCTGCACATATTAGGAAGCAGGAGTGTAACAATCGCGGTCACAGAGGGTGCAACCGTGACTGGGCCTGTGTGGGAAGTGGCCTATTTCAGCTGGATGTGTGTCAGAGGATGCACATTCGACTGAAATGCATTGTGACGCAGAGACCCATTAGGTCCCTGCACTGCAATACATGCCGTAGGTCAGAGGCCAGCAGCTGATGTCGGCAGGCAGTGCATGACAGTAACATCATAGCAGTCCTTTGTGCAGACTATAGAAGAGGATGCTGGGCATTGTGGGAGCGGGAGAAGGTGAGAAAAAAATTTTATTTTTGCGTTTTTTATGTGTTAGAGAGCAGCGGCAGAACGTAAACATATATACCATGAAGGAGCACAGGATGGGGGATATATAAACCAGAAAAGAACCTAGGATAGGGGACATATATACAAGATAGGGGCCCAGGATGGGGGACATAGATACCATAATGGAAAATATATATACCAGAAAGGAACCCAAGATGGGGTACATATATACAGGGAAGGGGCCCAGGATGCGGGCATATGTATACCAGGATGGGGAACATATATATCTGGAAGAGGCCCAGGAAGGGGGAAATATATACCAGAATAGGGGACATATATATATCAGGAAGGAACCCAAGATGGGGGACATACTATATATACCTGGAAGGGACCCAGGATGGGGGGCATTAGTACAGAATGACATTACCTCATAATGGGAGGGGGGCAGCACATATGTTCTTTTAAAATTCGGAAAGCTGCAAAGGTCCATACATCTGACCAACATGCAGGGGGGGGCAGGTCCAAATTTTGCATAGGGGCCCATCGGACTCTAGTTACGCTACTGTTAGGAATGCACACATCTCACATAACCAGGAGAATTCATTCAACAAGTTAATTGGTGTGAAATGAGAGCAATAAAAAATATAAACAAAAAATACTAAACCTAAAATTGCTGTTTTTTATTTGTGTCATAAAAAAAATAAATAAAATGAACAATAGTTTATATGTACCCTAATGCATGGCAAAACAGCGCAAAAATATTACAATTTGCCCCACATAATATAAAGCCTTCATACAGCCATATCGATGAAGAAGAAAAATGCTTTCTGAAAAGAGGAGAGAGAAAAAAAATGGAGGGCAATTATGGCCCTTTCAGGTCAGGTCATTAAGGTGTTAAATTAACATAGATATACTACATTTATATATGTATCTTTATAAGCAAGTATATATAGATATATATATATATGTATAACATAACACATACGCAGTGCACATACAAGAGAGTGTTAAAATCCTATGAGTGGATGCTTTATGTACAGAACATCTAAAAAGATGGCCATTAAAACTAATTAAATGAACATTGCCTACGTATTATCTAATTATTGAGATTTAGCTCAAGTACATTATTCTAATTCTGCAGTGCATACAGATTAAGCTGTTCCATACAATAGATTTCAGCAGGTATCAAGATTCATTTGCAGCTGATATTTGTTTAGCAATGTAAATTGTACAGTCTCATGCAGACTCATGTATGCATGTTAGAGCAAAAGTAAATGATACAGAGAAAGCAAACTGCCTGAAAGTGATAGGCATTCAGGATAGCAGATAATGTTGCTACATTTCGACCCCTAAGAATTATTATTGTGCATTCAGGCAGAACTCATGAGAGACCAGGGGTTTGAAGTACAGGAACCCTTGCAGTGAAATGAATCAGGAGATGTCTTTAGAACCTATGCTACCTGAGCAACCAGGTCAAATAAAGATTTTTTTTTTTCTAATTTAATGAAGATCTGTTACCATTGTCGTTGTATTTTACTCTACCAGATCACATTCAGGGTCTCCGAAGAATCTGAGCAGTTATAAGTAACATTCAGAAATTCACTAGAAAGTCATTGATTTCACTTTATGGTCCTAATTAGCCATTTGTATAGTTCTATAATTAAATATGTTCCTTTCTCATCAAGTTTTTCACTTTAGTAATGATACCACTGTGCCACAAACAGGCTCCATGCTGTTTGGTTTGGGACTTATTCATAGCATTTAATTGGTCACCCAGTGGTTAGCCAATAACCCCTTCTATGGGAAGCAACACTCTGAATGCTGTTAATGGGCTAGAGGCACAGTGATTGCCTCCTGGTACTCAGCAGTACTGGGAATAAAGCAATTTCCTCCACTGTGCTGTGTGCCCAATAGCTAATCCTCCCCACTTCTGAAATGCACACTATTTGGTTATAAGTATTTGTGCTGCCTTACTTACCGCTGGGTTGTTAATAGGCAGTGATTCTTCAATGCTCCTTCAGTGAAGTTACAGTCTGCTTGCTGACTGCTAATTAAAACAAGTCTGCACTCCAAGACTGCAACAAAAGGTAGGAAGGTCAACTTGTTTCTCAAAGTCCTCTTTTATTTCATAATGCGTGCTTTAAGGTCAGGATTACGTGTATCAGGAGATCTAGAAACTCACCACAATGACCACTCACAGCTTAATCTGCGAGAAACGCAGGGTCACAGTTAGCTCTGTTGACTATTTCTCTACAGGTAAAATAGTATAAAAGTAAAATAAAGCTTTGGAATTAATCTACATCAAAAATGGAAATATATTTAGTTTCCACTTTTGTTTAAAGTATTGTTAATACAATTAAATGGAATCTGTTAGTACGTTTTTGCTATGTAATCCAAGAGCAGAATTATGTAGAGGCTGAGAGCCTGATTCTTGCAATGTGTCACTTACTGGACTTTATGTTGTGGCTTCAATTAAATCAATGTTTTATCAGAAGAAGATTATCACTAGCAGACTAGATGTCTTATGCCTCCTGGTCCATCCACTCCCCGTCCACTGGTTGGCAGCCATCTCTCAATATACAGTAAATACAGAAAACTGTTAATCTGTGAAGTGCCTGGGGTTATCCATAGCTCAGCATTTCCAACACTGCTATATCTGCAGCAGAGAAATCTGTGACTATCAAAATGAAAGCAAGTAGGCCAGAAAGTGACACATCACTGGAATCATTGTCTCAGACCCTGCATCATGCTGCTCTCAGATTACATAGCAAAAACCTACTGATTGATTCTCTTTACATTTGGAGAAGGATTAGATGAGGAAGGGACAACTTTAGATTTAGAAATATGCATATTTTTAATTGATTTAGTTGAATTAAGATAATGTAATGATGTGGTAGATGTGATACATTTTTAGCTTTTAACAAAACATATTACTGTTTATAGTTTTTTTTGCATATATATGTTAATTTACATTGTTTTTACAAACTTACAAATCAATTTTGATGTTGGATATATAATAGTGATCATCGAGCACTAAAATGCTCGAATGCTCAGTACTCAAATTGAGTCAGTCGGACCCTCGGACAGGCTCGACTCGAGTAATGAGTATAACGGAAGACAATGTTAAAGTCAAGCATTTTTGCGGAAGACTCCAACAGGAGGACAGGTAAATCACTGGAATGGAGGGAAACCGTACTCAAATGGAATGAGAACAGCATAGGGAAGACGGCTAGATGCATCTCTGACTCCCAGGTCGCTGCTGGGAACACTTGTCAGATTATTACTCCAATTTTACAGACTGACAATAAAACATACATCCGAAGATAAAATGAATTTTACAGGGAAATATGTTAGGAAACACTCTTTCTTGTGTAATGACTTGTATATAAGGCAAAATTAAAAAGAAAAAAACAACAAAAAAAAAAAACGCCTCCTCCACCCCTTTATAGCCGAGCCATCTCTCACCGTATTTCCCCATCACCTATGACAACAGTGGATGACATAGTAGACTGGGAAATGAAACTATACCCACCGGTGGTCACCGGTAAATGTAATTTTAATATTTTACTACCTTATTAGTGATGACCGGGCACTAAAACGCTCGGGTACTCATTGCTCGGGTCGATCAAATTGGAATGCTCGAGTTCTCGGACCGAGTAACGAGCCCAATGTAAGTCTATGGGAAACTTGTACATTTTTCCGGCGGCTCCCCCCGGCGGTCGGCAGAGGGCCTAAAAATTGCCCAAATTGACAGGAACAGTGCTCAAATGACATGGGAACAGCATGCGGAAGATCCCTGGAAGCATTTCTGACTCCCAGGTCACTACTGTCAACAACGTTGTCAGAGGTATTATGCCACTTTTACGGACTCACAATAAAACATGCAAAAACTAAACCAAAATGGATTTTCCTGGGAATTATGTTCAAGAACATCCTTTCTAGGGTAATGACTTGTATATGAGGCAAAATAAATAACTAATAACCAAAAAGCTGCTCCACACATTGGGCTATGTTCACACATAGCGTTTTTTATGCGTTTTTGCACTGCTTTCAATGTGTGAAACATCAGACACATCCTGTTTCATTTATGATAGAAGGACTCTGAAAGTAACAAACCTATTTTTGTTGGGCCATAAGGCGACCCTTACTATTCTTAAAGGGCCAGCAGTCAGCCCTCGCTATTGTTGGAGAGCCATCAGCCGGCTATGCTTTGTTGTTCCCATTATTAACGAGTGGATCTCCTATACTGTTTTAGCGTATGCAGTGACTGCAAGGGCTGCCAAAAATTTGGAGGCACTCCAATGCTCTTTGCAAGAGACTTAGAGGTCAGAGAGCCTCCTAAAAACAATGTTTCCATTATTAGGAAGTGAGTCTTCCATAGTGTTTGTCTATGCAGTGAAGCAACAGCTGCCAAAAATTTGGAGGCACTCCAATGCCCCTTGAAAGAGACATAGATATGTTGATAAGGTACATATGGTGGTGGAGGATGAGGATGCGGAGAAGGAGAAAGACAAGAGGAAATAGACAAAATCAGGAAGCATATAACCATGTCTGGATGTGAAGACAGAGGTGCATGGGAATAGAGTTAGACCTCCCCAAAAAAAGACAGCGTACTTGAGTTTATGTTACGCTGCTATTATTCGGTGGTGTTGAGAAGTCTGGCCCAATCCAGCCCTTGTTCATTTTTATAAGAGTCAGCCTGTCAGCATTTTCAGTTGACAGGCAAATGCGCCTATCGGTTATAATTCCACCGGCGGCACTGAAAACCCGCTATGACAAAACACAAGCGGCAGGGTAAGCCAGGATCTCCAAGGCGTAGAGAGCCAGTTCATGCCACGTGTCCAGCTTGGATACCCAATAATTATAAGGCACAGAGGAATCACGGAGGGCAATGGTACGGTTGTCAAGGTACTTCCTCACCATCTTCCCGAAACTTTGCACCCCTTGTTAGAGTACCTCCCACCTCAGGGCCTGTGCAATGGGAGGGTCTGAGAAAACTTTCCCACAACTTTGACAGTGTTCCCCTGCCTCTGCTGGATTGCATTTGTCTCCTGCACTCCTTGGTTGTCCAAAGAACTGTGACCTCTGCCGCCAGAGTTTTCAGATGGGAATTTTTTCACTAATTCCGCAACAAGGGCCTTCTCATACTGCCTCATTTTTTTAGACCTGTCCAGCAAAGGAATAAGAGACATAAAGTTCTCCCTGTAGCGTGGGTCTAAAAGCGTCACCAACCAGTAATGACTGTCAACAAAAAATTTGGACAATGCGAGGGTCACGGGAAAGGCAGCGTAACAAACTCAACCATGTGTGCCATACTGCAAAGAGACAAGACATCCGTCTCCTCACCAAGAGGACGATTCACCATGCTCTTCTCCTCCTCTTCCTCCTCCTCACTGTCCTCAGGCCATCCACGCTGAACAGATGGTATGGCAGTTGTGCAGGTAGTACCGTCTATAGCGCAGGAAGCCAACTCCTGTTCTTCCTCCTTCTCCTCCTCTTCCTCATTGTCACCCAGTCCACGTTGGGATGAGATGAGGCTGGGCTGTGTGTAATCACTCTGTATGATTCCTTGCTCCATCTCATCATTCTCCGCCTGCAATGCATCCTCTTTGATTGTGAGCAGAGAGAGTTTCAGAAGACCGAGAAGCGGGATGGTGACGCTAATTATGGCGATATCGCCACTCACCATCTTGGTGGAGTCCTCAAAGTTTTGGAGGATGGTACAGATGTCTGACATCCATGTGCACTCCTGAGGCTTTATGTGTGGAGTCTGACCTGAATACCGACGGCCTTGTTGATGCAGGTAGTCAACAACTGCCCTCTTCTGCTCAGAAATCCTTCCCAACATCTGCAATGTAGAGTTCCAATGCGTGGGGACATCACACACCAGTTGGTGAGCTGGAAGCTGCAAATGATGCTGAAGCACGGCAAGAGCGGCGGAATCTGTAGCTGACATTCTCAAATGGGCACACATGCGGCATACTTTGACTAGCAGATCCGACAGATCTGGGTTGGTTTTGAGAAACCGCTGAACCACGAGGATAAGCACATGGGCCAGGCAATAACTTCACTAACACACTGTAACAAAATTTAAATGGAGGTCTGAAATGCCTGAATTTGGAACACACTTACATGTGATACGTGTGACGGAAATCCACAGTTTTAAATAGCTGACCTGTAGGTTACTATTTTTCACAGCGACCTCGTGTCAATAACTTCACTGACACACTGCAACAAAATTTAAATGGAGGCCAATATTTTCCATGTTCACCACAAATTTCTGGATTTTTATCGCTGTAATATGGAAAGAATCTGGCTGTATGCTGCGGTGACAACAAGCAAATGGGGGAGAAAAATGGTGTTCTCTGGATTGCTTTGTAATCAAATAATCAGGATTAAGATAAAAAAAAAATAATTATCCCTGGCCCCTGATACCTGGGGCTATTTGTAGAAATATCTGTAACTGAAGCAGCAGACAGAACTGAAATTGAGCTTCTTGTGATGTATTATACACTGCAGTCTGCCACATACACTGCCTGCCTGTCTAGCTCTGATATATATATATATATATATATATATATATATATATATATAAATATATTTATATATACAGTACAGACCAAAAGTTTGGACACACCTTCTCATTGAAAGATTTTTCTGTTTTTTCATGACTATAAAAATTGTACATTCACACTGAAGGCATCAAAACTATGAAATTAACACATGTGGAATTATATACTTAACAAAAAAGTGTGAAACAACTGAAAATATGTCTTATATTCTAGGTTCTTCAAAGTAGCCACCTTTTGCTTTGATGACTGCTTTGCACACTCTTGGCATTCTCTTGATGAGCTTCAAGAAGTAGTCACTGGAAATGGTCTTCCAACAATCTTGAAGGAGTTCCCAGAGATGCTTAGCACTTGTTGGCCCTTTTGCCTTCTCTCTGCGGTCCAGCTCACCCCAAACCATCTCGATTGGGTTCAGGTCTGGTGACTGTCGAGGCCAGGTCATCTGGCGTAGCACCCCATCACTCTCCTTCTTGGTCAAATAGCACTTACACAGCCTGGAGGTGTGTTTGGGGTCATTGTTCTGTTGAAAAATAAAAGATGGTCCAACTAAACGCAATCCGGATGGAATAGCATGCCGCTGCAAGATGCTGTGGTAGCCATGCTGGTTCAGTATGCCTTCAATTTTGAATAAATCCCCAACAGTCTCACCAGCAAAGCACCCCCACACCATCACACCTCCTCCTCCATGCTTCACAGTAGGAACAAGGCATGTAGAGTCCATCCGTTCACCTTTTCTGCATTGCACAAAGACACGGTGGTTGGAACCAAAGATCTTAAATTTGGACTCATCAGACCAAAGCACAGATTTCCACTAGTCTAATGTCCATTCCTTGTGTTCTTTAGCCCAAACAAGTCTCTTCTGCTTGTTGCCTGTCCTTAGCAGTGGTTTCCTAGCAACTATTTTACCATGAAGGCCTGCTGCACAAAGTCTCCTCTTAACAGTTGTTGTAGAGATGTGTCTGCTGCTAGAACTCTGTGTGGCATTGACCTGGTCTCTAATCTGAGCTGCTGTTAACCTGCGATTTCTGAGGCTGGTGACTCGGATAAACTTATCCTCAGAAGCAGAG